>NC_090939.1:916599262-917224262 GCF_040938575.1 Ambystoma mexicanum | reverse complement strand
AGGAGCAAGCCTAATGTTGCTTCTATTAGGCCTTCCGATAGACTGTCCCGTCCTGTTAATCTTTGATCTCTTTCAAGATGGCTCCTATAGTCAATAGGGATGCCACACCACCTTCTTATACTGTTAACCACATCCCTGATTCAGTTTCTTTCTGCAGACAGAGGAATGGTACTCAGTCAATGGGTGATTTCAAGGGTTGCGCCAACGTTGCAAATTTGACTAGTGAGGACATACCTTTGTATGTAGGCGAACCTGCCTACTTTGTTTGCGGTAATGTAGCATTTCCATGGTTACTCAGGGAGTGGCAGGGAACCTGTTATTTAGGGATTCTGTTATCCGGGGTATTCATTGCTAGCACTGTAGAAATTTCAAAGGCTCGTCCACGGTGGGACGAGAATGGCGATATTTCAGCACAAGTTCTGGGTGAAGTAGCTAAATTCTTTGTGCCATTTTGGGGGCAAATACTGAACTCTGAAGATATCAGAAGACTAGCGAGAGTACTGGAGAGGACCATCAACCGGTCCACTGACATACTCTATAACATGACTTTAGAACAAAAAGCATTAAGGTTAGTGGCACTTCAGAACCGGATGGCATTAGATGTCATCCTGGCTGAGCGTGGTGGGGTATGTAAATTAGTGGGGTCCGCTTGCTGTGTTTCATGCCAGATTCCTCCCCAACTATCTTTAGGGCGATACAAAATCTGCATATTCTCAGTTCAGAAGTGCATGTTCACGAGGGAAACTGGGATCTTAGCGCTCGGTTCTGGGACTTCTTGCGATCTTGGGGATGGAAGCTACTTTCGGTCTTGCTGATTATTTTAGGTATTCTGGTGTTTTTCTTCTGTTGTATACAATGTCTTCCTGGTGTGTGTTCGATGCTAGGAGGATGTTACGCACAAGCGACGGGTACATTAGGAAACAAGGTATACGCCCCAGAGAAAATTGAATTCTAATGAATTTGTGCTGAAGGAAATCTAAGTAACTGACCTTATGGCAATTGATATCTCCGATAGTGATTCAGGATGTATGGACATTGAGACGTGGAGTTACTTGTAAAGTGACTAGAAGTAGTTTAGCGCTTGGCTTAGGCCAAAAGGAGGGTTCGTTAAATGAGATATCATATTGTGCCTCCTTTATTGTATATATTGGCCTAAGCCCAGTCCCTCTGCGAAGAAAACCACATTGCAAAGTTCCGATCTTAGATCGACTTCGCCGCCATTTTAGGCTCGTCCGCCATTTTGATTTCTATTCTAAAGTGATTCTGTGTTCTAAAATGGTGGACAGTATTTCCCGCTTGTAACTGAGCCGTCCTGACCTTTGTATGGAAGTTAATGTTCAAACTGTCTGTTGGGCGAATGTTTGGGTTTAGTAAAGAGACCTTGTCCCATGCCTGACTTGTAGACAGAGGATTGTCTGTGCCAATAAGTCTGATCACCGGACATCAACTACAATGTTGTATAAATACTGAACGTGGACACTAGCTGAACTGCATTGTATAGGACATGTGTTAAGGCTTATTGTTAAATCCCAGAATACACTGTTGCCATTGTGACTTGTTGATATGCAAACTGAAGATGATCCACATGCATATAGTTGGACAAACCAGAAGTGAACTCGGCACGAACCCTAAACCGTGTATTATTAACCTGTAGAGGGGCTGGACATTGTAATTGGAAATGTATAAAATGTACAACTGTTTAGACGTCCAGTACCTCTCACTTCTCACACCGAAAGGGCTTGTATACGCTGTGATGTACTGAGGGCCAGATAGCTATCTGATACTTTGTTTCTTTGTAAACTGTGCAGTCTTAGAATAAAGATCTGTGAATATTTATAAGACGTGTTTGGTGTATTTCCTTTTGGGGTACTCAGCCTCGATATTTCCTTTTGCTTCTACAACCTCAGTGTAGAGTGCCTTTGTTCTTCACCAGGGCGACACCACCACCTGTGACTCCAGCACTGCACATTTTCCTTAAGTGTGCAACCTCCATCATGGTGCCCCATGCCACTCCCTACACTGGGTGCCCTCTGACTCTGTCATATACTCCTTTCTAGCTCATGGATGTGGGCATGCAGATAGCCTTGCTATTTCCAATGATACTGAACACTTTGCCTGCTCCTTTCCTGGGCCACCCCTCTCACACTGAGCCCAGGACTCCATCTTCATCTTGTACGCTCTCTTGTCTCTGCTGATCAGGACTTCAACACCCTCAAGACCTATTACTGCTGCTATCACCCATGACCATTCTGCTTATATTGTCCAGGATCATATGCTTGCCCAGGCTGGAAGAAAAGGTCCCCTGGCAGCCCTTTCTACCCTGGGTGGCCACCAAAAACAACAACTCCCAAGATAGCAACTCCCCGACCAACTTCCTTCTCTGCTCCTCCTCAATGGTCCTTCAAGGATATTCTTTTTTTAAGTGTACCCAAGCAGTCCATTAAATGACACTAACCCTCAATAAACACCAAGAGTTGATCGTCTTGGAGATTGCATCATTTCAACACCTGTACCATAAAATTAAATATGATTTTTCCCAATAAAATTGAAGTTGTGTGTTTAATTTCCTTTCCCTTGCCAGTCGCTTCTAACTCTGGGAAACAAAGCTCCTTTTAGCCAGGGATTACACTACTGCTCCCTGTAGGAACATCCTCATCCCTGAGGATTGAACTGAATTGCAAGACATCAGAGGCTACCACATTGATGTACTGAGCTCCAGTACCCTTCAGTTCATTCCTGACATACTGCCAGTTTAGAGCAGCTCGATTTACTCTCACCCGTGGGTTAGCCTTGGACCCAGGTCAGAGTGGGGGACACCCCCCACCCAATCCTCCTGAAGTGGCTAATCTATTAGGATGACCTGTAAGAGAAGAGAATGCATGTAGAGGAGTGGAGCACCTTGCCGACAAGAGGCAGGTCGGAGTTCCTCAGAGCTCACAACTACTATGGGTTTTGGGCTAAATATTAAATTATTAAATATTTCTGTCATATCTTAACCTGTTCATGATAAAGGGCTCTTAATCAGAGCACCATTGGCAGGGTTAAACTGGGAGCCCAGCCATTGACATATGCGCTGCAGTTGAATAGCATTTTTCCAGGTGTCACTACTTAAATGAAGTTAAATTAATTCTCAAGCAGCTAAAAAGTCTAAGGTGGTGGACATAGAGTTTTCAGATGCCTTCTTGTATTTAAACTCTCTGCTGAACCTATAGAAACAAACCATGGTGGTATTCCCTCCAACCAATACCCCCAGGGGCAGCTCGAAGTGTGCAGCTAAAGGGGGTATGAAGGGGAAACCTCATGTCAGCCTGCTTTTTCTCAAAATATGCTCTTCCCACCTGCTCTGAACATTGCACCTGTCCCTCACCCAGGCCACCATGCTCACGTGTCCCGGGACTCCACCTTCACCAAGGCTGCCCTGATAGTGCGGCAGCTGAGACCTTCTACAACATCAGCTGCTGCTCTTGCTGTTGTCACCTGGAGCCCTTCTCCTTGCATGTGTCCTTGCATGGCCTGGGACTACATTATTACCTAGGCTGGACATAGGAGGCACCTGGCAGTCCTTCCTGCCCTTGGTGGTGGGATAGTCACTCTGCCTCTGATTCTTACGGAGCAGCCCATTATACCAGCAACACCTAAGGGTTGGCCAGTCTAATTCCAGAGAGCTAACAATGTAAGCACCCCCCATTGAGAAGAAATCCAAATGTGGCAACCAGTACATTAAGCACAAAAAACAGGGGTTACATTCTTTCTACTGTAAATGTATTTCTCATGCTTCAGAGTCAACATCGGCTCAGCTTTGTACTTGCATACAGGGGCAGAGACAGATTTCGGCTGCCTTGGGTGCTTGAGTGGCTCCTGATGGGGCATCAACATTCAAAATGATCCTTTAGATCAAGTACAATAGCGGGTAGTACAGCTCAGTGGCAACACGCTCATCTTGTAAACAAGGCGACGGAGAGCAACACAGGTTTGAATCCCAGGTCTGCACTTAGAAACCCCTTCCGTATTAAGCGCATTATAAATAACCAATTACATATTACAAAATAATATAAATATCTTGATATAACCATCAACTACAATTTGTGCTGGAAGGGGCAACACCATTCTACTGAAAAACATGATTTTCTAGCTGAAAACTGGATACATCAATGTATCCAGCTCATTGTTTTATACGGGTAAGGTCCATCACTCTAGAATGTGGAGCTAAACTTCGCTCTTTCCTTCCATGTGGTGCAGATTGTCTTTTCCCTGATTGTTTTGATGAACTGGGTTTGATTGAAAGTACAGTCTGGAAGTCTTTTTTGGTTTGGAAAGATCCAGTGCAATGGTGCTCTCAAGGTCGGCTCTGAAGCGAGCTCTCGGAATTCTGAGAGCAGGGTACCTGGTGGGATCTGCTGAACATAGCTCCCTCAGCTATCAAATGTATCTTTTGGTGATGAAAGCCATGAACTGGGTTAGAGAGAAACTAAGTATGGTAGAGGCTGATTTGCACCTAGACGACCCCCAAACTATACCCATTTCCAATCATAAGGATAATATTGCCTTACAGGCTTGAAATTAAGATTGGATAATCAGGAGCAACAATCAGCTCCTGGTTATCCAGCATTATCCAGCATTAACCAGTGACCAGGAGCTACCACTGGGGAACGAGGAGCTAGTACACAGCGTTCTGCAAATCTAACTTCCACATAAGATGGAACATATCATTTTGTCAGTTGCTTATGACCCCTTTTCCTTTAAATGTCATATAGATGTGTCCTAAACTTTCTAGATTGTGTCAAATGCACAGAGTAACATTTTCATAGGTGTGTTTGTTCAGCGTCAGTTGGTCCTAGAAGCCATACGCAGCTTCTGGTAGTGTAGCTCCTGGTAGTGTTCGGTGTCAAGCTAATCTAGCTCTTCTAAGTAGGAGCTAAATAGTTCCCAGCCCCCTCAATTGCAAACCTTGGCTTATTGGCCTCATTAAAAGTATGGCAGTGTGGTAAAAAACAGCACTAAAATGGAGATAACACTATTACTGTCGAATTACTGCACCGCTATACTGCAACTTTGGTGGAGGATTTTCCTCTAGCTAAAGGCTGGATGAAAATCTGCCAAGTTACCACCCAAAAATTGTCAACATTTTCAGAATTACCGCTGATTGTAATTCTGCCGAAATCCCCATTGAGTTTTAGGAACTCCAATAAATGGGGACTACCACCACTACCACCTTGTAATCCAGCAGTATGTCTGTCAGACCAAGTGGCGGTAATGATAAATCTGTTTGGCAGCATTATGGTGGATTTACTATTGAAATGCCACCAAACATATAATGAGGCGTACTATCTTAATTGTTGACCAATCCTCTGGTGATGTGGCACTACTTAGATGAAATTAAGTACAAGTAGATTTCATCTGACTTTCAAGCTTTGCCAACTTAAGATCAATGCTATAGTTGTGGCAGAGAACAGCAAACAGCAAAGCCTAGCGGGATAATGTTTGTCCATTATGTGATCCAGCTGTACAAGATCTATTCTCGTTCCCTCTGTACGTGACCAGGCCGGTGTTCTTAAGCCAAGTGCTGACTATTTAAGAGGCTTTGGGTTTACTGTACAAAGTTTAAGCCAAATGTACATGATTTAAACTAATTATGTTTTCATGTTTTTACTTGTTAACGCTAGATAAGCTCTAAATACTTGCATCTGCTGTTGGACTTTTGCATTTGTATTGTGTCTTTTATTTATTTGTAAAGAGCATCTGGCCCAAGGGCATCTGGGCGCATTTGTGCGCATTTCTTGAAGTTACAGAGACATAGTAAACAAGAAACATAGCAAAACATTACAGGTTACAAATGACATATAAGGTACATGTGCAGTATTTATTTTTACAAGAGATTTACACGATCATTTTATACTCTTTTATATTTAAACGTTTAAGACATTTTGTTTAATTTTACCTTTCTTTTTTATTTTGTACTGTTTTGTGGTTCTGACTGTAACCGATTAACAACAAATACATTGAACATCTGAATGTAAATAAAAAAGTGATGGAAAAAGTTACCAACATCACTTTCACTAACAACCCTTAAAAAGGCTCAGGAATAATAAAATCTGGATTAAGGTAAAGAGGTATGCAAAAGAGTAAAAGGCAAAGAACCAGTGGAAAACACAGGACAAGGGGAGAGTGCGGGGAAGAGGGGCTTCAACTGAAATTGATTCGCTCATTATAGAAGAAAGGATTGGGAACAAGTGGGTTGAAGGCTTGGTTTCTTCACTTGTATTCCAACCAAATGTTGATTAGGTGACAGGGTGCTATCGAGTTCCTCTGATGACAAATGGAGAAAAGGATCTAGTAGCCTTTGGCTTATAAACTCAGTGCAAGTTCATCAATTAGTATGCTCACATTAGGGTTGGACTAGTCAAACATCAATCCATGATTGGAATGTATTTCCTCATTCTCCCCACTCCTAAACGCTCCTGCTAAGTTTCTGAAACCACATCCTACAATTACACATCCAGTGCTCACACTCTTCTTAAACTGTTCAGATCCTGCGACCAAACAAGGCTAGGCTTTGCCTCATTTCTGAGCCACACAAAGATGTCCTTGCAGTTGGCTTCCCAGGCCTGATATTGGGCATTATTGGGAACATTTATAAGGATGATGTTCGCTTTGTCCTATATAAGGGTCGGCATTGCCTTGTCCTTTGCCACAAGCAACATTCCTATTAGCTTCAGCATATTCCCAGGTTTTCTGTTGGACCAGAGCATGAGGGCTATTGCTCTCAGTGGCCTGTTGTGTAGAGAGATAATTGTTATATATTTATCTTTAGCTTGAAATGGTTGTGCAATATGCGTAGGATTCTGAATCAGTATGTTGATTACAGAGATTGTATTGGAAGTCGGTTAAGCATGATGGCTTCGAAAATTATATTGCTTCTTGTTTGGGGTTGATGTTTGAATTATAGACTCAGCGCTATTAAGCCTTTTCTGGACATTGTTGGAGGCATACATAATTGGGAAGTGTGATGTTCTGATTTCCTTGGTAAATAGGGGCTCTGAATTTGTTTTCCCTATTTGCTTGCTCGTTAAGGCTCCCAATGTGCCTACTTTGTGCCTCCCTTTGGTCATGCAATCAAGAGATATGTTTCTGTTCGCTTCAAAGCATTGAGTATCCTGTGAAATGCACATGCCGGCTGTTGAGGGAGACTTACATGATTCTTGCTTCAATCTGTCATATTGTTTAAATGGTGTTGGTGTGGACTTCTTTTGGGGTTTTCTCTTAGGTGGCCCTCAATACACTATCAGGTCTACACCAGTGCCTCAACATCTCCCCAGTGTGAAGGCTTGTAATAAGTCCAGTCCTGCTGTCTTTACATGCTACCTTTCAGATAGTAACCATATTGTCTGTTTTGCGCCACTTGTTTGCATCCTTACTATGCAGCGAGCTACCTTCCATGCCTACCTTTAGGTCTAGTACGGTAGTCGCCTGTCTGTTTCCATTTCCTTCCCACCCTCCCCCTCCCGTCCTTATCTATGTCTTAGCTCTTGAAATGTCGTCAGGCCAAGTACGACCGTTAATCTCACATCCTTACTGTTCATGGCCTGTAAGAATGACATTGTTTTTTTCCCTTGTTCCCTTCCCTTGCCTTGAAGCGCTATGAAACATATTGTGTATAGGCGCTATATAAATAAACATACCATATCATATCATATCATATCATATCATTAGTTTCACAGGCATTGAATACCTTTTTTCTTGACAATCTTCTGTCCTCTGTTTCCTTTCACCTTTTCTTATAGTTTGCTCACTTCTCTCATAAATATCTTCAAGTAAACCTTGGATCTGTGACAATGCTCTTGCTCTTTTGTCTACATATCTTTCCCATTCCTTCGCTTCCAGCCTTGCCTTGTTTTTCCTGAACTCTCTTGTATCCACACTAAGGCAGTTTGATGTGCTTCCCTGGATTGCATATCTGACTGCTGTCTTGCTTTTAACCCCTTAGGTGCCAAGGACGAGTATGCTCGTCCTTTTTGCAAAGACTTGCATAATAGCCTGGCACTTTATTCTTGGGAGTTGCTAATTTGATGATCCTTAACAGCAGCACATTTGATTGTGGTATCGATGTACGCACAGGTGTCTCTACTGGTTCTACCTTTTTGGTACAGCCAGCTGGCACTACCACCTGTAGCCTTGGAGAAAGCCATGCTAGAGCACAAAGATACAACCGACGAGCCAACGGTGTGCTTGTAGCATGACATCATGTGTCCTGGCAGCTGGGCCGATGCACTGCGATGACTTGAAGTAGACAATTAGCAATGGAAACAAGCAGATCAGGGAGCACTCCCGCACGAACAGCATCTGGAAGAGGGAACACGAATCAGCGAGGATGTGCTCACAGTCCCCACCGCCAGACAAAAGGATTCGACTTTGTGAGGAATCTGTTGAGTGAAAGTCATTCGGGGATTTGGCGCTCTAATGATAAATCTAAAGGGATGAAAGTGTTTATTTACAACAGGATGCACTGTGCCACACCTCTTACAGAACACTTTCAAATGTTCTGTGTGACAGGACAGTATTGTGGTGTATTGTTCCATGCAGTGTGGAGTTTACGTCACATTGTTGAAAGTGACCCTTTTGTATTCAACAGTGGTCCTTTCTGTTGGTGTAGCTGTCACTGTTACAAATGTAACTCTTATTGGTAGTCACAATGTTCTTGCATGAGACTGATGAGTGTTGATCCTGGCAAAAGGCTCTGCCAAAATGTAAAATAAACAGGTAACTGAGCACAGACAGGGCATTTTGGTGGTTGAGATGAGCCATCTTGGCTACAAAAAGGGCTGATATGGGCAAAATCATGAATTCGGTAAATTCAGTAGCTGTCGCTGAAAGGGATAGTGGCAGTCTCAAGATAAGACTGAAAATAGGAGGATAAGCCTTTGAAGCCTGGCTGCAGAATTGTTGAAGCTTCCTAACAAACTCATCTGACAAGATTTAATCAAGATATCCTCTCTGTTTGACTTTGAGTTATTTATAAGCGCAAACTAAATCGAATCCTGGCACAGATGGAACAGTGGACTAGATGGCAATTTTAGTCATACAAACATTAGTGTCATTGAAGTTCACTGATAGAACATGAAGCTTTTATTTAAAAAGGTAGACCTGCTCGAAATGTCAGGAGGGAATTTGCCCTCCTTAAATTCAGCGTGAGGCTGTTCGATAGTCTCAGCCCCGCAACTGAGAATCTGAAATCTCCTCTTGAAACGCAGTTTGTCCTTGGGATCGTAAACAGATGCTTGTCCTCCAGCCTTAAAGCCCAGGCAGGATAGCACAGATTCAGTTTATTTATTAGGTAGCCTGGCGCCAGGCCATTAATACATTTTTACACCAAACAACCAATCTTGAAATGTTATGCGATCCTCTACCGCTAACCAGTGAAGGGAGCAGTGGAGGCCTGAGGTTGGGGTGTTTTTAGATGCACCAAATACCAATCTTGCTCCTGCATTTGTGCCGTTTATAGGTGATTGGTCTGTTGGCCAGGACTCCAGAGTCCATTACAGTTGTCTAGTTTGGAATTGACTAAGGCTCCCGCAACCAGAGCACGTTGGTATCAGGTACATAAGGAAGTGCTTGCCACATCAGACAGATGTGGTAGAAAGCTGATTGTACTTTGGCTGTAACTTGACCATTGCAGCCCAGGTCACTCTGCCAAACACATCCGCAATATTTTACCATAGTAGCATATTTAAGTCTAGACCCCAGATACAGGGGTGAGGGTGGGCTACTTTTTCCCTCCAATAAATGTTTTGGTCCAAACAGAATGACCTCTGTTTTCTGGGGTTTGAATTGTGACCAATGTTGTGCCATCCAAGCCCCTATTTCCTCCAAACATCTGCCTACCTTAGAAAGGGCATTTTCCACATCATCAAGTATGATGTACAGTTGCATATCATCAGCGTAAGAGTGGAACCTAAGATGGTGTTTCTACAGAATATCCATTAATGGGCAAAGATAGATATTAAATAGAAGACGGAAAAGTGCAGAGCCTTGTGGCACACAACAACATTGGGAGAGGATTTCAGATATAAAACCCCCCACCTGTACACATTGTTTACCCCCAGTAAGAAAAGAGGTGAACCAGGCCAAGGCACGGGCATCCACATTCACTAGATTCTTAATACGATCTATCAGGGGAAAATGATCCACTGTATCAAATGCAATGGATTGGTCGAGCAGGACAGTTTTCCTATGTCACCCACCTGCAACAACTCGTCCCATACCGCCACCATTGCTGTTTCTGTCCCAAATTTGGGGTGAAAACCGGATTGTAAAGGGTGAAGAAGACACTTATCTTCAATGTAATTCTGGAGCTGGCTTGTATCTACCTTTTCCAGAATTTGTCTCGGCCACAGAAGGCCTGCAATGGCGTGATGATTGTTATAATCCTCGGGGTCAAGACTAGCCTTTTTCAACAATGGGAAAACAACTGACAATTTCAGAGGGTCCGGAAACACCACCTGCATAAGTGATGCATTTACAAACGCTGTCATAAAAGGAGCTAATTCTGATGATAATTGCTATGCTGCAAGGGAGTAATGTGTAGGTTTTGGACTACAAATGTCCTCCTATGATGCCCGTTTGAAGCTAAACTGGGCAAACCCAGCAGTTACATTTTCCATTGCCTTAGTATTTTCACTGATTATATTAGTCGTATTCAAGGGGGGTATTCTATCTGGCTCCTTTTGGGACCTGACATTATTCTGGATGTTCAACATTTTTTCCATGAAGAAAATAAAAATCATGTAATGGTTTATGGCGGTTTGTAAGGCTTGCAAGAGGTGCCTCCCGCAATAAGAGGGTCATCATTTTCTTTATTAAGATAAAGATGCCTATTAGCATGCAACGGAAAACATAACAGTTGCATATTTACTCATCGTACAAGCAATATATCAAATTGATGATCAATATTTTGTACATGCAAATTAGCAAACACTCAATGTAAGTGCCAACCTTCCGTCGTGGTAATTTAGGAATAGTACAACACACTTAAAAGGATTGTGCTGGCACAACAGAACAACCTAGTATACCCACAATGGATTAAAGAACCCTACATTACATCGCACTCATCGATGAAGAGAACTGTGACCCCAGCGTTCTCATGCCAATATGAAAAAAGACATCCCGACTGGAAAACCTTAGATAGTCCAATATGCCAAATGTGTCCTTGACTTCTTAATGCAGTAGATAGAGTTCTGTATCAAGATAGCATGCACATGGATCTGAAGGACAGACCAGCTGAAAAGCTAACACACGGATGCTGTGGTTGAGATGAAGGCACAACTTAAAGAAAACAGTCTTGAAGACTTTGAAAAATGTAGTGTTTCTGAAGCAAAACAGCAGTGCCTTGCAAATTGTACAACAGAGCATTTCAATTAGTATGGGCAATAAATAGACATGTAATGATTGCACACACAATTCAATGTTCCGCGTCACACATGCACTCTGCGTGAATATTCACATCAATTTCTAGTAGAATGTTTCTTTACTCTCTTTTTCCATTTATTGAAACAATATTAAATGGAAAAAACAATCTGTATCTCACGATAGGGCTACATATTTAACTTGACTCTGTATATACATTTGGATTAAGTTAAAATGATCAAAAATCTAAATGTATCGTCACAAAAAGCCATTCCCACAAGAGCCAACATATCCCTCATATTGGTGCTATTAACTCACCTATTTCAGTTAGGAACATCATTCTTACACATATTTCACTGGTGATTCCTTAACATCTAGTCCTATTAAAATTTATTTGCATAAACTTATGTTATGCAAAAGGACATCTGAGGTGTATTTTATTTAGTCAAAAAATACAAACATTTAATGTCGGTATTCAGTCTCTCAGTCATATCAGGAAGATTTTGTAATAAATGTCATTTGATTTTCAGTTGAGTAAGTCAATAAACCCTTGTGTGTTTGATCACATAATCTTTTCCAATGAATCTCAGTTTTTGTATGCTTCATTCTTCAAACTTTTGTACCAATGCACAGCAATAGGGTATTGGCAATTGCTGTTTTTCATTGATCTCACATGCTCAAGTGTTCTATACTTTAAATATCTTACTCTGTTGCAAACGTGTATTAGACTGAAAATGTATTATTATGCACAACCACGTTCACACACAGTGCCCCTAAGGCTTAATATAAGTCACAATGCATTTCGACTTCTATATGTACCTAGATCTACATCGAAGTACCAAGAAGCAACCCTTGTTGTGAGTGGTGCAATTCATAAAAACATGATGATGATAGCTGAGCGGTACTACTGCCCCAAATCACTACTGATGGCCCTTAATGCCCTTTTAAACTTGCCAAAGGACTAGAGAACTGTAATATCATGACTGTGTGCCTCATAAATGTACATTGTGGATGTGAGAATGATTCTTGATCTAAAGGCAGCCAAAAGATCCTGTTTATTGTGACATGATTGAACAATGATAATTTTGGAGTGATACTAAGGGCCCGAAGTGTGCGGAAATTTAGCAACGCCTGCATGCCGAGAATGTCACTGCGTGAGCCTGCACCCATAAGTATTTCCGCGCACTCTGCGTATTCATGGAATTGTTAGTGCAATGTAACCGCATACACACGTCGTGGCCGGATCGCCCCCAACATGACCCCATGCAAATCTAAAACAGCCAGAAAAAGCCACCTTTGTGTGCTCCCCAGGACAAATAAATGCACCCTCAAAACAATGCATAGGGGCCCCACAAGCAGGCATGCATTGTGGGGACCTTGCGCAGGGTCCCCCGTAACTCTAACCAGCACCCCAACATGCATACAATTTATTGTAACTCAAGAAAAACTCAAAAAGTCTACATGCCGATCGCCATAAACCGTTCCTGCACCCAGCTACACGTGCACCCCTAAGTTAGATCGGAACCCCGGCTGCATGCATGCACCCCTAAATCCGACACCCGATCTTACCTCTGCGCAGTGAATCCTATGCGCAAGTGTCTGTACTCCTGCCTTCGGGTGGCGGATAGTATGAGGGCTTTGTGTGGCCATTTCCCAACAAGGAGGTTGCACAGTGGGATCCCTGAATACGTATTGTTCCGTGCAATAGTGTCCTGTGAGCCGTCCCTCATAATGCCCACTTTTTCCCATGTTCTTCCCCATTTTCTGTGTTCCGCCCCCTTTCCCGCTCTCTGCGCAAGCTACACCCCCGCTCTGTGTGGTGTCTCGCACAAGGCACTCAGCCGCTCGCAGGGGCATGCCGGGTCACCGCAAAATCCACACAAGTCCAAGAAAAATCCAGCACTTTCGATTGCATGATTCGACGAATGGATTATGCACGCAGTTTGCGTGCAGGTTCCCTATTTTCGCTGCAAACAATTCAATGAATCAGCTCCTTAGTCTTCATTGACTCAGTCACTCAATAACACTACAGATAAAAGCAGTCGTTAAGCATATGACCTTTCGCCTCGTGGTGATTAGAAACGTTCTGTCATTAATGGAACTCAACAACAATTCTGAACCCTGCCATAGTATAGATTCCATACGGACAGGAATACAGCAACAGCACCTATGTATGCATCTTTGCAAAGGAAGGGGAGAAGCTCCTTCCCGGGCATCTAGAGCTAAGAGAAGAAAATCTGCATGACTTAAGCACAAGAGATCAACCCTGCCCCTCAAACAGAAGATTGTGCACAATGTTGAATAGTGCATGAAGACCCACAGAGGCAGGATGCACGCTATCATGAACCAAACTGAAATCTCAGGTCCAGCAGCTCAAGGCACTGTAACAGAGCAGAGTCATAAAGAACGAGTGTTGAGCAAAGCTATTTGGGTTACAAGGCTATACATATCTAGATCCCCAACCAAACGTCTACATCCAAACTCTTCAAGAAAAACACGAAAATGTGTGTACTCAGAGGGCTTCCCATTCTAACCTGATTTACCATTTCAGAGCACCTAGCACCACAAGATTGGAGTGAGCAAAAACCTAATCCCATTTTCCTTTCTCTCGCACTTACATCTGTTAACTCTCACAACATCTACGCACTTGACAGCATACAGAATCATGTTCAAATTCAGACAAACCAATCCTCAGGATGACATGTAAACACTTTATAAAAGATCTTACAAATAGATATAACTTCAACAAGGACTCATGCTGCTGAATGTGTACTAAAACATGCCTTCAAGGGCTGCTTGAAGGTAATACTGCATGCAGTAACACTGAATGAAATACATCCCCACCCCATAATTCTGGGAACAAAGACGAGCTGTTTGCGTAATATTCAAGTTTATTTAAATGAAAGAAATCGAAGGTGGTTCCCTTACTTTATTCAATAGAAGTCACCACCATAAGAAATGTTAAACTATTATGATTGTTACACAATAAGAATTGGCCTTCCTGTGACAATCTTGCTATGAAGTAGCACAAATACATGTTATCACCATAATGTCCAACAAATATATTTACAATGCTTCTAATCCTAAACAATATCATGGCACCTCTAAACAGCTTTCTCAATGCTACGACAACATTGCCACTTATCGGCCAGTGTATTCAAATACATTTACATCATCTAATCAAACAGTATGTTTAGAACATTTCATTTTTTCCACTATTGATATTAGAGAAAAATTGCATAGAAACCACAAAGAGGTGCAAAACAACTCAATCGGCGGGAAGTTCTAAGACTTTTGACTAAAATACCTACGATAAGGATCCTTAACACCTCAGATTTTATATTTATAGAGCAGTTAAATGTAAACAGTGGGAAAATAACTCGTCTTCACTGTTGCCTACCAGATACGGCTGCGATGAAACGTTTACATAAGTCAACTCTTGGCTCACTGGGCTATGATCTTGACATTGAGGTTCCTGACTCACTACCCTCTAACTGTTGTGATAAATACCTGAACGAATGAAACAGGGTGGCCGAGGAAAAGAGTGTTACCAATACAAGCACCCATGTCCACTGTAAATCAGCAGGGGTGGGAACGGTGGAAGAGCTTCCTCCCACAACAGTGTGGCATTCCTAAGAAAGGTTGAATGATTCTTTGTTAGAACACTAGAGGACACCCGCCATTTATTTTCAGACACGGGTTCTCTATCCTTACTTTTGAAGTATGATATTATCATGTGCTCAGAAACATCGCTGATGGACAAGGTCTATATTGAAGGTTTTGTAATATACCAGACCTTGACAAACAAGGGCCCTCAGGGAAGACCATACAGGGGCTTGATGATAGGTTTTAGGCAACCCTGGGGCCTGAGTTGATATTTGCTAGTATAAATGACAACAATGTCATGGTTGTTGAAACCAACTTACAGATGGAGGGATGCAGTAAAATCATGCTGCTAATAAACGTGTATGACCCTCCAGGGGGGTCTAGCACCCATGAAATGTGTATCTATATTGGTGAAACATATGTGGATTGAGGAGGAGGTGCAGAGCATGAGCTGATTCTTTTAGGAGGCGATTTAAATGTGCCTTGTGTGGATGGGGATCACTGCTCCCCTTTTGAGAATATTTGCCCAGAGTCTAAGCTGTTATAGAATAACGCCAATGCTCAAGGATGCCTATGGGTAGATGTTCTCAAGGATTGGGAACTGATACTATTAAAGGGGCAAGCTAAGGGGACATGTCTGGTGCGTGGAATTGGAGGAGCGGTCAAAGACAGGGAACACTGGACTATTTCTTTGGCAGAAATGCTATCTTAGAATGTGTATTGCACTAGAGATAGCTTGGAATACCCATAGTGATCATGCCCCATTAAGTCTAACACTACAGCTCACTGTGAAGACACTCTTTAACTCACATATTACAGGGTTTATTCCAAGGCACACAGGCAACTGAATTCAATGGACTGAGGCTAATATCGATAGGGCTGCATCAGCCGTAAATAACATTGGGAGGCAAGGCTGGCAAACATATCTAGCCTCTAGCTTGGATGAGATGGAGAATTGGTGTAGTGTTCTCACCACCAACGTGGCATCTATTGTTCTGAGAAGGGCGCAGACAGTGGGAAAAGGCACAGGAAAACCATTTCACATTGTAATCCGTAACTCCAAAACGTAACATGTATAGAAGTTAGAGATTTCAGAAAGTCTATTTATCCTGGCCCTCAGCTATACAGTGAATTAAACAAAATCAAGAATCAATACCAATGGTGACTCTGGTACTGGAAGAGTTCTGGGCTAATCACACAATGGCAATGTATGATCTGAGATCTTAGGGGAGGAAATACTCAATCCATATGGCAAGTACTGTCTTCCGCCAAGGGAGTAAAACAAAAATTAATTCTTAATCCCATTAGCGGACAGCCGGCAGTCACTCGTGCCAGTCCAGGACTATTCCCTTGCAACTGAAACATGCACTGGTGACCCCACTACTGAACACACCATCCCTAGATCCTGCCTGTCCTATTTCTCTGCTTCCCTTCTTAATGAAGCTTCTGGAGTCTTTAAGTGCCCCTCTTCTAGCTCTTTATTGGAATCCTCTGTTTTCTTTGATCCTTTTCAGTCCGGTTTCCATCCCAGCTGGGGTACGGAGAGCGTACTGGTCTCAGTAGTGGATGACCTAGCACGTCTCTCCGATCAGGGGGCAGTGGGAGTGTTGATCTTATTAGACCTATCGGCAGCTTTTGACACTGTTGACCACCCTATCAAGCTTGCCCTCCTGGCCAAGGTGGGGATATCTGGACAAGTACTCTCCTGGTACTCTAATTTTCTTGCTGATCACACACAAACTCTTTCTCTTTTGACCTGTGGTGTCCCCCAGAGCACAACTCTGTCCCCTACATTATTCAATGTTTACATCCAGCAGTCGGTAAGGCTCATCCACTCCCACGGCCTCCATTGTTACTCCTATGCTGATGACACTCAGATTATTCTGCGGCTTGACCATTCCCATCCTGATCCAGCGTCTCAGCTATGGTGTTTCCTGGAGGACGTGGGGAGATGGATGACCCTCAATTGGCTGAAATTGAATGGGGACAAGACTGCAGTCCTGGTGGTGGGCCCCATGTCTACACCCTCTATGTGGACCTCTGATTTTTGGCCTTCTTCTCTGGGTCCCTGTCCCACTTTGGTCCCTGTGGTGAAGGATCTGGGGGTGAAATACTCCACCTCGCTCTCCTCGAAGGCTCAGGTGGCATCTGTCTGCCAGTAGGGGCACTACAATTTGAGAGTCCTGCGTAGGGTGTTGGGATTTCTCCCTTCATAATTTCATGTGCCAGTGGTAGCTGCACTGGTGCTTAGCATCTTGTATTATTGTAGCTCGCTACATCTAGCTCAGCCTTCATATCTTATCCACTGCCTGCAAGTATTTCAGAATGCAGCAGCCAGACTGGTGGTACAAACTCTCTATCGCATGCCTATCTCTGCATGCAGCAGCTCCATTGGCTCCCTGTGGCTCAGAGACTTCAATTCAAATCTATGTGTATTGTGCACCGAGTCTTTTATGTCCAAGGGGCAGAATATTTGCAGAGTATGTTTCTTCCTTACGTCCCCAATCAGCTGCTCTGTTCCCTTGAGTCATGCACCATCACTGTTCCTCGTGTATGTCCCTCTCGTGTTGGGGGGCGTGCTTTTTCTGTTGCTGCAGCTTGTTGTTGGAATTCTATCCCACTTGGACTTTGGGCAAAGGTGGATCATTTCGTTTTTTGCAGATCTTTGAAGACGTTTTTGTTCGTCCAAAGGCCAACTAAGGGTATGAGCTGTTGAGTGGACTCTGCATAGTGGCAAGATGCATTTGGGTGGATGTGTGCTTTATAAATTCGATTAACATAACATTGGTGCGAGTACATGGCTGTGCTACCTGGGTACAAATATGAACCTGATGGTAGCCACCTCCCTCCCCCTCAGTGTGTGACCCTGAGAATTGATAACTCTGGCCACTGGATATCTCCATTGAGACAATATTATAGGCAATTAACAACTTAAAGCTATTAAGGGCACCTGGCCCAAACTGACTTGCAAACGTGGTACTCCATTGAGACCATGAGGACTGGACACCATGGTTGAAGGCTCAATTTGACAGGGTATGCTATGAACGTACCATTCCATCCACATGGAGACTGTCTGTTCTTGTTCCTGTCTACAAAAAGGGAGACAGTACTAGATTGGAAAATTACAGGCTGCTCTCCATGCTGGATGTGACTGGCAAGCTGTTTGCAGGCTTTGTATTGAGGGCGATTCAGGCCTGGGTTATGGCTGAGAACATTATGTAGGATTTACAGACATGTTTTCGACTGGGCTCATCAACCTCCCATAATATTCACCTGCTTGATCGGCTTATTCTAGAGGCTACACATAAAGATGCCCCTCCCTTATGCATAACATTTGCATATTTCAGCTCAGCATTTGACCTTGTGAACAGAGCTAGGTTCTGTGGCAAAATGGAGTCTATTGGGTGCCCAGGATGGCTTCTGACATAACCAAGAAGCTCCACAAAGGGACTGGAGCTCGAATTCAGCTAGATAACGAGAGAGGTCTGTCCTCACTGGTGAAGCTTAGCACCCAGGCTTGGACAAAAAAGACTCGCCTGTATGATGTACGCGGATTACCTCATTATATTGGACCACACACTTAGTGGTTGTAAATCCATGTGGAATTTCCTGGCTGGTTATGCAAAAGAAAATGACCTTAGATCAACATTGAAAAAAACAAGATTCTATTAATACCTGGGAAGAAAGTAAACAGGGTGAAACTTGAGTCCTCTTTGGGTGATGTAGCATACATTGACCACTGTAATTACGTTGGGCTGGAAATGAGTGCAGTTCCCAGTTACTCTATATCATCACAAACAAGAAGAGGAAAGCAGCACTATTGACCCATCGCTTTAGCAGCTTCGCCCATCAGATGGCAGGATACTCCCTCAAGGGGATTCTAGTCCTTTATAGGCAGTGCTTCTGTCCGGCTATTTTATACGGTTTTAAGGTCCTGAGGATGAACGATTTGAAATGGCTTATTTGTCTCGTTTGGTTATTCTGGAGAACGCTCTCGTGGTTGAGAACCTCTGTGCCAATGGAGGTTGTTCGCTTAAAGCTGGGCTTGATTTCACTGGGAGGACAGGTTGAAAGGAAGAGGGCTGAACACTATTTGAAGTCTAAGATGTTACTGGTGTGCCCCGTTCTGAAAATCTTGGGAGCAAACTGTGGGAGAAGTGGACACTTGAACAGTGGCACATTTAACGGCCTTGTGATGTCTACCTTCCAAGTGTTTAACTGGTACCCAAATTGGAAAACCAGGTCTGGCTACTAAAGTTTAAAAGTATAATTCCAAGCCAAATTCGATCAATTTGATTGAAACAGAAATTATGAACACATTGCTACACTAAAAGGTTTGAGCAATGTAAGTAATGTAGTACATATCTACAAAAGACCACAACCATACATCATTTTGAGTACTAATCTAGAAGTGTGCTGGCTTATGCTGCACCTTCGTACAAACGAACTCGGGCTGCTATCCATTCTCGGACCGCAAATGAAAATACCACCGGAGGGTAGATATTGTCGAGTGTGTAAGAAACGTGATTGTTTGGAAACGTCTACGCATTTGTTCAATGAGTGTCCTAACTTAAGCAAACTTTACATGTGCATATATGAGAATCTTGTCCACAAGTACGACTCTATTAAATCTGTGGAATTTTGGGCCTACTGTTCAAACTCTCCTTCAATATCAGTGCACATTGCACTGGATAAGGTTTGTTGCCATATGGTAAAGTTGTTGCCTACTAGTGTTGCTTCCCATAAGTAATATGGGAAAGTCTGCACTAAAGCACCAAACTAAGTCCATGTGATGATTGCCATCTAAAGTATCTCTTGCACTGTCACATGTCTGAGCATGCATTCAGATCATGATGAGCTTGATTGTCCTTATAACAACTTCATAACTTTACATTTATTCTGCTACTAGTTTCTATTCTATTCTGTGAAACCTTCATTAGAAAGCTGTTTCTGAAATCTTGGGTGAATGAACCCAATTTATTGCTTCCTTTTATTATTGTTTGTATTTATATTGAAATAGCCTAAAATGGTATTTAGGCATTTATATATTTTTATAAGAAATGATTTGTGTGTATGTATTGTATTTGTAAAAAGTCAAATTGACTAAACATAATAATAATAATAATAAATACATAAAAAAGAAAGGTGACTTTTCTCTGCACATGTTATACTAATTCTCACCCCTGTGTGAATGTGGGGTCATGTGTTTCTGGTATGTGCATGCAATTTAAATGCACCATATATTAGGGTGTATCTAATTTTGCAAGGTAGGGTTAAAACGACAATGGGCCTCATTCGAAGGTGTGGCGGTCCGGAAACAAGGATGCTGGTAAGTTCACCAGCACCCTTGTTTCCAGACCACCATACTACGATTCTAGCTGTAGGGGCCATTGTGTCTGGCAGGGTCAGGCCTGCCGGCTGCAATGGCCCCTGGAAGCATACTTTTCACAGAAGCATCGGCACCGTTAGCAACAGTGCCAGTGATTCCGATTCCCAATTCCCATGGAGTACCATTGGAATGGGGACCTACTGAATTCACCACCTGTCTTCCTGCTCCACCAGGACTTGTAATGTCTCGGTGGCTCCGGTAATTAAAGCAGCGGATTCAGTGTTTTGAGGTCAGCGGCAACCCGCCGGTAGCACTGGTGGGTTACCGCCAACCTCGTAATGAGGCCCAATGTTATCAAATCAAAAGGATCTTGTTCACCCATTAAGCATAGGAAAATAGTTTTATGTTTTCCTCATACAAGGATGAGTACAGGTCCCATTTTACTTTGCAAACCGAGCCACACTTTGTAAGGTCAGGGTGAATGAATTTTACATTTGCAACATTTTCTATCAGACTGGAAGTGACACACTTAGCTCCCTCACATTCCCAAACTCTCTTTAATTATTTATGGCAGGACACCTTCGGATGACAACCTTATGTTGACTATAACTTTTCGGCACAATTTAACTATCACTTAGAAAATCACTTACAAAATCACTCACACAATGCTAAACGTTTGACACTGGGAAGGGATCCCTGATTTACTCAGCCCTCTCAGTATAGAAAAATCATTTTTATTCTCACTTTGAGTACTGTGAAAGTAGGGTATCCCTCACATAAGGAAACAACAAGCCCCATTCCCATTCTGATTTATCAGTCTCTATGCGCTGTGCACCAAAAATGCTATATGTTCTACAAGCAGTCAAATCTCACTTGGGTTGATAGTGTTAAAGCACTGTTGTAATTCACACAGAAATAGGCAGATATTTTATTTGGAATGAGCATCTCCTAGTGTAAATGACCCCCCTTTCCTTCACGGTCAAGCATTCCAGGGGTTTTACCTAATTACATTTGGGAAGTTGTCATACTCACTTTGAATAATGATTTAAGGCGTGAAGCCAGCAGAGAGGATTACCTGTTCCGTTGAAATTCTCAGCTTGCAGTCTTTTCCTGATCCCTTTCTCCTTTTTCAGGAAAGTTGGTCTGCTTTTAATTTTAGTTGAAGCAGATTCCCTCATGGACGTGGCATGGTCATCTCCAGATATGATCCCAGTTCAGAACGTATCTCTTTGGAGCAGGTTTTTTTTCCATCACTGCAGCTTTTGATTCCAGGGTCAGAACACTATTCCTTGTGTGTCGCTGCTTTTTACAACATGATACATTCCTATGCTTATGTCACCCTAATTGATTGTGTCAAATCTTTGCAATGGCTTGCCTCATAGCCAAACACTCCTATAGAATGGACACACGCAACCTTCATTGGTTGATTATAATTTCTATGCATGTGAAACGAAAGAGGACGAGCCCAATCTGCCTTTAAAACTGTTAGAACTCGTGGATGCTTGTCCTCAACTAATGATGAACGTAGATCTGCTGACGAGGACTGTATTGTTTGAACTTCCAGTAGGCCAACCATTTGGTTGTGTTTGATGAGAGTCAAGGTACAAAGGTGACACATAAGTGAGACAAAGTTTCTTTGAAAGCTGACATTAGGAGAACAGGGTGGGTTGCCATGGGTGGGCGCTCTGATAGGTATCAGGGAGCACACCACTAATTTTAGCATTTATATGTATAATAATATCTTCTGCCTTAGATGTATTTACAAGGCTGGCGTTCCAATTAACTCGGGGATCTTCCTGCAGATGGCACTTAGTCCTTGCATGAGATTAATGTGTATCTACGACAGCAGAATGTAATTCTTTCCGCTCGCAAAGGCCCAGGCTAGTTTCATGGGAACATAATCCACTCCCATTGGCACCTGAAGGGAGGGCAGAAGTGAAGTTTTAACTTTTGGCCAGTTGGTCAAGAAGACCTCAAAACAAGCATTGCCTGCACCACATCATGCCCTCATAGTATGTTATATACATGAACGGCTTATTTACTTCTACTGCAATGACAAAATGTAAGACATTCTGATTAAATATCTTTTTTAACGTCACTCTTTTGAATTCAACATAACATCATATCACAAAAATCATATTACGATTTAAACCATCAATAAAATGAAAAGGCGATGATTCTCTGTTGTGCTGCATTTTAGAAACATATCAACTTTTTGATTGGTAGTTTTTCAGTTGAATCACAGACCAGTGCTATTTCCAACATTAATAACGCATTCGTAGTTTGCAACTGCCACCGGTTTCCTTTTGCTTTCCGCACTGTATTCACTGGCAATCTCTGTGTCATATGTCACGCTCTGTTATCTAATGGAAACAAGTAGCCACCTGGTTTCTATTCATAGGAACTGGTGAGAAATGTTAACAATGAAATCAATGAATTATTGTGGCGCGCCTTGCTTTACATTGAGGCAGTCTTCAGGTCTTATGTGCTGTCCATTGCATGAGGCGGTACCTATCTGCTAACTTTATTGGCGCAATATTTCTGTATACATTTTCACTATCTATACCACACTTGCAAGAAGTGGTGAAATTGTTCAGCATCTCATGCGAAAGATAAGTATTTTTTGTTGCATGTATCCCCACCACTTGATTCACTATGTTGAGGGGCTATCCCCTTTGTATGAGGAAAATTCATTGATTTCCATGCATCGTCCTTTATTAGAGACCCCCCCACCCCCCAAAATGTATCTATGCTTGGGATTTATAAAGCACATACCAGCAGCAAAGCAAGGGGACGCATGTAGGGGGAAAGGAGTCGGGCGTGGGTGCAGAAGAGGTGCTTTGATGTTTAGTATCAGGGAGAGTGGAACACTGATGGGGGAGCGCTGGTGTTGAACAGAGTTGGCATCCAAAAGAAACTCTTTTAACCAAGAGATTCAAAGGCGCTTTCACTAAAGGATCCCCAAAGAATAGCCATGGACCGGCGCCCAAACCACTGTAAACTAATAATGTCAGCAGCGTGCTGTCACCCCCTGTTTGTTCGACTTTTTACATCCACATTGGCAGGTTTTTGCCGCCAAAACCCACACGATGCCCAGTGTCTATCTTAATGTAATTGGTTATTTATGACGTGCTTAATACCCAGAGGTTTCCAAGTGCGACCCAGGGATTGTACCTGTGTTGCTCCGCCTCGTCTTGAGCACGTTGTCCCTGAGCTATTCCCCTGTCATGAACGAGTTTTTCTTAAATAACAAGGACAAATGTGCTCTATGTATACACCTCAATACCACTGAGCTCCTTTTAAAGCATATTGTTCGAACTGCAGATTTTGAAAGAAAAAAACTAAAAGAAAATATATGTATCTGGGAACAGCAAGAAACGAGGAAGAAGACGGTGATCCGAGAGGAAGTTCCTGGAAAGAGGGATGTTCTATTTGTGAATAGCTTCCGGGGTATTTCGTTTACAGAAGCCCAAATAGCCGAGCTTATAGAGGGTCCTTCATTTTTTGATAACTTACAATTACCCAACCAAGAGACTAATATCTCGGGGGACGCGGTCCTTAGACTAAAAAAGAAGCAGTTCCGCACTGAAATGCATGGGCATGTTTTAAAACAATATCTTAAATCCAGTATTATTCCACAGGGTTTACAAGTTAAAATTATCCCGTGCCTATTCCTGGACGATACAGAATATAAGGTAGCATTTAGTCAGGTTGCTACAAAATGCAGTCGTGACCTTCTAGTTCTCACGATTACTACCGCTCAGAGAGTCAGCAAGAAAATTATGGAGACAGTGTTGGAGCAAGAGCAAGCCTTCTTATCAAATCCTCTCATCTCCGAAGCCAAACAAAAACTTGAACAAGTTGAGAAATCTTTCCAAGAATTTAAAAACATCACCATAGAAAAAAAGATCAACAAACTAAAAAAAGATATCTCAATGTTCAAAAAAGAGATTGTATACCCTTATTTGACTGAGGATTTTAACTTCCAAACGTTCTGGAAACAATCTAGCATCCAGAATGTGGGGTCGTACAGAAGACGTGGGGTCACCTTCTCTGATACATCTTCCAGTTCCTCTAGTAATGAAGATTCTACTAATTCGAACCTGGGGAACCACCCTTTTCAAGGAAGGGGCGGTCACAGAGGCCGCAGGCACTTCCAACAGGGCAGAGGCCCCCACAGGCAACCTTATCCGCAGGCTTTAAACGCCCCTCCACAAGGCCAGGGGCATCGCGATTTCCAAACCCGCAACCGGTCGTACCGGTGGTGAAAGAGGCCCTTCCTATTTTTAATTTGTCTTCTCGAATTATTTCTGAACCTGAGCTGGCAATCCTAAAACGCGGCCTTTCTTTCGTTCCGACACAGACCCCGAGTGCTATGCACCTTACTAATGAAGTCCAACAATTCCTCCGTAAGATTAGGCTAAGAGCCTTTTTTTCTGACAAAGAAAACACTTCTGAGCTTAATAAGTCAGGTCTGGTCAGACCTTCTTTTTTCACTCCTACTACAGCGGAACTTCCGGCTGAAGTCCTTGTCTTTGAAAAGATTGTGCTCAAGGAACTTGCCAAATGTCTCGAGAATCCCAGAAATAGCATGAGGCCCAATCTTCAACTAGCTGAATTTCACGCCATTGAATCTCTCTCACAAGATCCATCCATTGTGATAAAGAGTGCTGACAAAGGCGGAGGTATAGTTGTTTGGGATTCGGGGTCATACGATCAAGAGGTCTTTCGACTTCTTAACATTCCAGGTCATTACCGTAAAATGATTGTCGATCCTACTGCTTTGATCAAAAAGAAGATTTCTAGCCTTTCTGAAAAAGCACTTGAAGAGGGAATATTGTCTAAAAAAGAATTTGAGTTAATTAATTTCTCAGAGGAAAGAACTCCCCTTTTTTATATCATCCCTAAGATTCATAAAAACACATCTAACCCGCCTGGTCGTCCAATAGTCTCGGGTTGCGGCTCTATTTTAGAGCCGTTATCCAAATATATAGACGTGTTCATTAAACCTTTGGCAATGGCGATGCCTACATTTCTGCTAGATTCTAGGGATGTTATTAATTTGGTGGAAGGCCTTCCATTTGATGCCTCCAAACAGATCTTGGTGGCCCTAGATATAGAGGCTCTCTATACCAATATTCCCCAAGATAAGGCTATTCAGTGCTTACAAATTATGTTGGATCGTCGACCATCTGCACATACGGTTCCCACTAATTTTTTGACCACATGTGTGGAATTGGTTCTTTGCAACAGTCTCTTCAAGTTCAAGGATGAGTTTTTCACACAAACTAAAGGTACGTCAATGGGCTGTGCGTTTGCCCCCAACTTGGCTATTATTTTTATGGCCTTGTTTGAAGAGAATTTTGTTCTTAATGATGGTAATCCCTATATCACTAACATCAAGTTATACCGTCGGTATATTGACGACATCTTATTGCTATGGGAGGGTGATATTGCCACACTTGAACTTTTTGTGCAGTGGCTCAATCAAGTAGATATTAACATCAAATTTACCCTGGAATACTCTACCTCCCGTATCGCGTTCCTAGATCTATCTATTTACAGCGAAGATGGGTTCCTGCAGACTGAGCTCTATAGAAAACCCACAGAAAGGAACATGACACTACAGTTTGAAAGCCAACACCCTAAAAGTCTTTTACGTAATCTCCCTTATGGGATGTTTTTACGGTTACGCCGCAATTGTTCCAACCTTATACAATTTAATACCCATGCGGACGTATTACAGACTAGATTGCTAGATCGCGGATACCCGCGTAAACTTATCAAACATTCAAGAAAAAGAGCGCGATATACCAATCGGGATGCCCTTCTAAGACCTAAAAACAAAACTGTGGACAAAGAACAGTTGGTTTGTGTGTCCACTTTTTGCCAACACAGTGAGACAATTAAAGCTATTGTTTTGAAAAATTGGAGGATCCTGAATTCCACAGATCTTCAGTTAGAGAAACCTTTATTTGCTTTTAAAAAAAGCAAAAATTTAGGGCAGAAACTAACCCGGGCCTCTAGACTTCCTGTACGCATTAACCAGGTCAGAGATACTAACCTGAATCAGGTTAAAGGCCACTATCCATGCACTTCATGCGCAGCTTGTAAATTTTCTAAAAAAATTACAGACTTTTCTTATAATGGTAGATCTTGGGCACTACGTACATTTACTACGTGCAAAAGTAAGAATGTCATTTATGCTATCCAGTGCCCGTGTCAGCTCTTGTACGTAGGAAAAACTTCTAGGGAAGTCCATCTACGTATCAATGAGCACCGGTCTAAAATTAGAACACGCAACCTTTCGGCTCCACTAGTGATTCATTGCGTAGAAATGGGACACAACCCAGACTCCTTAATTTGGTTTTGTTTGGAAAAATGTTTTGCCAATAACACAATACAACTGGCTAATAAATTGTCCTACAAGGAACAAATGTGGATGTTTAATTTAAAAACACTCCACAAAGGCCTGAACACATTGGAGTCGTGGGACTTCAATAGTCGTTAGCAAGTTTGTTCTGCATTTCTCTATTTGCCCTCTATGGCTATTACGATTGTTTAGCTATTTAGTCTAATTGACACAATTTAACATCATTTATATTAGATTATCGTCTTTCAGCCAAAGCTTTCTTACCATCTTTCTTGCCTATCTCTGGTCTATAAACACTCTTTTTGTTATTGCATAGTAGCTCTAGAATTGCTTAGAGATATGGTGCTTGTTACATAGTTCTGTAATATTTAGAACCAACTAGTAAACTATTGGATTGTACACCACGCCTATATTGGACTACAACTCCCAGAATTCACTTGGTGGCAGCCCAAAATTTATTTACGCTGTTTTTAGTCTGATATATATTTATTTTTAGTGTTTACTTATTATTATTTTTTCTATCAACAGCGGCGCCTTTCATTATTATTCTTTTCTAATTTGGGCTGCATTATTTGCGCTTTGTTTTGCTTGTGGAATGTCTTTACTGGCAGCACTTGCTGACATGCGCAGTCAGTCTTTAGCTTTGCCTTTAAAAAAGGCTTCTGTGTACTATTGGCTGTAGCCAGTCACTCCTTGCAGGTCCCTACACGCATGCGTAGCGTTTCGAATTTGCAATTAGTTTTAAACTAAGAGATTACCATCTGGTCTCTCTTTTTGCTGGACAATTTCATTATACAGCAACCGTCTTGCAGGTAAGCGTGTGGCCAGCCTTCCTGCAATGTTAATAGCTTTTCAGCTACAGCCCTCTGCACAATTAACTTTGCAGCGCCGCCCTTTAGACTGCTGTTTGTTGTCCTTTGAGCTCGCTATCACATTTTAATCGTACGAGCCGTTCTAATTGATTTATTTGGCACTTCGTGTGTTTATATTTAAACATAGCACCGTTTATCTTAGACTGCTGCCATTTGCCTTTAAGTCTACCTTCTTATTTCAATTGTGCTCGTAGCGCCATCTGATTTATTGGGCTTTTCGTGCCTTTATATTTAAACACCTCTTGGATTCCTTAGAACGGCGTGGTTGTCCGTCGGCTGCCTCCCATTCTATTGGTGATCTTTAGATGCATTTCATGCAGTGCCCTTGTACTCTGGTAAGCCGTGGGTCACTGCTTGCCATTTAACATTGTAATGGAGCTCTTGTGCCATTTTTGCAGTGATTTGCAGACGGCGTTGAAGGCTAAGGCTAAGTGGCGCTGCCTCTTCACTTTTCAAATACATGTATTGCTGGATCATCTTAAACTGCATGGGGCGCCCTTCAGGTGAGATATTAGTACTTTTGCCTCAGTTATAGACACTCCACTTTGAATTTAGGTTTTTCATTTACCTGACCTAGTGCATTCTGGTCTTGTTTCTTGTTTCAGGTTATGTTTTAGTCCTGAATTGTTTCGTGTGACTGGCCACACTACACTGCATAGATTGTTGCAGTAGTAAGGTTTTCATCAGGTTAGTCCACTATTAGTCCTTTTTAGACACAGATATTGCCAGTGATATTTAGATATATATTATTATATATACACATTCTTGTTGTCGATTCACCATGGTCCTGAAGGTTCCCTCTCATCTTGCACGGTTCTCTTTTGGGAGTCACTTACCCTTTTGCTCTGGTTTACACAGCTGTTGTAGCGGGGGCCGTATATGCTTATTTTCACTATGGTATACACGGTTCCTAAATTGTTTTTAACAATTCAGGCTGCTAGCCAGCAGTCCTGTTTCTCTTTTTTAATTGTATGTTATAGGCAGTCGGCAAAGACTTTTTCATGTAGTAGCTTATAGTCGCTTTTGCGTACTTGTTTTGCAGAATGGTAACATCCACCTCCTGAGGAAGACGTTCAGTTAACCACTACTACACGTCGAAACCGGTCGAGAGAAAAATTCTACAGGGATGTGATCTTTGCATCTGTTTTTTCTATCCACCCTGACAATAGATTGTTTGTGAATTATTTCTATTGTTTGTAAACACCGCAATAATGTGTGTTATTATGGGGACTAGTTATGAATTCCTCTTCCCCATTGGTTTTTAGCATGTTTTTTGGTGTTTTTTAGTACTTTGGATGTGTGCCACGGTATGATGAGTTGTGTGTGTATGAATGAACTTGGTATGTTGAGTATGAGTGATGTAGTTTTAGCCGATTTTCGGCATATTGTTGCTGCTGTTTTGTTATGTTAAAATGATTAGTGTACAATAACTTTGTGTGATTTATTCACCAGTTTTCAATTTTTGTATCATCTTTAATAAATTTGGATACATTTTTTCTAAATATACTTTGCTCTGGACATATCTTTTCTGTTTCTTGATGTTATTATAATACTCTGGTCCGGAGGCTAGAGTTACCCTGCTCTTTTCAGTGTTTGCATAGCTTCCGGGGTAGGACAGTAGCATCATGTCATAGACCTTCTGGGAGTGGTCGTTTAGTTGTGTTGCTTGCTGCTGTCTGACATTTATAAAAGCCTCTGTGCTATTCCATAGAATTGAAATGCAAAGGAAAGTTTAAATGCTGGAAATGTGCCACTCGGTGTCAACACCAGTGCCCCTTTCTTGCCGTAGTTCCATTTCCGGGTGAAATGTAGTGAACAGCGCCGTTGCCACGGAGAATGAAAATGCAGCACATGCAGCAGATCAAATTACGAAAGTGCAGTTAAATGGTAAGGAATTATGGACGTGCCGCAAATCACAACTTTTTCCCGGTATGGTAAATAATGAAATAACTGCATACAATGCAGTAGGCCCCAAAACAAGAGCATTGTAGAAGTGACTTTAAAGATGATGTTGGAAGGTTTTAATGTTTTCAAACACGGAAATCCCACCTTACTGAGTAAACGCCTCACCCCTCTTTGCCTGGCTGAAATAATGCTAACCATGTTTTTGCACGTACTTGTGGCGTCCTAGAACCAAGGAAAAGAGGAGATATAGAGAGTGAAACTTGATCTTATTACACAATTCCTTATTTGCGCTGTATTTCTTTTTTAATACACGGCTCTGTAACTGGTGACATTTTTGGCACATTAAATGCTCCTACAACATCTATCAATTTGAAGAATTAACCCATTGTGTTTGGTACTGCCTGTCTCCACCAATTAGCATTTCTGCCCAATAGTTACTTCAGCTCAGTGGCACTGTATCAATATTCGGGTGTTTTTGTTTGTTTCTGTTAACAATCCGCACTGTTCCCCACTCTATCCCACGCAACCCACGAGGTCAGCACGTCTCAGGGGACTAAATGTGCGTGAATTGGTTTGGCACAGATTGACATGCACGTTGAACAAAATAGACGTTTTCGTTTGAGGAAAAGCAAAGTGAGCTCCTCACTTGAAAAACACAGATAAACAAATAGCAGTGGCTATGTTTCTGCTCAGTCCTGACAGATAATTGCCATTGCCTTCCCTGCTTTACCTTTGGCGTGTACCTGGAATGCATACACCAGTGGGATGTGAATATCTTCCCAGAAGGCTTGAAGTTAGCCCGCAGCAGCGCGCCAAAATGGCGGCGCAGCACTTCCATGCTGGTAGCTTGCTTACTTTAAGCACACTCCACGCTTTTCATGGCTGCCAACCTCAAGGGCCATATACTCTACTCCTTCAGCCAGTCTTCTTATTCGATGTAAGACGTGTAGGCCCATACCCGTACTGAGAAATGTAAAACAAACAGCGTCATACATTGCATGTGGCAATCATCACAATGACAATGCTTGTGCAAATGCCAACGATGCGCCATGCCGATCCCACATGACATAACACACTGTAACACTTCCTCGTGCACTCTAGGTTTGTGTTTCTTTACAATGTGCTAACTAATTATTTCACGAAGGGTATGGCATAGAAAGCAACACATTCTGCTTAATTCTGTTATTGAGTTTTATAAAGTGCACTGCTGGCATTGTCATGGGGCCTCATTACGACCCTGGCGCTAATGGGTTAACAGCGCCGTTAAATGCTGCGGCGCTGTTAACCCATTCGCGCCTAATTACGAGGGGGACCTTCGCGGTAAGTATGGTACCACAATTTGCGGTACCGTACTTAGCGCCTTCGCCATTCCCATTATGCCCTATGGGGCAAAAATGGGAATGGGGAAGGGCCATGGGGAAATGGGGAAATAGCGCCCCGTCAACCTTGGAATGGGGCGGTATTTCCCCATTTCACCATGGCGGACACTTTACGATACCGCCACCAACCATGGTGCTAATAGCGCCATGGTTTAGCGCCGGTATCGTAATGAGGGCCAAGGACTCGTGGCACTTTGGGGCAGGCAAGCAACTGAATTGAGTTTGGCTAGAAGAAGAGGTGGAAGATTGCTTTGCTGCTGTGTTGTTGCATGCAGATCGGTAGGAACTGGGACCTGTCTGCAGGATCACTTTCTAGTTTTTTTGTAGGGCAAAGACTGTTGAGACATGGCCTGGATTCACCCTCAGGTGGTTATTCATGATTTGTATCTTGTCTATTTATGCAAAGGCATATTTGAGCGCTACAGCTGTGTGGGGTGGTCCCTGAGTTAGCGTTGTTTATTTATTTATTAATTGGACATTTGTATGGCGCCTAACCACATGTGTTTCCAGGAGCCAGAAGACAGGATGTGGGGCAGGGAGAAACATGGGAGAACATCCTACCGTGCAAGTGCATGACAAGGTGGCAAGTGCAGAGGGGTAGATGGTGAGTGCAGGAGTGGGGTGCCCAAGGGAATGGTTGGGCAAGGCCTGGGCGGGCCTAGCCGTCAAGTGCCAGGGGAAGAGGTGGGCAAGGGAGGATGAGTGCGGTGGAGAGGGAGTACCAGGTTGGGCTAGTCTGGGAAAGGGAGCCCGAGGGCAAGTGCTGGCAAGGCATGTTGGAGGGACTGGTAGGGTGTCGTCTGTCCCCAGTATGACTCGGAAGACACTAAGCCCAGCTCACAGTGGAAGAGGGATAGTTAGCACAGCAGGGGAGAGGGAAGGAAGAGGAGAAGAGGAAAGTCTTGAGGAGTTTCCAAAACTTAAGAAGATCCGGCTCAAGTCTGGGGGGCGGCAGGGAGGCCGTTCCAGAGGGAGGAACAAGACGAGGAAAGGGATCTACATCCTACCCTCTGCTTGGAGAAACATTTGACCTGCAGGAAGTTGGAGACAGAGGATTGAAGGGCTCTGGCCGGGAGGTATTTAGGGAGGGGAAGTTGGATGTTGAGAGGCCCCAGGCCCCGGACAGCCTTGTGGATGATGCAAAGGTTCTTGATTTTGATCCTTGCTGACTTTTCCTAGCACAGTATGAATAGCAACTGTATCAGAACAAATAATGGTAACAGCGTGTGAAATAAACTTACTCTAGTAAAAGGGAGGAGTCTAGGTCTTTGGGTCTGTCCAGAGAGAGCTTCAGACACTCTGAGCTTGGGAGGGAGACCATAGAAAAGGGCTCTCTGGCCATATTCTGCCAGGTAACAGGGACCAAAGGAGGAAGGTCAGGGGATCCTATCCATACTGCCCAATTACCATCATCCACTGCCTCAGGGTGACCCCTGTCTCACTCGCCTCCACTTGTGGGGCCCTAGACCAGACAAGCTGTGAGAGGATCGTTCCAGGGGATGTCTTTTACTTGGTCGACAAGCAAATCTGTGTTTGGGGCCCAGGAAGGGTGGCAGTGCAGGGCATGGCCTGTCAGGTGAACAGGAAAACAAGCACCACTGTTTGCCATTGCCCTACGCCGGATGCAAGGCAAGGCTGCCCTGAGGTGCTCAGTTATAGGACCTGGAAGATGGAGTCACAAGATCCCCATGCCCAGTCCATTTACGGGACACGTGATTGTGGGGAACGGTTGTAACTGTGGTCGCCTGAACAGTAGGGGCCGATGCAGGGGGGATACAGGCCACAGACACAAAACTCTACTCCAAAGAAATGTAGTCAGTGGGATATGTGGTGGGGACTGCGTGATAAACGCACGCTGTTCATCTGGTGACACGTACACAGTGGCAAGTGACGCATGACCAGATATCAAGCAAGGACCAGCGGCATGTGGCTGTTAAGAGGTGGAAGCAGGAACGAGAGAAAATACCCTGGGCATCAGCGGGGCCTTTGGAGTCAGGGATGGATGCCAGAAACTGCACACCTTTGTTGAAAATAGTTAATTCATTTCGGATGGAAATGCATGCAAAGTGCTCATATGTGTTACGTCAAGACTATGTTTAGGTTGGTATGACAACTCTGGAACCCAATGGGCCTTTCATCTAAAACTCTACACAATTCTCTTAGTTTTTGGTGACATGTTGTGTGCCATGCTGATTTGATAGAAAGCAGTGCCCGGCTACGCAAAGCATGCGATTTTTGTATAACTTTCATCCGTCATTCTTCACCAGGAGCAATATTTATGCAAAACAACTAGTGCATGACATTAAAGCAGGAATTCACCCAATCCCCAAAAATAATTACTGCTTCCAGTTGTTTTCTTTCCCCCCCCCCCCACTAGAATGGTTCCTAACTTCTAGTAAACGTCTGATCCCCAATCACATGCAGATGTATGGTAGAGAAGGACAATAAACCTCTTTTTGTTGAAATAACACTCAGGGCATCCTGTATGACTGCAGCTATCAGGCCCAATTAAAATCGACAAATAAAGAATGCCATGGTGTGTAACATTATCAGGGTAGCATGCAAAGCGGCGGCCTTGTCCAAAACCAGTGGTTGCGCGCAGCACTGCCAGCGCGGCACCATCAGATGCCTCTTCTGCCATTGTAATTTGGCTGATGTACAGGACATGCATTCTATCTCATTAAAAAGTTGCTTTGATATTTCATTTCTAACACCAGGAAGATGATTATCTATAAAAAAAAATAAAAAAAACCTGTAAAAGAGTTCAGTCTAAATAAAGGTCTAAATTACAGTCTTTGATATGAGAAGAAACCGGGAATTCGGCTAATCCCTATTTGCATGTACCAATTAGCTAAGTATTAATCAATCTCTTTATGCATAGAAATGGGGACAGCATGCTCTCTTTGGGAAGATAATGTTTCTCATTAGTGCGCGTTAAACCTCCTGACATTTTGAAGTGGGAGAAACTCCTGTTTCTTCATCCACATAAATGTATTCTTCTTAAGAAAATTAGCTCCCGGAATATCCATGTCACGCAAAATGGGCTGGTAATAGCGCGTGAAAAGGTTGATTTTTTTAAATCTTGAATTTTTTGAACGAAGCACCTTATTTCCTTCCGAAATACTTTTTCTCTGCTCTTATAAAAATGTTATTTTCTTTGGATACATTTGCATTAAGTGTCCATTTGCTAATTTCTTAGAAAGAAGGTTTTTTTTTATTTAACCTAACTAATTTTATTAATTATTTTGCTTTATACCAACAGCCTCTTTGGAGGCAGTTAACATGTGGCGATTAACCCAATTGCAGCAAGATGACTGCTAGGGCAACTGAGGTAGGCTCCAGCAGTCCACACGAGAATGTGAATAACCTAGGTATACTAATTATCATTAAAGCATGACTCCGGGCGCTTTATTCGAAGCCAGAGGCAAAAAACAAACCCAGGCAGTAAGGCACCACTAATGGGAAAACGTTTGCCAACATGTGCTCTTGAACTCGTGAACACGCCTGTGGATGGAGTATTGTTTAGAAAAAAAAAACAGATCGAAACTGATGGGCAAGCAGGAAATGACCCATTGCAATGTCAGCGACTCCACATTAGTATTTACACTCTCACTCCATATTCTGAGGGACTGCTTCTCTATGATATGATATGGCATTTATAACGTGCCTATACACGAGTGTTTCAAGGTGCAACGAGGCAGGGAGGGGGAACAGAGGGAAGACAAAGACAGCAATCCTGCTATGCCAGTTGTCATTCAGATCGCGCAAGTGCATGGGAAGGGGGAGGGGAAAGTGCGAGGGGGAAGGGGGAGGGGACAGTGCAGTACCCCGGAATAAGAGAATAAATAACAATAGGTAAAAAATGCAGCCAGCTGGTGGCAAGTGCAAGGGTAAGTGCAGACATCGGGTGTCAAGTGCTGGGAGTGGGACTGAAGGGATACAGATGGCAGTCACCAAGTGTGGGGGTTGCCCTGAAGACAGTACAGGAGTGGGACTGGTGAGGGAGGGGACCTGGGCCCGAGATCAGTGGGTGGCCAGGTAGCCAGTGCAGTTTCTGTTTAGCCAGGAATTCAGCAAGGGAGAGGAAGAGAGAAAGCAGAAGCAAAGAGGAAGGTTTTGAGGTGCTCCCAGAACCGGAGATGATTCTTCTAAAGTTTCAGGGAGGCAGAGAGGCTGTTCCAGAGGGAGGAAACACAGCCAAAGAAAGAGATCTACCACCAACTTGTTGCTTGGAGAAGTGGCAGACCCTGAGTGAGTTGGAGGCGGATGAGCGAAGAGCTCGAGAAGGAAGATATTTAGGAAGAGAGAGTTGAAGGTATTGAGGCCCCATGCCCCAGATGGCCTTGTGGACAATGCCGGGGGTTTTGAACTTAATCCTTGCAGCCACTGGGAGCCAGTGCAGAGATTTCAGCCCTGGAGAGATGCGATCCAGTGGTATCCTCTTCTTTAACTACAAACACCCGAGAGACTAGAGGACATTTTTCTCTAGACCACGTGTGAACAGCCCTCTACAATTTGATACAATATACTATATTCACCGGGTCACTTGTTTTCCCATTCTTCCAAAACGTGTCTGTCTCCTGTATGTGTTATACACCATTAAAATTCCCACATACTCATTTATAGTATCAAAAAATATCGATTTATTATGATTTTTTTGTATAAAACATCATGTAACAAACCTCATATAAAACAAAGCATACAGTTATATCTCATGCATGTATACCTCAGTATAAAACAAATTTCAACTAATTTCTACCAATTAGTACTGTACTCCAGCAATATATTGTGGTCTATTAGTTCATCAATATTTTTTTCATTGTTTCCTTAAATGAATTTTCAGTTTGGATCTATGGTCAGAACCTTCTCAAATTGAGTTGGTCCACCCAAGTCCTTTTTAACTCACACCCATCAGTTTTTGCTCACCCATTCAAACACTTTCATGCTACATCCACATACACTCCCAACATGTTTCTTTCCTTCAACTATTGTCACTATTATTAGGAAATTCATCAGGGGTAGAGCCACATTCAATTGCATTGTACAATACAATGATATCTTCTCAGAATCATTAGGGGATCCACTTCTTATCCCTCCCTTCGTTCCTTTCTTCCAGCTCAGACACCGAGTGGAAATCTTAATTTCCCACTTTGGCTCCGTGACAAGTACTATTTTTCTTTTGTACAAGGGTGTTTTAGACATCTGCTTCTATTGTCCCAGGCAGTTGCTCTATGGTTCTAGCCATTCAGATGCATCAGTACTGCATAAATCTATATTGTAATTTTAGAATTTTCATCATTTTTCTGCTGGTTCTACCGACTACTGCAGAATTAGCACTCCTTCGTCTGTTTATTTCCAATGGCCCTGTCTTCCTTGATCCTATGAGACGGTTTCCTGTTTCTGCTTATGAAATCGATCTGCAGTACTCAGATGGGCGGTTCCCGGAATATCCTGGGAACAGCGTGTTTAACATCTACTTGTACCCCATCCGCCAGATGCACTTTAACTACGATCTCCAGTCTTCCTTCTCCCTTAATGTGTCTCCGCCATTCACGTATCCCTCTTCTTTAATAACATGAATGCAATGAACACTGTGTACTTATATAAACATTGAAGAGGAGCTTGAGGGCTACCAATAACTCACATATGGCCCAGATGTGTGTGCGTCCCCTTTGATACAGACAGGCAGTACCACCAGAAAGGCAGATCTCTGGTTCCATTCACTGGAACATGTGTTGGTATCTTTCTGTTGTTCGGCTCTGCATCCCAATATTTCTCTGGTTTGTAACCATAGGTTTTCAAACTGTGTTTAACTGAATAGCCAGTACTGTGCACACTTGTGATTTCTAGTGACTTCAGCAGCTGTTACTGTGTTTTGGAACTAGTGTGTTATTTGTGGTAAACGGCAAAGACTCGATTTCAAAGTAAATGAACTTTTGTAATATAAGGTATCTGCATGTTTTGTGCACTTTGGATAAAGGTTATATGCGTCTATATTTCTTATATTTACAACACAATTGTACAGCATTTGTCCAGGGGTATTGCCAGGATTTGTTCCTGTTTCACACAGCCTCACTTTGTCTTGTTTTGTTAGAGGCTCTTGTATAGAACTCATCTGTCACTGAAATGAGCTCATAGTGTATTTTTAGTTTGGACATTTTAGTGACCCTTCGCGCTACCTAGTGATAGCCAACATTATAATGATGGATTGTTTATATATTATAAGGGGAGCAATTGGCAGATACGTTCATATCCATCTCAGTGATTTTCATATAGTCCCTCCTTCTTCTCACTCCTCGTCTCTTCTTTTGTTACAGGCGCCTCATGATCTTTGCTGTGTTGATTGTGTTGGTAAGCTGCGGTGCCACACTTTAATGCAACGAGTAGCATATTTATTTATTTTTGGTTGGAAAAGTCGTAGGAACCTCTGGCAGCCCATCTCGTGGGGCAAACCGAATCCCCTGGCTGGGATTTTGTGGCCCTGCGAGGTCAAGCGTGACACACAGACAGCACCAAAGAATGGTGTAGATTTACCATTAGATGTTGAAATTTCTGGGCAGGTTCAGTGGCCCTATAAAATTCAAAGCTCACTTGCACTTTCAGTGTCTTTTGCGTTGTTCTTTAGACTCTGAGAGCAGGAGTGTCCCACAGCTTGTGTTTTGTGGCAGTGTTCGTGGACTTTGGTGGAATATGGTGGCATTTCTTTGCAGTGTATTAGCTTCCATTGCTTCATGATCCATACTTGCTTCCTTTTGTGTGTTTGTGTTTTTATGAGATCTCCTTTTGTGGTCTTTGATATTTTATCCTTACTGTCTCTCATACAATGTTTAAAATGCAGAGAAACATGTTTAGCTTGCTTCTCATGTTCCTTTTACCCTTTGTGTCACCCCAAAGAGCTTGAAAAGTAAAAACATATTGTTCGTGTGTATTCCTAATCCCATTTGTTTGTGTGTTTGTCCTACTAGTCCTTGGGTGACTTCTTCCATTTGTTTTCCATACCTTGTCCTTTACACGATGAAAAGCCTGTGCTCATGATTGTGAACCAGAACATCCTTCTGGTGTTTTAGTCACCCTCTCATGTGTGTTCAAATACCCCATGTGAATCCATGTGTTTGCCCTACTACTTGTCTTTGCTGTTTTGGTCATCTGCGAGTTCCAACAAAGTGATCAAATAAGCAGGTTTGGCCTCAAGTGTGCAAGTCATTGGCTTGTGGCTCAGATAACGGAGAGGTGGCAGTCCTAACAAAAAAGGTGGCTGCAGCTTCCATAAGACAATGGAGAAGGAGCGGGAGGAGGTGCATGAGCCAGGACCTTTGTATGTGGTCATGCAGGATTTCCTTGCACCAAAGGTTGCAGAAGGAGCTGGCAAGGTGTTGAGGGAGTACTGGGAGGCCCTAGCTGTGATGCAGTAGGAGGCCACCATGTTCTGGCTACACTACTGGAGCTGCTGTACAATGCCTTAGTCGAGCTGGGAGTTGGAGAAGGGGTGGTGCTCCCTCAGCAGCGAGAGGGTGAGCAGAGGGCTGGGAAATTGAGATTACTCAGATGGTGATGCTGCAGAAGAAGAAAGAGGAGCAGGTGCTGGAGACAGAGGTGATCACTCAGAAGATGGCACAGCAGGAGGAAGAGACCCAGGCCTCTGCGCCTCTGCCTAACCTTGCAGATGGGCAAGGCTGTCCCAGGTGTCCTTTCATAAGTTCCAAGTGAGAAAGGCACCCCTTATCCATGACAGTGCCCACCTCATCAAGTATCTATGACTACTTTAGCTTGGCCGGGGGAGGTTTGTGAAGGTGAACAACATGCAAACCATGCAAGACACTAGTTAAGCAGGATATTCTAAGGGTTGCACCTTGGGAGGAATGACAAGGGTCATGCACATGAGACATTAACTAGTCACAGAGCACTCATTTAAGCTTGCATTGATGACTCATCCACAGCACCCTCCATCTATGAGAGAGAGTCTGTACATTCAGCATATGAAGACACGCCCGCTCGTCATTGGGAACATTGGCACAAGCAGTCCTAAGTTCCCCCACACTCTGAGCCTGCGCAGCAGCCTCTGCCACTCATGCATACTGCACCAGTGGCGCCATCCGCCATCAGGGCCTTGTTGCCACCACCACAACTGCATCTTGTTTATATTGGTGGTGGCAGCCTCAGGGTGCAGTGCCTGTGTAGCTATTTGGGCATTCATGAAGGGACTGGATAATGCATCAGGATGGCATGCACTGCCCGTATTTCATGATGGGCATCAGTCAGAGCAAGGTCAACCTGACCGCAGTGGAGGATGCTGTGGAGATGCACATATGTCATCACCCTCGTAACCTCTAGTTATGTGGTTGACTGACTGGGCATTCATCGAGCGGATATGAGAGAGCAGGTGGACTGTATGCTCATGGACTCGGTGCCAGGAATATAGTCCCCAAATATTGCTGGGAGGGCTCTTCAATTCTGCATCAGTGCCACGAGGGAAAGGAGCTACAGATGCCTCTTGCTAATCCTTCTGTGAAGAAAATGCCACAGTACTGAGCAATGGGAGTTTCATTACTATCTGAGGAGTTGAAAAAAAGAGTGAAAAGGTTAATAAAGGAGAAAGTCGTTTATCTGAGTTAAAAGAGCTAATCCAGAACATGAATCAGATGTGGGTCCTTGACATCACATGGTTGTGAACTTGGGACTTGCAATAATGTAGTAATATCCCTTAGAGGCACAAACACAATAATTTATATTGCACCTGTTATCTAATGTCAGCAGTTTGCATCCAAAGTAGGCAAAACAACACCAGCTGGGAATGGTCCATTCACCTTTCAATCATGGATGGGAGAAAGCACAATATGTATTTGGAATAGTGGATACTTTTGGAACATCCATCCACCCACCACTGACACCAATGCTAACATGAACTGGGATGAAAAAAAAGACGAAGATGTAACCCTTTGACGAGGATGTGAAGTGCTGTTACACTCATTTACCACTAAAACCTGTGGTAAATATGGTGGACCTGGAAAGGTTGAATTAGGCTTCCAAGACATGAGGACCTTTCTACTATTCTTCATTTTGTAGTCCATGGGGCTCCATGGGCTTGGTATTTACCTGTTGTCAGAATTACTGCATGTGGTAATTATTGCATTCGGTTCCATATTTTTGTATAGGTCATGACATCCAGACAAAAGCAGGTGGTAACGAGATTCAGTAACTAACCTCAGAATTTGATCTAGTGGTAAAACACCAAGTATTAAAAAATGCCAAATATTTGGCCCCTACCACAATACTTGTAATCAGTCCCTTCGTTGTCTTTCTCCACAACTAGCATTTTCTCTTGTGCATCACTAAAATATGCACACTTGGTGAACGCTACTGAATAACATACCATCCTCTCATTAAAGAACTCTAAGACTATATATAGTTGGTACTATTATTTTGTCTCATCACTAATACATGGTGCAATGAGTTACAGCCAATGAATACAATATCCTCCTTCCTCAAAAACTGTCTAAGACATTTCCCTAAAATCAGTATTTTCTCTTGTTCATCACAAAAAGAGAGTACACTGAGTTACAGTCACCAAATCTAGCCTCCTCTGCACCATATGGCATTGCAAGACTTTTTTTAAACACAGTATTTTGACTTGCCAGGACAGGATGGTGCACTGAGTTGCAGGCACTGGATTTAATGGACGCCTGCTCCCCACACATTTCACTTGTATTGTTTCTCACTCATCAAAAAAGTATTTTACACTGAGTTACAGCCAATTAATATTGTCACTGCCTGCCGCCAAATAATTGTAACTCATGCTGTAATTTGCTAGTGGTATTTCGTCTCACCACAAAAGTATGCAACACAGTCACAGCCACTAAATGTAATGTTTTTTTTTATTTTTTATAAAACAACAGATACATTAACCTTTCACAAAAGAGTTCAAATAACAAATCAACACGTAACCCAGAAAAAATGAGCACAGTCACGTTCCAAAATAAAACCAATTACAGGGAACCTCACTGTTGTCCAACTATTCCCATTACACTTAAAAGCCATAATAGTATACATCTAAAAATGAAAGAAATGTCATGCAATATATATGCATAAAAACTAATACAAGAAGAGTGCAGATTAATCAATAAATACTTTATAGATTACTTCAAGTTATTGAATGGTTCATCTAATTTCAAAGATTTAAAAATAAATGACTACTGCAATAACAGTCTAGGTGGTCTGATCAGACAGACATGTAGAGTATATGTAATCTCCATCCCCAGCTCAAAGGATTTTGAGAATGTCTTTAGATGATTCCACCTCAGGCCCTTCACCAATGGACAGGAGAGAACTATGGGCCTCATCACGAGTTAGGCGGTAACGCCGGTGCTAATAGCGCCGGCGTTTTCTGCCCTACCGCCAAACCCACCAGCGCTATTAGCGCCGGATCACGGATTTGGTGGATTTGGAAATCCCCATTCCCCATTGAGCCCATTCGGGAATGCCCCATCCCCCATTGGGCTCAATGGGGAAATTTCAAGCTCTTACCGCCGGCGGATTTCCCGCCGGCGGTATGAGCGTGAAATTTCGGCAGATTTCCCCCCAGCTAAGAGCTGGGGGGAAATCTGCCGAACCCATGATTTAGCGGATGTTAAGACGGATTTCTGAACTCTGTCCTGGTGGCGCAGAAGTTCAGAAGGCCAACCTAATTACTTGGAACAGGGTAACCTCTGGACAAGCCAGACCAATCAAGGTAGCGATCGCGGCGGTCAAGACTAGGTCTCAAGAGGGGTGAGGGTGACTGAAAGCCCGCAATGAGCACACAAAGCAAGAGCGCTTACAAACTACTCCAAACAGTTGTTATATCAAAAATAGATACACATTTATTTTAAGGCCTTTAAAACAATGACCGTAGCGAGAAAATCACAATATCACAATACTAAGCCAACACATACCATATCAACACAATATATATACAAATACGACAGTCGCAAGCATTAGAGGCACAAAATGTGTAGTCCACCTGAAAGGGAAGGAAAACAGGCAGTGCGATAACGCTTTAGACTCAGTTCGCCTTCAGAGGCACCTAACTAGATGGAAGTCCGAGCCCTGCGAAGAGTGGAGCCTTGTGCTCAAAGTACCTGCCACGCCGGTGCCAACGGGCAAAAGGGGAAGCTCTTCGGAGGAAGTCAGGCAGTTCGGGTTAGTGCACAGCAGAAGGAGAACAGGTTCCGCAACTCAAGCGCAGCCTCCACAGCGAGCAGAAGCAGAGCGCGAGTACGGACAAAAAGGGTGCTGTTTTTACACAGCGGGGAAAAGCAATGGGCTACTGCAGGAGGGCGACCAGATCCTAGCTATACTACTCACCGGTCCCCGAAGCAAGCAGACCCAGGCTTCTCCACGTTAGTTTCAGCAGCTGGCAGGTTCAGAAGAGCAGGGAACGCCTCGTAGTCGTGTAGAGCAAAAAGACGTCCTAATCGACGAAACCAGCACAGTTTGTTGCCGCAGCAGGACAACGGAGCGGCCGTGTGTATCCGAGCCAAATGTACACTCCTCCCTTCAGACTTGGGAACGCCAAGTGTACGAAGCGTGGGAGAGTGACCAGGACTCGGAATACAACACAACCTGGCGGCGGTTACAGAGCAGGACTCCCTTGTAAGCTGGCCAGTCAACTGGATGGCCCAGAGACGCTTCCGAAGGCTTACTTGGCAGGAGATGATGAAGTCGCCGGGAATAGCTGTTCCTGCTATTCCAAAGGTCGAAGCACCAGTACAGGCCTTCTGGTTCGATCAAAGGAGGAAAGGGTTTCACAGGACGACAGCAGTGCAAAGGAGGATTCCTTCAGCGGGTCACCAGCGATTCCTCGGTCCAGCCTCTTGGTTGCAGGATACTTGGCTCCTGTATTCCTTCGTTCGTGAGAACTCAGGAGATCGACATGGTAGTGGTGTTTCCAGCCCCCTCTTATCCACGGTTCCCTTCGCGCCAAAACGGAGGGGAGCCAATGGGAGATCCGCTCATCAACACACACACCATACGCGGACCAATCACGGACCACGGTGGTCCCAGGCATTCACACTACCCTAGACTCTCTGGCACCCAGGATGTGTATTGGGACCAGACATCCCAGCCCACACCCTGGAGGCACACAAACGACATGTAGAAGCCCGCGAAAGCAACCACGTTTCGCGGGAAAGTACATGCCCAAATAAGGAAGGCCCCGGGTCTCTCGACCTGGGAAAGGTGAAGGGAGCAAGACGGTCAGTGGACAGGACAAAGGAGCCTCGTGGTCTGGCCATTTTGGGAGCCAGGCCACCATTTTGGGTTCAGTGCGAAAAACGTGCTCAGAACGCCAAAAGGAGCTAAAAATAAACAAAACGATCGCTGCCACCATTCGAGTCCCTGAATGACTTGCACCGATCAAATACCATCCTAAAAGAGTATCTAGGGCCTGTAGAAGGCTAGAGACCCAAGAGAGCTGTAACTTAGCTTACAGTGCCCTCTTGTGTCATGTTGCACTAAAGCCGCAACACGATAAAAGAAACTACGGGAAACAGCGTTCCCCGGTACTGACTGTCTTAAGGGCATGTCAGTTTCCCCATAAGAAAAGGAGCAAAAGCCCAGAGGAGTGCAGCAGAAGGCTGCACTTCTCTGGCAAAGTCAAGAACAAGGTACAAAACAACAGCAAAAAGTTTAGGGGTTGCCACATGGAAGGAAAATTACCTACAATTACGAAATCTTTCCTAACACTCGCCCCTCCCAGACTATGGACAGGGGGAACTAATCCACCCCTGGATGAGTCTCTTGTTCAGGTCGGTTAAACATTCTGGACAACCCATCAGCATTGCTATGTTGGACACCTGGCCTATGCTCAATAGTGAAGTCGAAGCCTTGTAGACTTATGGACCACCTAAGCAACTTTGGATTCTCCCCCTTCATGTTCATTAGCCACTTTAAAGGCTTATGGTCAGTCTGCACAGTGAAGTGGGTCCCATAGAGGTAGGGCCTCAGCTTCCTTAGGGCCCACACAACAGAGAAACATTCTTTCTCTACCGTGGACCATCTGAGCTCTCTGTCCTTAAGATGGCGACTAATAAAACCAATAGGGTGTTCCTTACCCTTCTCATCTACTTGTGATAGTACAGCTCCTATCCCAGTGTCAGAGGCATCCGTCTGCACGATAAAAGGTCTTTGATAATCAGGGGCCCTGAGGACAGGGGCCTGGCACAAGGAGTCTTTTAAGCCATTGAAGGCCTTCTCACACTCGTCGGTCCAAGTTACCTTCTTGGGCTTCTTCGGAGTTGTGAGGGCAGTCAGAGGAGCAGCTATGGTACCATAGTCTGCCACAAAATTGCGGTAATACCCCGTGAGTCCTAAAAAGGCTCTCACTTGGGTTTGCGTAGTGGGGGTAGGCCAGTCTTGTACTGCTTGTACCTGACTGAGTAGAGGCTGTCTCCTCCCTCCACCTACTTCATGTCCAAGGTAAACCACTGAGCCTTGTCCATTTTGGTGAGGGGCCACTCGGACACCCTCAAAAGAGCTAACTGAAGGACTGCTTGGGAACAGGTCGGGGAGAGGTTCAGACTCCTCTTCCTCAACGTCTGAAGCCAATAGCAGTGCTGCGATTTCGACGCTTGGGACGAAAGCCTTCAGCCTATTCACGTGAAACACTTTTAGAGCCTGTCCAGGCCTTCCAAGGTCCACTGAATAGTTAACCTCACCCAGGGGCTCCACCACTGGGTAAGGGCCTGACCAGTTGTCCTGAAAAGCTCGAGGCCTTAAGGGATTCATGATCAGGACTTGCTGACCAAGTGTAAAGTTGATGAGGGAAGCTTTCTGGTCGTACCAATGTTTCACCAGCGCTTGCCCTGCCTTCAATTTATCACTAGCCAAGCCCATCAGAAGTACCATCCGTTTTCTGAGCCCTAGCACATTATCAACTACGTTGGTAGTAACAGGGGGAGTGGGCATCTCCCATCCCTCCTTGACGATGGCTAAGGGTCCCCGTACGGGATGACCGAACAGAAGTTCGAAGGGGCTGAAGCCAACACCCTCCTGTGGTACCTCTCGGTAGGCAAACAGTAAACATGAAACAAGAAGATCCCATTTTCTTCTCTGAGGCTCCTCCAGAGCCCCAATCACGCTCTTTAACGTCCTGTTGAAACGCCCCCCCAGACCATTGGTCTGGGGGTGGTATGCAGAAGAGAACCTGTAGGTGACCCCACATTCTTTCCACATAGCCTGCCTATACTTCGACATAAAGTTGCTGCCATGATCCGACACAACTTCTTTAGGGAAGCCAACCCTAGTAAATATGCCGAGTAAAGCTTCTGCAACTGACTTGGCAGTTACAGTTGTCAATGGGATGGCCTCAGGATACCTGGTTGCATGGTCGACCAGCACCAGGATAAACCTATTGCCCGAGGATGTTTGCGGGTCAAGGGGACCAACCATGTCGATCCCTACCCTTTCAAATGGTACCCCCACAACTGGGAGCGGTTCCAACGGAGCTTGGATTGTCGCGCCAACCTTACCAGACAACTGGCAGGCGGCACAACTCCTGCAGTGACTTTCTACTTGCTCCCCCATCTTGGGCCAGTAGAAGTGCATGGATAACCTTTGCTTGGTCCTCCTCATACCAAGGTGACCAGCAAGGGGAACGACATGCGCCAACTGCAGGAGGAAGGGCCTAACAGCAAGGGGAACCACCAACCTCCTATGGTCTCCTCCTGTAGACTCTGTGGGCTCACTATACAGGAGTCCACCTTCCTGGTAAATCCTATGCATCCCAGGAGGTTCACCCTCAAGCTGGGAGCAGGCCTGTCTCCTTAGGCCTTCCAGAGATGGGCACTCACGTTGGCCTTTACTGAATTCGTCCCTATCAGGACCTCCTTCAACTAACAAGTCTTTTAGTTCAGGATGATCGTTGGGGCCGAATACTTCAGGCATCGCCACCTCCTCGTCAGGCCCGGGCGATTGACCAACTTCCTCCACCGCAGTGGTAGGCGAGCTCGGGGGAATATTCTCTTTCCCTCGTTTTGACTTGTAGACTCCTTTCGCCTTGGGTTTCCCCTTTGGCTGGGGCGGCGTATTGGACTTGGCCAATGCTGCCCGTGCTTGAGACCGTGTGTAGGGTCTTTCGGCAGTGTCTCCTACGAGCCCTAAAGCTCTGAGATCATTACCTAACAAGACCTTTCCCGGGACGTTTCTCTGAATGCTCACTGGAATCCTGACTGCTGTACCATTTAAAGTAAGATTTACAGGTATTACTGGAAACATACGGAGGGGGCCGTCAGCCAACTTAGTGGGCATCAGAGTAGCTCTGGCAACTTCCTCTGAGTCTACCAAGGTAGAATCCACTACAGTGCGACTGCACCCACTATCCCTAAGAGCTGGAGTATCCACTCCATTGATCAGCACACTGTCTTTAAAGTAGTGCTTGGTATTATCCGGAATCCTAGCATAAGCCTCTGCGACTTTAGGCTCCCAGGAACCCAGGGACACTAAAACTACCTCAGCCTCTATCCCGCTGGGAAATGAGTCTGAGGAGAAGGATGCTCCTGTAATCTCTTCTTCCTCGTAGGAGGAGAAGGCCAGAATAGCGGAGTGGACCCCCAAAGGTCTAACCTTACAACGGGGATCCCCCTTCACGTGGTCAGTTGCTCCACAAGAAAAACAAGCCCCAGTGGGTCTGTTTACGTAGGGAGGCTTATTGTAACCAGAGTTCTGTTTCGGAGGCGGACCCCCACTGCCCTGTGAGTTCTCTTGTGTCTTACCCTTGTTTTTCTTTTTGTGGCCCTTATGGGAAGAAGATTTAGCAGATTCCCCACCCTCCATATCTTTGGACTTTTTCCCTTCCTCCTGCTTACCAGGATGAGTTTTGTCCTTATGGGACACTCGATGTGACACCCATAAGTCTGCTGCAATGGCCAGCTTCTTAGGATCTATCTCCTTCGAATCGGCCAAATGCTGCTTAAGCTCCGGGGAAGAAGAAGCAAAAATGTGTTCCAGCATGACAAGATTTATCATGCCTTCGAAGGTAGAAACCTTATAACCTTCAACCCAGCCAGTTAAGTTTTTCAAGGATTCAGTGACATAAGATACCCAAGTACCACCTTCCTTTTTCTTATACTCTCTGAAACGTTTCAAATATTGGGCCGGAGTCTTCCCAAACTTTAAAATGAGAGTTTGCTTTAACATTACGAAATCAGCTCGCTCAGCCTTCGACATTTCCATAATGGCACTACAGCCAGAATGGGGCAGTCTGCTGAGTAACCAGGCAATCTTATCAGCATTGTCAACTTGTTGAACTTCGCATGCATACTCAAACGCATTCAGCCAGTCCATAATGTCATTCCTTTCTTCATACACACTGAGCAGATCTTTCGGAAACCGTGGATGAGAGGAAGCCCCAGACCCATGTCCAGGACCCTTGGACCCATTTGCAACCTGAAGCTTGGCCAGTTCCAACTGGTGATCCCTGTCTTTTTGTTTTTCTGCCTGTTCGATTTTTAGTTTGGCTATGCTGAATTCAAGCTCCTGCTGCCTAAACCGCAGCTCTTGCTTCTTGAATTCAAGCATAGCATCCCCATCAACACTGGCAGAGGAAACATTAGACATCTCGTCCTCCCTGTCCTCGTGGTCGCGATGGATCAGTGCAGCGGCAGAACCGTCGGTTCTACCAGTGAGAGCAGCCCCACCACCTTCTGCACTGTCCTCAGAAGTTATAGCGTCAAGCTGCACTTCTTGCCACGCCACGATTCTTTGGATCATTTCCAATTTCGTGCCTTGAGAGGAAACACATCTCTCCGCACACATCTTTTCCAATGTTTCTGATTTGGAAGCATTTAAAGTTAACAAGGTATTTGTTTCCATACTGTTTGATAGGACTATGGCCTTTTTAAAGTTATACTACAACAATTCACTACGTGTACTGGTTGGAATAACCTGAAATGCCTTAGTTCGAGTGCAACACTGGATACCTTCAGTCGTATCCCACCGCTGTACACCAATTTGTTAAGACGGATTTCTGAACTCTGTCCTGGTGGCGCAGAAGTTCAGAAGGCCAACCTAATTACTTGGAACAGGGTAACCTCTGGACAAGCCAGACCAATCAAGGTAGCGATCGCGGCGGTCAAGACTAGGTCTCAAGAGGGGTGAGGGTGACTGAAAGCCCGCAATGAGCACACAAAGCAAGAGCGCTTACAAACTACTCCAAACAGTTGTTATATCAAAAATAGATACACATTTATTTTAAGGCCTTTAAAACAATGACCGTAGCGAGAAAATCACAATATCACAATACTAAGCCAACACATACCATATCAACACAATATATATACAAATACGACAGTCGCAAGCATTAGAGGCACGAAATGTGTAGTCCACCTGAAAGGGAAGGAAAACAGGCAGTGCGATAACGCTTTAGACTCAGTTCGCCTTCAGAGGCACCTAACTAGATGGAAGTCCGAGCCCTGCGAAGAGTGGAGCCTTGTGCTCAAAGTACCTGCCACGCCGGTGCCAACGGGCAAAAGGGGAAGCTCTTCGGAGGAAGTCAGGCAGTTCGGGTTAGTGCACAGCAGAAGGAGAACAGGTTCCGCAACTCAAGCGCAGCCTCCACAGCGAGCAGAAGCAGAGCGCGAGTACGGACAAAAAGGGTGCTGTTTTTACACAGCGGGGAAAAGCAATGGGCTACTGCAGGAGGGCGACCAGATCCTAGCTATACTACTCACCGGTCCCCGAAGCAAGCAGACCCAGGCTTCTCCACGTTAGTTTCAGCAGCTGGCAGGTTCAGAAGAGCAGGGAACGCCTCGTAGTCGTGTAGAGCAAAAAGACGTCCCAATCGACGAAACCAGCACAGTTTGTTGCCGCAGCAGGACAACGGAGCGGCCGTGTGTATCCGAGCCAAATGTACACTCCTCCCTTCAGACTTGGGAACGCCAAGTGTACGAAGCGTGGGAGAGTGACCAGGACTCGGAATACAACACAACCTGGCGGCGGTTACAGAGCAGGACTCCCTTGTAAGCTGGTCAGTCAACTGGATGGCCCAGAGACGCTTCCGAAGGCTTACTTGGCAGGAGATGATGAAGTCGCCGGGAATAGCTGTTCCTGCTATTCCAAAGGTCGAAGCACCAGTACAGGCCTTCTGGTTCGATCAAAGGAGGAAAGGGTTTCACAGGACGACAGCAGTGCAAAGGAGGATTCCTTCAGCGGGTCACCAGCGATTCCTCGGTCCAGCCTCTTGGTTGCAGGATACTTGGCTCCTGTATTCCTTCGTTCGTGAGAACTCAGGAGATCGACATGGTAGTGGTGTTTCCAGCCCCCTCTTATCCACGGTTCCCTTCACGCCAAAACGGAGGGGAGCCAATGGGAGATCCGCTCATCAACACACACACCATACGCGGACCAATCACGGACCACGGTGGTCCCAGGCATTCACACTACCCTAGACTCTCTGGCACCCAGGATGTGTATTGGGACCAGACATCCCAGCCCACACCCTGGAGGCACACAAACGACATGTAGAAGCCCGCGAAAGCAACCACGTTTCGCGGGAAAGTACATGCCCAAATAAGGAAGGCCCCGGGTCTCTCGACCTGGGGAAGGTGAAGGGAGCAAGACGGTCAGTGGACAGGACAAAGGGACCTCGTGGTCTGGCCATTTTGGGAGCCAGGCCACCATTTTGGGTTCAGTGCGAAAAACGTGCTCAGAACGCCAAAAGGAGCTCAAAATAAACAAAACGATCGCTGCCACCATTCGAGTCCCTGAATGACTTGCACCGATCAAATACCATCCTAAAAGAGTATCTAGGGCCTGTAGAAGGCTAGAGACCCAAGAGAGCTGTAACTTAGCTTACAGTGCCCTCTTGTGTCATGTTGCACTAAAGCCGCAACACGATAAAAGAAACTACGGGAAACAGCGTTCCCCGGTACTGACTGTCTTAAGGGCATGTCAGTTTCCCCATAAGAAAAGGAGCGAAAGCCCAGAGGAGTGCAGCAGAAGGCTGCACTTCTCTGGCAAAGTCAAGAACAAGGTGCAAAACAACAGCAAAAAGTTTAGGGGTTGCCACATGGAAGGAAAATTACCTACAATTACGAAATCTTTCCTAACAGCGGACCATTAAATCCGGCAGTAATAGCACTACCGCCAGATTGAAGGGTTACCGCCAAACTCGTGATGAGGCCCTATATGTTTAAGCATTTCATGTTCGGACTCGTTGTTACAAAACCAACACCCAATTTCATCAGATTCCAAGTGGCTGCATCTAACCAAAACCTCTTTGGCATTGACTAAATTCCAACAAAAACATAACAAAAGTATGTTTCACATATTTGCAGGATAAATGGCCAAATAAGGCGCAAGTGTCCCGAATTTCTTGTGATCCCATTGTAGAAGGTTTAATGAGGGATATGAGTGAAACTTCTCTATTGTTTCAGATCAATCCTTACCGAATAAAGTTTTCGTTACTCTACGCAGATTCTCACTGAACTCCAACAAGGAACTCCCCAGCTTTGATAAAATTACACCACAGAAGTCATTAACCACATTCAGCCATGTACTGCCCCTTATCTCCAAGATTGTCTTCGAATCCTCAAATAGAGAACCCACTGGGGGACATAAAACTTTCCCCATCAATGACAAAATCGTCCAAGATGTTCTTGCACGCAAAGACACTGTACCCAGCTAGTACCTTATGGGACTAATCGGAATAGAGTATGGGGCATGTAAAAGCCTGCGCCAAATCAAGGCCTCAAGAGTGGACAGATCCTCTAAAAGATATGGAAAATAGACATCCATACCATAAAGGATTTTAGGAACAATGTTCCCTTTATTGTACTTTATACAAGGTTTTAAAGTGCATCTACTATGTCGAGAGTCCAACTTAACCAATTGATTGGCTAATGCTGACGTACGATTCTTAGGCAACTCGAGAAGCCTTGATTGGTCACGTTTTGCTTGCATAAAAAAGCCCAGATAAATCAGGGAATCTACTTTTTCCACAGTCTCCCGACCAATGTGCGTATTAAAACCTGACACCTTCGTTAACTTGGAACATTGCAATATTTTGGTCTTCACCAGATTTAACTGACGGGCATGAGTATCCATATAAGCGGAGAAGGCATCAATCAATCTTTGGAGTTCCGCTGCAGTACAATCAAACATCCAAAAATCATCATCATCATCATAGGACAACCAAAAGGGTTTAAGATGGAGAATTGTTTTTGTAATGAAAGTTGCATATTTTTTATATTCACCGATACCCAATATATAAAGGTTAAAAAGGCAGGGTGCCAATAGGCACCTCTGCCTGACTCCACAAAACTAGATGGGACTAGAAGTAGATCCAAAATAGTTCAATTATACTTGAATTTTAGGGTATGAATGCAGACCCACTATGAAGACCAAGTGAGACAACCCACCGACGAAGCTGAGACTAAAGATGATTACGGTGTACTGCATCATACGCAGCTGTTAAAATGATGGAAACAATAAATACAGAGTAATATTTCCCATCCCAGGCTAGATGTTGAATACATTTGACAATCAAGCCGTTCAGTGAAGTTCCCAAATTCCGGTGAAAACCTGTCTGCCACTTTTCCAGTCTATCAACCTCAACCCAGTCCATTCTTCACCACCTTCCAAATAGTCATTAATAGCTTTGTCTCATCACAATAAAATTGTCCACTGGATATCAAATCCACCTAGCACTAAAACATTTGAAGACTTATTTTCTGCAATTAGAATGTCCTATCATTCATCAGAAAAAGTTGTCAAACTGAGTAACAGCCACAGAATGTAATCTCCTAATGTCTCAAAGAATTGCAATGCATTTACCAGTCGATAGAAGTGGTGTCTCATCACCACAAGATGGCACACCTAGATAGAGCCAAATAATAGAATCCCTCGTTTTCTCCAGACATGTGTCTCTGCAAATAGTATTTTGACAGTTTTTTGTCTAGTTTGTGTCATTGTGTGATAACCCCTACGATAATCTCCTCCTGCGTCCATTGAATTGATCTTCTAGGCACTATAAGTAGCGTGTCTCATCATGAAAAGGTAGTTGCAGACACAGAACATAATTCAGCCCTTTCTCCAATGAAATCTGACTTTTGTCAGAAAAAGTATTGACTCATGTTCATCACAAAAAAGATAGCCAACTACATTACAGCCACCAAATACAATATCCTTCTGATTCCTAAGAATTCAAAGACTTTTCTTAACAGCGGGTGTATTATCTTGTCACAATGTTTTTCTCCATTGAGTTGCAGCTACAGAATATACGAATATAATCTTCCCCTGTGTAATAATTTCTTTTGTTCATCACAAAAAGACTGTGCACTGACTGTTATCCGCTGCATGTATTCTCTTCCTGCCAACAAAGCATTCTAAGACATCATCTTTGCAGCTAGTACTTTCTATCTTCACAAAAAGGTGACACTCTGTATTACAGCCACCGAACATAATGTTCTCCTGCCTTAAAGAAATGCTAACTCTTTTTCTCTGTAACAAGTATATTCGTTTGTTTGTCACAAAAAGAAGGCACAATGTGCTTAATTCACTTTAATCTGTTCTTGACACCACAGATGTTTCAAACATTCTTTACATAGCTAGTATTTTATTTCTGCTCTTGTGTTGTCTTGTAGGCATTTCCCCGGTGCCAAGGAGTCTTCTTGTGCATGTGGGATAAGAAGTCATTGTACTGGATTGGCTTGTTTGTTTTAGAAACTCATGGATGGGCACCTGGGCCAGTTGGAAAAGAGTTAACTTTGCAGCATCATCTCTGTGCACCAGTTACCGTTAGTACTGAAATTGACTCCTGCACTGCTCATCTGCTCCCGCCATGGAGGACGGTAACCGGTGGCACTTCTCCCAAATGTGACACCCATAACAGTACACTCTTCTAGTGATATAGCTCCAGTGGCCGGGCTGGCACAGACTATCATGAATACCTACAACCAGTCCTTTTTTTGTTTTACTAGTCTGGAGGCCATATTGAGTGTGGGAATGTGATTTTACATGAAGCATTTTGTGTTATGTGCTGAATTGCCACAGATAGCCTTATTCACTCTCGCGTGCTAGTGCATTCCCTCAATAGCACACTTAGTGACCAGTGTGGGTGTTCTAATTTCTCTTTTCATCTTATTGAAAGGATGATAATGACTATTTCTTTGATTCTGGGAAAGTAGCCAAACTTACAATGCAATGCACGCAGGGTGCAAAAAAGGAGAACGGGACGAAGAAAGGAGAGAGGTGGAAAGGAGCAGTGCAATACACATGTCATGCATGCACATCCACGGCTTTGCTACTGCATGACACGTATGTTTGCGAGAGCTCCACATTACGTGGCCAAACTTTTCAACTATTCCTAGGATTGGCTTACTGAAATGTTTCATAGGCACATTGCCAAATAAATCTGATAGCACTACATTTACTATAGTGCCTAGCTGAAGATGCCTGAAATATGTCATGGCCAATATCGCCCCTCCGCTGGACACAGCGTGACATGAGTGAACACCATAGTTGGCCATACAGGTATGAATGCATCTAGAAACCACGTTGATTTCATTTTGTAAGGTCTCTGACACATCCTGAAAGGCAAAGGCATTCAATTCCAAGAACCCTGAGCAATGCACAGCACAAGTAGCACCGATTCTGGAACTTGTTAGCTGATGGGCAATGGGTAAGGCTGATGTTATACCTGGTGTAGTGATGTGCAAATGGGGGGGAACTTCTTTATCCTGGAGTAAGTTGAGTAAGGGGTTTGCCTGCTTCGGCCAAGCCTCATTCAGAGGAACAGGCAGCCGAGGTGTTGTAGGGTGATAACATACATATGTACCTGACCAAACGCAAAGCCCACCATCAGAGTACTTACATTAAAGAGCACTTCAAAACCAATAGTCATGACAAAGCAATTTATTTTCACTTCTTGCAGGTGACTCTGCTATCCACCAATACCATGACTGATAATACCCATCAGCAACCCTACAACGCCACAAACGGTCTCCTACAACAAGGCACACATCTTGACCAAGGTTTTCTTGATCACACATTTGGGCGATTTAAGGGAATGTTTAGGTGTCTCTATCAGACACGTGGGGTACTGATGCACAGCCCTGAGATCATTGAAAGGATTTTCATGTTCTGTCCAATGCTACACAGGATGTGCATACCAGGGAATTTCTCTATGCCCCCAGAAGAATAAAAAAGCACACCCAGCCTTTGAGGATGAAGGTGATGATGTGTGGAGGACCTCAAAGTCGATGAGGTGATGGAAAGAAAGAAGGCATCACCCATCAAGAACTCATTCATAACTCTTTTTAAATGCAGATATATTCACCTTTCAGTACTCTTTACTAAAATCACATCTATGACTGATCCTAAATGAACACTGGATTGCTAAAATCTTTTCTATACTGGTACAGAAAAATGTCCACCTCAATTCAAAAACCCATGCCCTCCCACCACCTTTAATCCCAACACCCTTAATCCCAACACTCATGCCCTCTCACAGCCCTCAAACTCAACCCCCATGCTCTTTCCACCACCCTAAATCCCAACCGCAATGCCCTAACATTTATCAATTGAAAGTGTCTACATTTACAGCATTTGCTGAATTGCTGTGGTGGCAGGATGGAGCGAGTGGCATTCTATCAGGAGCAAAAAAGTGTTTTGAGCAAACTCATCCAACAGCAGCGACTCGGACTCTTCAGCTGCACAACCCTCAACAAGTCAAGGGGGCCAGACACAAAGAGGTGCCCAACCACAGTTTTTTCAGGGACAGGGGAAACGAGGGAAGAACAGACAATGGGGCAACCTCACAATGCCAACCAGACAGTGGCAACCCTCACAGACCACCTGGTAATACCGGTCTTTAATCTCAGTTCTCATTCCCTCACTGACATAGAAATCAGTGTTTTGAATAAGGGGCTATCTTTTGTTCCCACCAAAATAGCAGATAAATTCACAACAGAAGTAGAAATGAGAAATTTCTTCAGGTTAATAAGGCTCAAATACTTTTTCCGCAATCTAAAGGAGGGGTCCACTTCAGATGAAAATATAACAGGACTCAAATCTCCCTCGTCCTTTACACCCACATCCACTATGATCTCCCCTGAGATTTTGGCTTTTGAAAATAAAGTAATAAGAGAATTAGACTATCTCTTTAAGAAGAAAAACCAACAGAAAGACAATCTTACTCAGGCAGAAAGCAGAGCTTTAAAAGACCTTGAAAATAACCCTTCCTTTGTAGTGAAACCTGCTGATAAGGGAGGTGTTATTGTGCTGTGGGATGTAAATGCATATAACATCGAAATAGACAAACAATTGGGAAACCAACAATGTTACTGTAAACTAGCTGGTAACCCAACCACGGGATTGACGGAGGAAATAATGAGCCTTATGAACCATGCACATGACCAGAAATGGATTTGTAAAGATGAATTTATATTTCTGACCAGACCTAATTCCATCATACCGGCCTTCTATCTGTTACACAAAATACATAAGAGTGCGACTAATCCCCCAGGCCGCCCAATTGTGTCGGCAATAGGGTCACTGTTAGAGCCTCTTTCTATCTATACAGATTCTTTCCTGAGACCGTTTGTGGCCAAAATGAAATCGTACATCCAAGACACGACGGCTATGATCCATACTATTGCTAGTCTAAATCCCGGAGTTAACGACATCTTGGTTACCCTTGATGTAGAATCATTATACACTAACATCCCTCAGGATCACTGCATAGAAGTACTACATCAATATCTTGAGAAAAGGGCAGACCTTACAGTCCCCTCCAATTTCATCATTGAATGTGTAAGACTGACATTGACAAAAAACTGTTTCCTATGTAACCAAACCTTTTATCAACAAAGACAAGGTACATCAATGGGGGCTACATTTGCACCCTGATCTGGCTAACCTTTACATGGATCACTACGAAACCAACTTCATCTAAACAATGTTTTTATGTTATGGCATGGTAGTCAGGACCAGCTGGATAATTTCCTTATGTGGCTTAACAGACAAACTCCAACAAATAAATTCACTATGTCCTACAGTAGTGAAAGCATCGCTTTTCTTGATCTAAAGATCTTCAAAAAAGAAGATCACTTGGGCACTACACTATTCAAAAAACCCACAGATAAGAACACACTACTACTTTTCAGCAGCTTTCACCCATCCAGCCTATGGGAAAATTTGCCCTATGGACAATTCCTGAGAATCCGAAGGAATTGCAGCGAAATTACTGACTTTAAAACAAACAGCCAGGAACTAAGTGAGAAACTACGATACAGACAATATCCTCGCAAAATTATCAAGAGATCCATGAAAAGGGCACGGAATGACAATCGTGAGGTCATCTTACAAAAACACACGAAACCGCAGGAAGAAAGAATCACATGTGTCTCGTCCTTTTCCCCTCTGAGTAATGATCTGAGAAGGATCATACTCAGAAATTGGAAAACCGTCCAAACTGAAGACTTCAGACCTAATTGTCTGAGATTTTCTTTCAAACGAATGCATTAGTCCACACCTATCCGATGAATAAAAATGAGATACCAACACAGTTCTCGGTCTGCCATCTGACCAAAAACTTGAAGCAAATTGACCTCAATGGTCGGATGTGGAAATACAGATCGTTCTCAAACTGTTTGACTAAGTGGGTTATCTACGGGATAAAATGCCCTTGTGGGTTAATATACGTAGGTAAATCTATTAGGTCTGACAAATTGCGAATTGGCGAACATCATTCAACTATCCTCAGTGGCATCCCCGACAAACCACTAGTAGCCCACTACTTAGAGGCCAAACACAACTGCGAGGATATGTTCTGGTTCGTTATCCAAAGAACTGTTAAATGACTCCAATCAAGCAATCCCACTAAATCAGTGCCTGGTCTGGGATGCCCAAGGGAAGCCCTTATTTATATATTTTTATGTCCATTTCGTGTACTCTGGATGACAACCCTTATATAACACCCCTCTCTTAGAATCCCCCTGACCCCACTGAGCCAAGAAGTAAGTTTGTTTTGCAAATTTAAAAAGTTTATTTGAGAATTAAACAATATATATATATATCGCACTTTTATAATAAATTAATAATTTATATCACACTTGTGAATATGAGCAGTAATCAGCAATAGGTAATCCTACAATAGCACAGTTCTGGTGACTTATGACTAGGAACAGGGGAATAAGGTATCAGAGAATGCTTTATGGTTTCAAAGAGATGCAAAGATGAATAAAAGGCAGTACAGAAATAAACTTGATATGATTTCAGCAAAAGATAATGTGATCACTTTTTCTTTGACAATTGACTCCCCCCCTAAGCAATGTAAGGAGATGGAAGTAACACGCACAATTCTCAGGAATACACACAAATGCAATACAAAGTTGCAGTTCCCCCCAGCGAGCTTAGAGGAAAACAGGTATGATTTTAAACACAGGCAAAATCCTTTTAAATGTGGTGGCAATGAAGTGAAAAATATACTCAAATTGCTTTTAATTCCCTATAGGAGGTTCAGGGTGAGTGAGAAATACTTTAAATCAGTTCAGGCCAGCCCTTTCAATGATTCAGGGATGGTTATCAAGTTGAAAACAGAATTCCGTGATGGAAGCAATAGATAAATGTTTTCACACGTGGCTGGAATGAAGCAAAATGTCAAATCGCTGCAATTTAGTCACGTGCGTCAAGCGAAATTACAGAGGCACTATAAGAAGTAGCAAGTCGGTCTAGGGATCGTTGGAAATCTTAGAATCTTAGCTTTAAGATGAAAGTTAAATTACGTTCCTAGAACAAACGGTTCCGGAGATACGGATGATTTTGTGAAGGTAGATTCTCGAAATGAAATTTTAAAGTTCAGAATGACAGATGACAGTTTTGCAGCTTTGAATCAAAAGAAGGGACACGATTTCTATGATGCAGTTCTCAATAGGTTAAAATAGTTTGAATTAGATCATATTAAACTAAGAGATTGGGTTTTTGCACAGTTCTGGCTGAGTACTCACACTATATTTTTGAAAGGAATGGGCCTCCGTCCCCGATCTGGTCAGGTTTGAACTGGACTCCTGACGGTTCTGCTCACAGCGGTCTGGTCTCTGGTCCTGGCAAAAGTTCTTGGCACTGCATGGATCACTGGTTCTGGATACAGCTCTGCTTTCTGGTCTAGTCTGTGGTTCTGGATTCAGCACTGCTTTCTGGGTACTGGCACAGGGTACTAACCAGAATCAGACAGCTCAGCCCGGCTGTTTGAATAGTTTGGTTTGGTTGCTAGGTTTTGAAGGCCTGCTGATAGGAGTTCAGCTGTTGGGTTCTAGAGTTCTTGGAGTTTTGTTCTGGAGTCAGTCTGGATGCAAAGTCTGGAGTCTGGATGTGAAGTCGTCCGCCAAAATGCTCCGCAGAAAGTGAAGAGTGAATGTCCTGCCTGTCCTGCACAGTCTCCTTTTATGTGTTTTGAAAAAGTGGGTGGGTCGGCTCATTCTGCATGCCCAACCATCTCAACTTATCATTGGCCAGTTCCTCCTCTCTCCCGTGATTGGGGGAACTGGGTTGTGAGTCAGAGTGATGAGGTAGGTTTATGGTCAGAGGATCCTCCTCTTGTCAAATTGCACACATATCTATTTCTGATCCAAATACATATTTATCTATGTACCATGTTTCTAAAATTATATGTGCAGTTAACATATTTTCTGTAGCACCAAACCATCCGATCCCTGTCTTTGTAAGATGTTGTGTCCACTTATGACAGAATTCTGCCCTTTTCATCCAGATAACGACCTCTAAACCTTTCCAGATTTTACACAAATGTGCACCACGGATATGGGTTTCAGGTGATAAAGTGTCAGATTATTAACATGCATACATTTGGAGTAACAACCTTTTTTCTGCTACTATCCCCAAGGACATACCACTGAGTCCTAACACCTCTTAAAATGTGCACAGAAAAATCACAAGAATGATGATGTTATTTATATAATTTGTACAAGTCCGCACTATGAATTATCCATCTTTTTAAAATTATGCTCTGGCCCCCAAAGGGGTGGGGTTTTCCAAAGCACATGGTGGAATTTCTGGTTTATCCACTTCCCCCAAGCTCAGCTTGCTCACAGATGTAGTGCCCCTCCCCGTTTCCTTCCAAGAGGAAGCCATTTACGACCCCCCTAATTTAACATTTGCCTGGGCGAAGGACAGTGCTTTGTTTAGTTTCCTGCAGTCCCCAGGTGCTCCTCCCCTGATTCAATCAGGGAGGTGTCATCGCCTTTTGGTGGGGACAGCAGAATGCAGCCAGGCCTGGGAACACAGCTGCTGATCAAGTTTCAACTCCTGTCGGGGGTAGTTGTCAGGCAGAATTCAATCTCTTTCAGCCAGGCTTCAGCTAAATGTCACTTGGGTTCCCAGTTTTCTACATTCAAATCAAACTTACAATTTTTACACATGCAGCTAGAACACTGATTCTAAGTTCAAAGCTATGACATTTAACAGTTGCAAACTATGTGACACTCAACAGTAGGTCACTCATTTATTTTAAACATTTAGATTTTTCAGTCCAATTTCACTTGAGCTGCTGAATATCTTGCATTGTTTAAAATAGGCATTTTTAGCTTACATTTCAGAGAAACAAAGGTGATTTCAAAGCGCTTTTTTTTTAGCCACCGGCACTGCTGTTTTTCCTTTGGCACACATTTCACCCATGGCACACCTGGCCCATCACGCTCGCACTGGTGGGTGGCAGGCCAGGGGACCATTTTGTTGTGCGCAAAACTGTGCGGTTCTCCTGGTTCTAGGATAGAATGATGGGCGGAGACAGCTCATCCCCACATCTACCCAGTCTTTTGATTTAGTTTTGTTCTGGGATAGAATGATGGGCGGCAACAGCTCATCCCCACATCTACCCAGTCTAATAATTCAACATGGGTCAAAACCCTGACAGAACCAAAGCCCACCCACGAGGTGGCAACAGAGATCTGTCCCTCAAAAAACTGGAACAGAAATGGATTTATAACCTTAAAACATCCCAATCCGTTTTAAACATTGCCGTGGAATGGAATCTCTTTATTCATTAACACCGTACACACCCACTTGGGCCTGAGCAGGCTATCCCTTGGTGCATCCCCAGCACACCACATCATAGATGACACCGCACCAATAGATGTGAGATTGAATGATATAGAGACATTCAAATTTAGATATTGCGACTTTACATATATGACCTGTTTGGCCATTATTGGTAGTATATGTATAACCACACACACATTACCAGATGTAACATTGCTTATCATATAGGTACGCACTAAACATCCAGGTTTATCTCTGGTATTGATACAGCAGTAATCCATCCAGAGATAAGACACAATGATGGATGCTGCATTCCTTACATTGAAACCGACGGTTCCAGCCACTGTATAGAACTAGCGTGACCCTGGCTGCAGACACGAGGAAATGCCAATATGGCACATCCCTTAACATGCATAGTAGGTGCTAGATACCACATTAGCTACGGTTATCACTTTACAGATAAGCTGTCATTGGTAATGACGGTAGTCTCTGGTAGATGTATATGGAGAACAATTCATTATAGTTGACTTAATATTGCTCATGAGGTGACACGCTTAACCGCCCCGCTTTTTCGTCCTCCATGTGGTATTGATACGCTCTGTGCTGTACACTACAGCTTATTCACTCACTCCAAGATGGACACCCTCTCACAGTATGCTGGTAGTCCCTCTTCAGTTTTTTAGTCGAAATAAGCTGACATAGTAATACCGGTAGTCCTTTGTTGATATTCATGGTTGATACACAGGCACCTCGCGGACGGAGCCGGTTGCAGCAGCGAAACACCTCGATTCGAGCATTCACTCGAGAGGTAAGCCTGCAATGATTCCCTACCATGAACAGGCAGGAACAACACAGCATTTCTATACGAGCCGTGATTTGACCTGCTTCCCTTGTCCCCATGCAGGACAAGTGACTTGGAGTGAAACACGCGAGTTAACACTTGAAAACAAAACAGGAGAGACAAATTAAGATAGTACTTGGGACACGCACCCTCAAGTAAGTGTTGGATACTTGACACCACAAGTTGTCCATGAATATTGATTAAAAGTAGAAACAACACAGTATTTACTGATACTTTAATCTATCACTTATAGATTCCATGTTGCATCGTGGGAAATGTAGTGCCTAAACATCAATCCAACCGATTTCCACCGTTAACAGGGAACTTGGGAATCTCTAATCCTGTCTATATTCACACAAGACGGTAAATATCCATTACCAAAATATATATAATTGTGACAGCAATTGAGTTAATGTCACACTATTATTGATTTCAAATATGTATTGATTTACAGCATGAACTACCCTGACGGACTCGTCTGCCGCCATAATTAGATTGACTAGTGCAATCGCTTCGCCCTCCACACCCCAAGAAATTAACTTAAGGTTAGCAAGTTGGCTACTCTTTTTTATGACTATTACACCACTGGTACAAGGTTTTTATATGCATTGAGTAAGTCTTATACTCGCTTCATTTTTATCCACCCTGTAGGTTACAACACTGACACATAGGCGCCATGCTGACAGTGTAACCTTATTCTAAACCAATTGCATCCTGAAGACGGGTCCTGGGACACTATTGATGAGCTGTAGACTGCAACAGTGCTGTCCTTGGCCCAAAAAACACATCAGATTGTAGACGCTATTATACTATGTCTGCGTATAATTGTAATGTGATCAACACACATGATTACTAACATCACGCAAACCAATGAATGTTTGTAAACTGTAATTACATTGGTGTTGACAACAGCCAGAAATGCAAATTGGTGTTCTCTCTCTCTCTCTTGTGGCAATTTATAATTGATGAACATTTGAAATGTTTTTTTATGCTTTTTAGTGTTATTATTTGAGAAAAATATGATTAAAATATGCTGAATGTATTACTTTGACCGTGGTGGTATATATAATCTAATGAAACTTCCACTTTGAAGATCATTTTCGAGAAGTAGCCCCTATGGTGTGACAGAGGTGGGTAGCTAGTGGTTAGTGTACTCTTTTGCCAGATTCTATCAAGAGTGCCTTGGCAGAGCACTGGCTACTAATGGATCAAGCTTGCCTATTCCACCCTCAGATATTCTGGTGAGTGAGGGTTATTGCTTGTGTAACTGGCAGCAGAGATGGGGCATCCTTTGTGTTCTAAGCCAACTATGGACAAGGTAAGCACCGTGGATAGGACAAAAATCGCTTCCGGATCAGTAACCCAGTGCACAGCCAGGGTAACCTTGCTGTGCTAGGACGGACACAGGGAGTCTATTTCATTCAATCTCATCAAGGCGCCTCAGTTCAGGCTAATACTAGGGATGCCAAGGTTGGTTGCTCACAACTCTTTGATATACTGGCGGGCACGAAAATTAACCTTCCCCAGTGACTGCTCCCCTGGCTGCTATTACCAAGAGGAGAAACCTGACGTCTGTATCCCCATGACTCCCAGAGCGACAGTATCAACCCTGGGAGCAACTAATACCTTGCCAAGTGAATACCATGATTTTCAGGATGTTTTCCGAAAGGACCAAGCCAATACATTGCCGCCGCACAGGCCCTATGACTGTCAGATCGACCTTGTTCCTGGTGCACAAATCCCTTGCGGCAGGATCTACGCTCTCACAGAACCAGAAAACCTTCATTTGAAATCCTATTTAGACCAGTACCTTGCAAACGGATTTATCCGTCCTTCGACGTCCCCCGCAGCCAGTCCTTTGTTCTTCGTACCGAAAAAATAAGGAGACCTGAGAACCTGTATTGACTACCGCACATTGAACCAGATCACCGTGAAGAACCGCTACCCCTTACCACTTATCCCTGAGATGCTAGACCAAGTTAAAGATGCCCAGATTTATACCAAATTGGACCTTCGAGGAGCGTACCCCTGGTCCGAGTCAGAAAAGGAGATGAATGTAAAACCGCCTTCTGTACTAAGTACGGCTTGTTTGAATATCAAGTCATGCCCTTCAGGTTATGCAACGCTCCTGCGGCATTCCAGGATTTCATGAATGATGTCTTAAGGGAGTTAATTGATGTGTGCGCCTTAGTGTACATAGACGACATCTTAGTATACTCAGCCTCGGAACAAGATCATGTCAGGCACGTTCGTTCAGTCCTCACTAAGCTCCGTCAACATCGCTTGTTTGCAAAGCTTGAAAAATACTTTTTTCACGTCACCGAAGTAGAATTTCTTGGTTTTATCCTTACTCCAGGAGGCATCAGAATGGACGTTCACAAGGTAGATGCCATTCTGAAATTATCTTCACCGACGTCTCTGAAAGGGGTACAAAGCATGATGGGCTTTGCGAACTTCTACCGCCGGTTCATCCCAGACTTCTCTCAGGTTGTGCACCCAATCATAGTACTATTACGAAAAAACAATAAAAGGTTTGCTTGGACCGAAGAAGCAGAAGAAGCCTTTCAGGAACTTAAACAAAGGTTTACCTCCGCTCCAATCCTGCGACATCCTCGTCCAGACCTCCCTTCTGTCATTGAAACTGTTGCGTCCAGTCTCGCAATGGGGGCTGTCCTTTCACAGAGAGACCCGGAAACCGGCCAGCTACATCCTGTAGCCTTCTGGTCGAAAAAGTTCCCCCAGAGATTAATTATGCCATCACGGACAAGGAACTCCTGACTATCGAATCCGCCTTTAAAGCCTGGAGGCACTACATTCTGGGGGCCAGACACACCATTACAGTCATCACAGACCACTGACACCTGCAATATCTCAAAACAGCCAAGGCCCTGTCCTCGCGCCAATTACGGTGGGCCCTTTTATTCGCCGAATATGATTATGTAATCACATTTCGACCAGGAGTCAGAAATGGAAAGGCAGATGCCTTATCGCGCATGGGCATAGATGAAATATATATACAACTCCAGACCCAATACCTATTATACCTGAGGACAAACTCTTGGGTATCACAACAGCCTTAACACAAGCAGAACTACAAAAGAAATCCAACGGACAATGAATCCTGATGCCTACCTCGCATGGCAAACTCAAGGAGAACAATATACCATCAAAGACCATCTACCCTTTTTTTAGGGATCGCCTAAATGTACCCAAGAAGGAATTACAACAGCATATTATTTCAAACTATCACGATTCACTGATCGAAGGGCATCCTGGGATCGCCAAAACCATAGCTAAGGTGAAAGAGAACTTTTGGTGGCCTACCTGGTGTAAGGACTTCATTCAGTATATTCAGTCCTGCGGTGTCTGCGCTCAAAATAAATCACAGAAACAAAAACCATCTGGTCTCCTACAACCATTGGACATTCCTCCAGTTCCATGGCACACTCTTTCCCTTGACTTCATCAGTGATCTACCTCCAAGCCAATGGTTCAACACCATCCTTGTAGTTGTGGACTTATTCTCAAAGATTGCCCATTTTATTCCTCTCAAAGGCCTCCCAGACGCAGCCACTTTAGCAAAAGTGTTCCTGGAGGGTGTGGTTAAGCTACATGGCTTCCCTTCGGTTCTGGTCTCTGATCAAGGCAGCCAGTTTGTTTCCAACTTCTGGAAAAAATGTTGTGCAATGGCACAGATCGACGTTCGGCTATCTACCAGTCACCATCCCCAAACGGACGGCCAAACCGAGAGAACCAATCAGACACTCAAGCAATATTTACGGTGCATGCTGCACCACGAACAAAGGAATTGGAAAGACCTACTATGGATAGCCGAATATGCATATAACAATTCTTTGCATTCAAGCATGGGACAAACGCCCTTCTATTCCCTTTATGGCAGACATCCACGTACATCTGAACTAGACCTTCCAGCCAGCTTGGAAATGCCAGCGGTAAAGACTCTACACACAACCATTACTCAGGCTTTCAAAATGGCAAAGGAACACCTTATTCATGCCAAAGAAAAACAAAAGAGATTCTCCGACCAACACTGGAAAAAGGCCCCTGATTATCAAGTAGGAGACAAAGTTTGGTTAGCCGCTAAATTCGTACCCACCAAGGGAACCCGGACCTTTCATCCCAGATTCTTAGGACCCTATACCATTAAGGCAATTATCAACCCAGCAGTCGTGAAACTGGATTTACCACCTAATCTACACATCCACATGGTATTCCATGTGTCCCTCCTGAAACCAATACAACCCGGCTCATGGATTGGGACACCACCTAAACCCATACTTGTTGACGGAGAACCAGAATTCGAAGTCAAAGATATCTTGGACTCTAAATACTCTAGGACCAAGCTATATTATCTCGTCAATTGGAAAGGATTTGGACCACAAGATAGATCCTGGGAGCCCAGTGAGAATATCCACGCACCACGTCTAATCAAGAAATTACATCGGAACTTCCCAACCAAACCTGGGCCAGACAGAAGGAACACCATGGGAGGGGCCTTAGGGGGGAGTGCTGTCATGACCCTCGCCCAAAACCCCCTCTGGCAAACCCATTGGCCAGGTGGAGTCAGGACTCGGGCCTCTAGAGACTGGCATCCTCTTCAAAAGCCCTCATGGGGGCAGTCCTGGCACCTATGGCGCCAGGCTCATACACCATGAAAAACAATATGCTTGGGAACTACTTTATTGTATTGTCAGCCAACATGGAGGCATCCACATAGCTTGGTTCCTAAGAACCAAGCTATGCGGTCTAGTGTTTGGGTGTGGTAACCTAGGGACTATTTTATCTGGACTATTTTGTTGGGGCTATTTAAACCACACCCAAGCAAGACAACACGCTTCGTGTTACTTTGCAGCTTGCAACGTGACGCTCACCGTGTTCAGCTATTCCCTCGAACCTCGGAGAAGCAGAACCTGCAAGGAGACAAAAGGAGCATCATTAGCAGCAGCATCTTACCAGCAGTCTTCATCTTTAAACACTCGCAGCTACTGAGAACAGCTTCCTCGAATCTGCACACCTCCCGGACAGAACGACCTGAAAGAGGAAGATAGAGGCAACATTAAAGAAAGCAGTAGAGACATTTACAAATTACGAACTGCTCAAAGGCTTACCTGGCTGGTCGCCTCTCGGCTTGCACCACTCTGGACATTCCACTCGCGCTGAAGAACACTGTGACCTACAAGGAAGGAAAACACAGGTTAGCAAAGGCAAGACTTCGCAGCGCTGCGCATAGCGCTTACTTATCGCATCATAGCGCTCTTAATGCACCATCATTTACCAGCGGGGCTCAACCAAGCCAGTTCACCGCGCTGAAGCTCTGCATACCTAAGGGAGAAAAAAGAGACATTTTAAACAAAGAAAGGCATGCAGGATAGCAACAAAACTAAAGAACAGTAATAAGACCTACCTGAACAATATCAAAAGGGCCGGCGTCAGTGAAGTAACTGGACCGCACTCGCCCATGAAAGACAATGCGCCCCTGCAAAGAAGGCAGGACGGAGAGCACGCCTAATTCTACCACAAGGTGAGGAGAGGGCGCCAGAGGGACTGAAATCATACGGGGTGGAGGAAGGATACTTACCCCAGTTGTGCAGTCTTGAACACAGTCCTCCTGTATTTTCAGGCAGAACCTTCATCGCAGACCACATCAGGGCAAAGCTGAGAAGCGTACCAGCGAGTAACCTGGCTGGGTGGCGTCCCTGTGGATACCAAGTGAGCGTAACAGAAGGCGGCTTACAGTGGCACACACAGCAGGACCAGGCTCAGTATTGAGCGGATCTTTGGCCTTCTGTAGGCCCATTTCTGCTGTCTGGACCGGACCCGAGGGGCACTGATGTATTGGCCTAAAAAGGTTGGCAACATTGTGCTGATTTGTGCCATGCTGCACAATATGTGCCTCAGTATGAATGTACCTCGGAACCCTGAAGTGGATATGCCACCTGCTGAAGAGGCGAATACCCTGCATGTGGCTGTTGTTGTTGCACGCAGTAGTTGGGATGAGGCCACAGCTGGACAAATGGCTCATCAGGAACTCATAGACAATTTTTTCTGAGCACATTTCTTTCAACATGCCACGCACCAATGTATATATTGTTACATTAAGGATTCAGCACATGTACACAAACGGAATATCCTGGCATTGCCACAGGTGAAATATTATTTTTCATTTTTAATGTGCAGACACCAACAACCTCCCCCCTAATCCCCACAACACTATCCCCAACACATCTTTTTACCATCTACAAATGTCCAGTCACTTGTGTGGCCTCTTTCTCTTACTGGTGTTCCCCCGGCACCATTGGACCTATCATGCGTGCCAAGAAGTGCCTTGGGGTGCTGGGCAACTAGCCTTCTGTGGGGGTGATGGAGCCAGACAGTTCTGACTCAAACCCCAGGAGTGGTTGCATGGCCAACTGCATGGTGGCCTGCATGGCCTGAGATGCCTTCTGTTAATTTCGGAACCCTGTGCCTGTAGACAGTCAGAGCAACAGATGTTGAAGCCGACTGATTTTGGTCATGGTCCTCATAATCCTGCGTGTGACACCCTGGATGGCTTGGAGGTGGAGGACCATCATATCGGCAAGTGTCTCCAGCCACACCTGGTGCTGTTCCATCTCACCCAGTCTCCTCATCAGTGCATCATCCTGGGTGGCATGGGGAATGGGTTTAGGGCTATGGAGAGGGATGGGGCTGACACATAGTGACCCACAGAACCTGATGTTTGAGTCACCGTCTGTCTCCTGGCCATGCTACCCATGATGCTGGCTCTCCCGCTCAGGTGATGAGAGTGTTTCATGTGCCTGTTGGGTGGTTGGATGCACAGTGCCTCCCACACTTTTTCAGCAGTCCTCCCCATCTAGGGGGACTGTGTCCACTGCTGTCACCTTCTGGTAGATGGACACCTAGATGGCTGACCTATGCTGGCCTGATGTTTTGCGGTGGCAACTGTCATTTCTTCCACATGGACTGCCATCTCATCAGTGAGGATCTGTAGCTCTGCCTCACTGAATTTAGGTTTTTGGAGCCTCTGTTCAGGCACCTTAGCCTTGGCTCTGTCCTGGGACATATTTGCTGTGTCCTGTTGCTGTGGATGGCTACAGGAAGTGGTGGATTCAGATCAGATTGTCTTTTTCAAAATGGCTGTTGCAGTGGTTCCTGTCCCAGCAATGACGCTATTACTGCCAGCAGAAATTTCGCCAGCGGAGTTAGTGCCGAAAGTACTGCGGCAACGGTAATTCCACTGGATAAAGGTGGATTTACCATTGTGTTCTCCATTTTAGCAGTAATTTTGCCAAACGGAATTACCATTACCGTCAATGGTGTGTGCAAACTCCCGAAAAGTTGTAATGCTGTGGTAATTCCACCAGACACCACTGCGGGAATGGCAAAAATGTACTCAATCAAAGTTTGCGGCAACAGGGCTCCAACATAAAGCATATGTCTACAAGTCAAATCACTAGAGTGAACAATATAAAATTACCATCTGCAAAACCAGCACCATCATGAAAATTATCCAAAGATAGTTAATATCAATATCAAATACTTAACAATATAAAGATTGCATAATATATTTGTCAATGAATCTTAGTAATACATTCACCACATTCAGATTCATAAAAAAACAGACTAATTCAAATTCAGAGTTCATCCTTTTTGGGAATAAAATATAAAATGTTCAAATCCAAAATATCTCTTTTCTTCCCAGACATTGATTAATATTTCCTCCACTCATTGGGATATGAACTCCCTCTAAGATAATTAATCTAATCTGTGTAATATAGTTATAATTGTTCTTTTATAATGCGCTTAATACCATAGATTGGTTTCTAAGCGCAGGTTTCGGGATTCAAACCTGTGTTGCACTGCGTTGTCTTGCTTCCAAGACAAACGCGTTGCCCATGAGCTATCTCCCCTCACCAGGTAACTCTCCATATAATGTCATGGCGAGTCTCTATAAAATGAGCCTCAATTGGTAATTTGGCATTCTTTTTTACATATATTGTACATATGCGTTGTCCATCTAGTTTTCAGATTATGCATTGTCATACCAACGTAATATGTTCCTTGTGGACACTGTATGTCATAAATCACATTAGTTGTGTGGCACGTTGATGTATGAAGGAGTGTCATCTTGTTTTCTGAAGACGGGTGGAGTAAATAACGCCCCTTATTATCTTATTACAATGTTGAGAGGTATTGCAAGGTACCATTTCTTTAAACTCTGTGATACCTTCTACCACATATGGGCTATCTGCTTTTACTAATGTATTCCTTAAATATTCACTCCTCCTGTAAGCAAAGAAAGGTATTTCTATGAACACATCATTTAAAATTGGGTCAAATAAATAAAAATGGTCACATTAAAGGGGAACTAACAAGCCGCACCAACTGTCAGACGGAAAATGCTGTGTACATGATAATGTGTCCCTGTAATCTTATATGTGGGTAAAAACACTCACCCCATAAAACAACATATTTCTGAACATATATCATGTGTCAGAAATAAAGTATGTGATAACCACTTGTGGAACATTTTACCAAGATAAAGGCCTTCATTGGCTTATCTTACAGGACATAACAACAAGTCCTAGAGGAGGCAACATGGCCTAACTGTTGCACAATTTAGAGCAACAATGGATTCTTCGGTTAAACACAGTAAACAAATGTCTTAATATTTCTGTCGAATGGAACAACTAGATATTCACATACCAGTTTCCCGGTACCAGCAGCCTTGGCTTGGAATGCCCTCCCTCTCAACCTACGTATCGACCAGAACTTCCATAGCTTCAGGACCAACACAAAAAAATGGACTTGTTACTAAGGACATTGCATGTATTGTTTAACTCCATCACTTAGTTTCCACTGGCCTTACCATTATGCACAGCCTTCCCTTAATAAATGTATATGTACACCTCTAGTTTGCGTTAACTACTGTTGCTGTTGACTGCCTCGTGCCTGATGCTCGGTCATATGTATACTTTGCACATTTAGTCTCTGCTAACTACTGCCAATTGCTGATTGTCACCTGCCCGAATTATGCCTCTTATCCGTTCTTACACGGTAACCTGTATTAATCGCCTATTCACATACATGTATGTATGTATACTAAGTTGTCTTGAAAAGCACCCAGATACCTCAGGGTGTGGCGCGCTGTACAAATAATAAACAAACACACAAACAAACAAACATTGTGTGGAAGTACATGCATGAGGGAGAAGTAACAGCTGTAGGAATTGTACATAAACATCTACCCATAGTCTGTGCATCTGAGTACTCAGGCAGTTTTTGTGGTACATGTAGTCAAAGAAGAGAGTGACACAATCAAAGAGAGGGTCTAGGTCACTTTTTATTTTACAATTCCCCTCATAATATGAGGCATTATCAATATCTGAGTTTTTCATTAAATTAAATGCATTGCGATAAAGGTATTGTACTCTCCATGGGTAGCACCAATGTGCATGAAATGTTCACAGCCATTGTGTGAGATTTGGGATGCTCCACATGAACAACAATTTCGAGCTATGTACCTCATTTTCATAGATGTGAGATATACATTGTGAAGTGATTTATTCAAGTTAAAATGGAGAAGTAAAGACAGAACCTGTTTTTAATATAAGCCATTTTGGTTTGCTTTATAGATAGTCACGAGTACACAAGATGTTAAACAGTGGAACACAGTACAGTGTCCACTATTATCCTGAAGAAGGCTGGAGCACCAAAGGGCCACATTAAAAGGCTCATATATTCTGGCTGAAACAAGTGTCGACAACTTGTTTGGTTGAAAGCAATGAGGTGTAATGTGATAAAAGAAATACATTGTGATTGGAAAGCCCAATGGAATCAGGAGGGCAGATATTTTATTAATGTTTGCAATTGATGGTGGTGTTAGACTGAGTGATGCATGACTAGTGTAATGTGGTTGTATTTGCAATAAAGTGGAATATATAGTCTGTGATATATACATGCATTTTTGAAGATGGTAATTTATATATTTTTTTCAACAAAATTATGTGTTCATTAAATATGAAGTTGTGAGATTAGAAGTTAACTTGATCAGTTATGTCTATCACTTATGGGTCTTGAATGTGTGTGTTATATTTTGCATAAGGGTGGACATTATTGCACCCACAAATATTCCTGAAATTTGAAGAACATACTGATCAACACATTTGAAAAAGTTAGTATTAAAAATTAACTTCAGTATAGTTATGGCAAACATCTTATTGTATTCAAATTGACAAAGTTGCAGAAAATTCCATTCCAAGGCCACAATACCTCCTGGAAGTGGTATAGATGTAAAAAGAAAACTAGTAGTCCATTCATATTCATTTTTTTTGTCAAAATCAATCATGTTCAGCATCCATAAAAAATGGCCTGTGTATTTAAAGGATCTTGTACTTTGCTGTAGGAGGGGTTGTACAATTTCATCTACAAAGTATGATAGGGATTTAAGAAGACTGTCAGGTGCTGAAGGATGTCCAGGTGACTCTTTTGTACTTTGGTAAAATGTAAACTATGGGCATTATTGGATATTCATTGAATAGAAATTGTTTATTCTTTAATATAATCCATTCCTGTTGAAATGCCTAATCTAACATTTTCTTAATCAATTCCTAATGTTTTTGAGTAGGGCCAAAATCGTATTTCATATAGGTCGTTTTTGTCATTGAGGTGTCACCAAATTTGATCTATGTAATCCTTGGTATTCAGTATTACAGGTGCTCCTCCGTTATCATCAAGTTGTACCACTACACCATTATTACTCATCAGTGATTTTAGTTCCAACTGCTCACATTTAGTGATTCCTGCTTGTTCTTTTTGGAAACAATCTTTTTCAAACCATTCCAATGTGGGGTTTTGAATGTCTGGATTAAATATGCTGTTAGGAAAAAAACTCCTTATATTCCAATTTGATCATTTCAATTAAGTCATCCTGGTATTCAGTATCACAAGTGCTCCTCCTTTATCAGCAGGTTAAATCACCATATCATTATTACTCCTCAGTGATTTTATTCCCAATTATTCGCCTTTAGTGAGATTACTGCCTGTTCTTTTTGGAAAATTAGGGCCTCATTTACGAGTTGGGCGGTATCTCTGTAGTCAATCTGCCGGAATACCGCCCACCTAAATAACTGTTACCACCACTTGGTCCAGTGGATTTACTGCCAGATTACAAGTGGTGGTAGCAGTGTAAGTACTCATTTATTTTGAGTCCATGCGACTCAACAGGGCTTTTTTTGCAACATTACCATGGTGGAATTTCCACTGCTGTAATTCTGCCGATTCAGCAGATTTTTTTTCGGCAGTGAGTAGGAGGATTTATATCCATGTTTTTTCTCCAGGTAAATCCTCCACTCCAGGCCCAAACTCATAATTGGGCATAGTCGTAAAGTTGGCGGCAACAGATTTACCGCCAATTTTACCAATTAACGCTATACTTGTAATGAGGCCTTAATGTTTTTTCAATCATTCAATCATTCAAAGTCACCTTATAGAATTATTTTAATGTGGGGGTTTGAATTTCTGGATTAAATATACTTTTAGGAGAAAGCTCCACAAAAAATCAATGTTGCAATGTTGCAAAAAAGTTTCAACGTTCGCAATAACTGAAAGAAATACACTTCCTCTTTAAACAAGGAGCTACTATATTTTGGCACAAAGGTTAATCCTTTCGTTATTGCTGACAGTTGTACTTTAGTCAATTTGACTTCTGATAGATTAATAACTATGTTTTCCGCTGTCACACATTGCCTTTTCTTATTGGTCTTTGTGTGGGTTCTAGAAAAGTAACTTGTTTATCACCTGTCATAATTGTTTGTCAACTGCACTAACAAGTGATGTTTTGCTCTGAACTGCCATCACTCTCTTTGTTTCTTCCAGCTCCACACTAGAATCCTCTGATGATGTCGCGCCCAGAAACACTTGTTGACGGGCGCATTACAAATTACTTATCATATCATATCATAACATCTCATGTGCTCTCTGAATCTTTTGTTCATGGTATGGATACCGCGGGCCCGGAAGTCAGAGCACAAAAGGTTGCTCACAAAATCACAGCAAGCAGTGCGACAGGCATCCAATGACGCAGTATCTAGATGTGGGAAGGAGACAGCTGGGGGCCGGAGCCTGCAGCTGGCAAGTGGGGAATGGGGAGAGGGGGGTGGTTGGTGCCGCACAGCAGTGGGGATTTTGAGGGGGACCCAGCCCAAAAGGGACCATGAGAGAGCTGGTCACAATAGTCCAGACTGCCGAAATACAACCTTTTGTTCTGGAATCTGCAGTTTCAGCCTTTTATTACCAGCGTTTAGACATAGATACAAACATTTGCCATTGAACGCAAGGTGCCACTTTAATATGGCCACACATTGTCCTACTAGATTAGGATTAAATGCGCCCAAGTGTTCATGACATCAGACCCAGTTATTGTGCTGGTTATCTGTCTTTTCAACCGCTGTTTAAAACAAAAAGAACGTGGAATTTGTGTTTTCATGGATCGAGAATAAAAGAATCAGCATAAGGGTATGGAGTACATTTGCAAGGTAAGAGAAGGGGAAATTATATTTGAACACAATCTATCATGCAGAATAAGACTTATATGACTGAAAGCACACTTTGGAATTTTACTACAGGTAGAGCAAGATTAGTTAGCCAATTCTATGAAGATTATATGGTGAAAAATCAGTGAGACTCTTAGCAGGACCACACTGTAGTTACCGTGTCAGGAATCGGTCCGGGATCAACAGGAGTCAAACCAAATCAGCTCCCTCCCCATCGTCTCTGACACAACAGGAACACTATACACGGTGTCAGCGCTCACGATCCCTTCGGATTCCTCGTAAAAGAGGGTTATTTCAGGACTACAAGAAGTTGTCAAAACCTCGTCCCTCCGTGTTATTGCGTTGGCGGTTGCCATGGAGATTAGGGCAGGCACGTCGACCCGCTCCACGTCAGCCACACCTTTAGGTCATGTGACCGCAGATAGATAAACTCTAGCCAGCAACCAACTCGTTGCTTCTGATTTTGATTTTGGAGCCTGCCACGTATCCTGAGATATCCTTGTTTTTGCCAGCTATTTCTGGATTCCTTGCTTTCCTCTCTTACCTCGTATTTGTTACCCCTGCTTCTTCCTCACACTTGTTAATTCCTCGAAGTTACGTCCTCCGTGATTGGAATCTCCATTGTTCTTCCTCTTCCTACCTATGCTATTCTCCTTACCTGTTGTCCTCCCGCTCCTTCCATCCTTCCAGCTTACACCCGGAACAATTCCCGTTCCACCCGGCTGCTTCTTGTTGCCGAACTGGACTGCACCCAGAAACTGCCATTTGTCTCACGCTTTTGAACATCAATACCTCCCGTTGCCGAATCAGAACTCCTTCTGGATTGCTTCATCTCACGTTTTGTCCTGTGAAAGTCCTTCAGTTATCGACCCGGATTGCCTTATGGATTGCTATTGCCACTCGTTTGATCAACATTGTTTATAAATCCTGCATCGTGCACTGCATAGGATTACCTCCTGTTTCTTGGAATCCACGTGCCTATTGCTCCTCAACCAGACTGCCAGTACACCACTCCTTTCCTCTTCCCCGGTACGGACTAGAGACTGCCGTGGTACCATCAGGGGCTGAGGTCGGAGCGTCCTCGTTCCGTTGGGTATTGTACTTCCGAGCCTTATGCGTACTCGTGCCGGCAGGAATAGTCCTACCCTGTACTTGGCAGTCTAACTGGACATTGTTTGTTTCTGGAATACTTGCTGTCAATTCCATGGTAAGAGTGTCTGTCTTTTTCTTGTTTCTGCTTTTCATTTCACGTTATCTGAGCATTAAGGATTCTTTTTTCTTGTGTATTGTAACAGCAGTTTTCTGGTCCTTGTGAACTCGGCATAAAAAGCATTATTGTGTCAACTGGATTACTGTCGCACCCGAGGGAGCCTACTGCCATCCGTTTTTTGGGTACATTCTTCCAAACAATTGATCCCTGGTGCTGGTTTCCTTGTATCCAGACACAGGGTTACATTGTAGGGTAGAAAATCTTCGTCTACACATTAAGAAGGCAGTCTCAACATAATCAGAAGCCTCTTTACATACCTCCATGGACCCAGACGATGCCCTGGCTCAGATCATGCAAATGGTTACGGATTTACGGGGTGGATATGATGGCTGCTCATACTGCAACCCAACAGCGCATCAATGACATACAGGCAGAGATGATTCCTGCTGCCCCTCCTGTACTTAACCCTATGGCCCCCTCAGGTTTAGGAATGGCGGCTTCAGGGCAGGAATCGGGTCCTGTGTTTATGACAGCTGATTTCCCTTTAGCCCAACCCGAAAGGTTCTTGGGAGATCCTCGTACTTACCGTACCTTCCTGAATCAGTGTTGTTTGCACTTTTTATGTAAGCCTTCCTCGTTTCCTGATTCAAAAACCAAGGCGGCTTTTCTCTTGTCCCATCTTGGTGGGACTGCCGCATCATGGGCTAACCCATTACTTGAACAGGGTAGTCCATTATTGTTTGACTGCGACGCTTTGATTGCAGCTATGAGTCGGGTATTTGATACCCGGTACAAGACCCAGGCCACGGATCTCGAACTTTTGAAGTTACATCAGGGTGATTCCCCGTTGTTGGCATATCTGGCCCGGTTTAATCAACTTGTGGCCGAAACAGGGTGGCCTGAGGACAAGAAGGCTTCTATGTTTTATCATGGACTATCCGACTCCTTGAAGGATACCTTGTCTACGGTTCCCATCGTACCCACGACCTTTCCTGAGCTCCTAGATATGGTGCTCCAGATTGACTCAAGGAGAGCAGAAAGGAAAGGAGAAAAGAGGGCTCAGTCCCCCTTGGCTATGTTACCTCCAACTCCCGTTCAGGCAGGACCAAAACCCATGCAGATTGGAGCTATTCGGGGTCCTTTAACTCCTGAAGAACGAGAGCTTCTTAAAAAGAACAATCTGTGTTTCTACTGTGGGTCATCAGAACACCTGCTAAAAACCTGCACTAAGAAACCCAAGCGTCAGGGAAACGCCAAAGCCTGGCAGTAGAGGGAGTCACTCTGTCGAGCTCAACGATTCTTGACCTCATGACTAAGAGGCCTTTCATTGTTCCTACCCTTTGTGCCCTGTCCTCAGACCAGGAATGGTTCATCGATGCAGTTTTAGATTCCAGAGCCACCGGAAATTATGTTGATGAGGCGTTTGCCAAGATATTAGGCATCCCAGTAGTTAACAAGGCTCAGCCTGAAATGGTCAATACTGTGGATGGTTCGATTTTGCTTTCTGGTTTAGTTACTAAACAAACTGTCGATTTATTGTTGACCATCTGCCAGGGACATGAAGAGAAAATTCATTTCGATTTGATCGCAGCACCACAATATCGATTAATCTTGGGTCTACCTTTGTTGAGACATCATAATCCGGTGGTAGATTGGAACTCTGGGGAACTGGAGTTTGTGTCCACCTATTGTGAGACCTCATGTTTTTCCTCGATATCTGAATCAAAGAATCCTTGTCAGCCATTAATACATGGTATCTCCACTATCGGAGCCATTGTCGCTAAGCAACTACCCGAAGAATATGCTTTTTTTGGGGATGTCTTTGATGCTAAAGGAGCTGAGATCCTCCCTCCTCATAGACCATATGATTGTCCTATCGATCTGATTCCTGGGACCAAAATACCTGTTGGTCGCATTTACTCTCTGGCACAGAAAGAGGAAGCTATTCTAAAAGAGCATGTTGATAGGTCTCTAAAAAATTGATTTATCCGTCACTCACGATCACCGGCAGCATCTCTGATTTTTTTTGTACCAAAAAAAGAAGGGGATCTCAGACCCTTTGTAGACTACCGTGCTCTAAACGCCATTACCATCAGAAATCAATATCCACTTCCTTTAATATCTGTTCTCCTTGATCAACTCGGTTCTTCCAAAATCTTCACTAAACTAGATTCACGAGGGGCTTACAATTTAGTAAGAATGAGGGACAGGGAACGAGTGGAAAATGGCGTTTAAGACCAAGTATGGTCTTTTCGAGTATTGTGTAATGTCCTTTGGGCTGTGCAATGCCCCAGCTACATTTCAACACTTCGTTAACGACATTTTCAGAGACATGACTGATCGTTTTCTTGTCATTTATCTTGATGATATCCTCATTTATTCTGATTCCTATGACAATCATGTACAACATGTTTGCCAAGTTTTACAACGATTAAGGGAACATTCCTTGTATGCCAAACGAGAAAAATGTATCTTTCACGTGAAATCTGTGGAGTTTCTTGGGTATGACATAACAGACCAGGGAATTCAAATGAGCAAGACCAAAGTAAAGGCAGTTCTGGATTGGCCGGTTACTAAAGATCTAAAAGCTTTACATTCATTCTTGGGCTTTGCCAATTTCTACAGGCGTTTTGTACGTTTATTTTCTGAAATTGTCGCTCCTTTAACATCTTTGACTAGCAGCAAGAAGACTTTCGCCTGGGAGCAGAAAGCTCAAGATGCTTTAGAATCCCTCAAATTAGCCTTCACTACGGCACCAGTACTCCAACATCCCAACCCACTTCAACAATATGTGGTCAAAGCGGATGCTTCCGATACAGCTGTAGGAGCCATTCTATCACAGGCTTGTCGTGACTCTACGGCTTTACATCCCGTAGCCTATCATTCCAGTAAACTCTCTGTTCATGAACGGAATTATACCATCACTGAGCGTGAACCTTTGGCCATTAAGGACGCATTCACTGTCTGGAGGCATCATTTGCTTGGTACCACTCTTCCTGTTCAGGTTTACACTGATCACCGCAATCTGGTTGCTATTCATTCAGTAAAATGTTCCACTGCCAGACTAGCTCGGTGGCATGAGTTCTTTTCCGCGTTCAATTTCACAATCACATATCGGCCCAGTTCTTGTAACTCCAAGGCAGATGCCTTATCACGTATTCCGGGAACCGAGGCATCCAAACCGATTCCTACTCCAGTTTTGCTTCTGCAGCCTGTGATTTGTTGGTGTACGGTCGATCCAACCTTAAGAACTCTCCTAGAGAACTGGGTAGAACAAAACCCACAGATCATTAAGGATGAGAGTATCACAGTCATGAATTCGCTACCCTACCTTCATGAGAAAATATATCTTCCCAATGAGTCAACGCGTTCCATGGCATTAAACTGGTGCCATGATTCTAAGTTTTCTGCACACCCTCGGATTCGAAAAACCATGGAACTATTGGAGAGGTGGTCTTGGTGGCCTACCATGAAGTCTGACAATATCCAATACGTTAAGACATTTGCTGTTTGTGCTCAAGGCAAGTCATCCCATGTGAAACCTATGGGATTGCTGAACCCTTTGACTGTCCCCAGATTGCCATGGACTATGATATCTATGGATTTCATTGTAGATTTACCACCAATCAATGGCCAAAACACCATCTGGGTTATTGTTGATTATTTAACGAAATCAGCCTTGTTTGTACCCTGTTCGGGTTTGCCTTCTGCCCCAGTCCTGGCTGACTTGTTTATTACCCATGTGTTCTGACCCTTTGGTCTTCCTAGTGTCATTGTAACGGATCGGGGGTCCCAGTTTACCTTGCGTTTCTGGAGGGCTATCACATTGTCTTTGGGCCTAGAAGGCAGATATTCCAGCGCCTATCACCCTCAGATTGACGGGCAAACAGAGAGAATCAACGCAACTCTGGAACAATACCTCCATTGTCTTCTTCTCCATTACCAGGGTTCTTGGTTATCTTTTTTGGCTATGGCTGAATTTGCATATAATAATTCCTTGCATACCGCCACAGGGGTCACCCCGTTCTTTGCCCTTTATGGACATCATCCACGGACTTTGCCATTGCCTTTGTCGTCTGGATCCAGTAATCCAGCAGCTAATTATTGTGTCCAGTCACTTACGACTTTGCATACCTGAGTAAGACAACACCTGCTGGATGCCCAATGGCATAGCAAACGACATGCGGATGCTCATCGGTCGGCATCTCCAAATTACTCCCCAGGCATGCAGGTCTGGTTAGCCACACATAATCTATGCTTACCTGGTTGTAGCTTTCTTCTACCACGTTTCTCTGGTCCTTTCACGGTGTCTGAACTAATCAACCCGGTGGCGGTTCGATTACAGCTTCCTTCCACTTGGAAGATCCACCCTGTTTTCCATGTCTCGCTTCTGAAACCTGTTCAAGGGGTTCTCGGTTACTGGTCTCAAAATGTCCCTTACCTGTCATTGGCTCGGATGAGTATGAAGTTAATCAGATTCTGGATACCACTGTCCGTCGTGGTGTCCGTCTCTTTCTTGTTGACTGGAAAGGGTATGGTCCAGAAGACCGGACGTGGGAGCCTTTGGAAAACATTCACGCTCCTGCCTGTTTAAGGGATTTCTGGGCTTCCCGTAAGGGGAAGCGTTCTTTGAGGTGGGGTACTGTCAGCAATCGGTCCGGGATCAATAGGAGTCAAACCAAATCAGCTCCCTCCCCATCGTCTCAGACACAACAGGAACACTATACACGGTGTCAGCGCTCATGATCCCTTCGGATTCCTTGTAAAAGAGGGTTATTTCAGGGCTACAAGAAGTTGTCAAAACCTCGTCCCTCGGTGTTGTTGGGTTTGCGGTTGCCATGGAGATTAGGGCAGGCACGTCGACCCGCTCCACATCAGCCGCACCTTTAGGTCATGTGACCGTAGCTAGATAAACTCTAGCCAGCAACCAACTCATTGCTTCTGATTTTGATTTTGGAGCCTGCTACGTATCCTGAGATATCCTTGTTTTTGCCAGCTATTTCTGGATTCCTTGCTTTCCTGTCTTGCCTCGTATTTGTTACCCCTGCTTCTTCCTCACACTTGTGAATTCCTCGAAGTTACAGCCTCCGTGATTGGAATCTCCATTGTTCTTCCTCTTCCTACCTATGCTATTCTCCTTACCTGTTGTCCTCCCGCTCCTTCCATCCTTCCAGCTTACACCCGGAAAAATTCCTGTTTCACTCCGCTTCTTCTTGTTGCTGAACTGGACTGCACCCAGGAACTGCCATTTGTCTCATGCTTTTGATCATCAATACCTCCCGTTGCCAAATCGGAACTCCTTCTGGATTGCTTCGTCTCACGTTTTGTCCTGTGAAAGTCCTTCAGTTATCGACCTGGATTGCCTTATGGATTGCTATTGCCACTCGTTGATCAACATTGTTTATAAATCCTGCATCGTGGACTGCATAGGATTGCCTCCTGTTTCTTGGAATCCACGTGCCTATTGCTCCTCAACCAGACTGCCAGTACACCACTCCTTTCCTCTTCCCCGGTACGGACTAGAGACTGCCGTGGTACCATCAGGGGCTGAGGTCCGAGCTTCCTCGTTTCGTCGGGTATTGTACTTCCGAGCCTTAGGCGTACTTGTGCCGGCAGGAATAGTCCTACCCTGTACTTGGCGGTCTAACTGGAGCATTGGTTGTTTCTGGAATACTTGCTGTCAATTCCATGGTAAGAGTGTCTGTCTTTTTCTTGTTTCTGCTTTTCATTTCACGTTATCTGAGTATTAAGGATTCTTGTTTCTTGTGTATTGTAACAGCAGTTTTCTGGTCCTTGTAAACTCGGCATAAAAAGCATTATTGTGTCAACTGTAATACTGTCGCACCCGAGGGAGTCTACTGCCACGCGGTTTTTGGGTCCATTCTTCCAAACAATTGATCCCTGGTGCTGGTTTCCTTGTATCCAGACACAGGGTTACATTGTAGGGTAGAATTCTTCGTCTACACTACGAGGGCAAATTAAGAAGGCAGTCTCAACATACCGCTATATATAGTTACTAGCCGCTCCTGGGATAACATACACTGTTCTGGCATTTTTAAATGCTGTTGGTAATTCATTGGGTTACATCTGTGCCCCTTCTTAAATATTGTTATTACTTCTGATCGCTTCCAGGAAGGGATGCAGGTCCCTGTGATTTATTAATGGTCATCACCAATTTCTTCCAGGGATGGGGCATAGGTCCCTCTGACTTATTAATGGTCATTGAAAAGGCTAAAGGTATAGGTGACTGTCTTCTTTTGAATTTGAAAGGCATATTTCTATCAGATTGAATGAGAGGAATGCACAGTACAAAAACAGTAAGTTCCATCGATTACACAGGCCTCTATGATGTGTCTTTGTAGACGCGTAATTATCAACCCTGTTCCATTGCAGAGTCCCTGTGATAGCATAAGATTGCGTAGTAGCACAGTTACAGCACTTACTTTCAGTTCTAGCTCACGAGGAGGCGTTCGTCCTATAGCGTTCCACTCTCCAGCGACTGAAACATTGAGCCGGTAATGAACTGTTCTTTGATACTGGAACTGCCATGCCCTGTGTGAAGAGAAGTGGGGGTGAAAAGAAGTAACTTGAAATGATTCCAAATGTTTGCGATAGTGGAAGGTGAAGATGACCGTGAAGAACCATGCTCATTTTGTTTGTAAAAATTATAGCTGTTGCTGAATTGGAAGGGCATGCAGAGGTGCACTTTGCCATTTGGACAGTAGAGGGGAACCTAGCCTTGATAAATTGCATCAGTTGAGTACAGACCCATACTGTGTTTTATATATATATAGAGAGTGTTAGGATCCTAAATTATGTGTTCTAAATATTTGTAATGATTTACAGTTTATAGTAGTTACCAACAGATGAGAATCAGACACTATAGTATAGTTCAATAAGCAATCAAGTTAAATATGAATCAACGTCAGTAGGCATAGTAACTTTCATTTAAAATGTATTGAATGCTCGTAATTTATTATCAGAGTATTGGTTAAGGACATAAATATGTTTGTAGTAAAGCAATAAGGTTTGTCCCCTGGAAGAAGGATTTTAAACCTGATAAGCCTTGGGACTATCATTTACAATTCAAGTTGCGGAACATATCAATTTTAATTCCGGGAAGATTGTTCTTAAAATCCCATTGTCCATCCAAATATTTGTACATCAGGAATTCTTTTAAAGTATGTTTATTTTGATTGTTAATATGTGAAAACTGAAAATGTAACTACAGGCCTCATTATGAGTGTGGCGGTCCGAAAACAAGGGTGCCGGTAAGCTCACCGGCACCCTTGTTTCTGGACACGGCTATCCGATTATACATTGTTTTCTAGCTTGTTTTTGGTAGCACCACTAAAATATATTTGAAAATGTATTTTAGCAAAATACACAATATTATTGAGACTATTTCAAAAGCATGGGGCTTTACACATGAGGAAGCAACATGCATATTACATCTGATTACATTCACATACAAACAATTATTCGCTACAGAAAAGCATGAAGGTATAGTTAGGCAATTGGAGATTATAATACAGAGAGAAATCAATCAGAAATGACATGCCTACACATTAGCGCAGTACCAAAGAACACAGAGTATTTCACAAGGATTATCAATTTCACTGTGGCCAACTTTATGTAAAGACACCCAGAATTATGTAAAACGTTGTTTCCAAATTTTGAATAAGTGTTCTTTAGATTTGATAATTTTGACCATAATATTTCCGTAGGAATGTCACAGAAATGACACTTTTGAAAAAATATTTAGCCAACCTTTAGGAGTAAACAAGAATTGGAGTCAACATTAAAGGATATTAATTAAACACTTGAGAAATGTGAGAGAGAATTTGAAATGAAGAAAATCAGTAAATTCACACCAGATACAGTGGATTACATAGTAGACATTGTTTACACTTGGTAAACATATGATCAATTAAACAGAAATGGTGGCCATAATATATCTATAAGAAGAAAACCTTCTACTAAAGATTTGAGGAGCTCGTCCTCAGAGGTTTCTAGTTTGGAACTAGAGAAAACAAATGGAGAGGACAGCACTTATCAAAATGAAACACACATTGTAGTGGAATTGATAGAACTCAAGCAATTATGATAAGTGATAATAGAGTGACAGCTGAGTGCCAGAGTCAATGCGCTGATACAGAATTGTACAGCTTGAGACCTAATGATTTCAATGAAGAACATTTTTGCAGTATCATGAGACAGAAGAAGATTTATGTTCGATTTCTTTGATTTTATGCCATGCCAACACGTGTTTCAACCTATGCGGTCTTTATCAAGGCAGGGTTAACAAAGTCAAGTCTGTTTCTTAAGTTATGACCAAACAAATAAAAATTGTCCATTTCATCATCACATTATCATTTTTACCTGGTGAATAAAAACCATTCATAATATGGAAAGGAATCAAAAAATGGTGTTTGTTAATGCATGACGCAAATGAAATGATGAGAGGAGGAAGATGGGGAAAGGTATGAGAAAGTATGTGAGTTTAACAGATTGCTGGTTGTTAGTTAATAGCATTATTAGGAAAGCAGATTCTGTTGTGTAAAAGTACATTTTGCTGTGCTTGATTGCGTGGTTAACAAAACTTAAAAGTTGCTAAATTCCTGTGACAGTAAGATTGAAACATAGAATCAATCTCAATTATAATGATTCCATTATCCACTATTGTCAATGATGAGGATTGGCTAAACACTGTAATTTGCATTACTGAACATCTTGGACTTGCAGCTACATTTTCTTAATGTGATAGCGCTGGGCTTGAGCCTCATTGTGCCCTCCATGTCCTTAATCCACATCTTTCTGAAAATCAGACATCTTATGTGACCCCACTACTTACCCACTACGGGACTGTGCCTCTTGCGAGTTGTGGGAGCTATCCACTTCGGAATTTCAGTTTGCTAAATTCATTGTATGCAACGTGCTGAAAGAACCAGAATAATCTCTATTTATGGGTTTACATTTAGTTAAGTTGTTAATATTGTGTGGTGTGTCAGGGTTGATCCAAAGTGATGGTTCCCCTAGAGGCGTGTTCAAAATTGTGCCATGCTGGTATATTGCAGAGTGATTACCACAACCTGGTAGAACGTATTTTCATGTTGCTCTAATATTACGTGATTACTTGTTCTGGTCCTCCTAAAATATCTTGCCCTCATGCCCATTTACAGTTCACTGTGATGTTAATTGTGAAAGCATAGCCAGTTTAATGCACAGTGTCAAATTTGGATCGGTTTATCAGCTTTGACATTTATGATCCTATTGCAGCCGTGACAAGTTCATATCCCGAAATGTGTTGGATTCTCAATAGTAAGTTGAGCGAATCATGCCGTCATGCTTGCTTGTGTGATTATTTATATGCTCACCGATCAATTGTTAGTCAACATTGCTGGTCTAATACTATGCTCTAGATGGGCCCTTTAGGGAGTAATAATGGCGAACTGCCATTGAATTCAACATGTGTTCTACACTATTGTTTACTATTATCTTTAAACACAGCTATTTTGTCATTTTGTTACTCGGATATTTTTCATATTGGACTTCATTTGTTTAAAATGCACACTATTTAGAAACTGTACATTTTTCATTATATAGGGTGTTTCGAATGATTACACTGGGATGTTATCCCTGGAACAGCCTTCCCAGGAGCTCTACAGAGTGTAACTGGTCACGTTAACCTTTGTGATAAGAGTTTGCCTGTGGGAAACGTGTAATAAAGGCTGCTCCTGATATACTCAGGCTATTAGATTCTCACCATTTTAATAGTGCTGTATATGCATGCTTTACATCAGGGTTTCTTTAGGATTACCTGGTGGTTTATTTCTAAATGACTTTAAGGACGTGAATTTAAGCAACACTTCTCGGTGTATCTAGCCTGCAAGATTCCACTCCTTCTACCCTCTGGAAGATACATTGCATGGACACATGGGATTGCAGCAGGGTCAACCCAGTCTATAGTGGATTGCCCCCTCACACACACTTGGATGGGGATTTCATTCAACTTGGCACACATCTCTTCCCTTACTTTTTGGCTCTCCCTTGAAAGGTCCTCCATGATCTAGGATGTTGCAAACCCTTAGTTCGACACCTTCTGTGGCACCTTCCCACTCCGTAAGGGGTTGCTAAAAGATTCTTGTGGTTCCTGTACTGAGATGTGAGTACTCAGGATTCTCCCTCTCCTAATGATACATGATCTCAATTTAGTTCAGTCTCTTCTGGTTTTGGTTTTGGGTCAGTCCCTGTTACCCAGGATGTCAATACTCAGATGGCTCAGGACCTCTGCCATTTCTTGGACTGCATTGTTGAATTATTTTTGTTCCCTCTCTTCATCCACTTCTCAAGGTAGTATTCTACTGGACTAAAACATACATGTGGTCTGAGGTCCTGATTTCCACCTGGTTCTTGGTGTGGGTTTCATCCTGAGGTCTGGAGAGAGCTTTGCATTTTCCTCTCGCCCCGTTTTCTCTGTTGACTTTCCATTCACCTAGGATTAAAGATGCACTGGTTTCTGTCTTTCCCTGAGTCAGGATACCGACTTCTCCCCCTACTAAAAATTATTTCTGTTTATGGGCTGTATTTTCAGACGACATCCAATTGTCCTTTTTTTTCTTAGAGTCTCTGCTTTCTCCCAGGCCGGGATTGGGCATGGGGTTGCATGGTGTCCTTGTTCAGCCTAGCTCCAGGGTCAGGTGGGGATGAAGTGGAATGATTTCTCGGTACCCCAGATTGTCTGATAAAGCTATTACTCACAGTCTGTACTCTTCTTCAGTCTTCCTCCTTTCACAATGCCTCTCTAGTCTTCTCTCAGGTTTCATGCATCAATGTTCAGCTATCATCTATCATCTCAGCCGCAAAGAACTCTCCCAGACTTTGAGTTTCTCTGCATTCATTTTTTGTCCTTCCCAGACCTTGCAATTTACTTGAAGTCCCTCCCAAATTATGGTTTTCTCAGAGATCACTTCATATCTCACCTCCACCACGGCTTCACTTTTTTGGCTTTTTTTGCTTCCACGTAGCATTACCTTCTGCTTTCACCCAGTCCTTAGGATTCTATGTATTCATTTCAGTGGCAATTTGGTATTTCACCTCTTCCCCCACATTCAGGGTCCTTTTTAGGCAGACAATATTATGTTTCTCTCCTCTGGTGAGTTAGTAGAAAGTCATTCCTTATGGTTTGACTGCTTGGTTTGAGGACCCTACCCTGGGCTGGTTCATGCAGTCAGCCTATCCTTGAGTGGGTCAGTTCTCAGGATTACCTTTATCTAGAGCAGCTCTTGCCAGGTTCCCCACCTCCTCCTAGATATTAGTTTCACCTTGCATTGAAGGATGAATGTAAAGCTCAATTGCTTCCCACCAAACCCCCATTTCTTTTCATCCCCTTTTATAGTTGCTCACGGCTCCTTGTAACAGACTCAGTCCATATGATTGTCTGGGGCACATGTGCCGTTCTTTTTGGTTGGGAATCATCAGTGAGGTGTGATTGCGATGCTGTGTCTTTCTAGCCACATAGAGGAAGGCGTTTGCATCTCAATTTCCCTTTACAACTAAGAGTGAAATCCTCAAGACCTTCACAAAAATATTTTTCTGGCACGTTGGATCCTGTGTGCCCAAGCAGTATGCAAGTGTCAAGCAGGTTTGAATGATGTAGCTCTGCGTTGTTTGGATGCAGCATTCAGTGAAGCAACCTGGGGAGCTCATCATGATATATTCGTAGTCGAGCCGGGTTGAGTATATTTGTAACCGACATGAAAGGTTGACGAGTGATGCTCCAACGATTTGAGTCGGTGAATGGGGGTGATTTTAATCTTTGGTACTGTTGTTCCATTGTGCAGTTTGGCGAATCAGCAGTTCAGAGGTGAGTCATCTCCATCCGAGGTGTAACCCATGGCTTGAGTTAGCAAGTGACTCTCCAGTGTTTCAAGTTTGGTCCCGGTGATGGGCGGCTGATTCAAGCCTAGCAGGTGAAGTTCTCAGCAAGTGCACGATGCAGCATCAAGCTGGTTTGCGATGCAGGTAATGCAGTACAAATGGTTGGCGGTGTGCCAAAGGCAGCACCAGCAGGATCTCTCTGTTTTGATGAATGGTGAACATGGTTTGACAACATTTTGACTGGTTTCATGTGGCAGAACAAGGTGCCTTAGCATCTTGTCCCTCAGATGCTGTGAGACCCACACCAGGGAACCTAGGACAGGATGAGCGCTTTCAGGGTCAGCTCTCCCAGCTTTGGGAGATTCTGGTACAGAGTGGCCGGTCCTGGTCTACATCAGGGTTCACCCCAAATGTGCCCTGGAAGTGGGCATGGGGCAGACGTTTCTTCTGCCTTAGAGTGCTCCTACTGAACTCCAGTGGTTGAGAGCTTTGGAAAGTACAATTCTCCCAAAAGAGGTCCAAATTAATCCTTCTCTGGAGTTTGTTCCAGAGTGAATAAAAGAATTGGGGATTCCTTCTCTTAAAGGTTAAAGTCTTTATGTGATTGGACTAAAACAAGTCTGTTTTAGGGATCCAATCATTGCTCTTACAAGGAGTGGACTTTGCTCTTCTGACATCGCACCCAAAGTGCTTTGTGATAAAGGAAGTGGAGGGGACAGGAAGGAGAAATGGTGGCAGAGAGAAACAAGATGGTGCAACCTTCCCCGAACTGCACAGTGCTCTCCCTGTCTACAATAACCCTACTCTCATCCCTTCTCAACAGGATAAATGGCCCACTGTGTATGCATTACTCTGGTGTGAGGCTACGTCTTTTGAATGAGTGTGCTCCTTTGATTCCTGGGTCCTGGACAGCCTCCTGTTGAGTGGCTGTCTCTGGAGGAGGGCATTACCTACTGTGAGGGGTCAGTAATGCGAGGCGGACAACTGCTTGTGTTTTTCTCAGAATATTTATTTGTAGTAAGGATAAAAGGTGCAAATACATCCTTGCTAAACCTACTCTATCAGGGAGTTCCCTACCTAGTCTATGATCTAAGGGGATAACTCCTAACATAAACAGAACTGCCCTCACACTAAACAATAAACATTCACAGTAAATCATAAACAACATTAATGAGTGAATACCAAACACGCAGTAATTCGGATGACTTTCAGCTGACCTGGGTAAATCCCTTCTTCAGTATTGCTCAAAGTCAATTACCCTAAAATGTTCAAAAACAGAGGTTTCGAACCAGTTCTTGTAAGTTTCAAATGAAACGAATGCTCCCCAAACAAAAATCCACTGGTAACAGTTCTTCATCTTTCTATTGAAAAGGTCCCCTTTCAATTCCAGCCAAGAAAATAGCACCAATGATAACCCTGGACATCAATCTTCTAAGATTGCTTTGTCATAGTTCAAAAGAATATATTAGCAACCTCTCATTCTACAACTCTACAAGTGTTCATAACCTCTGCAGTCCATTTAGTATAATTGTCAGGATGCTTCTTCCGAGGTTGTTGTTTTCCTCTTGGCAAGCACCCGTTTTCTACTGTTACTGGGGAAACAAACTCTTTGGTTCCACAGTATGCTACTACTTCAACCAACTTCAATGTGACATCCACTGACAGTATTATACACAACCACAGTTCTGGTATTTCCACTTCAACTTTATACTTCATGATAGTTTGATAAAAGACCCTTAGACCTCTACAAGTAGGCAAGGCACAATTCTTTCCTGAGCTCCAAGAAAAGGGCAGCCTCTTTGCCCCTTCTGTCTGCCTTACTGCCACAGGGATAACCTGCCTCTGCTTCCAAACTGACATTCTCTCCACTTCAACAGTCTCAGCATTAGAGATGATTTGTTTATTCTTTTTACGAGCACCCAGCTTGATTCTCCAGATTTATTCACACATTCTTGGTTATAGTGGCTACCTTGACACACTTCCAACTTCATATAGCAATATCACACTTGTATAAGAGGACACTGGACCTTTAACAACTTTATCAGCTAGGTGGATAGGTTTAAACAGGCTTCTCTTCTCTATAGAAAAGGTTTGCCTCTTGGCTTGGGCAATGCTTGTTCTTGTTAATACAACACGTTCTGAGTTCAAAGAATACTTGTTTGTAATGTCACAAAGTTCTATCTTCAGAAAAACAGATTTAGGTACTCTTACCACTGAGATACTTTCACAATCCGATTGGTAATAACAATTTGTCACAGGTGACCTCCCTTTGATGTCGTAAAACCTTTGTTGTAATGTATGTCTCCCTTTTGCTCTTTGAGTATGGTGATGTCAGTGTGGAGTGTACGCTATGCTGTGATGTCACTATGGAGTGTTAGTGCTGTTATCTGAATATGTATTCCAAGTGGGACAGTTGGAGAGGATGAGCTGGCGCTGAGGGACGTGCTGGTGTTCCTGTGAACTATCGTATCTAGTGAACCCACAATAACTTAACTGCTGGCTCAGGTGTGTTGGTGTACCATATCACATAATTGCAACCATGTTACAATTGTGAAAGTTTGTGTTAGGGTTTTCAGAGCAAATTATGAAGTGTTCTGCCTTTTATTAGAGACACACACCCTCTCCAGGAACATTAGGAAATTAAATGCTTTTCTTTGTATGCAAGCACTATACCTTTTACTAGAAGTGCGCGTGATACATGTCCATTAAAAAGAAAAGCTTTCACAACGACAAACAATTTATACTTCACTTCTCCTCATGCAAAAGCCTCTTTAGAGCTGGTAACAGTTACCGGCAATGGTTTTCGAGTGAAGCTGAATGCCAAGCCTCACTCACTGGCTCCAGGAACACAGCAGTTGTGGGCTGCTTCCACTTTCGATTTCTACTACAAATTTAGGAAAACTTGGGATCCACAGCCCTCTGCAGCCTGGGTGTCTCCAGTCTAGCCTTATTCTTTACACAAGCCTCAGGCTTCAGCACAATCACGGCTCTGAAATTACAGCCACTAGGCACACATGGGAAGACCTTCACTTTCAGCACGTCTCTCTCAGTGCAGCCACAGCAAGGCAGAGTTTGTGAACACAGGACTCTTTCTGAAATTGCAGATGAAATCTGCTTTCCTCGTGTCCCGGCGTCCCTTAAGTGATCACACTTCCTCATAAACTGCCAGCCTCATGCTCTTCTGCTTCTGCCACTACTTCAAGCCTTCCAGCTCCTGCTCCAGCACCTTCCCCAACTCCTTCTTTCTTCCCCTTCCTACTGCAGCTTTTTATGCCTCTCAAATGGGTCAGTTGCGCTAAAGTGCAGGTCATTACTGTTAATTGCTTGACATTGGCAAAGGCTGTTAGGCCTAATTGCCTGTCCTTCATTCCACATGCCTCTTCAGCCCTTTTATTCGTCTCAGTACCCATGGGATTCTGGGACATGTAGTTCACTTTAGTAAAACTTGTTTTTTCCACTTTTGGCATAGTGTTAAGGGTAGATTCAATTCCATTTTAATTTTAGCAAAGGGCTATAGGTGTTACCTCCATTAGAGGAAGAAGGCATAGAGAAGGCAACATTTCCGCTATTCCTTGTAGTGTACCTTTGGTATTGAGGACAATATTTGATTTCAGGGATAAAAAAGATTTGGTACAATTTGTTGTGGGGTTACAGCCTTAGGATTCACCATCTCAGTTTTACTAGGAGGTTGAGAGATATCAAAATGACAATAAACCATAACCTCTTCTGGCATAGTGGTAAGAATTTCCCTTTCAAAGAAAGAACACAGTGTCTCATCCCATGGAATCCCCTCACTATCCTTTGCCCTGTCCCTCCCAGGTGATCCTACAACAGTACAACACCCCCAAGTGTTGGCGTAAGGAAGCACCTGCCCTCCCATGGCCACCTGGGAGTAGACTTTAGTCAGGGTTTTAGTGAGGGATCTGCAGGATTCTTCACACTACCTTCACAAAGAGATTAAAGAAGTGGCATGGACATTCAGATTCCTGTCCTGTCACTTGGCAGGACCAACATGTCTGGCCAGAATACACATCACCTCCCACAGCTGCACTGGCTCACAGTAGCTGAGACATGTGAGACATCAAATTGGATGTGGCTGCAATGATTATGAGCACTGCCATTAAAACATGCCCTATCTCAGGCACGGCTAATATTTAGAGTTTACCCTGCCACCAGCACAAGTAACTCATAATCATAATGTTTTGGAAAAGGGGTGCACATCTGAGTGACCTAGACTGTCAAGAGGGCACCTGTGAGGGCAGGTGATGCAGTCCGGCTACTGATACAGTAGTGCACAGGTGTACACTATGATTTTGGCCAGGAGCTTATGAAAGGGGAATCTGATTAGTGTATTACCCTTTCAGAGATGGAATTACCTGTATCATTTAATCTATTAATAAAAATCAAAAACGCCAGCTCTTCTACAGCCTTGCCAAATGGCAATTCCTCACATCTTTCATGTGTGTTTGAATGTAATTCAGTGTGTGTGTGTGTGTGTGCGTGTGCATGTTTGTGTGAGTGTGAGACTAGCTGAGTGAGTCTGTGTGCATGCCTGTATGTGAATGTTAGCATCAGAGTGTGTATGTGTGTTTGTCTGGGCATGAGTGGGCATGCATGGTGCATGTGTGTGTATGGTAGTGATTGGGGAGTTGCCCTGTGTAGCATTAATCTGTTTCCCATGGTGGGGCAAATATTAATGGTGCAGTGATTACTTCTGGCATAACAGGTTGTGGAAACCGCTTCATGCATGTGATTTACAGTGACCCTTACTGATCTAGACAGGTTGGGGAAGCGGCTTTGTGCATGTGATGTGCATTGACCCTCAGTGGAAAATATAGATTGTGTCGGCAGCCTCATGCAAGTGGTTTACCTTTACAGTGAGCATTACTGGCACAAGGAGATTCTGACGATAGATTCATGCAAGGGGGTTAACTTGACAGTGACTATTACTGGCAAACAGAGATTGTGGCGGCATCCTCATGCAACAGGTTCACAGCGACTGGACCATTACTGGCAAAAGGACATTGTGACAGTAAACTCATGCAAGGGGTTTAATTTTACAGTTACCATTACTGGCAAACAGAGATTGTGGGGGCATTCTCGTTCAACAGATTCACAGGGATGGGCCATTACTTGCAAAAGGATATTGTGACAGCAACCTCATGTAAGGGTTTCACATGGACCATTACTTGCATAGATAGGTTCTGCCAGCAGCTTCATGCATGTTATTTACAGTAGCCAATGCTGGCAAACAGAGTCTCTGGCAGCAGCCTAATGTAAGGGGTTACAGTGATCATTACGGGCATAGATAGGTTTTGGGTGAAGCCTCATGAAAATGGTGTGAAGTGCTCCTGTGTAGTGTAATGTTGGGGATACTAAAATAACTGGATTTTGCATGTGTTACCATAGAGAACCAACTGTAAAGTGTATGGATTTTTTCTTCATTTTTCTCAATGACTGAGTTGCAATATGCATACATTCAACACAATATTTAAAATATTTAAAATATTCAGACATGTGTGCCCATAAATCATGGAACTTACAGGATTTTTCCGTGTGTTCCCCTAGAGAGCCATTTGTGCATTTGATGGATTTTTACCCTCTTTTCTCAAAAACTGTGCTATCAAAACACATTATTTCAGCACGTTGTTTTGAAACAATTTCTCAGTCGCTCGGACTAATTTGAGGAAATGTTTAGGCCCTTCCACTGAAAATATTCACCTGAAAATATTCACTAGACAAGACTGTCATGAAATGTAATGGATTTGTTTTGGGAGGATAGCTCTGGGGCAACGTGCTCGCCTTGGAAGCAAGACAACGCAGAGCAACACAGGTCGATCCCCAGGTCCGTGATTAGAAACCTCTTGGTATTAAGCGCGTTATAAATAACCTATTATATCATATCATGTGGTTTCCTAGTGAACCCATTGTAAAATGTATAGCTTTTTGCCCCATTTTAATGAAAAAGTGTGCTGCAAAATTCCATTATTTCAGACATTATTTTTAAAATTATCGTGTACGAGGGGTTCCTGAACCACCCTTAAATATTTTGTCTCCCTCGCTACGCTCAGTAGATCTGACTAATTTGAGGAAAAATATAGGCCTCTCCATTGAAAATGTTAACTAGACACGACTGGCTGTGAATCATGAAACTTACTTTATTTTGTCATGTGTTTCTCTAGTGAACTGGGTGTAAATTGTATGGCTTTTTACACAATTGTTCTCAAAAATTGTGCTGCAAAATGCATAATGTAAGCACATTATTTAGAAAAATATTCTTAGGGGAGAAGCTCTCGCAAACCTCCCTTAATTATTTTGGGCTCCTTTGCTATGCTGAGTTGCTCACACACATTGTTGGACAAATGTGCACACTCTAATATAAACAATCATCACATATGAGGACTCACCCATGAATCATTTAGAATGAATAATTCACCTTCCTACTGTGAGCGGGGTCTAAATTATGTTAAAGACATAGAGGCATAGAGGCAAGCATTAATAACTTCTTTACAACCAACAAACAAACTTGTCAACTTTTTAAACAATGTTTTCCTTATTGTTAGGAAAGATTTCGTAATTGTAAGTAATTTTCCTTCCATGTGGCAACCCCTAAACTTTTTGCTGTTGTTTTTCACCTTGTTCTTGACTTTGCCAGAGAAGTGCAGCCTTCTGCCGCACTCCTCTGGGCTTTCGCTCCTTTTCTTACGGGGAAACTGACATGCCCTTAAGACAGTCAGTACCGGGGAACGCTGTTTCCCGTAGTTTCTTTTATCATGTTGCGGCTTTAGTGCAACATGACACAAGAGGGCACTGTAAGCTAAGTTACAGCTCTCTTGGGTCTCTAGCCTTCTACAAGCCCTAGATACTCGTTTAGGATTGTATTTGATCGGTGCAAGTAATTCAGGGACGGGAATGGTGGCAGCGATCGTTTCTTTGTATTTTGAGCTCCTTTTGGCGTTCTAAGCGCGTTTTCTGCGCTTAACCCAAAATGGTGGCCTGGCTCCCAAAATGGCCAGACCACAAGGCTCCTTTGTCCTGTCCGCTGACCGTCTTGCTCCCTTCACCTTCCCCAGGTCGAGCCGACCCGGGGCCTTCCTTATTTGGGCATGTACTTTCCCGCGAAACACGAATGCTTTCGCGGGCTTCTACATGTCTTTTGTGTGCCTCCAGGGTGTGGGCTGGGATGTCTGGTCCCAATACACATCCTGGGTGCCAGAGAGTCTAGGGTGGTGTGAATGCCTGGGACCACCGTGGTCCGTGATTGGTCCACGAATGGTGTGAGTGTTGATGAGCGGATCTCCCATTGGGTCCCCTCCGTTTTGGCGCGAAGGGAACCGTGGATAAGAGGGGGCTGGAAACACCACTACCATGTCGATCTCCTGAGTTCTCACGAACGAAGGAATACAGGAGCCAAGTATCCTGCAAACAAGAGGCTGGACCGAGGAATCGCTGGTGACCCGCTGAAGGACTTCTGCTCTGCACTGCTGTCGCCTTGTGAAACCCTTTTCACCTTTGATCGAACCAGAAGGCCTGTACTGGTACTTCAACCTTTGGAATAGCGGGAACAGCTATTCTCGGCATCTTCATCATCTCCTGCCAGTAAGCCTTCGGAAGCGTCTCTGGGCCATCCAGTTGACTGACCAGCTTACACGGGAGTCTGGCTCTGTAACCGCCGCCAGGTTGTGTTGTATTTCGAGTCCTTGTCACTCTCACACGCTTCGTACACTTGGCGTTCCCAGGTCGGAAGTGAGTAGTGTACATTTGGCTCAGATACACACGGCCGCTCCGTTGCCCTGCTGTGGTGACAAAACTGTGCAGGTTTCTTCGATTGGGACGTCTTTTTACTCAACACGACAACGAGGCGTTCCCTGCTCTTCTGAACCTGCCAGCTGCTGAAACTGACGCGGAGAAGCCTGGGTCTGCTTGCATCGGGGACCGGTGAGTAGTATAGCTAGGATCTGGTCGCCCTCCTGCAGGAGCCCATTGCTTTTCCCCGCTGTGTAAAACAGCACCCTTTTGCCGTACTCGCGCTCTGCTTCTGCCCACTGTGGAGGCTGCGCTTGAGTCGCGGAACTTGTTCTCCTTCATTTGTGCACTGAACTGAACTGCCTGAGTTCCTTAGAAGAGACTCTCCTTTTGCCCGTTGGCACCAGCGTGTGCAGGTACTTTTGAGCACAAGGCTCCACTCTTCGCAGGGCTCGGACTTCCATCTAGTTAGGTGCCTCTGAAGGCGAACTGAGTCTAAAGCATTGTATCGCACTGCCTGTTTTCCTTCCCTTGCAGGTGGACTACACATTTCGTGCATATAACGCTTACGACTGTCGTATTTGTATATATATTGTGTTGATATGGTATGTGTTGGCTTAATATTGTTATATTGTGATTTTCTCGCTACGGTCATTGTTTTAAAGGCCTTAAAATAAATGTGTATATATTTTTGATATAACAACTGTTTGTAGTAGTTTGTAAGCGCTCTTGCTTTGTGTGCTCATTGCGGGCTTTCAGTCACCCTCACCCCTCTTGAGACCTAGTCTTGACCGCCGCGATCGCTACCTTGATTGGTCTGGCTCGTCCAGAGGTTACCCTGTTCCAAGTAATTAGGTTGGCCTTCTGAACTTCTGCGCCACCAGGACAGAGTTCAGAAATCCGTCTTAACACTTATTTTAACAGAACATTTTTATTTTCTTGCAATGGCTGGCCCCAAAACAAAATGGAGAAAGGTCATGCCTTGACATACTCCAACAGGCCAATGCTGCAGTCTATGTAAGTCCCTTCTCTCTTTCGACCACACTCTTCTGCAGCTGCGATACGACTTCTGCCAGTCAAAGGAAAAACCACACTAGGACTGCAATGCATACAATTACTGAATCCAGGCATCACACTGTGTTCATGCCGTCTTCTGAGCGTTAGGACTGCATCTGATTCAACAAGTCCTCATACTGTAACTGTAAGAAATGAAAAAGAAACAATATAATACTCGCCTCTGTGTCTTAAATAGAATCTAAACCCCTGATCATGGTTATGAGGGGATTATTTATTGTATGTCAAGACCAGTGGCTTCTCATTATGCAAGTTTAAAGCTCTTGCAAAACATTTACTGGTACATGTTCCTTCATCACCCATCTGATCCATCTAGTAGTGTGGCTAGAGAGACAGTGCCATAAGGTTTACAATACAAAATAAGCAACTGAGAAGTAGAGAAGTAGCCAGAGGTCTGATAGCTGTGGTTCCTTGCTCAAAGCATTTCAAACATTGTAGTACACACAGTTTATGATCCTCCAGAAAAAAAGAATAAGAAACCGAGGAAGACATACATTTAGTTTTTCTGGTAAGAAAAAAAGGTAACTCCTCCTGGTGAATGGACCTTATTATCAATGTCTAACGCTCTTACATCAAATTCCCTTTTAATAGAAATGTAACACAATAAAATCAAACACAATAACCTAGTGAGCTTGGCAAACAGTTGTGGAAATATGAAAACCTTCTTATCCAGCCAACACTAAAATAAATTGAAATCCAAATGTACATCTCACAAAACAGAATACTTATCCTTCGGTGGTGCTTTCATGCATATAGACCGAAGAGCATTCCTTACTGGGAAATGTGCACCTATGGGTTCCTCTTTCACCAGGATATGATATACAGATATTGCTGATCTGAGCCCATTAAATGTCCTATAAGATTTCCCTTCTTTGAATAATGAAAACAAAACAATTACCACTGCTACTGAAGAGGCTGAAATGGGATTGATGCGTCTGTCCATCCATGCACCAGCCCACTCTCCATGGTGTGAGAAAGAGTACCCTGAATTTGTGGAGTTCGCCCAAGAATCCTTGATGACTTGCAAAGCATCCTGTACAAGCCTGTGGAAATACTAGGAAGAGCTGGCATCTTCCAAGCCATGCGGGATAGGTGTCGTAGATGGACCTGGCCATCAGTGAGGCCCACAGGGTCAGTCAGGAGATGAGGTTGAACCTGAAGGATTCTGGGAATGTCTACTGCCAATTCTAGAAGGTCCAGGAAACCATATTTGAAAGGGCACAAATGGAATTACTAACACCATTGAGGAGTGCTGCCTGTGCACCTGAACCTTTACTCTAATTATCATGAAGGAAGGTGGAAAAACATAAACTGTCTTCCCTGACCAATCCTGCAGGAATGCACCCGTAGATAATGCCTCTGCATCTGGCCTCTAACTGACGAACCTGGGACCTTGGCAGTAGAGCTTGGAGGCGAATAATTTCTATCTCTAAGGGATACCAGAGTTTGTAAGTGTGGGAAACATGTTCCTGTCCAGCATCCAATTGCTCCTGTCAAAGAGTTGGAATTCCAATCTGCCAATGTATTGTTCCAACCCAGAAGGTACACCTGAAGATTTATATCCTGTTGAGGCAAAAAAGCAAGGTAGGTCCTTGGATTACCGCCAAATGGATGATGTATTGAACTGCAGCAATGGTGTCCATCTGTAGAAGGACCCAATTTACCTGATCTTTCACTAGACCTTTTACTGCAAAGGAACCTGCTAAGATCTCCAGACAGTAAATACTTTTATTTCTTTCTCCTGTTGAAACCATTTGCCTCCAGTGCAAGTCTCTCCTATCCTGGATCCCAAGCCCAATTTGGTGGCATCTGATTCTAAGCCTATGGGGCTCATTACAACTTTGCTGGTCCAGAAGAAATGCTGGAAAAATTGCAGGTAATTCCCGCACCAGCATTTTCTCCAGACTGGCAAAGCACAAGTGTGCTGGTATTGGCATTTATCTACTGGCAGGCCTGACCTGCCGGTAATTTAGGCCCCTACTGGCAAACAAATGTCAGAATCACTGAGATTGGTATTACCGGTGCCGGTGATTCAGTTAATCCCATCCCATGGAGACCGATGGGACTCCATGGAAATGGGAATTTACCGTCGCTCTGCCGCCCGTAATATCCTGGTAATACCAGGGTATCCAGCGGTGGAGATGGTAAGGCGAGTTTGCCGTTAACCCGCAATGAGGCCCTATGTCTGGAGATGGACCAAAAATCACTTTCACATTCCAAGCTTCCATGTTGTTTAGCCACCAAATAAGCTCTTACATGGCATCCGAAGAGAGAGCTTCAGGTTCGGAATGGGATATATACTTGCGAATGTGCCTGGCCTTTAGGGGCTGCAAAGCTCTGTGATGATGCAGGGTTTGGATTTCGGCCTGAATGGATGTTGATAACAATCCTACTACTCTTGCTAACTGTCAGAGAGAAAACATCGCCTTCATGAGAAGATGGCAAATCTCCTTTTGTATTTTTGAACATTCTTTTGTTTTGGGAACAGCAGCATGCACTGCCGCAAATCTATAAAGAAGCCCACGAATCGGATACATTGTGTAGGTTTATGAACAATCTCAACCTCTGTTAGATGTGTCTGGAGAGTGGCATAATCCTGGGCTAGCAGGAGCATATCATCCGGATATACTATGATCCTCATCCCCCCACCACTCTTAACCGGTGTCACATCCCGTTCTTGTTGGAAATTGCCATGGCGTTTATATGAGCGCTCTTCAACACACAGAACCCACTAAACTACAATTCCCATCTTCCTGCTATGTTAGTCACGTGACACGCACGCACCACGTTGCCGTGTCTTCTGAAGACCGTATTTAATACTGTCTGTTCGAGTGCCCAGCGCTCCTAAACTGTGTTTGTTTCGAGCGTTGTTGCCTGACTCCTGTTTGATCTTGAATCCTGTGCTGAATCCAAGCCTTCGTACCTGCCATTTTTCCTTCCTGTTTCCGACGCCCGCCCCTCTTCGACTGATTTCCCCGGAATCCTTGAACTCGGCTTGCATCTCGACCTCCACTTGTTAAAGTCCTCTGGCTGTGACGTTTTTTTCACTTGAGCACGATAATAAAGGAACTAGCGTGAAGTAACGCTTATTTCCTTTGCCCTTAATTTTGTTTACTTCAACAATCATTTTTGACACTGTTTAATTTGGACGCTTTGCGGAATTCTCTTTAAGTTATTTCTGGGTATTTTTTGGATGCTTTGCTGAATCTACAATTGGATTGCTTTGGACATATCGGGACGCTTTGCTGAATCGATTTGGATCACTTTGGGATATTCTTTGGGACGCTTTGCTGAAATCGATTTGGATCACTTTGGGACATTCTTTGGGACACTTTGCTGAGTCTACTTGGGAACACTGTGGATATCTTCTTGGGACGCTTTGCAGCACTGAGGTCCTGAGGCACTGGGGTACTCCTCCTTCACCGTTTATATAAGAATTCCCCTCCGTGTCCATTACTAGTAGGTTACTGGTACATTTTTGCTACGGAACAGGTAAGAGTGGGTACTTGGGGGGTGTTGTTTGCTGTTAAGTCGGCAATACCTGGCTGCATTCTGAACGTCTGCTCTGTTCTTCCCTCCTTTAGCTCTGCTGAGTCTGCTCCTGCCTTTTCACTCAAGCCCTCAGCCTGACAGGTGGAATAGATTCATTGTAGGCTGAGCTCTTGGGGGGGAAGTCTCTGGCATATCACGTTAGAGACTTTCGTGTTCGAAGACAGAAGGATACTTTTCCATAACTGGGAGAGTAGTATCTGCGGCAACTGAGATACCATACCTAGGCTGTGACAGATTTAGGAGCCTCAATTTTAACCGTCTCTCGGTTATGGAGGCTGCATCGGACCCATTGGCAGCCCTCATGCAGGCCTTTTCTGCTCTTCGTACCGATATGGCATCAGCACATGCGACATTACATCAACGCATGGATGTTTTACAGAGCTTTGTGCAGCCCTTACCCCATGACGAGGAATTCGGTGACGCCGCGGCTGCGGCGCCTCCTCCTGTACCACTTGTACCACCTCCGGCTCCAGCTCCAGTAGACCTCCCTGGGCCATTCCCTTTGGCCCCACCAGAACGCTTTTTGGGTGATCCCAAAATGTATCGGACCTTTGTGAACCAATGTCGCCTTCATTTTCTTTGTCGTCCCTTGGCATTTCCAGATGCTACTACAAAGGCGGCATTTGTTCTTTCCCATCTGGGTGGCACTGCTGCAGCATGGGCTAATCCATTGCTAGAAGCGGATGACCCGGCTCTGTATGATTTCGATAGATTGATCCAAGCCATGAACAGTGTTTTTGATATGAGATATAAAGCACAGTCTTCGGATCTGGAATTCTTGGCTATTAGTCAAGGCAAGTCGGATCTCTTGACATATCTTGCCCGTTTTAATCAACTAGCGGCTGAAACCACATGGCCAGAACAGAAGAAATCGGCTGTGTTTTATAAAGGTTTGTCGGACGACCTGAAAGATGCCCTATCAGTGGTACCTGCTCTTCCATCAGGCTTCCCCGAATTGCTAGACTTAGTCTTACAAGTCGATGCGCGACTCCGGCAAAGGCGTGGCGAACGTCGCTATCCCGATATTCGCAACACCCCTCGACCAGATGGAAGCACACCTGTTTCTCAGGGAGAAGCTGAACCTATGCAAATCGGGGCAATTAGGGGTCCATTGTCCAAGACTGAACGAGAAAGGCGGATGGTGAATAATCTTTGTTTCTATTGTGGACAGTCAGGTCATTACATCCGTCTGTGTCCTAAAAGACCCGCTAAGTCGTCGGGAAACGCCAGGACTCGCCCTTAAACCGGGCCTTCCGGACGAGTCAAATGATCCCAGGCCCGGGTGAGTGTTTTCCGTCTTCGCATGTTTACCTTGCTATGTCCTTTACGGCTCCCGGCGTCATTGCCTTTTCCAATCTGGTAATGATAGACTCAGGGGCTAGCGGGAATTATATGGACCTTAAGTTGGCCAAACGTTACGGACTACCTATATTTCCTAAAGCAAGACCTGAGGAAATACATGCGGTAGATGGTTCACGTTTAATATCTGGACATGTGACGGATCAAACAGGTCCACTACAAATGTCCACATTACAAGGACATTCGGAATCCATCACTTTCGACCTTATCACGGCCCCTCAATTTGGCATCATTCTGGGGCTTTCTTGGTTGCAAAGACACAATCCTGTAGTTGACTGGGTTGAACAAACCGTACGGTTCTCCTCCTCTTTTTGTATACAGAGGTGCTTTACGTCCCGTAATGTAGCGGTATTGTCCCCTTGTCTGGCGATGGTAGATGGCCTCCCTTCTATCAACGCCACGTCATCTAACCCCGTTTCGGTCCTCCCTTTGGAATACCAGGAATTTTCTGCTGTCTTTAACAAAGGACTTTCAGAAAGACTGCCCCCACACAGATGCTATGACTGCCCCATCGACCTGATACCTGGAGCAACAATTCCCCATGGTCGAATCTACTCCCTTACACAGAAGGAGGAAGAACATCTACGGAGCTATATTGACAACGCCTTACGCTTCGGACACATACGTCCGTCCCGTTCACCAGCGGCCTCCCCAATATTTTTTGTGCCAAAGAAAGAAGGGGATCTGCGCCCCTGTGTGGACTACCGCGCCCTTAATAAATTCACGGTGAAGAACCAGTATCCGTTGCCACTCATTACTGAGCTCCTCGATAAAATGACCTCCTCCACTATCTTCACCAAGTTGCACTTGCGGGGAGCATACAATTTGATGAGGATGCGAAAGGGAGATGAGTGGAAGACTGCCTTTAAGACTAAATATGGGCTTTATGAATATTGTGTGATGCCCTTTGGGCTTTGTAATGCCCCGGCGACATTTCAGCATTTTGTAAATGACATCTTCAGGGATATGCTGGATTGCTATGTTGTTATCTATTTGGATGACATTCTAATATATTCAGACACTTTGCCCCAACATATACAGCATGTGCGCTCTGTTCTACTTCGTCTAAGGGAATACTCTCTCTTTGCAAAACTGGAGAAGTGTGTGTTCCATGCATCATCTGTAGAGTTTTTGGGGTTTCAGATTTCCCAAAAAGGAGTACTCATATGTACCTCCAAGGTTCGGGCAGTTTTGGATTGGCCCGTTCCGAGCTCAGTAAAAGCTCTTCAATCCTTCTTGGGTTTTGCCAATTTTTATAGGCGTTTCATCGCCTCATTTTCTGAAATAGTAGCCCCATTAACTCGGTTGACTAGTCCTAATGTTCCTTTTTTGTGGGATGAAGAAGCGCAGACAGCATTCCAGAACCTGAAGGACGCTTTTACCACCGCTCCTGTATTACAGCACCCCAATCCAGCTCTCCCATTCAACGTGGAAGCAGATGCCTCTGCTATTGCAGTAGGGGCCATCCTTTCGCAGGTTTGCCTCGCTACTCAACGCCTACATCCAGTGGCTTTCCACTCTCGAAAACTTACCCCAGCTGAACGTAATTATACTATTATGGAAAGAGAACTCCTTGCAATCAAGGTGGCGTTCAAGGAGTGGAGGCATCATCTCTTAGGTGCAAGACACCCGATAACTGTGTATACAGATCATCGAAACCTTCAGGCCTTGTCGCACGTGAAATGCACCAACGCCAGACAGATACGTTGGCATTTGTTTTTTACCATGTTTGATTTCACGGTGACGTATCGCCCTGGTCCATTACATGGAAAGGCAGATGCCTTATCCCGCATTGGTACTGACACGGAAACTGTCAAACAATCCACCCCGGTATTACCATCAGGGGCTGTTATATGTGTTTGTTCGGTCTCTCCGTCAATTGTAGTCAGTTTACGGAGATGGGCCAGGGATCATGTTTCTGTCCTGAAGGAAATGGACGCTAAACTGATCTCCGACTTCCCTACGTTAAAGGTCTACTATACCTACCTGACAACCAAACCAGACGGAAGGCTCTTGAATGGTCCCATGACCTCCCGTTAGCAGCCCATCCTGGCCAGGCAAAAACCTACGATCTTTCGCACCGTTGGTGCTGGTGGCCTGGAATGAAGAAAGATACCGAACAATACGTCCGTAGATGTGCCATATGTACACAATGCAAAAGACAACCTGGTAAACCCGTTGGTCTTCTAATGTGTATGCCTTTACCACCGCACCCATGGCACACGGTGACCCTGGATTTTGTAGTAGAACTCCCCTGTATCGGGGGTATGTCCACAATTCTTGTGGTAGTGGATGTCTTTACCAAGATGGCTCGGTTCATACCATGTTCGGGAATACCAACTGCTCCCACATTAGCAAACTTATTCTTTGACCATGTGATACGCTTTTTTGGTCTACCTACGATTCTGATTTCCGACCGGGGGTCTCAGTTTACCTCGCGCTTTTGGCGCGTTCTCACTTCCTCATTGGGTGTTGATGCCCGCTTGTCCTCGGCCTACCACCCCCAAACGGATGGCCAGACCGAACGTATCAATGGCACCATGGAACAGTTTCTTCGATGTCTGTGTCTACAACATCAATCAAATTGGCTGTCGGTCTTAGGTGCCGCGGAATTTGCCTATAACAACTCCCTGCACTCATCGGTTGGCTGTTCTCCGTTCTATGCGTTAAATGGGTTGCATCCAAGGACCCTTCCACCTGTTTTGCCTTCCCTACGGCAAGTTCCTGCAGTCAATGCAGTTAGGGATTCATTGATTGCCATCCGTAAATCCGTATTGGCACATCTACAAGCTGCACAACATCGCACCAAGATACAGGCGGACAAGCGGCGTGCTCCGGCTCCTCCTTATTCCTGTGGGGACCGCGTATGGCTCTCAACAAAGCACCTGGCCATTCGGGGTAAACGGAAACTTTTACCATGTTTTGTGGGTCCTTACACGATCCTGCGGTGTCTCAACCCCGTTGCTGTTCGTCTGGACATACCAGCACATTGGAGGGTGCACCCGGTCTTTCATGTCTCCTTGCTTGGGCCTTTTGTACCTGGCACCCGATTGCCTCCCATCCCGGCCCCACTTACCGTCCGTGGCAAAGATGAATACGAGGTGCGTGCCATTCTAGACACCCGCCTCTGCCGTAGGGTTCGGTCCTATTTGATTGACTGGGTGGGGTATGGCCCAGAGGACAGGTCCTGGGAACCAGCCTCTAATCTGAATGCACCCCGTTTGTTGCGTGCTTTCTGGTTGCATCGCTTGCGCGGGCACAGGAGAAATCGCCCTTTGTGGAGGGGTACTGTCACATCCCGTTCTTGTTGGAAATTGCCATGGCGTTTATATGAGCGCTCTTCAACACACAGAACCCACTAAACTACAATTCCCATCTTCCTGCTATGTTAGTCACGTGACACGCACGCACCACGTTGCCGTGTCTTCTGAAGACCGTATTTAATACTGTCTGTTCGAGTGCCCAGCGCTCCTAAACTGTGTTTGTTTCGAGCGTTGTTGCCTGACTCCTGTTTGATCTTGAATCCAGTGCTGAATCCAAGCCTTCGTCCCTGCCTTTTTCCTTCCTGTTTCCGACGCCCGCCCCTCTTCGACTGATTTCCCCGGAATCCTTGAACTCGGCTTGCATCTCGACCTCCACTTGTTAAAGTCCTCTGGCTGTGACGCTTTTTTCACTCGAGCATGATAATAAAGGAACTAGCGTGAAGTAACGCTTATTTCCTTTGCCCTTAATTTTGTTTACTTCAACAATCATTTTTGACACTGTTTAATTTGGACGCTTTGCGGAATTCTCTTTAAGTTATTTCTGGGTATTTTTTGGACGCTTTGCTGAATCTACAATTGGATTGCTTTGGACATATCGGGACGCTTTGCTGAATCGATTTGGATCACTTTGGGATATTCTTTGGGACGCTTTGCTGAAATCGATTTGGATCACTTTGGGACATTCTTTGGGACACTTTGCTGAGTCTACTTGGGAACACTGTGGATATCTTCTTGGGACGCTTTGCAGCACTGAGGTCCTGAGGCACTGGGGTACTCCTCCTTCACCGTTTATATAAGAATTCCCCTCCGTGTCCATTACTAGTAGGTTACTGGTACATTTTTGCTACGGAACAGGTAAGAGTGGGTACTTGGAGGGTGTTATTTGCTGTTAAGTCGGCAATACCTGGCTGCATTCTGAACGTCTGCTCTGTTCTTCCCTCCTTTAGCTCTGCTGAGTCTGCTCCTGCCTTTTCACTCAAGCCCTCAGCCTGACAGGTGGAATAGATTCATTGTAGGCTGAGCTCTTGGGGGGGAAGTCTCTGGCATATCACGTTAGAGACTTTCGTGTTCGAAGACAGAAGGATACTTTTCCATAACTGGGAGAGTAGTATCTGCGGCAACTGAGATACCATACCTAGGCTGTGACAACCGGAGATGTGCCATTACCGGTTTCAAAAGCTTAGTGAAACACCCTGGGCGTTTGAGAGGCTGAATAGGAGAGAGGAAAACTGCCCTATGTGACTCTTTCACAAGAATTGGAGATACTCCTGATGGGGAGAGCATTTGGTCTACTAGCTACACGTCTTTGAGGCCTACCTTGATCATCCAATTCACAGGTAATTACATATCTCTCAGAAGATGGATGCCATACATCTTGAAATGTTGTCAAATAGAAAATGAATCTATGCCTTCAGATGAATTACTGGATGATATCCCTCGTCCATTTTTCGGCACCAGAAAGATCGAGCTGAGGTATTGAGAGGGTTTGAAGACGGCTGGCACTAAAGCCCCTTTTTGGATGATATCTTAGATTTCTAAATCTATCAGTCTCTGTTTCAATTGTCGAAACTGAGTGAAACACGGCTACCCAACTGATATGGGGGAGAGTAAAGATCTATATTGAATCCCGCCACTATTGGCTGAACCCAAGAAACAGACGTGAGATTCTCCCATTCTGTTAGGAACCTGGCTAAACTCCCTCACAAATCTCTGAGGGAAGAACATTTAAAATGAGTGCTTTTACCTATTGCTGATCTTGATCTATCAACTCCTCTGTTGGCAAATTATCTCCATTGGTTCCTTCTCTGGCGAAAAATCCTGCGTGTCTTCCTCTAGCAGACGCAGAATTTTGAGCAACTCTGGATGCATATTGGACTAGGTGGAAATAGCACTGGGAAAAAAGGCCAGAGGAGGGGGTTTACCTCTTCTGGCCCTGTCAAAAACCTTAGGGTTGAAAACCTTGTGCATATTTGTTTGTTCCTTGTCTAGGGCATTGTAGGTATGCACATAAGAAGACACATCATTAATAAGTCGATCCCCAAAAGGATTTCCTGTGTGCCTTTGGGCCTGCCTCCATTTCTTCTGGATCAGCCAGCTTTGGTTGATGTCTCATAAGCAAGGCTTCATGCCTCTCCTTGGATATGTCTTCATTGGAATTGCCAAACAGGCAAAGAGCTCTTTGAACCCATATCCTCAGGACGGTTCCATGTCTTAAAATTGCGGCAAAAATGTCTGTGAATGCAAAATATTGCGGCAGAAATTCTGTGGTTCTGGCACCGCAATCATGTAAAGGATGCAGGGGACACCCCCGCTACCCCGTCCCGCTACCCCGTCCCCTTAAATGGTATTATGGGGTACACCTTTACCGGGTCAAAGCAAAGCATGTTTGCCATGATTTATTTTACCAGCGACATTTTTGCAGCAATGTTATTACCTAATACCCTCAGGACTTGGACACCTAAAGGTGTGTCATGCAGAGCACAATCTTCTGCCATTTTAAATCTTTTCATGACGGGTCCCAAAATATCTAGCATCTTATTCTGACACATTCTCAGAGCTTCATCAACTTCCTTCTTTGGGTCCTTGCCCATCTGTGCGAGCAAAGACCCCATGGGTTGATCTGTCTCTGGCATCAGTAATACCTTATCAAGCACAGTGGGTCTGGGGCACTCGGAACAGAGTTTATTTCTATCCTACTTAGACAAGGCTTTCTAACCCAATGGCGTAAAAAGGAGGATACTGCCTCTGAAGGAGACCTCACTCCACTGACCTGGTGTGCTGTATAACGGAAGGGTCAAGAAAGGTACTCTCCCGCCATGTGAGGATGAACATTTCCTTTAAAGTGAAAGATTCCGAAGGCACACTATGCATTTTCCGATATTTAGGAGGTGAATCTGAGTCCTCTGAGTCCTCTGTAAAGGAATTAGAGATTGAGAACATATGTGGGGTATCATCCAACTGGGTCACCTTGGAAGCCATGCCCTCTGGAGTGAGCAGCCCCTTCCCCTCCGTTTTTCTTTTTAAATACTTTTTAGGGGAAATAGGGTGCATAGGGGAATTAGAATCTTCCTCCAAATCCACATTAATGTGTTTAGACTTCCAAATGCTCTTGCAATGACCTGAGGAAATAGGGATTTGGGCGGTGTAGGACTAATATTTGGTTGAAAATGTGAAATCTTATCTATTAACCTTTCAAATGCCGAGGCTAATAAGGTGTTATTAAGCACATATAAAGCATTGTCCATTGTATCTTGAATTACTCTTGAGACTGAAACAGGGGAGCGATAGTTAGGGTCACATGAACCTTGCCTCTCATGCATTACATCAGCTACGACTCCCACATTGGAATTATCCCCTTTAATAACCTTTTTGCAATGGGGTATTATTAATTCAGCAGGAATATTATTAGAATGCACCACCAAACCTCTAGAGGCCGCCACCGAGCCAATATCGTTTTGCGAGACCTCGATCCTCCCTGAAATTTTAAGGAGACACAATAGCAACCCGAAACAGCATTACAGCTTTTTTCATCAGACTGGATATGGCTGTGCCAAGATGGCACCTTACTGGAGGACTGTCTGGTAAGCGGGGTGGGTGAAACGGTACGCCCCATTTCGGCATGGCCAGTTCTGCACGGGGCAGTGGCAGTGTTATTTTTTATGAAATAAAGAAAAATGAAATATTCATGCTGTCTCGAACCCTGACCTGCAGGAATGCAAGAGCTAACCACTTGGCTATAGACATCTGATCCTTTTCAGCTGCACCAGTTACTTATATTAACGTGGGTCATGAAGAACGATCATTCAGCTTAATATAAGTAACTGGTGCAGAGAGAATTCGTTAGAGCTCTATGGCCTTGCGGTCCACTCGTCTCTGCAGGCCAGGGTTTGCGATGGCCCTAATTCCATATTTATTTTTGGATTTTATTAAAAGTGCACTGTTAATTAAAATTACAGCGAAGTGGCCCCGCCAAACAGGCGCACCAAACCGGCTTCTGCGGCGAAACGTCTACGCCAAATCGGTCTGCACCGAACTGGCGGTGCCGAAATATCCTGCTCTGTGGGGTAAACCTTGTTCAACCACCGCCTGCAATGCGCTGAGCAGACACCAGAGCTGCTGCTTGCACTGAGCCCCTCAGCGGGAGCAGAGCTGCAATAAGTCGAAACGGGGAGGAGGAAAACAACCTTATTTACCGGCTATCTGGTTCTCAAGACTGCGCAGGTCTTAACTAATATGCTTCTCACGTCAAGTATGACGCACCAGCAACTTCGGCTTCGAGTATGGCACACACATGGTGCGTGTTGCTGGCAGCCCTGCAATGACGGTCTCACACTCCGGCACCACACAGGTGACTTCCTTCGAAGAAAACAATCACCCTGTGAAATACCCACACAAGCTGTTAAACCCGGTATAAATGCATGCCTAGCATACATCTATTGAATAAATCAATTAATTGCAAAAACCTAAACAGAGGGATACTTAACTTCTGGTGTCAGCAGCAAAGAAGAGGATGTCATAAAAACTGAAGGGTATAGAGGATGTCAGGGCGTGACCTTTTTCCATTTTGGTTTCGGTTAAGCTGTTGAAAGAACATATTTAATGTGTTAAAATGGGGGAAAAAAAACGTGTTTTAAAAGTTCAAAAGTTTATTTTCTTTGCTGCTGTTTATTGGTAGTAAAGAAGTTAATGCATAATAAGATGCCTCGGTTAACCATGGTACCCCTACCGGAGCAACCCGCCACCCCTGACACAAAAAGCTGCCTCTGCCTAGTACAATATATACTTGTTGTGCAGTGTTCGTTTTCTTTACACATAGGTTTACACTATATCAGCACAATCCTGCATTTACAGATACTTATGAAAGAATTTAATAGTAGAGGAAGGTCCAATAGTTAAATATTCAATGCCCATTTTAACCAAGCCGATGCCTTTTAATTCGTTATGCAGTGCTTTCATGTTCTAGTACTTTATAGTTTGGGCTATTGAGTGTTTCTTGCGATACTTATAAGCCGAAAAAATTGCATTGGAGCACAGCTACGGAGGAATGGAATATGAGGAGGGACATAGGGAAATGACATAGGAGGAGGGACATAGAGCCTGCTGTTGTTTGGTTATGTGCCCACCCATTGCCTGCCCATGGACATGCATGGCCATTTCCACTTAGTTCCTGCGGAGGAATGGAATATGAGGAGGGACATAGGGAAATGACATAGGAGGAGGGACATAGAGCCTGCTATTGTTTGGTTATGTGCCCACCCATTGCCTGCCCATGCACATGCATGGCCATTTCCACCTAGTTCCTGCCCCTCCCCGTCCAAAACACCTCCTCATGGGAACTCTTTCAGCCTGCTTTATTCAATCCTTACCATCAAACGTTGCACTTGAAGTCCCTGCCAGTGTTTTTTCAAGGCAGTCTTCTGAGAAACCTACTACTGGTATAATAAAAATGTCTCAGCAGGTCTGTCTTCATCCACTAAATGTATAACCACTCTGTGTCTCCTTCACTGAAGTCTTTGTAAAAACAAGCATTGGCACATCCAACACTTTTGTCTTGTGTAAAGTATTGGGCATTTGCCAGACACTGCTATTAGAGGCCCGGGAACTTGCACCATTTTGTACCTGCTACCACCAATAGCCATTTAATACCACTACTCCTGTGCCTGGCAAGTGCCTTTCCCATAGCTATACAAAAGCCCAAACAATTAAAACAAGTTCTAATCAGTTTTTCCATAGTCACCCCGACATATAGTTATGAAAATTGCCTTCGGGCAGGAAAAATCGCTGTCTTTTCCTGGCGATACAGTGCTCTCAATGGAGCTGTCACTGCACAATAGCACTCTCCAGAGACAGGGTTTCAAATATCCGACTTGAGTGGAGTCGGATGTGCGCATCTGAACGATGGCGGCCGAGGACGCGGCCCATTCAGCCTGACTACAAAGTACTGTAAAACCAGGGAAGACTTGACAGCTTGAAGCAGATTTCATCCACGGCAGTTTCCCTTCGCAAGCAAAAAAAAAATAAAAAAATAAAAACGTGTTCTGTCTTCAATGAGAAGCTGTGGTCTTCAGAAGAATAAACAGCGCCTATAAATAGATGTGTTTTCCTCAGCCGCCGAGAGCTGAGCAGCTGAAGTTGACGAGTTAATTCCGAGCACATAGAGAAGAAGCATGCGGTCTCGGGCAGTTTACACACCTGGCTTTGAATATGTTAATTGCCAACAGAACTCAGTGCTAATAATCCCACTTCAAAAATACAGTACTCTGACACCGTTAAACAGTGATGGGCTGAGACAAATGTGGAACGTATAAGAGACAAGGTTTACTTCTTGAGGTCAGAAATATTTGCCTCTTTTAAAAAATGGTGTACCGTCACTTAATAGGGCGTGACAGACCATGACTGGGTTCCAAACAGTTCAGGGTCGAATATCCGAAAATGCCATAACAAATTTGCTTCCCAATTTTACAATTTTCTTTTGAAAATAACACCGTTCTGGAAGTTGGCCATCTGCAAAAGCAGGCGGGCACTTTACAAAATGGTTTCACAGGACACTTTAGACGTGGTAGCGCATCAGAAACAGTCTTCAGGGAGCATGGTTCCATATGGCGTTGATCACACACCCCACCAACTCTTTTGATATCATCTGTGGTGTGGCAGATGGCATTTTACCACATGCACAGCACAAAATATAACAACACTGTAGGACCATTATACAAGCAGGGCCCTCATCTATTAGAGCTCTGCCCAGACCTTGTGGGACAAAATATATGCAAATGTCCTAATTTGCATATGTGCTGACACCAACATAAGTGCCTTCACAGAAAGGGCACTGTAAGAAGAAGCATCAGTCTGTAGAGGAGGAGCCAAATGCCTCTTCCGGAAGTCCCGCCCCTGTTTTGCCTATATGTTGAAAGCTGGTATTTGCGACATGCACAACGCCAATAATGGTACCTATACTGCGAAGAATAACTAATCCCACTCACTAGCGTGATAAGGGAGTTTAGATTCTATTAAAGACAAGGAGGCGAGTATTATGCATTACAATCTTTACTCTGAAACCATAGCAGCAAAGAAAAAACTTTTATAAACAAAAAAGTTGTAAAACCGAACTCAGTAGAGTTCAATGACAATGTAAGGGGGGACTCCCCAATCCATCATGGAGGACAGGTCATGCCCTGCAGGAGTCCATTGAGCAGGGACCCTCCTATATATAAATCCTTTACTCCAATCCCAACGCCTCTTTCTGTAGCTGTCTTGAACCAGACATCCACTGCACAGACCAGATGATAAATTATGAAGAGAAATCCAGCGAAGCTCCCGTATCACGCACTCTCCACATCTTGTAACTGTGACCCACATTCCTGAAAAGCTTGTAGCTGTAAGAACAACAAAAAAAGAAGGTTGGGTGGATGGGAAGAACAACAAACCAAATAATGTTCTCTCTTGAAACACCTATGTATAGGTGCGCTACAAATGCCATATAATATCATAACAAGGGTGGGTGGGTGGGATAATACTTGCCTCCTTGTCTTTCATAGAATCTAAACCCCCTTCTCGCGCTGGTGAGGGGGATTAGTCATTCTATGGCAAGACAGGAGGCTCATATTATGCAAGTTTGAAGCCCTTGCATCCCATTAGTACAACATGATCAATACAATAGTGACAATACAATAATAATAGGAGAAGTGTTTTAAATGTTGCAAAAGTATTCCCCTAGGCTAGGCTGCCTCAATAACTGTCCTAAAAGGCATAGCAGAATCAACTGCAAAAACTAGGAAGATGCACCAATTCCAGCGTTCCTCACAGGCAACCAAAACCAACCAAGAGGGGGCTAGGGGGACACTAGACAAAAATCGTCCTATAGTAATAGGTTAGGAAAAAGCATAGGAGTAATACACTCCTCTGTTGTCAAATCAAACATTTAAAACACTTAAATTCATACCATCTTCTGGTAACCTAGATAGTAAACAAAAGAAGTTAAACAATTAGATCTCCTGGAGATAAAGAAAACGTACCCCCCCTAGGGGGTGAAAGCTTTGTAGGTTCCATCCCATGCATTAAAGGAAGATATCGTATTAGAAACAGGACATGTCACATAACTACCCTGAGGAACCGAGTGGGAAAGGCAAATCTTCATAGAATGCAACGCGGGAGTAAAAAGGACATTTTATTAACATGTTATAGGACAGCCTAGCTTAGGTGGAGCTAAAATGCAATAGACTTGCAATAGACTTGGGGCCTTGTGTACCCAGAAATGTCTACTCCAAACCCCGTCCCTAACACACAATTGTCCCCAGCCATATGTGTATACTAAGAAAAGGTATGTCTTCTGGAGGCAGAAGCGGGATGGAAGAGAGTGGCCACACCTGAAACCCAACAGATAGCTGTTAAATAACATCCTGACTAAGAAAAGGCCAACCATGGGACCCTGATGACAAAGAGATATTCATGGAAAATCCTTGAAAACACCAGGAAGGGATAAACCCATCAAACCACCAAGACGGAGACCTTCAGACCTCTTGAGCCCTTGACGAAGGACTCTGCTACCATGACAATAGGAAGAGATTTACAAAACCTGACCCTTAAGAGACAGAACTTGACAAAGAGAAAAACGTATCTTACATCCAATCACTACCATTAGAGCGATACTTGCACCCCTTTGCTAGATCCGGCAGGTGCTTGGACCTTATCCCCTCCCCCATGGTTGATAAATCCCCTAGAGGATCATAAACTAACCGAAGGAGGATCCACTAAATTTCATAGTCTTGAGAAAGACTCTAAACTGAAAAGAAACTGATCACTAAAGAGTTAATATGAAGTTGCTTACCGGAAGAGGACTAACCTCTATCTTAGTAAATCTGAAGTATCTTGAAACCGTCAGCATCCTGTGCTGGCACTTTATTGCAGAACAATCTCCTGTGAGAACCCAAAAGGTCTACCTGCTATGCAGGTGGCTAAGAGAACCCAGTCATTAATTAAATGTATCGCAGCTCTCTGGCAATCACACTGACAGACACCTTCGGGGATGGCTAATGTAGAGACGTTGGAACGCCCTGTCATAGAGGGGCCGTAATAACTTGGATGGAAGATGAGCAGCACTCCCAGACCCCTCTATCCCACTGAGGGATATTGTGCCTTCCCAAAGGAGATAAAACATCCTCCAATTATCTAAGGAAACACACCCTGCCACCCAGAACGATAAGGATGCAAACCCTGAGGTCCACTGAAACCCCCCTCACACCTCTAAAGTAAATACACTCTTGCACTTATAACCATTCCCCAAGACCGTAGAAGAGGAGAGCCCGTAGCGGCTCCGCTTAACTTAGTGAAAACCAGGAAATTGGTGCAAGGGAAGTAAACAGACGGTAATGAAATGACCAGTGCAAGCTCTGCACTAGTCATGAGCTAGAACTCTTGTTAAAGGAAAAAACGGAAACCAACAGGTGTTCCTCCTAGAGGTGTAACATTATGATGCACCCCCCCCGAAAGGGTGGAGGAAAGTGGGGGGGTTGCGGGGGGCATTTCTCGGGCGAGAAGGGGGATTTGGGGAGGGGAGGGCAATGACTTTGGGAGATTCATTGTGTCCAGTAATCGAAAGGCTGTGAAAGCATACTGGGACCCTTGTGCCTTCAACATTGAGGGCTGGACCACTGTATGTATGTAAGGTTGAATGCCCTCTCCGGAGATCAGGGGAAAGGAAAGAAACAAAGCACATTGCACATAGTAAAAAACACTTAAATAGTGCTACAAACTCTCATGTATCTGAGTGCTGCTTATTACTACTACCCACGGTGTGTGGTGATTATTTATCTAACTTGAAAGGATGAAAAAAGAAAGCACTCTAATCACTGCGCTGTAGGAAAAAATAGAATAGAAAATAAACAGCTCCCTTGGGGGTGAAACTGGGCTTGAACTCCTCGAGCAGAGGAGAAATTGTATACCCAGCCCAGCGTATTAGCAGGATCAGGCAAAGCTCTGGGAGGAAAGCTATAGGGCGGGATCCAGAAATGTAATTATTTGTTGACCTTTGCATCAGATACCAGAAAGTGTTTCTTAAACACTGTTGTTTCATCCGGGTCAGAACTTGGGCTGCATAACCTTGTCTTGGTTACAAGACTAACAGTTACCTTTGAGCTGACCCTGCCAATAATTAAAATTGAAATGGATCCATGCCATATTGGGACAAAAAGTAAGGGAGATCACGACCCTTTAAGGAGTGAAATTGTTGTTGCCGAGTAGGCAAACCCCATCTGCACAACAAGCCCTGCCGCTCCTGCGCTTCAATAGGGACGTTTAGGGGTTATTTCCCTCTTCCGCTAGTCGAGTAAAAAACTCGATAATATACCCAACACTCGGTTACCTTCCTTCCAGTCCTCATCTACCCTTCCTAAGGGGTCTTTCCCTTTCCTGGGCAAAGAAGGATATCAGGACTGTTTGGGAAAAAACAAGGTGGGGGCAGTCTAATATTTTAATGCCTTAAGAAAGCGAGCAGAGCAGAGATCCCCCACTATCTGACAAGAAAAAAGGGACTGAACTGCCTAATGAATCAAAAGGACTGAGTTGTCCTGTAATTTAACTAAGCATGGGTCAACAATAATGACTAAAAGAACTAAAGTTAGCATATGGCCATAAAGAAGTTAGGTCCCTCCTAAGGTCTTCCTACTCTTTTCTTTGAAGAATAAAATAAATAATAAATATTTAATAAATAAATAATAAATAATAATAAAAGCAAAGTAATCCTTGCCTAGGAAGTGGGGCTACGTCCAAATAGAGGCCCGGACACTGGGCTCTTATATAAAACCGGATGCTTACTAAGTTATCCTGTTATTGCCATTAGGAAGTTTAACGTGCATCACACATTAGCTTAAAATATTATTTAAGAGGAATGCACTGAGCAAGTGCACCTCACACTGCTCACCCTAGCAGGGTGTGGTAACCAGCAGTACACAAGGGCCAACCTCGCACCAGAGCGCAGGCAAAGCCGAGCAGGTTATGGCACACATACAGAGAAAAGCAATCACCCATGCCATATGCAGCGCTAAAACAAAAAACGGCAGATTGGCAGTGCATCAGACTGTTGAGTGGGCGGACATTGCCATCATTAATCAAAATGTGAAATATGAAATTAATATATATATATATATATATATATATATATATATATATATATATATATATATATATATATATATATATATAAATAAATATGTACTAGATATGGCAGGAAACAAACCCAGGTCCTTCTGCCTGGTAACCATGCAGCTCTGTCATTGAGCTATCCTGCACTAACACAGAAGCTTTTGCCATATTGCATAAACAGTCACTTGAAAAGAAACAAATGGGTCCTCGAGCACCAGGTCTGAAGCTGAAGCTCTCACAGACCAGCGCGCAACGGCAGGGCCAGTCTTTGCATCAGGCAGTGCAGGCGGCTGCCTGAGGTGCCAGGCTCTGGGGGGGCACCTGTCTGACTCCATCAACACCATTGTCATCATTTAAATTATTGTAAAAAAGTACATAAGGTACACAAAAACAAAATGAAACCTATTAAATGATCAGACACTCCAATTCCTGCACTCATCATCAGTGTGTTACGAGCCAGCGCGTCCTAGGGTCTTTGCAAGCCCTTGCTCGCAGGCCTTAAAAGCAACATTTGTTGCTCATCAGTTGCCAGGCAGAGGCTTTGGTGATCGCACGTGCGTCCTCCTCGGTGCATGTGCTGTACAGATTTGGGGCTCATTGACTGATTGGGAGTGTAGGATACAGACGGCACTTGTGAAGTTGCGCCTCAGTGGTTAGTATATTGGTTATATGCAACTCACTGTGCCTGCGTGGGACACACGGTTCAGATGCAAAGAGGTGATGTGCCTTTGTTTGCATTATTGTAGCTCTGCATCTTGCTCTGTGAGGCCAATGCTGTATAGGTGGGTGTGGGGCAGTGGTGCAATGACCATGCAGTACGGGTGTAACACAGTAATGTAAGAGTCGCTCATATCATAGGCTGTATGTAAAATTAATGGAATTTTGGAACGCAAAGGCGTTACATTGTCACTGTCATGGAGTACTACAAAGCCCCTTCATTAAAAGAATAATGTACATTTTACTCACATACTAAGCAATACCGAAATGCGCTGCTTTTAAAATGATGGTCGCCACTTTAACACAGACATTAAAAGCTCTTTCTTTGCTGTGCTGTGTGTGTAACATAGCACAGCAATTTATATATATCAAGTATTTAATTTCCAAAATTACGAGTGTAAAATAACCTAAAATAGCTTATTTTTAATATTAATATTGTTCAACCAATATAAACACTATAGAGGAACAAGCATTCGGAATGCTGTATTACACTGTAATACCACAAAGTAAGGTTGGGGTTGCGGACTGCAGAAACAACAATCTATATTTAGAAGTCCACCATTTACGTTTCCGCCTCGCCATTCATGTTGTCACTGAAACAATGTGATCAACTTTAAAATTAGTGACTACCTGCAGGCTAAATGTGCCATGCAGAGAAGTGATACAGCACCCACATATGCTTATATGTTTTGTGGGTCATCCTAGCTTCCCAAGCACTCTGCAATCTGTCACTAAGGTGCCCCCAGCCAGGTTCTATGTGATGCTGGTGTTTGCTAAGAGACTGCACAGGGCACACACAGGCCCAAAGCTGCACCCATCTTTGTGTTGCAACCGGTCACACACCGAGGCACACAGAGGCACTGGAGAAGCACCAGATCAGCCACAAATGAGAGAGTGGGTATAGTTGGGTGGTGGGGCACAGGCACAGGTTAGACCACCCACCCATGTCCCCTCCCCCAACCACCCACCTCGAGTGAATCAAGCAGTGCCCAGGAAAATACCCCTGACCAGCTTCAGTGATACAGATCTAACACCGAGAATCTTAAGCAAAACACATCAAACCCCATGACTCCATGCCCTTATCTTAGTAAGACATTTCAGACTCCAGCGATCACCCCTCTTCGGTTCATCATGTTTGGTAATGCAAACAAAGCCGTAGACGGACAGAACAGGACACGGACAATAAATGCTGCTGACAGCTGCACAGTTAACAAATGCCCGGCGATTACTAATGTAAAACTTTTCATTGTTAGCACATGCATTGATATGCATACATTTTTAGGCAAATGATATCAGAGGGGAGTTTGTACTTGCATGTCAGGGCAGTGATTGGAAGGGTAGAGGCAAGAGACTGTTCATTCTCACAGCAGTGCTTAAGTGTGTGGCTTCTCTGTGGTTTCAGACATGAAGGAAGCCAATGTGAGACCATTTATTTATTTATTTAAATGTATTTATTTGTTTATATAGCGCCAGTAGCTCGCAAGCATTAGGGCGCTGACATGAAGACATGAGGACAAAAACACATTAATCACAGGACAAGGCGCTCAGTAAGTCATTGGGGGTATCAGTTTCCTAGAACCGGTTTGTCATTTGAACAAATGTGTCTTGAGTTTTCTCCGGAAACTTGTGTATTTCTGTTCTAGTCTTAAAGAGATTGGTAGGTTGTTCCACATCATGGCTGCTTTAATATGGAAGGCTTTCCGAGTCCGTTAACCGTTTTGAATCTAGCAATTTTGATTTCACCTTTTGAGTTCCCATTTTGGAACGTTCGTGACCAATTTGCTTTTCAGGTAGGACGGGGCAGTACCATGGATGCATCTGTGTGTCAGTGTCATAGTCTTAAAAGCAATTCTTTCCTCAACGGCTAACCAGTGTATATTCCTTCTATCCTCGCTTCTGTGTGCCTTTTTGGACTTCTTTTTTATAATCCTTACCGCATTATTTTGGATAGTTTGAGATTTGCTGATATGACACTTATTTTCTCGCAGCATGAGGGAATTGCCGTAATCCAGCCTTGATGGGAGGGTGGCCCTGGCTATTGTTGAACAATTGTCTTCCCTCAGGTAGGGGCGGATTGATTTGAGGAGACGAAGGTGGTATGCGCATTTCTTATTTGCCTGTAACTGTGGCTCAAAACTTCTGGGTTGTATGTGCGCTATAGAAATGAAATAAATTAATAAATATGAAGGAAGTCAACAGATTGTAACATTGAACTGCTCTAGAAGAGTCTCATTAGAATGTGTAAAGAAGTACACATTCTAATGAGACAGGTAAGTTTGCCCCCACACAAGTAAGTTTGCCCCTCCCCCATCGTCTCTGAGGTTAGCACCTTTACCAACATTTTGTGGGGGATGGGAGGTGGGCAGGCGCCAACCATGCTTCCTGCCTACGGTGCAATCTGGTCTAAGACCGGCCCTGCGCAACGGGGCATAAGGGCAGGCAACCCCACTAACGCAGTGTCTCCTAAATCAAGGAGGCCCTCGCACGTGTCTCCAAATGGCAGGCATTAACATGTAAAGAGGCCTGAGCGTGGGCCCAGGCGTTCCTAAAACAACAACAAAGGATTGTGCGCGCCATGTCTGAAGCAGCAGCTTCCTATGAGACAGGCGCGCACTGGGCCACAGGGCAGGCAGGCCCAGTATACAGCACCTGGAATTCCCAGGACAACAATGTATCAAAGAGGCCTGCACGCGCCGGGAGTTTGAAGCAGAAGCTTCCTTTAGAACCGGCGTGCGCGGGACTAAATAATCACTAGAAAGGAACTAACGTTATTTAAAAACACGCTCAAGAGCCAGAGGCAAACAAGCATGGTCGCTACATTGTCATAAGCCTCATTGGCAGCTTGCACGCTAATAGGCCATAAATCTCTAATGTCAGTTCCAGCTGATTTAGAACGAAACCACTCGTACTTGAGAAAACACATTAACAAGGAAACGACCACACAGGGCCTTCCAGACACAATGGCAGAACAGTAAAATGTTTTGTACGTGATAGAGAAACTTAATATATATTAACCAAACAAATACTGTACTACAAAGGCCTACTACTGACTAACATGCAAGACACAACTAAAAGAAGTGACTTAGCTGTGGTGTCAGCAGCAAAGAAAGAGGAGGTGGGATTGGAGTAAATGACTTATATAGAGGAGGGTCCCTGCTCATTGGTCTCCTGCAGGGCATGACCTGTCCTCCATGATGGATTGGGGAGTACCCCCTTACATTGACATTGAACCCTATTTAGTTCTGTTTTACAACTTTTTTTTTTATAAACGTTTTTTCTTTGCTGCTGTGGTTTCAGAGTAAAGATTGTAATGCATAATATGAGCCTCCTGTCTTGCCATAGAATCCTCGAAACAAGGTTTCCATTGAGAAAGCCCTATATGATGTAATCCAGAACAGGAATGCAAGACTTATCCTTGGCCTTAAGCCCTGGGATCGTATCTCTCCAGCTCTGAAATCTCTCCATTGGCTCCCAGTGGATGCAAGGATTAAATTCAATACCCTCTGCATTGTCCCCAAGACTTTCTGGGGCCTGGGTCCAAAATAGCTTCAGCTATCCCTCCGCAAATACCTCCCCTCTCGAGATCTTCGATCCACTAACTCCCCCAGGGTCAGTCGTTTTTCAAAGAAACTAGCTGGGGTAGATCTCTGTCTTTGGCTGGGGCCTCCCTCTGGAACAGCCTCCCTTCCACTCTATAACTTGAGGAGAACCATCTCTGGTTCCCGGAAGCACCTCAAGACCTTCCTCTTTGCTTCTGCCTTTGCTCCCCCTCTCCCCTGCTGATCTGCTCTCTCTTGGCACCATGCACCTGGCCACCCTCTGTGCTCCGGGCCCAGATACCTGCTCACCCTGCCACCCTCCTGCACTACCTCCAGGCCACCCCTTGCACTGGGTCTGTATCTGTACCTATACATCCCCCCCTTTTTCTTCCTGCACTTATCAGACCTACCCTGTCTGCTGCCTTAAACCCAGCACTTGCCACTTGCTGGCTGCACTACCACTGTTTGTTGCCTTTATTATTTATTTATTTATTATTATTTATATGTTTCTCCTTTGCTCCGCACTTTCCACTTCTCCTATGGCAATTCTCTTCTAAACAAGAGTTCCAACAGCAACCCCATACACATGTCTCAACCTTGTTGGGCCTCATCAGTGAGGTGGAGCTCTGCCTCTCTGAGCACAGTAGGCAAGGGGTCCACGTCAGGGCTGGGCATAGTTGTCCACCTGACTTTAGAGATCCAATCACAATCCTATCCCCCAAAGAAAGTATACCTAGATGTGCCCTGTAGACCAACCACAATCCAACTTAGGTTTTCTTATTGTGCCACGTAGTATGACATCAGTGATGGCAAGTTTTTAGTATATAACTGTGTTTTTTCATGTAACACGCTGAGAGAAATACTGTGAGAGGTTCATTGATGTCCGTTGTACTCCCCGTTTTAGATCATTGTTATTAAAACACCAAAAGTTTGCCAACTTCCTGAGTCGGTCTCATTATTGGTGAAAGAGTAAGTTCTGCATCCCTATCCATCCCATTAACCGCTACATCACTTAAAGGGCCTCACGTGGTAGCAGAGGGAGGATGGTTAAAAGACGCATTGACCAGTAGTTCGCCAGTGTTTCGGACGATTGGACACCCTCCACCATCTAGCCGTAAAATCATAAGGTTTCTTGTGGAGAGTGGCAGATATAGAAAACTTGCAAGAAGATTGCTATAGGTGGGACGGGTCCCTCTTTTACAAAATCCTTCCTGGTTTCCACAGGCGCTGAGCGGATGGAAGGTGACGGTGGTCGATTGAAGGAGGGGAGACAATAACGAAGGTCTTAAGCTGAAGAGAGAATGGTAATTAGATTAGGGGACTGGCAAAATGTAATGCTCACCTGGTATCCACGGGGATGTCACTCAGCCTGTTCTGACCGCTTACGACCTTGAACCCTTCCCTGGAGGCTATTCGACTGGAGACTGGGCATGAAACACAGGACTGGTAGAGTTTAACTCCCTATTGTGTCTGTGTGCTTGAACCCCTTCTTCCCCGGGGTCCAACCCTTCCCTTTGATCCACAGTTCACCTTGTTTTCTTGGATAGTGTGCTCTCTGTCCTGCTTTCAGCGCAGGGGCGCGTTGATTGATGCAGGCTCGTTGCTGCCTAGTTACTTCACTGGCAAGAGTCCGACAGGTAAGTATAATGAGTCTTTTGAACAGTTCTCTAACTTCCTTCCTTAGATGATGGCCGGCGTCCGGGGATGGCAGCGTGCTGCTGAGATGAGTAGCGCTGAAGGTGAGTGAGAGCGTGATGCGTGATGCACCCCTTTCGTATTTGCATTTAACTGAGTTCTTTTTCTGTGTCTTTTAGGTGCCGCGACTTTTCAGCGTGGATGCCGGTTATGAAGAACAAATGCGGTGGGTAAGCGTGGTATGCGGCGCCTCTAGATGTTTCCACGCTAACCTGGAGTGTCTTTTCCCTCTTGCAGATGGATGAGAAGTCCCGGAGAGAGAGTTCCTCCAGAGCGGCTGAGATTCAGGTAAGCGTTTGAAGCTCGTACAGTATTTAAAAATAAGCGAAGATTTGCAGAATGCTTACTAATGCCTATTTCTGTTCTTTTCCCTTTTCCTTAGGAAGTGGCGTGCCGGGATGGGAATGACACCGCCGAAGATACCCGCAGAACAGTTGGAATGATGAATGATGGGCAGAAGCACCACAAGGTAAGGCTGTTGCTAACAGTGTTCTTGTTCTTGCAGGAGCTGACCGCAGAAGAAAGATGCAGGCCTACTGGAGACCAATCCGAACACGGTGAGTGTCATGCTACAGGTGCAGAAATCGCAAAACATGTTTCTCAGCCTGGGTGTGGCTTAAATAGTCTATGGGTATCCCAGGTGTCTCTGGGCTGAACCACACCCAAAAGACTAGACCGCATATGCAGTTCTGAGAACCGAAATATGTGGGGGCATCCATCTTGTCCCCATCAATGCCCTACACGTCCAATCCCCAATGTTATCCTATGGGAGTGAGTGAGTCAGTTGCCACAAGCGCCAAGTCTGACTCCAAGTGGGTCTTTGGAGGGATGGAGAGGCCCTTGAGGGCCATGTAGGTGATTGTGGCCTGGCTCCAGCCTGACATCTTGGAGGGCTGGGGACATGAGGGCAGGAATCATGACAGCTCTCCCCCCTAAGGCCCCTCTCAAGGTGGCTCTTCTGTCTGGTTCTGGTTTGGTTGGATGGTTTTGATGAAATCGTCTAAGCAAGCGAGGTGTATGGATGTACTCACAAGGCTCCCATGTCCTGTCTTGTGGACCATACCCCTTCCAGTCTACTTAGTAGTTTAATTTGGATCTGATGTACTTTGAATCTAGGATGTCCTTGACTTCGAAATCCGGCACCCAGGCGACTACTACTGGCTCCGGTAGCGTTGCTACCTGGGTCCCAGGTTGAACAGGTTTAAGGAGAGACATGTGGAACACAGGATGAATCTGCATGTTTGACGGCAAAGCTAGTCTGACCGCCACAGGATTTACCACGGAGGTGACGGTGAATGGACCCAAGTATCTTGGACGGAAAGTTCGGGCTCCTTTAATGGACACGTGTTTAGACGCCAGCCAAACTTTGTCTCCCACTTGGTAGTTGGGGGCCTTTGCTCGGTGTTGATCAGCAAACTTCTTTTGGCGATACTTAGCTTGAAGTAGGTGTTCAGCTGTCCTTTTAAAGGTTTGAGAAATGGTCGTGTGCAAGGTTTTGACTGCTGGCATTTCCAGGGTTGTAGGAACGTCTAACTCAGAAGTACGTGGGTGCCTGCCATACATGGTATAAAAGGGTGTCTGCCCAGTGCTGGTGTGTAGGGAATTATTATAAGCATATTCAGCTATCCATAATAGGTCGAACCAGCTTCCTTCAGCTTGGTGTAACATGCAACGCAGATACTGCTCGAGCGTCTGATTTGTCCTCTCAGTTTGACCATCCGTTTGGGGATGGTGACTGGTGGATAGTCGGATGTCGATCTGGGCCATAGAGCAGCATTTTCACCAGAAGTTAGATTCGAATTGAGTACCTCAGTCTGAGACCAAAACTGAAGGAAACCCATGGAGCCGTACAATGCCTTCAAGAAATACCTTTGCCAGAGTGGAAGCATTTGGGAGACCCTTAAGAGGAATGAAATGTGCCATTTTTGAAAATAGGTCCACGACCACATGAATAGTGTTAAACCCTTGACTGGGTGGTAAGTCAGTAATAAAATCGAGGGACAACGTGTGCCAGGGTGCTGGTGGGATTTCCAATGGTTGCACATTGCCCAGCCGGTTTCTGCTTGGATGGCTTGTTTTGAGCACACACTCCACAAGATAGGATGAATTGGATAATGTCTTTATGCCACGTGGGCCACCATTAATTTTGTTTTACCTTGGCTAGGGTTTTAGCGATTCCGGGGTGGCCCTCGATCAAGGAATCATGATAACTGGACATGACTTGTTCTCGTAGTTCTTGGTTTGGTAAGAATAAATGATTCTTGAAGTAGGGCAACTGATCTTTTATCATGTAATGTTCTCCTTGTGCACTCCACGCTTGTAATTGCTCCGTACTCATCAGGTTTTGGATTTCTTCATGTAATTCTTTCTGAGTTATGGTTGCTGTGATTCCTAGGAGCTTGTCACTCGGGATGATTGCTATTGGGTCAGGGGTCTGATACCCTTGCTCTTCCACCCCCATGCGGGAAAGGGCATTGGCCTTCCCGTTTTTCACCCCTGGTCGAAATGTAATCACGTAGTCATATTCAGCAAAAAAAGAGCCCAATGTAGTTGTCGTGAGGATTGGGCCTTTGCATGTTTTAGGTACTGGAGGTTCCGGTGGTCAGGTATTACGGTGATTGTGTGTCTGGCGCCCAAGAGGTAGTGCCGCAATGCCTTAAAGGCTGACTTAATGGCCAGGAGTTCTTTGTCTCTGATAGTGTAATTGAGTTCAGGGGTGTGAATTTACGCGACCAGAAGGCAACAGGGCGTAACTGGCCCGTTTCGTGGTCCTTTTGTGAGAGCATGGCTCCCATAGCCATGCTTGAGGTGTCAGTTTCCACCAGGTATGGGAGATCAGGGCGAGAGTGGCGTAAGATTGGGGCAGATGTGAATCTTGCTTTGAGTTCCTGGAAAGCCTCCTTGGCTTCTGTTGTCCACTGGAACATATTGTTGCTTTTCCTTAGTAATGAAGTGATGGGATGCACGATTTGCGAAAATCCTGGTATGAACCGGCGGTAGAAGTTTGCAAAACCCAGCATACTTTGAATCCCCTTGAATGAATTTGGGGATGGTCAGTTCAGGATAGCATTTACATTGTGTACATCCATTCGGATTCCATTTGCGCTGAGAATAAAGCCCAGGAATTCCACCTCGGAGACGTGGAATGAGCACTTTTCGAGCTTGGCATAGAGCTGGTGTTGACAGAGTTTCTCCCATACGGATCGGACGTGTTTAACATGGTCCTGCTTTGATGCAGAATATATTAGGATATCGTCGATGTACACTAGAGCACAGACTTCAATCAATTCCCGTAGGACATCGTTCATGAAGTATTGAAATGTAGCAGGCGTGTTGCAAAGGCCAAAGAGCATTACTTGATATTCGTACAAGCCGTATTTGGTGCGAAAAGCGGTTTTCCATTTGTCCCGCTGTTTTACGTGAACAAGGTGATATGCCCCCCTCAGGTCTAGTTTTGTGTAGATTTGGGCATCTTTGACTTGATCAAGCAATTCAGGGATCAGTGGCAGGGGGTAGCGATTTTTTACGGTAATCTGGTTCAGTGCGCGATAGTCGATGCACGTTCTCAAGTCCCCCTCCTTTTTCGGTACGAAGAATAGAGGACTGGCTGCTGGAGACTTCGAGGGACAGATGAACCCGTTGGCCAGGTATTGGTCAAGATTGGCCTTCAGGTGCTGGTTTTCTGGTTCTGTGAGTGCGTAAATTCGCCCACAAGGGATTTGTGCGTCGGGTATCAGGTCGATTTGGCAATCGTATGGTCTATGCGGTGGCAGGGTATTAGCCTGTTGTTTCTGAAAGACATCTTGAAAGTCCTGGTATTCACTTGGTAGGGTGCCGATTGCCACAGTCTCAAGCATGGAGGTTCTGGTGTCTATTGGTTGTTTCTCTTGGTGATAACATGTGTGGGCGCAAATCTCGGGAAAGGCCAATTCTTTTGCTCGCCAATCAATTCGAGCATTATGAGCTACCAACTACTGTGGTGCCTTAATGAGGTCGAAAACGATAGATTCTTGGTGTCCATCTTGGCACAGAAGGGTTAAAGCTGCAGTGCATTGGGATACTGGACCAGAAGCTATTTCCGTGCTGTCGACAGTGGTAACAGTGTCAGTGGTTGATTTAGGGCGCAACAGAAGCCCCATCTTTGCCGCAAGATCCTGGTGGATGTAATTCCCAACAGCTCCACTGTCTATGTACGCTCTTACTGCGTGCATCCGAGATGGTTGTTGGTGATTGATCAAGACCATAGATAGTGCATAATGGGAGGTCTGTAGTTCACTTTCTTCGTTCGACAGGTGGACCCCTACACTTGCCGGGCTGGGGAGTTTTCCGATTCCTTGATGGTATCTTCCTTGTCCGTGGTCCCTACCATCCTCCTCGGTGGCTTCACAGAGCACTCTTTAAGTAAATGACCTGACCTTCCACAGTACAGACATAACTGCTGCTGTCTCCTTTTATCCCTTTCTGCTTTAGTCAAGCGGGATCTGACCCCCTCAACTTGCATTGGTTCTCCTGAATCTTCCGTTGTTCGGGCAGTATTGTCATTTGAACGCACATATATAGGGCGAGGGTCCCGTCTGGTTCGATCTGCTCATCGGTCCTGCAACCTATGATCCAGTTGAACAACAAGGTCAATGAATTCTGAGCAGTCTTTCGGGGGGTTCACTACTTGTGCTAGAACATCCTTGAGCTCCCCCCGCAACCCCTTATTAAATAACGTGGTTCTCTTCTCCACTGGCCATTCTGCTTCAACTATGAGTCTATTGAACGTGGCTATGTATGTTAATAGGTCTTGATTCCCTTGGCGTAGGGACAGTAGTTAATTGTCTAATGTCTGTCCATGAGTACGACGGGCGAACAGCTTTTCCATCTCCTGCTGAAAGCCCCTGAAATCATGCAGCAAAGGATCGTCTTGGGTGACAAAGGGTATAGACCAGTCCGCGGCGCTACCACTCAGGTAGGATTGCACAAAAGCCACCCGTGATTGGTCATTCGGAAAGGCCCCTGGCCTACAAAGGAAGTGCAGGCGGCACTGGTTCATGAACGTTGCAAACCTCTTGGGATCCCCCATAAATCGTTCGGGCGGGGACAAGGGAACTGCCCCAGGAAGGGTTATCTGATCAGGATTGAGTGATGGCGCTGGCATTGAGGGCACGCTTCCCGGCAATGGTGCATGCCCTGCTTGTGACTGGAGAAGTTGTTGGCTTAAATCATCAGTGTGTTTTTTGGCTACTATCAGCTCTCTCCTCAGGGTGTTGGTCTCCTGCCTGGCTGCATGTACTTCGGAACGTAGCTGCCCCAACATGTGGGCTAACTGGTCGGTTTATGACATTTCTATGACGCCCAGGTGTATTTTGATGTGAGGCTTTGCGTTCTGTAACGCTCACCTGGTATCCACGGGGACGTCACTCAGCCTGTTCTGACCTCTTACGACCTCAAACCCTTCCCTGGAAACTATTCGACTGGAGACTGGGCCTGAAACATAGGATTGGTAGAGTTTAACTCACTATTGTCTCTGTGTGCTTGAACCACTTCTTCCCCGGGGTCCAACCCTTCCCCTTGATCCACAGCTCACCTTGTTTTCTTGGATAGTGTGCTCTCCGTCCTGCTTTCAGCGTAGGGGCGTGTTGATTGATGCGGGCTCATTGTTGCCTAGTTACTTCACTGGCAAGAGTCCGACAGGTAAGTATAATGAGTCTTTTGAACAGTTTTACAACTTCGTTCCTTTCCTTCCTTAGATGATGGCCGGCGTCAGGAGATGGCAGCGTGCTGCTGAGATGAGTAGCACTGAAGATGAGTGAGAGCACGATGCGCGATGCACCCCTTTCATATCTGCATTGAACTGAGTTCTTTTTCTGTGTATTTTAGGTGCCGTGACGTTTTCAGCGTGGATGCCGGTTATGAAGAACAAAGGCGGCAGGTAAGCGCGGTATGTGGCGCCTCTAGATGTTTCCACGCTAACCTGGAGTGTCTTTTCCGTCTTGCAGATGGATGAGAAGTTCCGGAGACAGAGTTCCCCCAGAGCGGCTGGGATTCAGGTAAGCGTTTGAAGCTCATACAGTATTTAAAAATAAGCGAAGATTTGCAGAATACTTACTAATGCCTTTTTTCCGTTCTTTTCCCTTTTCCTTAGGAAGCGGCATGCCGGGATGGGAATGACACCGCTGAAGATGCCTGCAGAACAGAAGGAGCGATGAATGATGGGCAGAAGCGCCGCAAGGTAAGGCTGTTGCTAACGGTGTTCTTGTTCTTGCAGGAGCTGAGCTCAGAAGAAAGATGCAGGCCTACTGGAGACCGATCCGAACACGGTGAGTGTCATGCTGCAGGTGCAGAAAACGCAAAACATGTTTCTCAGCCTGGGTGTGGCTTAAATAGTCTCTGGGTATCCCAGGTGTCTCTGGGCTGAACCACACCCAGAAGACTAGACCGCAAATGCAGTTCTGGGAACCGAAATATGTGGGGGCATCCATTTTGTCCCCATCAATGCACTACAAGTCCAATCCCCAATGTTATCCTATGGGTGTGAGTGAGTCTGGTGCCACAAGCGCCAAGTCTGACTCCAAGTGGGTCTTTGGAGGGATGGAGAGGCCCTTGAGGGCCATGTACGTGATTGTGGCCTGGCTCCAGCCTGACATCTTGGAGGGCTGGGGACATGAGGGGCAGGAATCATGACACAAAATAAGGCAATGGGATTGTGGTAACATAGAAAAGTAACGGGGGGTTGTTTAAAATATAACGAGGGGCATTATAGTATAACTGGGAGCGGTATAGTAAAAATGAAGAATGTTTATAGAGCCTGGTTTCCTATCTCAAGGCAAGTCTAGAAGGAGTCATTTCAAACCCCAACTAGGGATAACTAGGCGGCACATAAACAGGTTTATTATAGGGAATGATTCAAACTCCAATCAGAGTATTTTAGAGGCTAGGTGAAAAGGAGTACCATGGTATATTAGTGAAAAGTCGACTAGTCTGTTTGTCTGTGTGTTGTGTATTATGTAAATGAAAAGAGGTGTCGAAGAACGACAAGAATAATTTGTGTAAAATTGAAGTAGCAATAAAAAGTTACTGCCTATTTCAGGTAATTGCCGGCGCCAACTGATAAGGTAGATTGGGATAATTGTGAAGTAGAGGCTTTGAGTGGTGAAGGTTGGAGTGCGCTCATATTTTTTGTTTTTCTGAAACGTATTTGTGTAGCCAACGTTAAGTATTGACAGTCAATTGAGACTTGTCACAATGGGGAATATTACTCCACTGATGCATTTGTGTAAAACGCAGCCAACACATATTCCTAAACTCAAACAGTACCATTTGGAGTGGGTAAAGGGCACAGCAGACAAGATGTTCATGCCATGGCCACAATGGGGATCACTGTCAAAAGCAGTATTGCAACATGTGACCACATACTTGCACGCTGCATACACAGGGAAAAAATTGGAGAAGAGGTTAGCTATTTTAGACCTCTGGAAAATGTACCAGGAAGAGCGGGATAACCCGCCGCCTGAGGAGTGGATGCTTACGCAGTGTAGGGAGGAAGGTGTTGAGCCTTCTTCTGCCCTTATCTCACCCAAAGTGAATGATGGCAGTTCTGAAGATGTAGGATTGTACTTGTTAAAGGAACTTTAAGTGGCAATAGGATATAGTAATCCGATATATGAACCGCCTGCTTACAGCAATGATGATAGTCCAGAAGAGCCTAGAAGAAAGGAGGCGATCTTTAATATCTTACAGAAGAAGGAGGAGAAAAGTGAACGTAACGCTCGTACAGAACAAATGGATGGGTGGACAGATATTACTCAAGCTCGATGGGAAAAGTATCGAGGAAGTCAGGCAAAGGGAAGATCAAGACGAGCAGGACAGAAAAGACAGGGAAGGAGAGAAGTGACTGAAAGAGTATGAGCATAATTGAAAGAGTAAGCAGAGATGAAAACAGATGTATCAGGAAGAACAGGAAGAACATCAGAGGAACAAAGAATGGGCAGAGGAACAAAGGAAGTATGACAACAGGCAGAGAGCAATCGAAGAACGAGATAGGCAAGAAAGGAAGAGAGAATAGAGGGAGAACAGAAATTGAGGGATAAAGTTTGCAGAATAAAAGTGAAGAAGAGGAGCATAGAGCAAATGAAAGAAGGGTGGAGAAAAGAGAAGAAGAGGAAAGGGTTAGATGGGAAGCAAGAAAACAAAGAGAAATAGATAAAGAAGTGGAGTGAAAAAGGAGGCCGAGGGAGCGGGATATTGATTGCATTCAGAAGGAGTTAATAGAACCGAGTCCAGGAATATCATGGGGCAATATAGAGGAGTTCCTCCCATCACAGGTAGCAATGTCAGGGCGGTCTAGGGTAGCCCTAGATAAGGCCTATCAAGCCTTAAGGGAAAGCAGCAAACCGGGAAGCTGAGGGAAGGGAGAACTGTGCCTTGTCTTCCAATCACAAAGCGTAGAAAGAGACCAATTCAGTCTCAAGCATAGAGGCTTGTCCTTAGATAGGCTGACTTTAAATAAGGGTGAAGGGGATGAAAGTCACACTAGCTGGGGCCTAGATATGTCAGACAAAGAGAGAGAAACCTTCCGTGGGCAAGAGGAAGGAAGTGCATGCAGTCCTTTGAGGAATGTCTGCAGACAGACAAGAAAGTAAGATGGTCTGATCTAAAACAGCCTAAAGATAGGACACCAGATCCTATAGCATATCCAGAGCATCTTAAAGGACGATCGAAATAGCGAGAAGGGAGAGTCACCACCATATGTGATCAGGCTGAGGTCATTGCCAGGTAGAAGGCGATCAGGAACCATAGTTCCCACTATGGATAGGCAGACAATGGCAGCCGATTGTGGATTTGGATTCACACAGTTCCCTTTATTGGAGAAAGGAGGGGCCTGACTGCAGTATATTCCTTGGCCACAAATGGATAAGGATAATTTAAGGTGTAAACTTCCTAGTTTAACGGCGGGTGCAGGAAAATTGATCTATGAGCTAGAGAAGATGACAGGGGGAAATACATTAGCAATAGGGGACATTAAGGGTCTCCTAGCAGCCATTCTTTGGGAAAGGGCTGATGACATTTGGACTAGCGCAGGATATTCAAGTGTCGTAGAACAGAACACAGCGCATGATGGAGCGCCATTTAACAATTGTAGAGGAGATGTCTTGAGAGCACGTAGGGTGCAGTATCCTGATACATCAGATATGGGTACAATTATGGCATGTAAGATGAGAGAAGGTGAAGATCTGCTTGCTTACATTCTAAGTATTCAGGAAGAGTGGATTCTTGAAACGTGGGAACCATGGGGAAGACAGTGGAACTATTTTACTACATTTTATGTCAACGATTGCCAGAACAGGTACAGAGACAGCTCAAGGAACTAGTGGGAATGTAAGCGAAGCCATGGGCAGAAATACAGTTGACAAGAGCACATCCCTGTCGGTTGTTGCAAGAGAAAAATTTGAAGAAGGAAGATTCTAGAAAACTTGAGGAAGCCAAGGTAGTTCAGAATAAATTGTCAAAACACGCCATATAAGGGGCAGTGTTGACAAGCGGAGAAGGTTTGGGAATGCAGCAAGCAGTGGGCGCATCATAGGTGACTAGTCAGCACCAAATGGATCAAGGAGGTAAAGGGTTTATACCACTAAACAGAGGAATGATCTATAGAGGAATAGGTGGTTTTCAGAATAATCAAGGTGGTTTTTAGAATATGCAGAATGATAATCAAACTGTACAAGGAGGATTTAATCAAGGGGGCCAAATCAGAAGAGCTCCTCCTGTTTGTTGGACATGTGGGATGACAGGGCACATGGCGTGCATGTGTGTAAGCCAAGGTTATGTACAGGGGGGGAAGCTTATCCTCCAGCATATAGCTCACAGGCTAGGGACGGGTTCACCTAAGATCAGACAGTGTATCAAGCACAAGTGCCGCAAATACAACAGACATTGCAACCACAGCAAACACCATTGAATCTGCCGCAAGGGCAGTCGCAGCATGCACCCATGCAGATACAGCAGAATGTAAACACGGGACAGATACTGACAGCTACAATAGGACAGCTCACAGGGCGACTTGATGTGTTCAGCACTATCAGTGACACCAAACCCCCAAGAGGAACCAAGGGTTGATGTGACGATAGGAGGCAAATCTTTTCCTTTTCTGATGAATTACCAGTCTCCATAGGAGAGTGTGACATATCTGTTCCATTACTGTATTCAGGCAGACACCATTTAACATACTAGGATGAAATTTAATGATGAAGCTTAATATGACGATTTATTTTACTGATGAAGGTATAGCGTGTTCTACTCCAGGGATACATTATATGAATATGGGTGAATTTATATTGGCGTTTACAGGGCAAATGGCTCTGCGAGGAATGCCGCTAGAGCCATACATTTTTCTTTATGGTGTACGCATTCTGCTGACATGGCTACGTGGCTTAGTGGGAAAGATTATGAGAATACCTGATGAATTTTTGTTCATGCCACAGATACCTATGGACGAAGGCGGGGGACAGACTATTCCCCAAGAGTTAAATGCAGCCATAGTGCGAGGGGAGATGGCCATGATTGAACGTACCGATGATGAGGGCAGGCCATGGAGGACAGTGATTGCCATTGGGGAAGGGTGCTTATTGACTGACGTCACTGACAAGGATATGTTTAGAGATGATCCATCAGATGATGAGGTAATATTTGAGATGAGTATTACATATTGAATCAGAATAGAAAAAAGAGAGATCCCACAGGGAATGGTGATAATGCGGCAGCATCCAGCATTTTTTGATGAAGATTTGGAAAAGGTACCAAACTTTTAATGGACTACAGGTCCTTATGACGTAGGCCTATTGAATCGGGTAGGGGAAGTTAAGATTAAGCTGAAGCCAGGAGCAATTTTACCTCGAGCAAGACAGTACCCCATGTCTCGATAGGCAGATGAGGGTATTTTTAAGATAATTTCAGCCCAGATGGAACAAAGTATTTTAGTGATGTCAGAGTCACTGTGTAATACTGCAGTTTATCTGATTAAAACATCAAATGGAGGGTCATGGAGATTCATACAAAATATGAGAATGATTAACCAGAAAGTAGAGGCAGAGTTTCCTTTAGTTCCAAATCCAGCGATGATACTATCTAGTATCCCAGCAGAAGCACGATATTTCACGGTGATTGCATAAGGATTCCCAAGACCTTACGTAATTTACGTTTCACCAAACTAAACTGAAGAGCACTTTTTTGCCCCAAGGGTACTGTGAGTCTGGATGGACTTAAGTAATATTGATTTGAAAAGCATTGTGCTACAATACGTAGATGATATTTTGGTTTGTAGTGTGACAGAAGATGAGTGCAGACAAGACTCGATTCAGTTAATGACTATCCTGGCAGACAAGGGATATAAAGTAGACAAAGAGACATTGCAATATTGTCAAGAAGAAGTGTTACATTTAGGACAGTTGATTTTACATGAGGGGAAGAGATTCACACCTAAAAGAGCTGAGGCGATTATGAAAACTGCAAAAACACTCACGATAAAGCAAATGCAGCAGTTTGTGGGACTATGCAACTATGTTAGAGCATGGGTGTTTGATTACAGTTCATAAACCAGACCCCTTTTGCAGGCTCTGAAGAAAGCACAAGTGGATAAGGAAAAAATAGAATGGACTGAGGAAATGGAGGGATGGTTTGGAGAACTGAAGAAAGCAATTTGTAGAGCTACAGGTTTTGGAATTCCCAAGTATAACGAGGAGTTATTTTTATTTTCACACATGAATGGGACAGTCATGACAGGGGTGCTTACACATAGAACTAAATTGGGGTAAAAACCCCTGGCATACTACAGTGGGATTTTAGATCCAGTTATGAGAGGGCACTTTCCTTGTGAACAGTCGCTGGCAGCAGCCACGTTCACAATAGAGAAGTCTACTAGTATTGTGATGGGGTGTTCTATGACATTGTTTGTTGAGCATTTTTTGTTTGCCATTTTGGAAAAACCTAAGGGTACATTGACATCTCAGAGAGCTTCAGCATATGAGGTGGTTATTTCAAAACCAGCAATCAAAATAGTCAGGTGTAAAATAGAAACCCCTGCGACGTTTGTAGCTGAGCTTGTGGGAGAGGCAGAGCACGTGCTTGATTGCGCTATGAGTAATTCTATGATGACAGGCCGCGCATAAAGGAAAATGCATTAGCAGGGGGGAGATTCTGTTTATTTATGGTTCTTCGAAAATCAATCAAACTCGTTATGAAAAGCATTCAGGTTCAGCCGTGGTGAGGCATAGAGCAAATGGGGAATTTGAGCTTGTAGCAAGGGCAAGACTACCGTCTCACTTTTTCAGCGCAAGCAGCAGAATTGTTGGCATTTATTGTTGCGCTCAAAAATCATGCAGAGCAGGAAGTAATGGTGTACTGTGACTCTGCCTATTTGACATCAACCATTCACGCAGGGTTAGCACATTGGAAAAGGAGAGGCTACCTCAGAGCAGATGGCACTCCAGTGCAACACATAGCATTATTGGATAGGCTTATTAAGGCACTACAACTCCCAGTAGCCATAGCAATAGTTAAATGTGCAGCACATTCTAAATGAACTGACTTTATCTCGCGTGGGTACGAAGTCACAGATGAAGAGGCCAAAAGGTTTGCATGTTCACCAGATATTTCAAGTATTGATACTCCAGATGAAAAAAGGAAAATGTAGTTGTGATTATGACAGTAAAGGATGGGTTTAATCTTTTATTGAGAACACAGTTGATGTAAGTTCAAGGCAGTGCAGGAAAGCAGGTATTGTGGAAATGTTGAGGGTGTTCTTTATCCCCCTCTGTAGCATTATGGCGACAGGACAGCACTGTAAAACCGGTGATGCTTGTAGCATTGTTAAGGGTAGCGCTTGAACAGCTGCACTACCCAGCGCATGTAACTAGGGAAAGCCTCGCAGCAGCTATTGCAGAGGATTGGTTCATACTGAACCTACTAGAACAGGTTGCATTTTATGTAGTAAATTGCATCGTTTGTCAAATGTTTACCACTGAGCATACACTGCAAATGATCAAAGGAGTGATTCCTCAACTGAAAAGTCCTTTCCAACATTTACATATCGATTATGTTGACATGCTGCAAGTATGTAGTGGATACAGGTATTTGATAGTGGTGGCGTATCACTTTTGGATGTGTATCAAAAAAGGTCCTTGCACTCAGCCTGATGCCACTTGTGCAGCAAAGCTTTTAGTCAGAGAAGTCTTTCCCAGATGGGGAGTGTGTGAGGTGTTGAGATCCAACAATGGGTCCAATTTTTTTAATGAAGTATTTGAATTAATTAGGCCTATTATTAAGTATAAAACACAAGTTTTCTTCTGCTTATCACCTGCAAGCAAATGGAATATGTGAGAGACTCAACGGTCTCCTTAAAGAGAGAATTGCAAACCTGAAATTGATACTGAAGAAGGGATGGCTGTATTGCCTGCCCCTTGCATTATATGCATTGAGGATTCAACCTTGGTCGGACCACCACCTCACACCCCATAAGCTAGTAAGAGGGAGGCAAATGAAAATGTCTTTGTGTCCTCCATCGAGGAACAGAAATGATGACCAGAGGACTTCAGAAATGTTCAGAAATGAGTTACGTGGTTTTTTCACATGTATTACCGCTGGTATCTCTGTCATTTTAGATTAACTTAAACGCAAGGGGGGATCGGTCTCAGGTGACCCAGATGAAGACCATTCTGCAACCAGAATTCAAGAACTACTTCTTGTACCTGGACTTTTTATTGTAGATTTAGTCCTAGTGCGTAATTTCACCAGGACGTGGCACCAGTCACACTTCAGTGCTGCCTACATTGTAGAAAACATTACTCCCTCAGCATTAAAAGTTCAAGAGAGACGTGAATGCATCCATTTGAATGACATAAAGCCTTACGCTGGTGAGACCGACGTACTCCCAACCGTTGATACAGAAGCAAGACAAGAAGAAGAAGTTCAGCATGTGCAGACCCCATCGATGACGAGGAAGAAGATTGCTAAGGTTGCTGACTAAATAAATGCAAGTGTCCATTTGGGCTGTGGATCACCCCAGACACTCTTTATAGATATTATAGCAGGAGTGCAAACTTAGTTCTTGAGTCACAGGAATCTTTTGAATTGGACTTAAGAAAGTATTGACGTACTAAACATGCCAAACCTGGAGTTTGAATATGACGACTTGAAATGTGAGCAGTCTCCAGACTCGTTCGTCACTGAGTTTCTGTTCAGTTAAATCAATGGTCCTATCCGATGTCGATGTCCATAGGCTCCTTCTCACTGTTTTCATTTTCGCTCATAGAGCTTATCCTGCTCTTGAAGGGCACAGTACTAATATGCACATTTTTCTGCATGATGCTAAAAATGGCCCTGCAATCAGGAAGCTTCTTGTGGCAATAGTTGAACAGATACAGCAGTTACCTAATCATTTAACAGAGTTGCCTGAATAAAAAGGTTTTTTCCTTCCTTAAAGCAGTATACAGGCATTATGAGGACTGTTGGGAATGGTACAGATTTGGAAAGTGAGCAAACTCAACGACGTGTTGAAAATCGTTGATGGTGGGGATTGATGTATTGGTGCATAATATATGCGTGCTCAGCATTTCTCATTGTTTTCCTGATTTTGCTAATCCATATTGTTTACCTCATTGGTCCAAGCAAAGTGTAAGTCCCTTAAATTCTTCCCATTCCAGTGACTCATGTAGAATTATCTGTTACAGAAAAGCCAAAGCCATTTGTGATTATCCCTACACCGGCAGCACATGTGAGGCCACCCATTTCTATGACAAGTGTTCCTATGATTCCCCCTGTAGGAAGGACCCTTATTGATATACTTCACAAGCATTATGCACGCACCGTCCTTCTGAGAGGGAGACACAGGAGAAGCACAAGAGTAGACAATTATGAATTAAACAATTATTTAGACAGCACAGCACACTTGGGTAAGGTAGTAGATAGAACCTCTAAGGAAGTTTCTATATTTGTGCTCTCATTCCTTATGACATAGGGAATTCCAAGCTGTAGAAGTAGCAGTCCAGAAAGCTTGCTGCATGACGGACCTTGCACTATGCCGTATGAGAGGTCAGTTCCAGGGTCAAACAGCATCCTTGGTATGGGTGACCGAGAAGACAGCTCCAGAAGAAGATGATTATGTGCAAGATTTAAAGACAAGAGAGAGACCCCACACCAGAGATCTTGTGATAAAATATGAACAGCCTGGATTGAATGGGGCAGGAATCAGATGGGAAGTAAATAAAAAAGCTCAATTGTCAAGGAAAGGACCCTGAAGAAATAAAAAGGTGGAAGGAAAGAGGTCAGCTGCAAATCAAGGGAACAGTGCTGACTCCAAATGGATGGGCTGAAGGCCTGATTGTGTGTAAAGCGCCAGCACTAACCATACAACCTGAAACAATTGTGTGGCATGCAGAAAATGAATGCAAGCATCATTGGCTGAACACTGCAAAGTTGCTGACATGGGTCGATGATAAAGAGGGACCTTTGCAAATAGTACCTCTAGCGAATGCATCCTTGTTTTTCAGAAACAATGGCACAAGAAAAGTTGCAATGAATCTGCAGTGCGGTCGAATTTTCGACGTGCCAGGCATGAAGGACAGAACAGTAGTGATAATGGCCCACTACTGGCCCTGTGGATCCAGAACGTATATGAAATTGCCCAAGGACTGCGGAGGGATGTGTTCTATAGTGAATATTCATGTTCCAGCATTGGTGATTCCAAAGAGTGACCTGAACATTGGAGAGTTTCCAAAAGCAGATGCTCATATAAGGAAGAGGAGATCACTTGAATTTCTCAATCAAACAAAGAGGGATAACTGTTTTTCAGCTAAATCCATAGAACCTTTCGATGCTATTCCGTATGAACACCGGTTATTCAGTCAGACTTCGGCAGTATTCGCGACAATCTTCATGCCAGGGATCCAGACGATGGTGAATGTGAAGTGGTTGCAAATCACTTGCTGGGAGCTCCTGCAGATGATCGACATTACCATAAAGGGATTCAATGCTATCAAAGGAGAATTGAGAGCCATAAGACTGATGACCCTGCAGAATAGATATGTCTTGGATATGATCACAGTAATCAAGCGGGTATTTTTGCCAACATTGGAGAATCATGTTGCACATTAATACCTTCTCATGATGATGAAATTTGTGACCTTGACAGAGGCCATAACCTTGCTAACAAACTTGCACATCAAGATGGAAGATGAGACAGAAGATATTGCAGATGACTGCTGGTTTGCATCAATCTTGTCATGGGTTTCTCAATGGATGGCAAATATTTTCAAGTTTCTTGGAGCATTGTTGGAGATGATCATGTTTGGATTCTGTGTGATCAGAATAATAATCACAGAGTGCAAGAAGTCAGCAAAGAAAGTAGTAGGAATGAAGATAATGATGGATGTTGAGTCTGGGTTTGTACCCAAAGAATTAACAGATGAAGAAATCAGAAAATATATAGAAGCACTTGAGGAAACCAAGTTCCTGTATCCAAGAAACCACAAGAATTATGTGGGAAGATGGATCTACTGTAGCCCGAATGGACAATGTAGTCATATGACCTGGAGCGTTGATGAACATGTAAAATCAGCAGTATCTCTGAAAGGAGTAGTAAAGGTATGGAATGTAAAGAAGCACTTTTTCTGACAAGGATATCTAAATGTCAAGACTGATGGGAGAGTGGTCGATCAATAAACCAGAGGGGGGAGTTTAGAGGAGGAGCCAAATGCCTCTATTAGAAGTCCCGCCCCTATTTTGCCTATATGTTGGAAGCCAGAAGTTGTGACATGTACGATGCCAATAATGTTACCTATACCGCAAAGAATCCTCGAAACAAGGTATCCATTGAGAAAGCTCTATATGATGTACCTGCAGAGAAATGACAGCCTACTAAAGGAGGTTCCTGAAGAAGTGTGAAGCGGTGAAGGCAGAGGATTGGTGACGTCACATGAAGCAGATATGACACACCAAGAAGAGATGCCAAGGAAGAAGGTGAATAGGCCTTATAGAAGTTGATGGTGAAGTAAAGTATCGGATAACATTTCATGTGCGGAATGAAGATTGCACATGCGGAGAACACTGAAGAAAATGCAAGATGCTGAAATGCAAATAGACTAAGTAACCATGAAGGCTGGCTATACATAGTGAATAGACTGCAGGTGGTGCCTCCATTATATACATGTGTATAAAATATGCATGTTCCACGTCACATTTTAGCAAACCAGGACCTCAGTTGCAAAAAAGGCTGAATGTGTGGTGCAGTAGAGAAAGACAGCTGACGAGGAAGGAAGATTTGAGAAATATTGTCTGGCCCAGTGTCAAGGGTTGGGGAAGGCAAGAAACTGGTTATTTATTCGAGAAGATACAATTAAAGTGAGAAGCAAGGCAAGCTCCTGTTGAGGTGCTATGGAAAAACACTATGAGTGCCAAGTTTTATTCATTTAATAGTGTTAAAGGTGAAGAAGGAGCTAAAAACATGGTCACCTGTTACATGGGGTAGATGAAAATAGACTTTGGGCAAGCTACATCGAGACTGAAGATAAGGCTGTGCTCACACTCCCTTCTATTTTCCAGGCGCAGTCATACTTTGCAAGGCCAAGTTCAAAGACAATTTGAATGGCAGACAGCAGGAGTGATGATGGATGATGGGCTAATTGGATGGGAAGGCATGGTGAAGTCCACCCATGAGCACCTGGTGTACCAGATGCATGGTGCTAGAGAGTGGAATATTCCAGAAGGGACAAGCATGCCAACCAATCATAGAGGGCCACATAGCAAAGAGCCCTAGAGTTTGAAAGCCAATGAAACGTTGTGTATTTTATGACACTGAAGTTGACTTGAACTAGGTTTGGGAATCTGACTTTAGAGATCCAATCACAATCCTATACCCCATAGAAAGTATATCTAGATGGTCCACACAAACCAATCCCTATCCAACGTAAGTTTTCTTATTTTGGCACGTAGTATGACATCAGTTATGACGAGGTTTTACTATATAACTGTGTTTTTTCATGTAACACGTTGAGAGAAATACTGTGAGAGGTCCGTTGATGTCTGTTGGACTCCCTGTTTTAGATAATTGTTAATAAAACAGCAAAAGTTTGATAACTTCCTGAGTTGGTCTTATTACTGGTGTAAGAGTAAGTTCTGCATCCCCATTCATCCCATATAGCGCTACCTCGATTAAAGGGCCTACGGGTTCAAGACTTTGATACTTGGAGGCACCATGGGTAGGGACATTGCAATAAGATGCCATGAGTAAGTTGAGTGGCAAATACATTTGTGTTGTGAAATACATGAATGACACTATTACTATTAAATATGTAGCAACTCTATATTCATTACATGTTGAGTGGGGATTTTCTTTTAAATAATAGCAGCAAATATTTTAGAAAACTTCAATAGATATATGAAAACCTGGAAATAATGTTCTTATTACGGGCTACTTGTAACATCACAACTGAATTGTAATAAGAAAATGACATCACAACTCCTGTGTAATCAGTTATTGTGCTTCAGATGTGATGTCACAATGCCTGCTGCTTGAGCCAGCAGTGAGTATTGCAGCTGTCATTGCAGCACTCAGTTAAAGCTGTGAAAAGCCTTTCAAATTCCTCGCTTGCAGAATAGTTTTGTGTCACTTTGCCCAGACGTGGGTGCCTTGCTCGCTGTGCCATAGGGAACCAAGATGCACCTCACTGAGGAGGCCGAAACAGGCCGAAACATGCCTGGGGTTGCTGTGTTTCCATGCAAAGTTGACCTGGCCTAGCAGTTGGACTGGGCTGCTAGCATTGGTGGCAGTATCTGACTGATTTGCATATGGCTGGACCCCTTTTGCAATGGCAGAGAGGGGCTAAAAAGCAGTGGTGTGGAATGTTGCCCAGAGCAGTGCCAGGGGTTCAGATGTATTCAAAACCTTCCACTAATCACTTTGTTGGTTGGCTTTACAGCCATTGACAAGGAACTGTATATATAGTAGAATGTTTAATTTGTGGACTTCTGGAGTTTAACACAAGTGAACAAGAATCTGCATGTATTACTTATTTCAAAGCACAAAATGAACCCCTTTTTCGATATATGTTATTAAAATGCTTGACCCCTTTTCTGCAACACATTAGGAAATGCATTTTTACTTTTTAAAATCCAGATTCTATATTGATTATATGAATCAGCAAATGGAAGATGTCCTACATTATATTATGCAAGAGACACTGTATTAAAGGGAACAGTATGAGGAATAAAATACCCCCTACTATACATACAATGGATATTGCAAGTCATCTTGGAGTTCCATGACCTTATAAAACAACACAGTGTTTGGCCTTGTTCCTCTATTTGGTCCAGAAACTCCTCAGTGACTTGCAATATCCTTGTAATGCACAGTAGAGGGTACTTTATGCCACATATAATAACATAATCCCACCTGAGACTCCTCTCATACATGCTCCCTTGCCGAACATCATCCCACCGAAGGCCCACAGTAGCAAAGTCCGCAGCTGAGTAAGGTATCAGCTGTTTAGAGTTGTTTGGCACAGAAAAGGCAAGGAGACCAGATCAGGGAACCATAACGTGAAGAAACTAGACCGGAGGAGGCCAGACTTTGCATCTTACAGTGAGCTGTGCCCCTGCTCTGAAGGGTGTTGAACTTTTCTCATAAAGTCTGAAAAAAACAACGCAGGAAGTGTCTATCCAAGGCACAGAAGCCTTTGTACGAATACAATGGAGGCAGCTACAAAAAGCCACACGCCATTGCTCTTTCTTAACCATGGATTGTTTCCCCATTCTAAATCTTAAGAAGTTTCTACACATCTTAACTTTCCTAGTCCATCCTATTTTTATAAATGTATTATACCCCCTGTATCACATGAAGAGCCAAACCATCATACATGGATTTTTCCTGCTTTGGGTGGCTGGCAACTTGGATTTTGTAACCTATTCGATCCCAGTCTTTGTTCTTAAACTGCACTTTGGTTTGTGAACTATCCTGGTCCTCAAGGAGTAGAGAGGTTAACATAGGGCAGTGGGTGATTTCTATCACCATTTGTTTATATATTTCAGCACTATCATTTTGCTTATTTGCACATCTAGTCACAGTAGGAACACGAACACATGAGGAGGGAAGGGAGGTGGCCTAAGGCAACCCCTTAAGCCAATTAGGCGTTCCTTTCTGTACCCTTGTAGGCTCCATGTGTGTATTAACTTTATCCATGCTGGAAAACTCCCTGGGGCATTCTGCGGAATGACAAAAAAGTGCATGCTGCCGGATGACATCTTTTCTTGCTAATCCGGCTAAATCTCTGATAAATTCACAACTCGATGCAACCACCAACTGTTGGATACAAAACACATGGTTTGGGGGATGGGCGGACTCAAGCAGCCCCCTGAGCCACTCCAGCATTCCCTCCTGTGTCCTTAAAGTCTGCTGCTCTGTTTTAAAAGAGTGTCCTCAATATATTTAGCTGTTATATTATAGGATTTTATTAACCGTCATTTTAATACTGCTTTAATTTTAAGGCAGGGCTCGAGATATGGCTAAACGTACGGCGACAACACACACACCCCCAGCACTTGTGCAAAAAACAACAACACGCTTATCTGCCCCATAACAGTAGAGAACATACTAATAAATACAATGGAGCTTTTCTTAAAATACATTGATCATTAGAAGTGCTGGCAAAGGGAATTTCCCATTATGAGGTCAACAAAAAGGATCTGGAGATAGCGACCTGGTAAATCAGAGCACACACAAGGGTAAACTCCAAAAACAAACCTTATATTTACAAAGGGAAAGGAAAACAATGCATCCTTTGATTACAATCGCACAGAAAGTCCTTGGGTAGAGAGCAAGATGTGAGGAAGTAATTAGACATTCCCAGTTGAAAAGCACTCACATCTGGTGGGAAAGATAGAGGTGGCCCCAAACAACATAGCCTTCCCCAATGCTTCTACTGATGAAAAGGCATAAATAACTCTCCTCCCATACACCCCTCTTGTCCAATAAATGAAAATTCTTAATTGCAAATTGCTGCTTCCCACTGACAGAGGAGGCACTCTTCATGACCCCTATTGTGCATAATTACCCCAGCCTCAATCGTATCTGCTGCTCCTATTGCTACAAACCTGGGTGCAATAAGCAAAGCTCGAAAGGCTACTGGGGAAAAGGCAAGGGGATACAAAAACCATCTAATGCATCCCAGCCTAAATACAACCCACATCCCTGTCCCAAATGCCACATATTGGGGCAAGAACCTACTTCACTACACAAATTGGTATGCAAGCTTAAAGTATAAACGGATACTATAAAGTCAAAATTATCAAAGGCCTCTGAAGAAACGTGGCCACAAAACATCACCCAGTTGTTAATGGAGATGGGAAAGACCCTATCGATAAATCAAAATCCAATTGAACAAATAATAGAGAATCATACTAGAAGGTACCCTGCTCCAGTTAGCTTTGGTATGCCAAAAAATAAGCAAAGAGGCTATGGTCCAGAATGTAGCTAAGAGTATGCGAACAGCCTGCCCAGGGAGCAATCAAAACCCCAAGGAGCACATCCCATAGTAGGGGAAATCAATGTAATATATATGATTAATGTACCTAGACTTGAGAGAGGGAAATTCAAAGGGAGGGCTAATCTAGTGAATACATGTATTCACTGGATTAGGCATAAAAAGCATTTCCTATTCATAATAAGAGACAATATTGTTGATATCTCCCACCATCCGTCCCCCTGAGTAGACAGTCTTGAACATATTAAAAACCACCTTAGTAATGACCATTTAAAAACAGGCCTCTTGTCAATTGACTTCCATGCGTTCCCTCCCCCAGGACTATGAATTGAATTAAGTAAACCCCAACTTCTCTACAGCTAGTTTAGTCATGGGAAAGACAAAATCACAATCTCTTGTTGATGAGGCACATGGAGAAGACACACATCTGCTGACTCCAGCAGTGCGGCAAATGTCTTCCTGCTTTTCTATCCCACCAGACCTGAATATAACCATGCACATACATATCCCAAATAAACAAGATCTCAAAATAGCATCATGGAATATAGACGGATTACTTACACATCTAAATGATTCATATTGGCTTAACCTGATCAGAGGTTTCAACATATTTTGTTAACCATAAACTTGCATTTTAGGGGGTTCCATGAATTTACATGGTACCAGCAACCCTGCCAAAAAGAAAGATGGGGTGACATAGCCAGGGATTATGCATCTGGATAAAGACTAATCTGAATGCCTGGATCTAATCTGTAACTAGCAACTCAGCTGACCTCTAAGGGCTATTAGTTAATCTTCTGGGAGGTGAAAGCCTGCTCTTGTGTAGAGACCCTATGGTGCCAATGGAATGAATACCCTCAATAGATTACAATCTTTGACAGATGATTGGGGTAAAACAGTTAAAAGAAAAGCAATATTGATAATTGTGGGGACTTCAACCTACAATTTGAACCTCAGAATGAGTTGATGGAGTTAATGGAACACAAGGATAATGTATTGAGTATCCCCAAGTACATGACCTCTGTGGAGTAAAATATAGCCCCTGGAGGCTAGAGGGATTTGAAGGAAACTTGCTAAGGTGGAGTTTCATTGAAGTCTAAAGCCAGCACAGAAATTGTGATGTCAGACATGAGGCCTATTGAACTAAAAACAGGTCTAAATCAATCTCAAATGAAGGAAAGTGTGCTTGGAAGTTCAAACGTGTGAATATATGCGCAATGTATTTCAGCAAGGAAAAAGAAAGATATTTGGCTTAAAGCAGGGTTTCATAGACTGTGAAAAACCATAATTTGAAATGGAATTCAGAGAAATTGCAGCATGTGGCATCAAAGTTACATAATACCAAACTGTGATCTAGAAATCTCAAGTGAAACCAAGCTTATTGTATTTATAAGAAATAAAATAACTTCCCTTTCCTCACCCCAAATGACAGTATGCAAAGAGAAGTGCCGACTTGGTTTCAAGGTGAACATGGTTTTCTCATATAACTGACCTGTGTATGGACAATCCAGAAGTGATACTCATGTCTTTTGCAACTGTGAGATTAAAGAAATACATTACACATCGACAGAAGGCCGGGATGCCTTATAAAATGCTTCATGTAAAATGCATTGCATGCGAGTTAAAAGCCATTTCTTGCAGAATTGTACATGTAGCAGGGTATTTCTACTGAAATGAAACTTTAACCACAAATACCTTTCCTCTGCTTGGCCTGGAGAGGGGGGTCTGGTGGTTAACAATCAATCAGGTTCATTGCTTAACAATACAAAGAAATACAGTGCCAAGATGTAAACCGCGGTGTAATTAGATAAAGCCCTGCTTTTTTTTTTACCAGAAGCAACCTTAAGGTCACAACTTCCATTACATGTGCATTAAGCTATGCCCTGGAACCTTGGGAGGCCAGGGAGGGATAGGCAACAATAAAAATGAGCCAGCATCTGGCTGGTGACATGTTTAAGGATAAATGAAACTTAAACAAATGGCGGGGGCTAGAAAAGTGAGCAAGGCCTGTGAGGCAGGGGTTTAATTAATAGAAACATACATTTTATTGCATAAAAATGGCCGCACATAAGCCACAAGGCTCATTCCAGACTTTTATTAAAGGTGACAGAAATCTCCTTTGAACCATGCCAAAACAATGTTTATGTGATAAATATAACAGAAGTTATTATGAAAAATTTGATTTGGGCCTTCCCATGATTCAGAGAGATTTGAAAGTTGGTGTGAGTGTGAAGGACAAAATTCACGTTCATATGGTGAAGTGTCATATTTTTCACTGATGCAGATCCTGAATAAATAAAGAAAAACTGTATCTCTGCAGAGGAACGGGTGTGCCGACTTCTGACTAGTATCATCTGATTTGCCCTAAAATGTAGTTCAGAAAAATATATACATACATGTAAAGATTTGGAAAATCAGGGTACTTGCCATGTTGGTAGATTTTCAGATTTTAAACAAGCAAAACCCACATGTCAGTTTGGGATGACAAAGCTTTCTCCTGCTTAGCTTTCCTAACCCACGCCCCTGAACTTGTTGTCCTATTAGCACACAGGTGGGAGGTGGGTAAAGAGAACCAACCAATCCCTTCGGTGGGAATCATGACAAATTTGTGATGTAATTTGCCCTATTAGAAGACCAGTTTGCATCAGAACTGGGATTTTTCACTTTATTCCGAGAGTTAACCTGCTACTGAACTCTTGCGAGAAACACCCAAGCAGAGAGACCCCTAATCTTGCATTAGAGACAGGGACAAGGAGACATAGAAGCTGACTGGGACCCCATGGAGGAGTCAGAGGGGATTATCCTTGGCTGAAACCCTTGCTGTCTCAAAGGTGCCCAGCTGTATCCTGATGCCCACTACAAGGCCTCTCCTGTAAGTAAAACTATTCCAAAACCAGAGACTGTGTAGGCCCTACATTTTTCTCATGTATTGTTCTAGTTATTTCCCCACAGCAAAATACCCTGTTTGTCTGTGTAGATCCTTAGCATATTTAATTAAAGTAAATCAATTAATTCCCCTACAGAAATCACAAGATGTGTTCTGTTAGGATTCGTAACTAACAAGCTCCTCTCAGTGTGTTTTTAGAGCCAGTATAGACATAAAGATTTGGTTGAGTATTTGTAAGAAAATCCCCGACTTTGGTACAGAAAGGGCGGTCCCGAATTCAAAAGAAACTATCCCAAAACCCTGTTCCCAAGTGAGTGTGCAGGGTGAAAAACGAAATTCCCCATTGATCGCCTACAATTTAAATTAGAATTGTTAAGCCTTGTATTTCCTTTGCATTTGTCTTGGGAAAACAAAATTGTCCCTTTGTTCCCATTGTGCTCTGACCCAAACCACAACGCCCTGCCAGTTTTTTGTTTTATGTGTGGCAAAAGAGTTTTCCCATTTTGTTCACACTCCCTGCCACTGGCCTTCAATTCAGAGGGGTCAAGTCTAATTGATGTTTGGAGGGTGGGGGTTGTTGCGAGAAAAAGTAGTATAACCAAAAAGGCAATCACGGTGTGCTTTGAATTGTTCTTTTTCTGTATTGGTGAGTGATTTGAAAGGAAAGCTGCGGGAAAATGTAACTGCATATCTTAATAGTATCTCTGTGTTGGTGCCATTATGGAAGTATTTTCTGTTGTTTTGTTGCCACAGCATTGCTGGCTGATATTAGTCTGTTTGTCAATCTGGATGCAATAAATGTTTAAATAAATATTTTTAATACACACGGGCCTGGTTCATAGTCCATTGTGATACCAGGTATTTGTTGGGGTTGGGTCCGAGACGGGTTGGAGGACTTACTAAACTGAGCTAAAATAACAGTGCTTTGTTGCACGCCACCTTCATTGGGGAGGGGGGGGGGGGGAGGAACTCCCTGGGTTGTGTGTGACCGTGTAATAAACTGCAACACCCCACATCATAACACAACATTACAAGTACGCCTTACAGGCAGCAAAGCTGTACTTCAGAATCCAGATGCAAGCTTGCAATGTCTGTATAGTGCTTGATATATCACCAAATCAAACATCTGTAGTGGGAAGAAACATAGCCATATGGATTACATCCTAATTGACCTCACTTGTGCGAGGTATGTTAGATCAATGGAAAAACATAGGAGAGAGGAAAGTGATAATGGAGTAATCTGTTTGATAATTGCTGTTAAATCTCCGACCTTCCATGTAACAGAGTTTGCTAATACCCTCTGCCACACTAACAACCAGAAAAGATTAAAATGGGGAGGTTTACAACTGACACCAAATCTCCCAATTGTTTATAATGACACTCTTCCAGGTTTGGAAAGCCAAGAGTATTCCAATAGTTGTGAGTATTTGATATCTGGCCATAAAGCACTCTCCACGACCCTAGCACCTAATTTCACGAGATCTGTTAAAGCAGTCACTGACCAGCAAACAACAAGGGAAGGTTGGTACGATGGAGAGTGCAGGCAGGCAAAAGCTAAACTGCTGTCGGCCCTAAAATCAAAAATTTACAAATCACAGGAGAGCCAGAAAACTAGAAAAGAGTACAGAGGAGATCCAAAAAACTAGAAAAGAGTATAAGACCCAGATAAAAGAATGGAAGAAGATGACACCACTAGGAACATGGAAAACACTCATAATAGCTGCAACTGGGAAAGATGCCAAGATCTGATGGCAACTCATTAGCCTTGGAAATAAGAATAACAAGAATACCTTCCAATGGGAAATCAGAGAAAGTGCCTGGCTTTCTAATTTTCCTGCACTTTATTCAGATAATATAATATAATTCCAGACATGGCCAGGCGTAGCCTAGAAGCTGAGCATATGGACAGAAATACAGCAACCGTGGTAATATGATATGGCATTGATAACGCCACAAATGTTTCGAGGCGTGTCAAGACAAGGAGGGGAAACAAAGGGAGTACAAAACAACAATCTTACTAGGCCTTGTGTCATTCAGATCATGCAAGCGCAGGGAGGGTTCGAGGGGAGAGGAAAAGTGCAAAAGGGGTAGGGGATGGAGAAGTGCACAAGGGAGGGAGAGGGAGAAGTGCAGGTAACAGAGTGCAGCCTCTGGGTGGCTAAATGCCGGTAATCAGAGGGTGCAGCCAGCGGGTGGCAATAAGTGCAGAGAGTGGGTGGACTGTAGGGTTACAGATACAGACCACAAGTGCTAGGGGGGCCAAGGAGGCAATGCGAGGTGAAACTGGACAGGCAGGGTCCTGGTCCCAAATTCAGAGGGTGACCAGGTGACCAGGTGTTTGGAACAGATGGATTATCAGAGCAGAAGCAAAGAGCAAGCTCTTGAGTTGCTTGCGGAACTGGAGATGGTTCTGCTAAAGCTTGAGAGAGGCAGGGAGGCTGTTCCAGAGGAAGGCCCCAGCTGAAGAAATAGATCTGCCCCAACTCTCTGCTTGGAAAATTGACTGACCCTCAGAGAGTTGGAGGTGGATGAGCGGAGAGCCCGAGAAGGGAAATACTTTGGAAGAGTTGGAGGTAGTGCAGACCCTGGCCCCAGAAAGCTTTGTGGACAATGAAAAGGGTCTTGAACTTGATCCTCGCTGCCACTTGGAGCCAATGAAGAGATTACAGAGCTGGAGAGATACGATCCCTGGGCTTGAGGCCACAAACAAATCTTGCAGTCCTGTTCTGGATAAATTGTAGAGGACGGAGAGTAGAGGCGGGAAGATTCAGAAAGCGGCTGTTCAAGTAGTCCAGCCTTGAAAAGAACAGAGCTCTGGAGACAGTGAGGAAGGGAAGAATACCTCTGAGGAGGTGCAGCTGATAGTTTGACTTCTTAGAGATGCCAGAAATGTGAGGAGAGAAGGAGATGGTAGAGTCAAAGATGACCCCAAGGTTCTTAACACCACAGGTAGGAGAAGGATGAGGGCCCAAAGTGGGAGGACAGAGAGAGAGAGCAAAGGAGGGAGCTGGTATTCCGATGAGGAATAAATATAGATGAGGTGGCTGTAGCAATTGCAAAGCAAACCAGGGGAAAGCTCCTGGACCCAACCAAATCCTGGTGGACTTGTATATGAGTGATCTTATATATGTCATCTTTATTCAATGCTATCTCTAGAACTGGTAAAATCCCAGGAATTGTTTTTATTTATTATTGGGTATTTATAATGCACCTATACAGCAAATGGTGTTTCAAGGTGCCACCAGACAAAAAAGGGGGTGGGGCAAGGATGAAGAATAACAAAAACAGTCCTACTAGGCCTTGTGGCATTCGGATTGTGCAAGTGCAATCGCATGAAGTGCAGGGGAGTGGGGTCCACATGTTAAGTGTGAGGATGGGCTGGACCGGACCCAGTAGGGGTACGATCCTGCCAGGCTAGTGCAGGGGGAGGGAGCATGGTAGGGCAAATCCAGGAATGGGATGGGGGTCAGGGGAGACAGAGGAGTTGGCATAGAATGGGCAAGGAGGCCCTGGCACTTAGCTGAAATTGTGCCAATCTTCAAAAAAGGAGGCCCATGTATCCCAAGTAACTACCGCTCAATATCCCTTCCGGACACATATAGCAAAATGTATGGGAAAGTCCTACAGATTACCTGGAGGAGTGGGTGAATTATACCAACGCAATACACATCTCTAAACCTGATTTAGAAAAGGTGCAAGCACTGTTGACCAAATGTTCAGATTCACCCTTTCTTGACAAATACATTTGGATTAATGGGGGCATATACATCAGGTCTTTGTAAACTTAAAAGCTGTGTTTGACAGTATTCCAAGGCTGGTACTAAGCACTTGTGATCAAGAATGGTCCCTCCATCGTTGCTAAAAGCCATAATGGATCCCCAAGATAGAACAAGGACTCAGGTTTGATGGGGGTTAGAGGGCAAAACCACCAAATCTTTTTCAGTAGAGAAGAGGGTGAGGCAAGGATGCCTACTAGCCCTAAAACGTTTCAATGTACTGTTCGACGAACCACTTCTGCATTATCCAATCAATAGTTCAGATGCTCCAGTCCTGGAGGCAGAGAAGATTGGCATCCTCGTTTTTGCGATGATGCAGTTATCATCTAGCAAACTGCATCTGGATTTATGAGACTTGCTGTTCACCTTTGGGCTTCCTTGGCACAAGTGGTATAGAAATCCACAATGAGAAAACAAAGGCAATCAGTTGTGGCAAGCAGATAGGCTTGCGTACTAGGTTCAATCTCCAGATTGGTAGTTAAAGGATGGAAGAGGTTAGCCACTTTGACTACAACGGGGGTATGGTTCTTGAGGAATGGGAAATGGTCCAAGCACACAGATAAGGTCAACACTGCTTTTGAGAGGCAATGCAATGGTATCTGAGAAACAGGAGAGACAGAGCAGCCCAAAAGATCTCTTAAGTTACCAGAGTTATCTTGCTCTTCCATGGTTTAAGCATATAAACAAATACATGAAATTACTAGACATAGAAGAGTTCTGGTTAAACATGGGAAGTAAACAGGTACTAAGTGACGCTTATGTAGATTTCACCATGAGAGAAAATGTATCCAAGTGTATCTTCTTGTCGATGGCTACAAATATCTCTTCACGAAAAAACAGCTATTTAATGGAAAACTATCTTTGTACCATTGAGATACCAATACCAAGAGCCCTTTACCTACAACTAAGACTGGGCACACTGCCCTTGGCAACTGTCATGACCCAGTGGAAGAAGGGGGAAGCAGACTCTTGCCCCTTCTGCCAGGATATGGCAAATTGGCCTCATTCTGAGTTTGGCGATGTGTTGAAAAACGGTGCCAATGCAGTGGTAACGGAGTTACCACTGCATTAACTCATTACTGCACTGCTGAACTATGGGTTTGGAGGTAAGGCGGGGGAACAACCACCAGATAAATACTGGAGGTAATTCCACTACCTTACCACCAAAAATATTCAATTTTAGCAGAATGACCACAGGGGGAATTACAGCCAGTGTTAATTCCATCAAAATCCCCATGGAGTCATCTGGACTCCTTACATGGGGACTAACACCACCATGCCACCACTTGCAATCTGGCAGTAAATCCGCCGGACCAAGTGACAGTACGGTAAATCCATTAAGTGGTATCTCAGTGGATTTACCACCAAACTTATAATGAGATCCAGAGTCCTTACAGCATTTTCTATTCTGGTGTCCACTACTTTCAGACATGCAAGGGAGGAATCTGGAGCTATCTCTCTTAGATGCATTCACTCTATGATAAGAGCCGAAGAAGTCTGTGAGGCAGGCAGCTCAATCGGCATAATTTTTTCGGTATCGACTTACCTCGAGAAGGCATGGCAAATGAGAGAGAATTCTTCAACTACTGCCATATAAGACCGTCCACAAAATGAGAACTATCTAGTTGTAGTGGTCTCTGTGAACCGAGCCTACCTAAGAAATGTATTTGGAGGGGCTTTTTCAATTACTTTAGCACATGCTGATTTTTAATATTTTCATTTGTATAACATGAGGTTATTTTTAATTGTTTGAACTGTCACCCAACTGCTGTTTTACACTTGTATGGTCTTGGCATCGAAATAAAGTTGAATGATGATGATGATGATGATGATAGCATAAAAACAAAAGCTAAGAACTGAATTACTTGCAGGGACTCTAGATAAGACACTTTGAGATTAAATGATTTGCCTGTGAGCACACACTTTGGTTAGGGGATAAAAACGAGATGTGGGCAATTTAAGCAGTTGACCACATAGCTTCCCTGGTTTAGTTGATGCAAATAAGTAGTACGGCTTTGTTTATAGAAATGCCTTGGAAAGAACACACACAACATAATATACCAGCATGTCGTGATAAACTAACATGATATAAATTGTCATAGAAACATGTTCAGCAAAATGATTATGGCTTTAGCTTTATTTTCCCCATTCTGCATTTAAGTTCAAATTAGCACCAGGCAAAGTAATGTGTGCAAAATACATCTCACTTGGGTTTTAAAATCATACTCTTTCTTTCACACAGCATGCTGCATCATTATTCACCCTTCCCATTGCTCATTATCCCATTCACGTTTCTTAATGGAGAAAGGTCCCTGGTAATAGGACCCCTCTGTCCGATCAGTGTCTGGCTCCCATCGTAATGCTCTGTTGACACAGAGCAACATGTTAAGATGCTGCACAGACCCCTGGGGCAAGCCGCACAGCTGCCCTGAGCTCCAACTATCACACGCAAGTGTGAGCTCCAAACTGAAAAGGCTTGCATCAGGACAGGGATGAAGCAAAGTCAGGACTTTTAGTGACCCGCATAGGGTGTGTGCGGGACATGGGACAAAATCCATCGATACAGGACAAGTCCTGCAAAATACGAGATGGTTGGCTAGCCAATGTAATATAGGAATAAAAGTCACTCCATCAATCGCTACATCCTTCATACTGCGTTTCCCTTTGAAATCAGGCCAACATTTACCCCCATTATGCTTCTCTTCGTTATCATGACAAAGTTACCTCTTCGTCTCCATCCTACTTAGTCTACTAAAAGTCCATAGGTCAGAGGAGCACAACCTGTAGCTCTTCCCATATGTTGGACGATAAATCCCATTTACTCTCAACAGTGACAATACTGGCTAGGGCTGTTGGGAATTGGCCAAGATATCTGGGGATCTTAAGGTTGCGCATGCCTACTATGCACAATTGGCCATCAAACCATGGCCCAATCATATATCCTATTCCTCACCTTCCTGTATATCCACCATTCCCAAAATAACTTACTCACTCTTCTATCCCAATTCCATCCTCAGCAAATGCCCCCCAGTGACCTGCAAAGCCTTGCCCAATGTACACCTATACCTACTCATTAGGCCTAATCGAGCATGTCAGTGACTCACCTGAAAAGTGACTTAAGCATGTGGTTACCCAACATAGACAAAGCTCAGAAGATCAACACGACTCATCAAATGGAGGGATCTCTACACAACAATATCTCATCGAGAAACACATATTTCAGAGATGGTCAGCTCTTTTAGAAGTACCTCCCTGTGAGTAGATCAAGAGGTGGCAGGCTCCTCCACAGAAAACAATACACAGATTGCACACAGCAGTGCCTGCATTCGCCCTCAGTAGCAGGCATGTGGAAGCTATGGACCAACGCATTGATGCTGCTGAAGATACTGTAGGACCACGACCAGACCTTCACACAACCAGCTCTGCAGCGCAGTTCTAGCTGGTGACCTCTGGTAAAGACAAAGACACACACCCACATCAGAGGTATCAAGAATTGGATGATCCTCTTTGAAAATACCTACAATTGCAAACTTTGATGCATAAACTGAATGAGCAATGGTATACCCTTTCACATGGACTAGCCGCAGCCTGCAACATACCACATGAAGCATGCCAAAATATCACACACAGGAAGTCTTTCCACTGCATGCCAGTTCCGATGTGCGCAATGGTAGCGTATCAACACAGCATACCCGTTGCCCATGTATTTCACCTGCCTAGAAGATTGCAAAAGCAATGCAGCATCAGATGAGAGAATATGATATCAAAGCAGTCAATAACTCTTCAAACTATAGGATTCTTGAACATGACATCTTTCACATACAACAGAATCCAAATTAATCCGTGCCAATTTACTGCTGTCCAAAATCTTGAAGCTTTCCCATAAAACTGGATAACAGGAATGAGAAAGGGCTTTCAAAAATGCAGCCACAATAAATGGTGAGGGCACCAATCCCAGTACTACATATGCAAACAGAAACCCTCCAGCAAAGACTGAACCTACACTGGCTCCATGTGCCAGCCAGAAAGGCAACACACAAAGTGACCAGAAGGATCCGAAATGTTAAAGGATCCATTAAATACCCCACCATCCCCCCGAAAACATCACCAGAGCCATCAGGCCCAAAACCTGCTTTAAACACAGTCATGTGGCATCACAATGAGCAGCATATAATGGCAATCAATGGCTGATTTAAGTTGACATGGTAATTTGATTGAAAGAAGCTTAGCTAAATGTGAAGCTTCCTTACCTAAATGGCCAGGTCCACCGTTGCCTGAATCACCCTGGAAATGTATCAGTCAAAATCGTGTGTCCAATCACATTGCACCAGGGCAGTCACATTTCTTACAGCTATATACTATACAATGTGCATGGGCAAGAAAAGGATGTTCACGCATAAAATGGCTTCCCGAAATCCTCTTGGAACAATGTCGTAGATGTATTATGACCTTTCACACCGATAGTGGTTAGTCATGCCATTGATGACCAACCTACAGAATTCCAGAAAGCTTACATAAACAAGAGATGTATTTACACAGCCACAGTTGGGGGATATATCTGTATGTGATTGCGGCTTGTCAATCTTCAAGAATTGGTTTACCTCAAACACATATTCTAGCATGTCATATTAGGAGAGACGTTGAGTAATCATAATATGCTTGCATAGAGGTTGTTGTGTGCCCAGGACCTTAATGCACAGCTGCGCATAAGGGACTAACATCGATGGCAAATCATTCATTCGGCAGTGCAGTCCTACCGACCATTAACCCATATGTGAGCACATAGTACAGGACACTGAAGTATACTAATCGAAAGATATGTCTAGTCTGAGCACATGTCATAGAACACAATGTAAAGACAGTGGTAAATGTCTGAATGGCTTATAATGTCCTCCGAAACAATGCCAAGCAAAAAACACTGTATTCTTATTCTGCGTGACCGATTAAAGTCCACATACCATATCTGAGAATCCAATGAATCCTTCCTAGATACATTGGTTCTGGTCAGGAGCACCATACCCTGAATCTGGCAGCAGATGCACACATGTGACATCCGACATCCTGCACTGGAATAAAGTTAAGAACTGTAAAATAAGAAGTGTCCCATCATGACATTGTTTCTGATAGGAAGATGGAGTAGCTATGTCCATGCTAACATGTTACCATTGCAAACACTTGTGCATATCTATGGTGTACAATCCCTGTGGATCAAATGGATGTGAATTGTGGTGTGGGATGTATCTTGGGTTTTCTAGATGCGGATGGTTATAAATGATCACATTTAGTGAAAAGTGTGCCCATATGCCAATGTATACAAGGTACTTCAATGCCATGCATGTCCGCCTCTCTTGATTTTCTGCCATGTTCATTCATTCATGTCACAATAAGGCCTACACCTCCGACAAGCTATTCCTATACACAATACGATGACTCAAATAAAACTGTTCCAAAGTGTTATAAACATTTTTACTATTACCCAATTTTGGGATGCTCAATTCATCAACCCCATAAGGATGAACGGCTGAATTGCACATGCCGAGTAGCAAAGGACTTATGTGCCGGATGACCAATGATCTAAGAGGTAATAGCTTAACTCACTGATCAGGCATATCACTCATGTGGAAATATATTAAACACCACCTGTATTCATTTTGTATCCAGAATGATGTCTTATCCACAGATTCACTACTGATCACAAATAATCCGTCTTTATCTCCATCACCTTCCGAAATGCAAGAATACAGCAGTGAGGGTTCATAGAGCTTGATGTGAATGCTTGGGGCCTACTCAATCAATGGAGATTAAGATCTGAGAAGCAAGTTGAGGCTGGGGGCCAAACCACGCACCCCCTGTGGTGCCCAGAACACCAACCCCTGTATATAGTCTCGGACATGGATCAACCAAGAGGACAAAGAGACACTTAGAGAATTACACATAGCATCGACACGGATGCCTATGCATGTAAACATTGCACATGCAAGCATCAACATGAGACAAGGCTTGGGTGTGGTCGCCATTATGCAGCAATAATGTTGCAGATGTGGAGGCTGACGAGTGTCACCTGCAACAACTGCCAACATTTTTTTGACATATGTATTGTATCAAGAGTTATACGAAGTCCGCAGCAGTGAGTAGCTAGCACCTATCATACATCTGAATTTAAAGGCAGATCAAGATAAAGAGGCCTATCGTCAGACTCTTTCAGAGGAGATGTCTGTACTGTATGTCATTCAAGAACAGTCTTATGATGTTGGATCATTTGAGGGGTGTAGTGGTTGCTCTACTTAAGTAGTGGTGATACATTGGCATCAAACTAGCAAGCTGAGTATCATACTCATCCTCTGTATGCTGCTTTGAAGTGCATCTCAGTATGGCCATATCACCTTGCCACACGCCCAGACAAACAACTGGTCTCCTTCCAAGAAAACAAATATAGAATTCACTTGATATGTCCTGCCCAGACTAATTTTGTATTTACTTCCCCACACACACTTTCTTTCTTTCTTTCTTTCTTTCTTTCTTTCTTTCTTTCTTTCTTTCTTTCTTTCTTTCTTTCTTTCTTTCTTTCTTTCTTTCTTTCTTTCTTTCTTTCTCTCTTTCTCTATTTCTTTCGTTCTTTATTCCTCTCTTTCTCTCTTTCTTTTTTTAAACATGTAGAGTGCATATTTACCAAGAGGTCTCTCAGCACTACAACCAATAGCCAGAGATAGGGCGGGAAACCACAGGAAAAGGTCTGAGTTTTGAGTAAGTGGCTAAATGACAGATGATGACAAAAAGAACACAGATGGAATGGAATATTGACTGCCAATCTGAGAGTGGTGAACTGTAGGCATTTGAAAAAGTAGAAGCTGTGAGAAGAGGAATGCTGTGAAGGGTTGCATTTATTTTTAAAGGAATGTCAATAAAGGTAGGCCGTTTTGATAGAAACACGTGTGCGCTGTACAAAGATTCTTAACACAAATTCACAAATGGATAGAGAGAAAGAATTGGCATGATGGGGTGATATTTACCTGTGTGGGTAATCAAACAGGCTGCCGAATTCTAGATTAGTTGTTGACAATGGGTATTGTAGGAGTGAAGACCAAAATGTCCATGAGGGCAGGGCTAGCAATAGTCAGTGCAGGGTCGATGAGGAAAAGAAGGATCTGCCGAAATGCTCTCAGTTGATGAAAGCAAGATGAAGCAAGGTCACTGATATGGGAGTTCGGGGGGCAGGGGGTAAAGAGAGTTGGCCATCTGGTCTTCTACCTGCAGACACAGGTAGGTGGCATGGCAGAAGAGAAGCAGGTCATGTGAGAGATTACCACCGAGTAGAAATGCTTCCAAGACCATGACCTCTGTTTTATGAGATTTGAGCTTCAGGGAGTTTTTTCATTCAGTTTTGAAAGCTGATGGATTAGAGCTTCCGGTCATTGTCGAGGTGAACAAGTAGTTAATTGTCATCAGCACGGGTAACGATTGAAAATCCAAGAGATTCGATGATGTATGAAATCGGTTGGACACAGTGGTGTAACAAGAGTAGAAAGCAAAGAACACTGGGATACTGAAGTGAGACGCCGGACACAAGAAGTGAAGGGAGAGTGAGCGACAACCTGATCGTATTCTGAAAGAAAATAATGATGCCTGTCGAATGGAGATGGTTATCTAGAAATATAATGATCCGCTGTTTTGAAGGCCACCTTTCAACCGTGCTTGATATGAAAGATTCCATAAATTGTGGGTCTAATGGGAGACATGTATGTTGTATGTCCATCAGTTTTGACGTGCAAGCTTTGGATGTCCCTTATACCTATATGTACTCTATGGTATGACAGGTTGGTGTAAATGGCCGAAGTGGCAAACCAATGTACCCAATTGCTCTTTTGAACAGTCAATAGAGCAGGGACACCCTCTTTTCACTGTGCAATATGGCTCTCTAGGGTGGGCTATTGATTTCCTCCAATGAAGCCTGGCCTGCCTGTTAGGCAGGTGATGTTATAGTTGTCTGACAGCTTTATGTGTGATGGGATTACCATGTGAGAGTGTTCATGCTTTTCTAGAATGGATTGATCATTTTGTGTTTATTACTAATCTTGTGCAGCTTGAGGTCTACCTGGATAAGGTTGTTAAACCTCAGGAATGAACATGGATTCTGCAGATTGCTTGATGCGGGTGTTTGGAATGTAGGTTGAGGATACATGTTTCCATTTCAGCTGTGCAGCCTATTTTGAGGTGTTGCCAAAGGTGTGCAATATACCTCTTAGTAGTGTTTATTTCATAAAGCATGATCAGCCATCATTTCACTATTTATACTTTTTAAACAATCTGGCTGGCCGGTTGTGCATGGCATGGCTAGAATTATGATATGGATATGCCCTCATTTATTCTGCCATATATCACCTGTTCCATCTGAATATCTCTACATGTGGCTGTGCATACCCATTGGTATATGCTTGCTCTAAAAAATGGCAACTGCATGCTCATGAAGTAAGCTAGCTCAGTGGTAAGATATATCAGAGGATTTGTGATTTACTGCAGAGTTTCAAAGATATGTTTGTAGCCTCATGATCACATTGTTAAATGGCTCCAATCAAGCAGTCCCACTAAGTCAGTGCCTTGTCTGGGATTGCTCAAGGGAAGCCCTTATTTATATATGTTTATGTCCAGTTCATGTACTCTGGATGACAACCCTTACATAACACCCCTCTCTTAGAATCCCCCTGACCCCACTGAGCCAAGAAGTAAGTTTGTTTTGCAAATTTAAAAGGTTTATTTGAGAATTAAACTATATATATATATATATATATATATATATATATATATATCGCACTTTTATAATAAATTAATAATTGGTATCACACTTAGACATATGACAGTGAGTGATCACCAATGGAATGGATGATGTGATACTAGCACACTGGGTAATTACTTAGGAGTAGTATAGAGGGTAAGGTAGCTGAGAATGCTTTATATGGTACAAGGAAATGCACGGTGGAAAAGAAGCAACACAGGAATAAACTTGATATGATTTCAGTAAAACATAATATAATCACGTTTCCCCTTTTGGCAATTCACCCCCCCTCTATGCAATGTAAGTAGGTGGAAGTGACACACACAGTCTTCAGGAATACAATCACAGTACAATCCCAATTCAGTTCCCCCCTAGCAAGCTTAGATCAACAGGGATGATTTTAAACACAGGCAAAGTACTTTAAAGGTGGTATGTAAAGAAGGGAAAAATATGCTAAAAATTATTTTAATTCCCTCTAGAGGTTCAGGGTGAGTGATAGCTTCTTTAAATTAGTTCAGGATCACTTTAGCAATGCTCTATGAATGATTGTCAGGTTGCAAACGAATTTCAGCAAAGGAAAGCAAGGACACATATTTTTACATGTGGCTGAAATGAAGCAAAATGTCAAATTGCGACAATTTAGTCGCGTTCATTGAGCGCAATTACGGAGGAGGTATAAGGGGTAGCAAGTCCGTTCAGAGCTTGTTGGAAAGCTTAGAATCTCAGCTTCAAAATAAAAGTTAAATCTCGCTCAAATGGTTCAAGAGATAAGGACGATTTTGTGGAGGTAGATTTTCAGAAATGAAATTTTAAAGTTTCAGAATGACAGATGACAGTTTTGCAGCTTTAAAGTCAAAGAAGACGGGACACGCTTTTTATGATGCACTTCTCAATAGGTTAAAATAGTTTGAATTAGATTATTTTAAACTAAGAGATTGGTTTTTTACAGTTCTGGCTGGGTACTCACACTATATTTTGGAAGGAATGGGCCTCATCACAGATCTGGTCAGGTTGACTGTGGTTCTCTCGCCACGGACGGTCTTTAGTACCGGTTCCCTGGTTAAAGCGGTCTGGGTCAGCTCTGTTCTGCTGGTCTGGTCTGGCACTTGGTGCTTCACAAAGGTCTGGACTCTGGTTCCGGGTACAGCTCTGCTTTCTGGGTGTTTCTGGCACAGGGTTTTAGGCCAGAATCAAACAGCTCAGCCCGGCTGTTTTACTCTGATGTGCCACTTGGAAGTCTGGGGTAAATCAGTTTGCAAAAGATTTTGAGGCCTGCTGACACATTCTGAGGTCTGAATTCAAAGTTCTGGTCTCTGTCTGGATTTGAAGTCTAAGTGCTGGATCTGGTGTCTTCTGGCAAAACGCTCCGCAAGAAATCAGCTTGAAGTGGGAAGTGAATGTCCCTACCTGTCCTGCACAGTCTCCTTTTATGTGTTTAGAAAGTGGGAGGCTCGGCTCATCTTCTATGCCAAACCCTCTCAACTTATCATTGGCCAGTTCCTCCTCTCTCCTCTCTCCCTTGATTGGGGGAACTGGGTTGTGAGTCAGAGTGATGAGGTAGGTTTATGGTCAGAGGATCCTCCCCTTGTCGAATTGCACACAAATCTATTTCTGATCCAACTACATATTTATCTATGTACCATTTTTCTAATATTATATGTCTAGTTAACATTTTTTCTGTAGCACCAAACCATCCGATCCCTGTCTTTGTAAGATGTCTTGTCCACTTATGACATAATTCTCCCCTTTTCATCCAGATAACGACCTCTAAACCTTTCCAGATTTTACGCAAATGTGCACCAGGGATATGGGTTTCAGGTGATAAAGTGTCAGATTTTTAACATGCATACATTTGGAGTAACAACCTTTTTTCCGCTAATATCCCCAAGAACATACCCCAGAGTCCTAACACCTCTTAAAATGTGCACAGAAAAATTGCAAGAATGATGATGTTATTTATATAATTTTTACAAGTCCGCACTATGAATTATCCATTTTTTTAAAATTATGCTCTGGCCCCGAGGGGTGTGGTTTTCCAAAGCACATGGTGGAATTTCTGGTTTATCCACTTCCCCCAAGCTCAGCTTGCTCACAGATGCAGTGCCCCTCCCCGTTTCCAAGAGGAAGCCATTTACGACCCCCTAATTTAACATTTGCCTGGGCCAGGGACAGTGCTTTGTTTAGTTTCCTGTAGTCCCCAGGTGCTCCTCCCCTAATTCAATGAGAGAGGTGTCATCTCCTTTTGGCAGGGGCAGCAGAATGCAGCCAGGCCTAGGAACACAGCTGCTGATCAAGTTTCAACTCCTGTCGGGGGTGGTTGTCAGGCAGAATTCAATCTCTTTAAGCCAGGCTTCAGCTAAATGTCACTTTGGTACCCAGTTTTCTACATTCAAATCAAACTGACAATTTTTACACATGCAGCTAGAACGCTGATTTTAAGTTCAAAATTATGACATTTCAACAGTTGCAAACTATGTGACACTCAACAGTAGGTCACTCATTTATTTTAAACATTTAGATTTTAGTGTCTTTCAGTCCAATTTCACTTCAGCTGCTGACATCCACAGCTCAGCCAGTTTTGTTATAAACATTGTTTTGGGCTCTTTCTCTTTCCAGATTTAGTATGCACACAAGAATACATTCTGCCAAATGTCTGCTGGTGTTCATTGAGATTTTTGAATATTTTGCGATGTTTAAAATAGGCTATTTTAGCTTGCATTTCAGAGAAACAAAGGTGATTTCAAAGCGCTTTTTTTTTAGCCACCGGCACTGCTGTTTTTCCTTTGGCACACATTTCACTCATGGCACTCCTGGCCCCTCACGCTCGCACTGGTGGGTGGCAGGTCAGGGGACCATTTTGCTGTGCGCAAAACTGCACGGTTCTCCAGGATTCTGGCGCAAATGTGGGCTTTTCTGACCTCTTGGATTTCCTAAGCCCACAGCACCAAGTGTTGCAGCATAATAACTTGAACATGGGCCAAGACACCCAACAAGCCCCCCCGCCCGACTGCGCTTTGATTTCGTGTCGAGGGGGAGTCGGGTGCAATGGATGTTTTGATCCACGCGTTGGTATGTCCACATCCTCTTCTTCCAATTCCGCAGATGGCACAGTTCAGCATCTTTTCCTCCATCCGGTTGGATCGATCGGTTCTCCTCGCTGGTCCTGATGGGAATATTGGGCGGTACCCTGGGCCCCTCGGATCTTTGCTCCCGGTCCCTGGGTTGTTCTCCTTGGTCAGTCTCCATGGTTTCATCTCTCCTAGGATGATAAAGCAAAAGCGGCAATACCTATTCGTAGACGTTTCTCCCACACTATTGATATAGTGGGGCGCCATATACATTTTATAGTCAAAAACATGAACATATACATTTTTTTAAATCAGGAGGCAAGAACATATTCAAGAATCATAGAATTTTATAGGCTACATGTGGAATATTTTAGGGTGGAACTGAATTAATTTGGAGAGGTCCTCTCTGGTATTGCAGAGGACTCCTCCAGTTGCTGCAGAGTGTGCCTGGGATGGCAACACTTTAGCTGATTTATATGGACCCACTTGTCTTCCCCTTCCTCCAGACTACCTTTGGGGATGTGGATCTTATAAGCTACTGGGGAGATCTTGTCTATAATTTCAAACGGTCCCTTCCATGTAGGCAAAAATGTTCGCTGTTTGGCCTGGTTCCTTTGGAAATTGTATAGATAGACCCTGTCTCCCACATTATATACTTTCCTGGAAGTTTTCAAATCGTAATGGGTCTTCATGCTATCAGCTGATCTTTCTAGATTCCGCTGAGAATAGGCAAAAGCATGTTGAAGGTGTTTCCTTAAATTCTCCACATACTCATGAGTTGTGGAGGCATTTATCAATGTCTGCTCTTGGGTCCTGTAGAGCAAATGCTGGGGAAGCACCATCTTGCATACAGTCATCAGCTCAAACGGTGACATTTTAGTTGCAGATGAAGGGGTAGATCTGATGGCCATTAGGACCAGAGGTAATCGGATATCCCAACTTGGCCCAGAATTTGCCGCAAACTTTTTTAAGATGCTCACAATGGTCCGGTTGTAGCGTTCTACTGCCCCAGAAGAAGCTGGCCGGTAAGCAATGTGTAGCTTCCTTTTTACCCCCAGTATCTCCCACATCTTTGTCATTACCTCGCTGGTGAAATGGCTACCTCTGTCTCACTCAATCCGTTGAGGTAGACCAAAATGGGAAAAGATGTGGTTAATCATCAGGGCAGCTGCTGTTTCTGCCTTGCAGTTTGGGGCCGGGAGACATTCCACCCACTTGGTAAACAAGCATGTGACGGTCAACATGTACTTGTTTCCTCTAAACGAGCGAATCACAGGGCCTACAAAGTCAATTTGCAAATCTGACCATGGCAGTGTCATCCGCCTCTTTTGGAGAGGCGCCCGATGTGTGAGGGATGTTGGCTGAAATTGTGCACACACAAGACACCCCTTCTAGTATTGGTCGAGGTCCTGCCCCATGTGTGTCCAGTATGCAACCTCTCTTAAGATTTCCAGTGTTGTGTGAAACCCCCTATGACCGGCTGTGGCCACATCATGGGCGTGACTTAACATCAGGCTTCGGAATGAGGTAGGGACCACCCACTGATCATGGCCAGCTTGGGATTTCCTTACCAACAAACTGTCTTGGATTCGGAACATCTTTGGACATTTCATCAACACTCTAAGGTCCTCTTTCCCAATGTAATCGGTATCCGTCAGGGGAAAGTTCTCAGGGTCCTCAATGTGTTGGTAAAACTTACCAATTATTGGATCCCCCTTTTGAGCCGTAATTAAATCAGCATCAGGGGTCTCCTTACTCCATTGTGCAGTTGAAAGATCATTGTGAGCATTTGTCTGGTACCTAGTGATAGCAGTGACCTGGATTTCCCCCAACAGGGACTCTATTTCTATTAGCTCCCCTTGGATGGCCCCGGTTTTGGCCAGCTGATCAGCTAAGTCATTTCCAGTTCTGTCTGGTCCCTCTACTTTGGAATGACCCTTGATCTTTTTCCAGTAGATGGTCATCCCATTCGATGTGACCAGATCATCAATGTATTGGATTAACTTCCCAGGTTTCAGGGGTTTGTTATTAGCACATAACATGCGTCTGGTTTTCCAATTGACCAGGTGCTCCACGAACCCGTTCCGTACATAATCCGAATCAGTGATTATGACCAGTTTGTGGAGTTGATGTTGGACAGCAGTGAGGATGGCTTGATGCACAGCCATCAACTCTGCTACCTGACTACTTCGGGGACCAATTTTGTACCCAGCGGAGGGTTCTGAGGACTCATTCACCCATGCATTCCCTATGCCGGCCACCAGTTCTTTTTCCCCGTTGTTGTCAACATGGTAAGAGCATCCATCCACATAGACAGTGGGCATTCCCTCACACTTGTCTTCTTCAAAGACTTTGTGTGGGGAATTAAGGTATGCCTCCATGTTGTCCTTGAGTTTTAGACTTTCGTCCTCGAGACAGTTTTCTCTGGCACAATCATGCAAGTCAGCCAGACCTTGCGCGAGGGGACTCTTCTTGTTTTGGCCATATCTGACCTCCACAGGAAAGCCTTGCGTTGACAGAATCCAGGAAGTAATTCGGGAATTACACACATTTCCGGCCTGGATTCTGTCACTTTGGAGGTATTGCAGAGGCTGGTGTGGAGTCTCCACTATGATGTGTTCCCCCTGGATGAACGGGCGGTAATTCTTCAATGCCCACACCGTTGCCACGAGTGCCTTTTCACAATCATTGAATTTTTCCTCCAGAGAGGATAAAGTTTTGCTCGCATAGGAGATTACTTTATTGACCTTGTAATGCTTTTGGTATAATACTGCCATCAAGCACGTATTAGAGAACCCTGTCTCCAGGAAGAGCTCCTTGTTTCTGACAGGGTAAGCTAGGCAAGGCGCTTGTGAGAGGCTTCTTTTGAGTTGTCTTACTGCCTCGGATTGTTCTGGACCCCATTCCCACTTGCCCCCCCCCCTTCAAGAGATGAATCAGGGGTCTGGTGATCTCTGCGAAGCCCTCAATGAACTTTCTGCTGTAATTAGTCAGTCCAAGGAGGCTCCTTAGTTCCCGCAGAGTGGTGGGGTCTTTCAGTTTCTGAAGTGCTTCCACTTTCTTTTCCTGGGGACAGAGACCCTGAGGAGTAATCTCATGCCCCAAGAAATTAACACGTGTTCTACACCACTGTGCTTTCTCAAAGGAAGGTTTTGCTCCGACGGCCCTCAACTGTGTGAGAACATAACGAATCTCCGCTATGTGTTCCTCCACAGATTAACTTTTGATGAGGACATCATCTACATAAGCCAGGTTACCCCTCGCACCCAGGTCGGGCATGGCCTTGTGTAGGAAAATGTTGAATTAATTGCTGGAGTTGAGGTATCCGAAGGGATTCCGGGTCCATGTGTACTGCTGGCACCCAAAGGTAAAAGCCAGTTTGTATTGGTCCTCCCTACTGACAGGCACGGTCCAGTATCCATTGGTCAGGTCTATTGCAGTGAATACCTGTGACCCCTGAATCTGGGCCAGCCCTTGGTCAATGTAGGGCAGAGGCCATCGGGAAGTATGGACCCGTTTGTTGAGCTCCCTAAGGTCGGCACAGAGTCTCCACTGGCCGTTTGGCTTCAATATTCCCAGCACCGGATTACTGAAGGTGCTGTGTACTGGACGGATTATTCCCCGGGACTCAAGGTTCTTAATTATTTCAGTAAGGGACTCCATGGACGCGAGAGGCAAACGATATTGCTTCACAAACACTGAAGTCATTCCAGGGTCCGTGGGAATTGTTGTCGTGTGGATGTCGGTGCGACCACAGTCATATGAGTCTACCGCAAAGCGATCTTGGAAATCCAAGAAAAATTGTTTCAACTTTTGCTTCTGTTCCAGAGTCACGCAGGCATCAGCTTGGTTGACTCTCTCTTCCACCATCTGCCTGAAGCCTGGAAAGACTTCTGGTTTTGCTATCTCAGCGGCCTCCTCCAGCTGGGTGGAGAAGTCCCTGGTCAGAGTGCTGATTTGGACCGGAGGCTTCAGGTGGGAAAGGCACCCCTCATGGACCTGGAAAATCACCTCATCCCCTCTGAAGTCACAAGTCACATCCTCCTTAACATTAGGGCAATAGGTGTACACCAGGAAGTTCCCCCCATGCCGGGTAAAGATCCTGTCTGGTGTTGTATTGTCATCACTGTCAAAACAGTCCTTGGGGATTGGTCCTAACAGTTCATTTCCTAAATCAATGGAGAAATGTCGGTCATCAACCGCCATTCCAATAATGGTGCCTGCGGCTAGAGTAATACGCTGTAAGTCGCTGTTATCCACCTCTATTGGAATGGTGTCATGTTCTATGTTGACTAATGGTGTTGGGTTTACCCCTAACCCTTGCTGTTGGAGGGAAGCATTTAGATGAATATAAGCAACAGTGTTTTTCAATTTTTGTCCTCTTTTAACTTTCACTCCCAGGGAGAATTGTCGGGTCCTTTCTGGGATGGTGACTTCCTCTTTAACCTGAATTTCAACTGCATAAGGTAGCAATTGAACTGACCTAAATGCTTTTTCTTGATAATCAAAGCCCATGGGATTATCCGCTAATCAGGACCAAGCTTTGAAGTTTATTAGGTCCAAACTAATGGCAAAGCGATTCAGAATGTCACTGCCTAAGTAAAAGGCGGCAGTGACGTCTCGCACGACCCAACAATTATGGACTATGCTCTTGTTGCCAATGGAGATTTTGAGCATACACCTGCTTGGCAGGAGATGTTTGGAATTGGGTGCTTACAGGTCCATTTTCCATTTGTTTATCAGTTTGAATGTGGGAATGGCTGGATCTTTTGGGAGTTGGCGGAACATGGCTTCGCTGATGAAGCTCTTACTGTTGTTCACATACACTCGAGCGAGAACAGAGTCCTTCCCATCATTTAACTGAACAGGGATGAACAACTGCTCTCCAATCTGCTGAATATCAGCCAGGCTCTGAGCTGATTTCACATCTTCCTGGACTATCGGAGTGGGAATGTCTGATTGTGGATTAGTAAAGAATGTCAGAGTATTTCCTTCCAGTGTGGAATACCACCTTAAACTGGAAGGAAGGTTGATTTTCAGAAATAGAGAGGACCCCCCATCACCAGTCTGTTGTCCTACTGCTATTACGGTCACGTCTAGAATTTGGTTGTTCTGGAAGTGAAATTCTACTTGGTCAGACACTCTGTTTTAATTTTATTGGTCGGCTAGTCTGGGTCCAGAGGACCTTGTTTACGCAATCTATTAGGGGTGACAACCTTCTCAGGAGGTCATTCCCTAGTAAACAAGGGGTGCCCTCTGGAGTCACTACTATTACCGCGTGTTTCACCTTGTGTCGCCCAATTTTGATGTCCAAATCTGCAGTGCCCTCAATGGGAATTTCCTTCCCATTAAAGTTCTGGAGTTGTCCAGGAAGAGAGGAGAGGGGAATTTGGTACTTCTCCCCCCTACCTGCATTCAGTTCATCAAAGGCCCTTTTGGACAGAACGGTAGCTTGGAATCCAGTGTCCACCAGTGCCAAAATTGTACCCTGCCCCTGTACTTGTACCGGGGCATAGTATCTTCCCTCCTTCTCCTCAAGGAGGCACAGATAATGCACATTTTTGGACAACTGGTGGGCTAATTTTCCGGTTTTGGAAATGGCGAGAGAAGAGATTTGTGCAGAATTCTGTGGAGAGTCATGGGAATCTGAAAGAAAAAGTTTTCAACTGGATATTGATGCGGTTTTTGGTTCCCCTGGTTCCAGTTCTGGGCCGCCCCCCCCTTTTTGGAGGCAGTCACCTGGATGGGTTTGAACCAGGGGTTTTCGGTCTTGTTGGTTCTGGGATAGAATGATGGGAGGCGACAGCTCAATCCCCACATCTACCCAGTCTAGGTTGGAATCCCTTGGGACCCATTTTTCCTTGGGAGGAGTTCCCCCATCTCTGAAGGAGAAAATACTTTTCCCAGGATCCTCGGAGGATCCCTCTCCCTCAAATTGCAAGACCTGTACCTCCTCCACAAAATGGGTCTGTTTGGGTACTTTATTTCTCCTACCTCCCCTGTTCCTTCGGTGGCAGACTTTCAGGGGTAGGAGATTTTGTTTCCGGTTCCTGGTTTTCCAGGGGCTGTTTACAAGTTGGGAAGGAAGCTTCCTCCAAGGCGTTACACCCCCCTTCACCTTGTGCCCCCTCCCTGGGAACCGGTGGGTTATCGGGGTCCTGCCCCCGTCATTGTTCTGGAGCACTAGGTCCAGAGTTTGGGGCATTCTGTGCTGGCATGCCCATCTGAGGGTTCTGTTGGGCCCTCAGCCTGCGGCCCAAATCCTGTGCCATGTTCTGAACCTGGTGCTCTAACTGGGAAACCCGCTCAGGCTGATACGGGGTCCGGTTTTCTCCCCTGGGCTGATCCCGGGAAGGGTAGCTATCGCTTCTCTGGTAATACCCTGGGTTGGGAAGATTTGGGTACCCCTCCACCCTTGGCCTCCCCTCACCCGGATTAGGTTGGCTGGGCTCAGGGAATTGGGGAAAGAAGGATGGATGGTTTTGGGGTTGGAAATGGGGTGGATACCTGTGAAAAAAGTTCTGCCCAGTGTTTGGGGAATTTCTGCCCTCCTGTGGGAAGTTAGGAGGGAAGTTCCCTGGGTCAGGTGCTTGGCTGGATCCCCCCCCTTTTGGGCTGGAGGAGTCCACAAATAACCCAGGATTGGTCTGTTTCCCTTGTAGCGGGGACTTACATAGTCTGGGGAGCGGGGGACCCCATTTGTGGGACTACCTCCTCGACTCCCTGTCTGTGACTGGCCCGAGGGCCTTCTGGGCTGTGAATTATTTGGTGCAGGCAGGTTTTTAGGCCCCCCCATCTCCAAATCTAAAACGGGGGCAACCTTTACCTCTGCCACCTTGGCAGCAGCAGGGGTGCTGTTGGTTTTGGGGTTTTTGGGCGGATTCTTATTTTCCACCGGTTTCTGCACCTCATAGATGCGGGTGGCTTGCTCAATGACCCACTCTAAAGATCTTTTCTCGTGAAAATCTCTCACGAGCTGGGTCATTATGTATTTGGGGAGAGCATGGAAAAATGTGTTGACAAATTCTCTGCTGTCCGTGAGCACCATTCTGGTGGTCTGCGCAAAGGCACGCTTCAATTCTTGCACAAATTCTTGTGGGGCCTGATCCTCCCCACATTGCAAATTGTAGGCTGCCTTGCGAGCCTCTTGGGAATTTCTATGCACAGAAAAGTGTTTCATGATGGCTGCCCTATCGGTGGACCATCTTGAATGATTTTGGTCCTCCAGCCCCGCAAAGAAACTGGAGTATTCTGGGGAGAATGTCCATTTGACGTACTGGATGCAGCTACTGCTGTCCTTCAAATGGAAGGTCTCCATCATTTGCTCAAAGAGCTCCAAGTGTTCCCACACAGAATACTTCGAGTTCTTGTGATAAGGCGTGATGACACTCCTGATGATTGCCTTAATCTGTTTTAAGGGGTCCTTAAGCAAGGCCCTTTTTGCCTTATTGGCCTTTTTGGTTCGGGTCACCCTGGTCCATTCATCCTCCGACTCAGAAGCACTGCTCCCAGAGGTGCCCGTCTGATCTTCCAGGTTTTCCAGGATTCTGCGAGCCTGGGAATGGCTGGCAGAATGTGGGGACCTGGTCTCCTGTGTCCTGTGATGCTCAGAGGAGTCTTCAGATCCCTCCTTGCTACCAGGATTTGCTGGGTACCCCCCCTCCACTGACCTAACTGGGCAGAGGTTTTCAGGATGCCCTTAGTGGGCCTACTCTCCTGGGGTTCCCCACTAAATTGCACTGTGCTTGGGTGCCCATACCCGGATGCCCGCCCATCCATTCCTGGGTGGTACTGGCCTATGAGCCCCATCCTTTTGGCTGGATAGTAATCTGCCATCCCTGTGGCCCTGTGCTCATGTGCGCCAGGGGACATGAGGGTGGCAGAGTCCAGGGACTGGGAGAGATGAAGGCCTCTGGTACTAGGGCTCCTGAGGTTATGCTCAGGTGTTTCCCTTTCCCAGCAAACTTCATCTCTATCAGCCCCTGCTCCTGGTTGCAATGCAAGAGCCTGGGCTTTCAGTTCCTCAACCAAGGCCTTACTAGACTCTATCAGTCTCTCCTGCATGGCTACCTGTTGCTGGAGCCTATCATTGTGCTGACAGAGAGCCTCATTCTCTCTCTGTGCCTCCTGATTGGTCCTGGAATACTGGGCCAGTATTTGCTGCAGGAGGGTTACCTCCTGAGTCCCATCCCTACTGGCCTGCTCCTTTCTTGCCAGAGCATCTTCCACCCTCCTGGTGTGCTCTAACAAGTTCTGATGCTCTTTTTGGGGGTCACCCAGCCCCTGGAGGGCCAGGTGATTTTCTTCCATTCTCCTTTCTAAGTAGCAGATTTCCTGAGTCAGAGCCTGCATCTGTGCTGCCAGGTCGCCCCTCTGCCGTTGAAAGGCACCAGCTTTCTGGCACTCTTCATCAAACTCTGCCTGGGTATCCAGGTCTTTCAAAATCATTTTATTGTTTTCCTCTTTCTCTCTGTCTAGTTGGATTTGCAGGGTGGCTACCTGCTCTGTGCATGCCCTGTTGAAATTGATCTGTTGCTCCAGCTTTTTCTGGCACTGCAGTAAGGAGTCCACACTGTCTTGGTGCTCCTTCTGCAAAGCCAGAATTCTGGTATCCTGGTCAGCCTTTACCTGTTACAGGATATCCATATCCTCCTTTATTTTAATGATGTACTGTCTACTATCATTTTCTGACTCCTGGCTCCTGTGCAGCCTCTGCTCAGAAGAGTCCAGGTCAGATTGGGCCTTCTCTAATGCCATCAGTTGCCTATTTGCCAGATCTTGGCCTTCAGCACATTTGTCCTGCATGGCTCCCATATATAGATACAAATATGCCGCTATCCTGGCAATCTTATTGTGTTCATCTTTGGCCTTAGGAGTCATATATAGTTCACTCAGAGTCACATGTAAGGGACCCTGATCTCTCCAGATATCTGACCCAGTTGTAGTGACCGGTTGTGTGATCGCCTGCAACCATACATTTTGGTCCTGTTCAGACCATTCACCTCTCACAAACAGTTTATGTAAGAGGTGCTCCCTAGCTATCTTCATATCTACCAAGGTCGACATTCTGGAACTTGATTTCCTTCCTGACTTACAGAAGTTTGTATTTTATTTTGCAAAACAAACCGTTTCCTTAGAGCGTTCCTTTGAGGAGTGCTTTACAGCGTAACACGGTGTGGTGATCTAACCGGATATGTATCCTGTCAGCTGGCACACTGTATTAATCTGCACAAGTGATAGGTCTAATACAGAATCCCCGGCTACGAGCCCCCACTTTGTTAAATGTCTCCAATCAAGCAGTCCCACGAAATCAGTGCCTTGTCTGGGATTGCTCAAGGGAAGCCTTTATTTATATATTTTTATGTCCAGTTCGTGTACTCTGGATGACAACCCTTATATAACACCCCTCTCTTAGAATCCCCCTGACCCCACTGAGCCAAGAAGTAAGTTTGTTTTGCAAATTTAAAAGGTTTATTTGAGAATTAAACAATATATATATATATATATCGCACGTTTATAATAAATTAATAATTGATATCACACTTGTGAAGATGATAGTGATCAACAATGGATAATGTTACAGTGTTACACTCTTTTTGATAGCTTAGAAGTGATATAGAGAGGATAAAGTAGCTGAGAATGCTTTTATGGCTTCAAGGACAATGCAATGATGAATGAAAATGCAGTACAGAAAATAAACTTGATATGACTTCAACAAAAGACAATGTAATCACTTTTCTTTGACAATTCCCCCCCCCCTCCTTTATGCAAGGTAAAGAGATGGAAGGAAAGCACACAGTTCTCAGGAATGCAATCAAATATAATTCAGTTCCCCCCTAGCAAGCTTAGAGGAAAACAGGTAGGAGTGTTAAACACAGACAAGATACTTTGATGTGGTTGCAATTAAGTGAAAAATATGCTAAACAGGCTTTTAATTCCCTCCATTAGGTTCAGGATGAGTGAGAGATACTTTAAATTAATTCAGGATCACTTTAGCAATGCTCTATGAATGATTGTCAAGTTGCACACGAATTTCAGCAAGGAAAGCAAGGACAAATCTTTTTACACGTGGCTGAAATTAAGCAAAATGTCAAATTGCGGCAAATTTATTTGCGTGCGTCGAGCGCAATTACGGAGGCACTATAGGGGGTAGGAAGTCGGTTCTAGGCTCAGAATCTTAGCTTTAAGATGAGAGTTAAGACTTGCTCCTAGCCCAAACGGTACCGGAGATATGGCCGATTTAGTAAAGGTAGTTTTTCGGATTTGAAATTTTAAAGCTCAGAATGACAGATGACAGTTTTCAGTTTTAAAAATGACAGAATGACACGATATTAGGAGGCAGTTCTAATAGGCTAAAATAGTTTGGATTAGATTATTTTAAACTAAGAGATTGGTTTTGGCACAGTGCTAGCTGGGTACTCACACTAGATTTTGGACAGGAATGCGACTTTGTCACGGATCGGGTCAACCGGTTGGACTGGACTCCTGGCGGTTCTCTCGCCACGGACGATCTCTGCCTGGTTCTGCTCACAATGATCTGGGTCAGCTCTGCTAGCGGTACTGCACAGCGGTCTGGTCTCTGGTTCTGCTCTCAGCACTGCACAGTTCTGGTCTCTCTGGATCTCTGGTCTCCCTGGATCTCTGGTCTCTCTGGATCTCTGGTCTCTGGAGATTGATGGATTTGAAGTCTGGAGTCTCCCGGCAAAGCGTCCCGCAAGAAAGTGGAAAGTGAATGTCTCTACCTGGGTTTCAATGTTCCTTTTTATGTGTTTTGAAAATGGGTGTGTGCCTGGGCCTAGCTAAGCCTGCCCCTCTCACTTATAATTGGCCAAGCTTTCCTCTCTCCCTTGATTGGGGGAAAGAATGGAGTGTCAGAGTGATGCTGTAGGTTTTATGGTCAGAGGAACCTCCCTTTGTCAAATTGCACACAAATCTATTTCTGACCCAAATACATATTTATCTATGTACCATTTTTCTAATATTATAGGTCCAGTTAACATATTTTCTGTAGCACCAAACCATCTGATCCCTGTCTTTGTACGATGTCGTGTCCACTTATGACATAATTCTCCCCTTTTCATCCAGATAACGACCTCTAAACCTTTCCAGATTTTACACAAATGTGCACCAGGGATATGGGTTTCAGATGATAAAGTGTCAGATTTTTAACATGCATACATTTGGAGTAACAACCTTTTTTTCCGCTACTATCCCCAAGAACATACCACAGGTTCCTAACACCTCTTAAAATGTGCACAGAAAAATCACAAGAATGATGATGTTATTTATATAATTTTTACAGGTCCGCACTATGAATTATCCATCTTTTTAAAATCATGCTCTGGCCCCAAAGGGGTGTGGTTTTCCAAAGCACATGGTGGAATTTCTGGTTTATCCACTTCCCCCAGCTCAGCTTGCTCTCACAGGCACTGCCCCTCCCAGTTTCTCCCAAGAGGAAGCCATTTACGACCCCCCTAATATAACATTTGCCTGATCCAGGGACAGTGCTTTGTTTAGTTTCCTGTAGTCCCCAGGTGCCACTCCCCTAATTCAATCAGAGAGGTGTCATCTCCTTTTGGCAGGGGCAGCAGGATGCAGCCAGGCCTGGGAAGAGTTGTTGAGCCAGTTCAACTCCTGTCGGGGGTAGTTGTCAGGCAGAATCCAGTTTCATTAAGCCAGGCTTCAGCTAAATGTCACTTTTGTTCCCAGTTTTTCTTCATTCAAATCAAACTCACAATTTTTGCACATGCAGCTAGAACGCTGATTCTAAGTTCAAAACTATGACATTTCAACAGTTGCAAACTATGTGACACTCAACAGTAGGTCACTCATTTATTTTAAACATTTAGATTTTAGTGTCTTTCAGTCCAATTTCACTTCAGCTGCTGACATCCACAGCTCAGCCAGTTTTGTTATAAACATTGTTTTGGGCTCTTTCTCTTTCCAGATTTAGTATGCACACAAGAATACATTCTGCCAAATGTCTGCTGGTGTTCATTGAGATTTTTGAATATCTTGCAATGTTTAAAATAGGCATTTTTAGCTTGCATTTCAGAGAAACAAAGGTGATTTCAAGGCACTTTCTTTTTTAGCCACCGGCACTGCTGTTTTTTCTTTGGCACACATTTCACTCATGGCACTCTGGCCCCTCACGCTCGCACTGGTGGGTGGCAGGTCAGGGGACCATTTTGCTGTGCGCAAAACTGCACGGTTCTCCAGGATTCTGGCGCAAATGTGGGCTTTTCTGCCCTCTTGGATTTCCTAAACCCACAGCACCAAGTGTTGCAGCATAATAACTTGAACGTGGTTTGGGTAACAATAACCCTTTTTATAATCACATTGAGTAGATTCAGCTTGTGTTAAGTGTACTTGTCAGTGTATTTATTATTATTTAGACATGGGAGAGTGATGAGTAGATAATTACATGTCCTAGCATTATGCTCTTGTGGTCTTTGAAATTCCAAATTGGTGACTTGGTAGTTTTTCTGTTGCAATGAGCAGTTTCGGGAAAGTAGACTAACATTTACACCTAGCTGAAAGGAAGCCGGGTTATTAGCGAAAGGTAGGCAGGACTATGTGTGCTATCTTAGATTCAGATCATAGGCTGAAACATAATTTGAAATGGGCACATAGAAGTATTTATTGGGGACAGTTAGAGGATTTTAGAGTAAAGCCTCGATAACATGGTGCGAAAATAGGACCCAAAGATAGCCAATCTTGCCTGGGTGAAAAATGTGCCACAGGGTGAGAAGCCAGCTAGGTGCAAGGTGGCCATCATGTTTATGAGGTCTAGCATGGAAGTCAATGCTCACAGTGTAAGTGTCCAACTTTATAACAGTGTGGGTTTCAAGCGGCAGCAAAGGAGAGTTAACCATTGAAGTATCCCATAGGAATAAACAGAAGGCATCAAACTCATGTCAAAAAGCTGCAAACTGTACTGCTCCTTTTAAGTGTGAGGCAGGTAGCTCTGTGCCTGGAGAGTAATGACCAGTGGAGATTATTTCAAATTTAAGTGAGAGGAGTGCCAGAAAATGATAACATTTCATTCCTGGTTTCTGCCTCTTATTCGCTACCATGACAAGTGTGCATCTGTGGGATGCAGGGAGTCATCTGTGCACCTAAGACACAATACGAGACATATGACGTGGGTTTCACCACAAACCGTGTACATTTATGGAACTGCATATACAAAAATGCAAGGAAGCCAATAACCAACGGTTATTTTATGTTACCTGGAAAACACTGCCAAGTTTACAAACAAATACATGTTTGTAATACTGAAAGATCTAGTTAAAAAATGATGCCAGACAATGTCTTCACCTGTGATTTCCTAAACTAATTTGTTTTTTGCTTTCAAATGGAGCATAGATAATTGATAAGTAGTTAGTTTCCTGCAATGTACTTCATTGAAATCATGTGAAATAATGCTGAATTTAAAAATGATACAATTAGAAATGAAAAGGAGAAAGCAGGAGTAGATCTATTGGTTTGGATAACCCTGTATTCAATTCAGCTGACATTTTGCTGACTTTAAGTTGACCTGCATTTCAGCTTGAAACAAAATCCTTCCCTCCTTCGGAAGTCTTCCCAAGGATATTCTTACGAAGCTACTGTAACAGTTCAGTATATAGAATTCACAGTCCATGTAGAGATTATTATTTATTGGTAAAATTGTTAATTTTTATGGCCATCTCCAAATACTTTCAGTGAACTTATCATGACATGTTGAATCATCCATTACCATTAAACCAACATGTGTATGGTCTATTGCAAGTGGAACACAAATAGCCCTGTCAACTTACTTACATTAATCATTAATCACAGACTCACTTAACTCTTGATGTGGTTCTGTTTACCAAAGTCATATGCTGATCACTGGACTCTAGGGTGATTTACTGGATAAGGTAATACATGTTCAACTCAATGATATAAATGGCATTTGTTCTACCATTGACTATGTATGCAAAAGCAAATAATAGTCATAATTCTTGAATGATATGATTTAGAAAAAAACAAAGACTGTGATTTAAAACTCAGACATCCTCTTTGGTTTGACACCAAATTTGCATTGTCTATAATTTGTCACTATTAATAAAATCATGAATGGGTCATACAATTATGAAGCAATACGCCAATCACTGTAGTGCATATCCACATGTGTGTTTGCAAACATAGATTCTGATCATCTTGGTTTCATTGAGTTTGCATAATACCGTCATTAATTATGGAAGCATGACTAAATTGGTATCAAAAGTATTTGGAGCGGTTTTGACCCCAACCATTTATTTATCACAAGTATAGAAATTGGAATCATCCAATAAAGACTGGGTGTGTGTATTCAATAGATTTATCTAACTATGAGATAGGCCAATGAACGAACTTTGCCTATCAAATGCTGCAGCATGATAAAGACTTAAGACTTTAAAACAGTGGGAGTGTGAGAAGAGAGATTCTGACACTATGAAAATCTGCAGGAAAGAACATCATCTGGTCTTATTGACTGGATTAAAGAGGGAGATCAACTAAAGGACTGCACAAGGGAAGGTTCCTGTTCCAATTGATCTGCGTGAGGAACCCTGTTCCTCTTAAAGCATACTTATCGACTCACATGTGTGCATGTGGCGCTGTTCTAGACTGTTTGCTATAACAGTATTGTTCATAAACAGTTAGAGTACACAGATCAAATTGTGACATTAAAGAAGGTATGCATGCCTTAATGTGGGTCCCTATGCCATGTGCCACACTGGTTTGACAATAACTGCAATGAAGCAAGAGGGTAAATTTTAAAATCATTGAAATGCAATGCTAGGGATAATCAAGACATATTGCTAAAACATGAGCAGTAAAAAAATCAATTCCACAGGGCAAGCAGAAACAGATGGATCTTACCTTGGAGACATTGAAATTAGTAATTCATGATGGGGACCACTACATGGTTTTGATTATAACTGATGGCTGTTCAAGGGTACCTTTTGATCTTGAAGGAAAAGAATCAGACTGGAATAATAATTGTCTGCCCTTTATGGGGAGACTCCCCCAATGGGCAATATTGCTGATGGACTTGGTGAGGATGGGGCTATGGTGGATTCAGTGATACTACAAAACTAGATTTGTAGAGGAGCAGCGGCATGTCTCTGCAGAAAACCCTGCCCCCCTTCCTCCCATATGTTGGAGACCTGAGTCCATGCTGTGATTGACACCAGCAGTTATGCCAATACCACGGCATGTTTATGAAAGAAGATACCCGTTGAGACAACCAAATGTATCCTCAAAATGATGACATTCTAAGGGAGGAACACCCTGAAGGAATATGAAAGAGAGCAAAGAAAAGGAGCTAGTGATGTCACAAAAAGTATGCACAACGTCCCGAGGTACTGACTATAGAAGATGTATAGATTCTAAAGAAACTTGTGATGAAGTAAAGAATCAAGTGCACTTTTAAATATGAAGAAGATTACACATGCATAAGGTGCCACAAAAAATCAACCATTCAATAAATGTGCAGAGGCTGAAATGCAAGGTAGACCAAGTCAAGATAGAAGCTGGCTATACAAAATGAATAGAGCGCAGGCGAAGCCGACATTATATAGAAGCTGGACATCGGTATCATGAATTTAGTAACCCAGGACCCATGAAGCGGAAAGGGAAAGTTGTGTCGCAGCAAGAATAAGTAGAATCATGGAGCTGCAAGACAAGGCTGTCTGGCCTGGAGTCAAGACTGAAGCAGCCAAGGTCAGCTATCTATTCTGGAAATGAGCAAACGTGCAATGATGAATCATCCCTTGTTAAGGTGCAAAGAAAGAACACCAAGAGTGCCAAGTTTAATTAATTTAAAGCATGTAAAACCTGCAAAATGGACCAAATCTTGGTCTGTCACGTGAGCCAAGTGTGAAAATAGCGTTCAAACTTGGAGTCCCAGAACACGATAGTGAGTGCTCTCACTCCCATGTATTCTGAAAGACAAGGATAGTTTGCGATGCCAAGTGCAAACACAACATTCATGACAGAAGGCATGGCCGATGAGAGATGTTGGGCTAAATGGGTGGGGAGTAGTGTCATGCCCCATCTCCTTGCACCTGGGTCTGGGCCTACGTGCTGCTAAGTGAACCAAATGTTCCAGATCTGGCACAAGCGTGCCAACCAATTGTAGTAGTCCATATATCGAAGGACCTGATAGTTTGAAGATCAATGAGAAACTGTGTATCTAATGTTTCTGAAGATTACATGTTTTAGAGGTAGGCATATGTTGTCCACCTGATAGTGGGCAGCCAATCACAATCCTAGTTCCTATAGAAAGCACACTTGGATGTTTCCCTTAAGCCAATCCCGACCCTTGATAGTTTTTTCATTATTTCCATGTAGTACGTCGTCGCCTCTGACATATTTTTGATATAAAAGCTATGATTTATGTGAAGATCGCTGGGAGAAACTGAGCGTAGGTCCATTGATGTTAGTTGTAAACTCCATGTTTTAGATACTTGTTAATAAAACAGTACTTTGCCATCTTCCAGTTGGTTCGGTTACTTGGACTCAGAATTGATCTGTATGATCCCATCCATTACATATGCAGTTCCTAAAGGACCCGAAACTCAGCTTTTTAATCAAAGACATTTGTTATAGTTTAGAGAAAGCTGCTAGTAACAAATGTCCTGGTCTGGATTTCTGTCTGTATGACATAAATCCAATGCATTTTCATTAATATTATATGATATGATATGATATGGCATTTATAACGTGCCTATACAAAAGTGTTTCAAGGTGCGTCGAGGCAAGGGAGGGGAAACAGAGGGAAGAAAGAGAGCAATCCTACTAGGCCAGGTGACATTGAGATCGCACAAGTGCAGGGGATGGGTGAGGGGAGAGTGCGGGGTAAGGGGAGGGGGCAGTGCAGTACATAGGATAACAGTAAAATAAATAAAGACAATAAATAAAAGTGCGGCCAGGTGGTGGCAAGTGCAAGGGTAAGAGCAGATATCAGGAGTCAAGTGCTAGTGGGGGCTGTAGAGATACAGAAATAGTCCCCGATACCAAGGGTTGCCATTGGGCAGTGCAGGTGCGCAACTGGCAGGAAGGGGTCCTGGACCCAAAATCAGAGGGTAGCCAGGTAACCAGTGCAGTTTCAGATTCAGTCAGGAGAATCATCAGGGGAGTGGAGGAGAGAAAACAGAAGCAAAGAGCAAGGTATTGAGGTGATTCCAGAACCGGAGATGGTTCTCCTCAGGTTTCAGAGAGGCAGGGAGGCTGTTCTAGAGGGAGGCCACAGCAGAAAAAAGAGATCTACCACCAGCTTGCTGCTTGGAGAAGCAACTGACCCTGAGGGAGTTGGAGGCAGATGAGCGAAGAGCTCAAGAAGGAAGATATTTAGGAAGAGTTGAAGGTATTGAGGTCCCAAGCCCCAGAAGACCTTGTGGACAATGCCGAGGGTTTTGAACTTAATCCTTGCCAGCACTGGGAGCCAGTACAGAGATTTTAGTCCTGGAGAGATACAATCCCTGGACTTGAGGTCAAGGACAAGTCTCCCAGTCGTGTGTTGGATGAGTTGAAGAGGGCGGAGAGTAGAGGCAGGCAGATTTAGAAAGACACTGTTGCAGTAGTCCAGCCTAGAGAGAACCAGAGCTCTGGAGACAGTAAGCTTCTGGGGGAAGGAGAGGAATGAGGAATACCTTGGAGGAGGTGCAGCTAGTAGAGTGACTTCCTAGAGACGTCAGAGATGTGAGGAGAGAAGGAAAGTGTGGAGTCAGAGATGCCCCAGAGGATTTTAGCCTCACAGGTCGGAGCAGGAAGAGTGCCAAGAGAGGCAGGACAGAGAGTGACAGGAAAGGAGGGAGCAGGTTTGCCGATGAGGAGAATCTCAGGCTTACTGGCATTAAGGCAGAGATGGTTGGCGGCACACCACTCATGGATGGTGGACAGAAAGTCAGAGATGAGAGAAGGAGAAAAGGTGGCGGAAGGGAGCCTGAAAATTAGTTGAGTGTCATCTGCATAGCACTGAAAGTTGGGGCCGAGAGCGGCAATGCGGTGGGCAAGAAGAGACAGGTATTGGTTGAACAACCAGGGAGAGAATTTAGACCCCTGTGGAACACCACAGGTAGAGATAGAGATAGTGGAGAGGGCTGACCCAAGTTGGACCTGGGGGGGTCGATCAGAGAGGAAGGAGGTCAGCCAAGCCAGGGCTTGATCAGTGATACCCAGGTAATCACAGAGACGGTTGAGCAGGATTGCATGGTTGACCATGTCAAAGGCAGAAGAGAGATCAAGTAAGATGAGGACACAGGGGGTGTTGGAATCAAGGTTGGAGAGCAGGTCTTCACGGATGTTCAGGAAAGCAGTTTCCATGATTCTGGCAGCTCTGAAGTCATACTGATGGTCATGGAGACAACCAACAGATTCAGTGTTAAGATTAAGCTGGGAGACGGCCAGCTTTTCATGGAGTTTGCCCAGGAATGGATTGATGGAGATTGGACGATAGTAAGCCATGCAGGAAGTGTTGACAGACGGTTTCTTAAGAAGAGGGTGCACAAGAGAGTGCCTCAGGGGGAGAGGAAGGCTCCAGTGGCAAAGGGGTGGTTGCAGAAATCAGCCAGAGCAGGAGCCAGGGTGTCAATGTGGTCCTTACTGGTTTTGGAGGAACAGGGGTGAACCTGTTTTGATGAGACTTTCATAGATTGGACTTGTCTAGAAACCTCATCTGGGGAGAACAGGGGAAAGGCAGAGAAGGAGGGAGGAGAGGTGGACGAAGAAGGGCAAGAGGAAGAGCAGGGAGTAGAGGGAGGAGGTGGAGAGGACAGGATGTCCTGAGTTTTAGAGATGAAATGAGAAGCCAGGGCCGTACAGAAAGTCTGGGAGGGGACAGAAGAGGTAGAGACTGCAGCAGGATTGGCCAGCTCCTTGTAGATTTTAAAGAGTTTGGCCGAGATGTTAGATGCCGCGGAGATGCAGGCTTGGCTGTGGGCTCTCTTCTTGGTGTGGACAGAGAGCCATTATTGTCTTTGGAGCAGGCGGCAGGCCAGTTTGTCAGAGAATGTATCAGAAACACACCATATCCTCTCAGCCACACTGCACTCATGTTTAGGGTGACGAGGACTGAGTCGTACCAAGAGTGGCACTTTGATTTGGGTTTCAAGAGGATTCTCATGACAGGAGCAAGAACATCGAGAGTATCAGATATAGCAGAGTGGAGCATGGAAAGGGTTGTGTCAGGGTGTGAGTCAGCCAAAGAGGGCGGGGGGTGAGAAAGTGGCTGCAAAACCCTCAACTGATACACGCTTCATGGGTCTGCAATTTGTCTGCAATTTGTAACGGTTGTGAGATGCCATCTAGTTGGAAGCTCGCCATACTTGTTCCAATATTTAAAAAAGGCAAATGTGGGACGCAGGATGTTACTGGCTGACATGTTTATTTGATTAGGCATCTAAGTTGTTTGGCAGATTAGTTCATGTAAGACTCATGGACCGGACTAACGAGCTTTCTCCTATATGCAACAATCTTGTTTGGTTTGCAATGGCATAGCTATAACTGTGCAATATCTAAACCAGCCATTATTGACATACATACTCTGAGTAGGCAATGGGAAGCTAGTTTATTTGGCATTCATAGCCCAGTGAGTTTGATTTAGTCACCCTTATTACATTTCCAATTTGTTTTCTGATTTCAGTGTGTCCATTAGATTTGTCACAGTATATGAGCTGTAAACTCCTTTTTCATCTTTGAGAAGTGTTCAACAGGGGGGCATTTTCACACCCTTGTATTTTAACCTCTAAGCAAATAATCTCTAGTCAGAGCTCATACACATATTTGGCATTCCAAATGTAGCTCGCTGTCCAAATCAAATTTGACATCATAGTGATGATGCGTTTTACTTGCCCCAACTCTGAGGTTCCTCCAGATGCTAATCGCCAAATGTACTAACTTTATGAATAGCCGAGACATATCGTTCTTAAACCAAAGGCATTGACCTGGTGGGGCACGAAAGCGACCTACTTGCGGAATGCTATGTAAGAACCAAAAAATGGACTGGATTAATTTATATCATTATCTTGGTATCTCTATTTCCATCACATTATCCCGGTTGATTCTTCTTCCTTAAAGGTGGTTAATCACGTAAATGAAGCTAATGTCACCCTATGAATACTCTTTAACTGGTGCCAACAGTATTTCTTCTTCTCCTGTGTTAACTAAGCTTCGGCTAAACATGTACCATTAAATGTTGTGATTTACAGGGGGGGGGGGGCGTGAGGGTCCCCGGCTCAGGGATGTACATTGAATATCTTTAATAGTATATGGCACTTTATGTTGTTCAGTCCAGGACATGATGTACTCTGTTGCAGGACTAATCTGTCCAAGATATGATGTTCTCTGATGCATAAGTATTGTTTTTGCACTGAGAATGATACACTTTGCTTAACTGAGTCCTATGTTGATGCTTTTATTAATGCTCACAGAACTGGTACGCTGTAATGTCATGCAACTTTAGAATTAGAGCAAATGGTTCGTTTTAATCCTAAATTCCATTCGTACATTTCTAATATTTATGTTCATTTTAATGTTAAAGAACATTTATATCCTGCACTATAACCACCAGGGTGGTCCACTGGTGCTCTGGCGGATCTGAAAGGTAAGAGCGTAGGATTGGTTAGTAGGGAAAAGCTAAACAAAGGTAGAGCGAGAGTTGTGATGTCCTGTTGACAGCTTCAGTTCAGTTAAAACTGTTCTCTGAGCATGGGTGTGGTTTAGGGATAGGTAGACTCCCATGTGCTGTTGTACGAGACTGGGTGTGGTTTGTATTGTTGTGCTTGTACTGTATTTTGCACTGTTTTTCTAAACTGTGTCACTTTGTAGCTCTGTTATTTTATGATGTAAAATATATTGTGTGCTGCTTTGTGGAAAATTATCCTTTCTGAAATTAAGCATGAATTGAAGTAAGTAAAGTACTTTCAGCTGAGAGGATAGCTCAGGGGCAAAGCGCTCACCTTTGAAGCAAAACAACATGGAGCAACGCAGGTTTGATCCCCGAGTCCACGCTTACAAACCTCTGGGTATTAAGTGTGTTATAAATAACCAATTATAATTATAAAGTGGTATCAGTCAAAATTGTGCTCAATATGGAAGGCAGAAATTGATCATTTTGTGGGACATGTTGTCTTTGTAGCCCCAGAATTATTATTGGGGAATATACCTGCGGCACCATACATTGAAAGGCTGGTATTTTAAGCCTACATATCAACCAAGATTGCCTGAGAACACTCTTGAGCCCCTCGCAGACCAAACACTTCTCAATTGCTATCTTATAGACTCCAACAATGCCTTGAATTCTCAAAGCTTATATTAGCTCAACACATCTTGTGTATTGCCTCTCTCAAAAAGATAGCCCCTATTTGAAAGACGGACACTCACCCATACTAATCAAATAATATAGGTCTGCCTAACTGCCTCTCTGCAAACTTTTTTCCACCTTTCCTTCCCTCTTACTTTACCCTTGCTCTTGCTACTCTATGCGGTACACCATCGTTTCATCGACAGTTATTTTTACGACTGCCTTTTTTACGAGTAAAAAATTATGAAAAAGGTCATCAACATTTTGAGGGGGTGGGAAAGGGCAGATGAGGGGTTGCAGGGTCGAGAATATGGGGGAGGGAGGTTTGGTGGTGACGCCCTCCACAAAAAAAATGTCAATTACCTATTTTTTGATTGTGTACTTGTAAAAAAAGACAGTCGTAAAAATGACTGTCGATGAAAGAACATAGAACCCTCTATGCAACTGTCTTGTCATCCCTGATGGGGCACAATAACCGTCAGGCAAGGATTTGGTGTTTTGAAATTACTAAAATGGTAATTTGTCTGAAAACAAAAATATTGTAACATAACATCTGGTTCAGTTTCATGGTAAAATGCAATTAAAAAATGGCAATACATTGAGAGCTTGGGATATGAAGGGATCAAACTTCTGTTCCTTGCCCTCCAAAGATTATGTGTGGTGTTCAAACATTTATCAGCACACTTCTAACGGTCAAGAGCCTTTTTAGATGGGATGGGATCCCCAGGGATTGAGGATTTCTGTGCTTTGTGGTGCATGGAATCTACAGATGTATATGAGATTCAGATTGCTGTCCTTCGGATCTGATGTTATGTCATGTTACGTCAAGCTGATTTGTACCGAGCACCGTTGCCATTTCCATGGTCTCCAGGCGCTCTCGTGCCTCTGCACAGCAAAGTGGAATGGGGTGGTTAGTGGGGGAGAGAGGGATAGGATAGATGTTGTGCTCATCTGTTGATGCGTGTAGAACTGGCATCTATTCATGTGAGATTTGTGGATATGCTTTGTTTTGTGTACTGGGGCTTGTTGTTTCCAGATTGGCAGCCTCCAGTGTTTGTGTTGTTTGGTGTCAGGGGTTATTGGGTTTGAAAGTTGAATGGAGAGTGATGTGCGGTTTGCATGTTTTTGAGCAGGGTTATTCGCTAGCTGTTAGGAAAGATTTCATTTATGTGCAATTTTCCCTCCATTTATGGACCCCACAAACATTTTGCTTTTGTTTGGCTTTTCTAACCTGACTTTTTTCCAGTAGAGACCAGCCTTCAGCTGATCCCCTCTGGGTTTTTGCTCACCATGTTATGGGGAAACTGGCACATCCTTCAGACTGTCAGCACTAGGAAACTATGTTTCCCTTAGTCTTTGACTATGTTGCCATTCCATGGTAACTTTCAACAGTGCACAATTTACCTTCCAGTACTGTGCGCTGGGGCCCCTTTCTGTTTTATGGCCCTAGACACCCTCGAAGGATATTTGGTGATTGTACAAGTGTACCCTGGATGAACTGGTGGCAGCAGTTACATTTCATAATGTTTTACATCTTTTTAATGAATCATACCGCGTTTACCGCGTTTGTTTCTAGAATGTGGCCAGGTCCGAAAATGGCCGAACCACAAAGTCTTTTGTTCTGTCCCATCGCCATTTTGTCCCTTGCCTTTACCCAGGTTGAGTAACTCATATTTTCCTTATTTGGGCATGCAGCCTCCCGCGAAAACCAATCTCTTTCGTGGTCTTCTGCCTGTCACATGTGTGGAAGCGAGCTGGGACTGTCTGGTCCCAATCCACACTACTGGTGCCATGATGTCTGGAGTTCCTGAATGACTGAGACCACCGTGGACCGTGATTGGTCCACATCTGGGATGCCTGCAAGAGAGCAGATCTTTGATTGGAAGTTAATCTTGGATAAGAGAACGGGCTCTGCATCCATTACAGGTCAATCACCTGTGTTCTCACTGAACTACTGAAGCCAAGCCTCCTACATGAAAAAACAGACTAATGAAACTGCCAGAGACACTTTGGAAGGTTTTGGCACCCTTCACCCTTTGCTGTCCCATCAGACCCCTGCTTTTTTCTTCGATCAAGAAGGCCTACCAAGGTGCTTTGCCTCTATGGAGTAGTGGGAACAACTACTCTCAGTGCCCTATGCTTACCCACCGAATGAGCCCCTTCGGAAGTGTTCCTGCGCCAACCAGCGAACTATCCAGCTCCACCGCAGGGTAACCTGCAGCGCTGCTGCCGTCTCGAGTGCAAACCCGAGACTTGGGAACTTTCTCGCTTGTGGTCTCATTCATTCTCCTGCCAAATTTTGCAGGCCTAGCTCCTCTAGGTCCCTAATTAGGAATGTGCGTAACGCTGCCACATCCACGATTCCCGCATCACTACCTGGTGATGACAGTCAATATAGACCCCTTGCTGTTCTGCTCTCCTGTGCCCTGAAGCCAGCTGCACTAGAATTTTCTTCATACCTCCTTCATAAGCTGAGAAAAGGCAACTGTCCTGTCACAGACAATCATTCTTCACTGCAGCCGCTGAGAGCCAGAGTGCCGCAAAACTGGAGGACTCAAACCTACTAGCGACCTCAACTAAACTGGCAAAGTTTGGTCCAGACTGTGCTGAGGGTTGGTGAGTACTTGTATAATTTACCAGTGGCCCCCTGGCACAACTGATCCCTTTTATGCACGAGTATCCCATAAAGGTATTCGAACTTGGTTGGGTTAGCCTGAGCTCTCTAGCTATTCTCACCATTTGAATGCTGCTTTGCTGCCAAGGACAGGGCCTACTCGAATAGTGGAAACCAATTCTTCATCACCTCAAGTCCCTTCCTGACTTGCTACACCCCTCCCAAGAGGATGCGCTTTTGCTTTTCACCTGCGCGATCGTGCTTTTTTTATGCACAACTGTAACGTTGAGCACAAAGCTCCTCTCTTCTTAGGGTTGAACTCGAAAGTTAGGGAACAACTGCAAAGAATTGTCTAAGGCCATTTATGTGTTAACTCAACCCTCTCTTTTCAGGTTGTAGCTGTGGTTTTCCACTGTACAGCATTAGGAAACGTAATGTATATATATTGTATAGTTTAAGTAGTTCTGTGATAACTGTTTTCTCATTGCTAAACTTACTTGTGTCTATTTAGTCTGGATGACAATAAATGTATAGATATTTTTCATATACATTTGTCTAAGAGTAATTTGTAGTTTGTTGCTGCGTGTGCTCATTGTGGGCTCCCAATCACTCTCAGCCCTTCTGAGACTTAGTCTTGACCTCCTGCCAAGCTACCTAGATTGGTCTGGCTTGTCCAGAAGTTTCCCGTGTTTCAGTAAAACTGAGGGTGGCCTCCTAAACTTCTGTCCACCAGATCAGAGTTTAGAAATCCATCTTAACACTAACCCATCTGGGTGTGTAAGTTAAGAGTGAGGTATGGGGATCTAGAAGACAAAATGGAAATGGTTAGTGGGTTTTAGGTGGGCTTTGGGAATTGTGCATGTGTGTTATTGTTTATTTTCAGCCATTTATCATGTGTGTGGTTGGGGTAGTCTGGTCATTAGGATGGTTATTGTGAAGTTGTTGGTCATTTTTTATCTTGCTGAGTTGAATAACCATATTTTTAGCCGTTTCATCAAAGTTAAGTGCTCTTCTGTCATTCTGATTTCCTTCGGGATCAAGTTCTATAGTTTGGCATCAGAAAAGGAGAGGGCAGTACCACTGAATTTTTGTTTTCTCACAGTGTCTTGTTTCTATTTGGAGGTAAGTGGTAGATCTTTAAGCTCTCCCGGGTTGGTATTGTGTGATTTTTGCTTGGAGGAATTTAGCTGCTTGTCTATGTAGTGATTTGTGGGCTTTGAACTTGAAATATTTTGTTACCGGTAGCCAGTGTAGACCTCTCAGGGTTGGGGTGATGTGCTCACTTCTAATTAGTCTCAGGACTAGTCTAGCTGCTGTATTTTGGATGTGTTATCATTTTCTGGTGAGGCATTCAGGCATTCCATAGGTAGAAACTGTTTGTGTAGTCTATTTTTGATAATATCAAAGAAATGGTCACCAGGGTTTTGTGCAGAAAACTGAGATAAGGAGGATCCCTCTTATTAGTCATAGGCGGAAGAAACATTCATTCGCTATTGCATTTACTTATGGTTCCAAGGTCAGACCACTGTCCATGAGAATTCTCCTGTTTTTTAGCACTGTTGATGTTTCCGGTTGAGATCCCATGCTCAGGGGCCAGGTGAGAGATGTATGTTTTAGATTGTCATCTCTCGGTGTAATCATCAATTCTGTTTTGGTTGGTTTTAGTTTAAGGTTGTTTTTTTCCTTCCAGGTGTTCATGCGGTTCAGGCATTTATCAAGGGCATTGTCATGGTCATAGTTAGAAGGTATCTTAAAGAGGAGCTGGTTGTTGTCTGCTTAGTTGTAGGCTGTCAGTCCATGAGTCTGAATGAGTTTCACTATGGGGGTTATTTAAATGTTAAAGAGGAGTGGAGAAAGACTTGATCCTTGTGTTACGCCACAGGTGATTCTTTTTGTGTTTGATGTAAATGGTGGTAGGTAGGTTCTTTTTGTTCCATTGCCGAGGAAAGATTTCAGCCATGCTAGTGCAGAGCTTTTAATACCAGGTTATTATAGGCTCTTGATCAGTGTTGTGTGTTTGATCATTGTGTGGGGGGTTTGATCGTATCAAAGGCATCTGAAATGTCCCGTTGGATGCAGCCTGATTCGTTGTTGCTGACTGTGTTCATCTTTAGGCTCATCCGATATGGAGAGAACTGCTGATTCAGTTCCTTCCATGGGTTGGAAACCAACCTGGGATTGGTCGTGTTGTCTGTTGCTTTCCACATGATTGAGTAGTTCTTTTTACACATGGTTTTCACTGGAAGGGTAGGTTTGCTATAGACCTTTAGTTGGCACAGTCATCTGTTTTTCCGTTTTTTTCCACAGAGGGTTTTGATGTAGGCTGATGTGTATGATTTTGGTACAGTTCCAGTGTTTAGCGATATATTCATTAGTAGTTGGGTGTAGAGGGCTGGCGTTTCATGGGTGAGTAGCTTTTGTAGCTTTTTGTAAATATCCGGTGGTCATGGGTCATTGGGAGATCCGTCCATGTTAGTTTCCTTTAGTAGGTTGTTGGAAATGTCTTTACTTGTAGTTTTGAATCGGGTGAGTACTGTGCTGTTGTTTGGAGTGCTGATTTTTGGGATGGTGTTATTTGTGGACATGCAGGATACAACGCCCTCAGGGCCGCTACAGGTTTTTCCAGGAAAGACCACATTTCTGACCTTAGGAGGCAGGTCCACTGGCTGCCCATTAGGCAGAGGATCATCTTTAAAATCCTCTCCCTCACCCATAAATGCCTCCATGACCTTGCTCCCCCCTACCTTGCCCAGAGAATTTCACGACCCACCTCGGCCAGGCCCACCAGATCTGCCTACACCAACCTGATTTCTACCCCCAGGACTTGTAGAGTACGTGCGGGCGGTTCGAGCTTCTCAGCCCTAGCAGCCTCACATTGGAACGCCCTACCTTTGCTCCTCAGGGGGATTGACTCTCACCTAGCCTTCCGCAAAGCCTTAAAAACTAGGCTGTTTGTCTAAACCTACCTGCCTTTATATCTACAGGCATAAGAACGTCATTTGTAACTATGCTCCGCTCCTCTCTCTGTAACTAAGTACCTTATGTTTCCTATGTTTACATAATCTTGTTGCTTAAGCCTTCATGTAATAGCGCCTCGATGTCTATGGGCTGCAGTGCGCTCTACAAATGTAAAAAATAAATAAATACATAAAATAAATCTATGTCCTGTTAGATTGATGCAATTTTTGCTCTTAGTTGGTCCGTGATGCTGTTTCATAACTTATGCGAGGGTACAATGTTGTTGCTGCATGAAGTTGTGTTTTTTATTTCCATGATAATTCTGTGCATTTCTTTCTGTGGGTTTGTTGCCAATAAGATGGTGTAGTGTGTTCCCTTGGCTTTCATGAGTTCTGATTTTTATAGCCGAATTAATTGCTGGTAGGTCATTTTGTCCAACTGTTTGTAGTTTTTCCTCCTTCTCTTTTCTAGTTTACAGTTTGTTTTCTTGAGTTCTCTCAGTTCTCTAAGTTCCTCTGAACCGTCCCTGAACAGTCCCACTGCAACTGATTTTAGTGTGGGGTTGAAGCATTTTAGGGGTGCCAATTGATCCAACACATCTGTTATACAGGTGCAAAGGTTCTCTTTGACAGTGTCTTACATCATTTTGCTTAGTTGGGATGCATCAAGTTTGGTGGTCTCTAGTGGTTGTGTTAATGTTTCTAGGTCAAGGCTTGGGATTTTGACAGTGAAAGGGATCATATGATGGCTGCTCCAGATGATTGGTTCCGGTGTAGCACCCATTGAAAGACTATCCGTGTCAAAGATTATGTCGAGGGGTCCAGCTCTGTGAGTGGGTCCATTCATCATGTGTTTGAGATGGAGAGATTCCAGGAGGGTGCAGAGGAAGTTTATTGTGATTTAATTTTCTCTTTCAAGCAGTAAGTTGAAGTCTGTCTTAACAATAATGTTGCTGTGATGTACGGCAAGGTTGGCTAAGGCGTCAGTGAATTTTGTTATGAAGTTGGGGTTCTAGTAGGCGGTCTGCAGAAAAGAAGGAAGAGTAGGTTGAATAGTTTGTTGAGTTTGACTGAGAGGGATTTGCAGCCTTCTATGTCTGTTGAGGGCAAGAATGTGGAGCCGATGTGGATTTCATGTGCCACAGTGATTCTTCCTCCTCTTCTGGTTTCTCTGTTATATGGTATTAGTTTGTAGTTGTCGGGTATGGCTTCATGAGTGATTACTTTGGAGTTTTCTGAGAGCCATGTTTCTGTGAGAAAGACAGCATCTGTGCCTTCTTCACTTAAGAGGTCGTAGATTTCTGGTTTGTTGTTTGCCATAGATTGTACATTGAGGAGGCTGCAGTGTAGGTTGTGAATTGTGGGTTGCTCTTTTATGGCGGCTTGATGAGGAGGGTGTTTCAGCTTTTCGACTCTCAGTTGGGTAAGTTGGTTTCTTTCCGGGTCTGTGGTTAGGTCACTTGTTCCTTCGTTAGGAGTTCCAATGGGTTACGTGATGGGTCTCTCTGTTCTTTGTCATTGTAGGTAGGCTTTTGAATGTCCAAGTGGCACTTTGACCAATCACCTGTTATGAAAGGAGTGTTTGTGGTGGGGGATTTCAGTTTTGCTCCATTTCTTGTTTTTTGGTGGCAGGTTTCTCCAGTGTTTGGTTCTGTGTATTGGGCTTGCTGTTTTGTGCCGGGTAGTGTAGTAGAGTTTCCTCTAGCTATCATTGGTTGCTTTTTTGTGCATTGTTCTGTTTCTAATGTGGCTGTTTTTTAGGTGAAGAGGGAGCGAGGTTGGTGAGGATTTAGAGGTGTTATGAATTCTGGAAGGTGGTTCGGTTGCTCGGTGTGGGTGTGGTGATTTTGGTCTTTTTTGCTCTGTTTCCCATTTCAAAGTGTTAGGGATTTTTCAAAGTTGCAGAGTTCAGAAATTGCAATGCTCTGGAGCAGAAAGGTTCAAAGAGATAATAGCCCTACAGTGGCAAAATTCGAAGTGGCAATATTCAAAAGTACAAGAACCTCGAAGTGGTGAAATTTAAAGTGACAAGATTCCCAGTTACAAAATCGCACAATGGCAAAATCAAAGTGGCTAGATTCACAGCGGCATGATTTGCAAAGGCAGAATTCAAAGGGGCAAGATTCAAGCTGTGGAAAACTCAATGCTGCAGAATTCAAAGTGTGGAGATTTTAAAGCACCAAAGTTCAGAGTGCTAGTACGTCATGAGGCAAAGGTCAAAAGTTGCAAGATTCAATGCTACAAAACTTCATAGCGGTAAAACCTCACAGTGGAAGAACTCACAGTGCTATTATCCACAGTGGCAAAAGTGTATAAAACTCAAAGCAGCAACATTTAAAGTGTGGGAAATTCATAGCAGCAAAATTCAAAGCATCCATATTCAGAGTGTGGAGAATTCAAAGCAGCACAAGTTAAATTGTGTGGAAAATTCAAAGTGGAAACATTCCCAGTGGCAAATTCACAATGATATGATATGATATGACATTTATATGGCAACGCTCACAGTGGCAGAATTTGAGTTGTGAAAAATGTAAAGCAGCAGAATTCACAGTGTGGAAAGTCCAAAGTAGAAAAACTAACCGTGGTAGAAACTCTTAGTAGTAAAATTCAAAGTGGCACGATTCAAAGTATATACACTACACTGGCAGGACTCAAAAGCGAACGTCCCAAAGTGGTGGGGTCTTACAGTAGCAAAAACTTTTTTCTACCAGTTGACGGATCCAACAAACATCACAGAGTTGCAATTTTCCAGAGCAGCAAAGTTCAAGGCAACCACATTATTATGCAGTGGAATTGAATGAGGCAAAACCTCACTGTGGCGGGATCTCAGTGTTGCACAGTTCAAAGCAGAAAACTGACAGTGGCCGGAACTAGTAGTGTGGTGTAGTACTATTGTTGTAAAGCATCATGGAGGCACAGAGGAGCACACTATCAGGAGTTTGTCATAGATGTCCCTTACCTTGGTGTCCCTGAAGATGGGGTTGGGGTGCAGTGCAAGGCTGGGGCACCAGGCAAACAGTAAGTCACTGTGTGCCTCTGCACTTCTGCGGCTGCACAGTTAAGGCTACCATTGGTGGATATACTTTCAAAGTTGGATCAAGTGACGCAACTTCAGCCTCAAATTAGGGGTGGGTGGGTGGGGGTGAGGGGTGGCAGCAGATATGGAGGTGCTGCAAGCAAAGTTGTGATACAGGCCTGGTAGAAGGCCTGGTATGGGGCCTGAGAAAGATGGCGCGGGGTATGCTAGTTTTACCCCAAGGGGTCGAGTGCTCAGCTTCTCCTGTCGGGCCACTAGAGAAAATAAGGTGTTCCTTTTCCAGGGTGGGCAGATTGGAATTACATGATGCAATGGCAAAAAGCAAGTGATTTCTGATCTCTCTCTGAGAGCCTTTATGGTGTAACCATCATGATCACTCCTCATTTTCCTTTCTTACCCCTAGGATTGAAGAGGTAGGAACATGGTTGTTGTTAGCGGTTTCCTTGACAGTCACAAAAACAAAGCATTAGGTTGTATACAGTGTTATGACTTCCATGTTGGTGCTGCACAGGAGATGGCTGTTAACTCATCATTTCCCAAGGCTTTAATAGACCATTTCCATAAGAACATCCTTCATCACTTCCCTCTCCCTCTTGGCTCTGAGAGCTGGTCTACCAAATTGATTCGAGATGGATTACTTAATCAAATTCCAGTGCCAATCTATAATTACCAGAGTCATTCCCACACCTATCAGTGTTCTGTTAACAAAATGGACAGTAATAATGTTCTACTATTGTTGGGGACGTATGCAGATGCCACTGTCCTCTCTCTATTGTGGATTATGTCCCTCACAACACAATATGACCGTAGTTGGGAGAACCTACAGATTGAGAACTACTCTGCATTATTTTCGAGAAACTGCATCTTTACTTTGTTTGTCTGTCTCCTAAATCAGGAGATGGCAATGCGGAGTCAATGTTATATCAGGGTACCACACATTCTTTACATAATGGTTCCCCACATTGACTTTCATAGATATTATTTGTATATCTTCTATTGTGATCAGTATGTAGAGTGTTTTATGTTGGAGTTGTGGGTTTTCTTATTCCTTGGCAAATACCTTAATTCATGAGGTTGGTTTGGGCATCCTCCTAGTCTTTTGCCATTGTATAGATATGTGGCCATTTGGATATTTTTAAGGTTTTAGGCAATGAAAGACCAAATATTTATAAACACAATTAACACAAAGAAAACTCAACTCACCCAATTCATGAACACAGGAAACTTCAGTCTCCCATAGCTGCACACAGCACTCATCTTGAACATGTGGATTCTCTGTGTGTAATACTCCATCTATCTGGGGACACCCTCCTCCCTTTACACTCACATACTTTTATGTTTAGGTTCGCTTCCTTGATGGCTACTTTTGAAATGTGAACAGCCTCGTTTTCTGTTTTGGAAGACTCTGTTTCCTGTCTATAAGGTTTCCTTCCACACATTTTTCCTCAAAGTCAATAATCACATATCATTTTGACTAGGACTGGAGCGCTTAATCCTCCCTTTTTGATGCTGCTGTTTTTATTGGTCATTTTGATTGTCTAAAACTCTTTCTTCTCTCAGAGCTACTCAGTCTGTATCTTGCTTGCCAGGGCATCTACTTCATAGGTTTTTCCTTCTTTTAGTGATGTCTATCTCATTGGTACTCTCCTCGAAGTCGGCTTTTAGGGACATCTATAGCTTTTCAGTGTCATTTGTGACAGAAAAAAATGGCTTACATGTTTTGCTCTCTCTGGAGGTTTAGTAGCTTGTTTTGGAAAAGTGAATAGACTTGTATTCTGGTCATTCGTGACTATCATGGGCAACTCTGGAGGTGAGTTTGCATGTGTTTATGTTTATGTTTAGATATTTATAATGCGCACCAGATACCCGAGGGCTTACGGACGCGGACTCACATACATTAAACTGACAACAGAGAATCATCCGGAGCGGTACACGCTCCCAGGGGCAGAGAAAAGACGCCTGATTGATGGAATTTAAGAAAAAAGCAAAGTTTTAAGCTTTTTCTTAAAAACTTCTGTAGAGGATATAGTTCTAAACGTGGGCATTAGGGCATTCCGGGCTAAGGGTGCCGCTGAACCAAAATCACCAAACTGTGCCTTGTTAGTATTGCACCGAAAGGTGTTCAGAAGATTGGCATTATTAGATCTTAAGGACCTGGTGTTGTGTTTGATTACAATGGCTTCCATAAGGTATGCAGGCATTTGGCCCATCAGGCATTTATGGGTAATAAGTAGAAGCCTAAAAGATACCCTAGAACGAAGCGGAACTAATGAAGACTTTTTCTTGCCTCCGTTACGTGGTCTGATTTAGGGGTGAATTAATGCACACATGGTTCTGTTGGTACTAAGGGGTGCGCGTAGGCAGCATAGCGGGGTGCAGGGATGATTTATGGGGGTTTGCATGCAGTTTGTCCAGCAAAATATACGCTTCTCCGGAAAACTGTATGAATATTCTCGGGGTGCCGGTTATAGTTACGGGGGACCCAGTGATTGGTGCCGAGGTGCAGGCCTGCTTGTGGGGGACCTCATGCACTGTTGACAGGGTGCATGATTGCGCATCGGAGGAGCACGCATATGTAGCTGTTACTGGCTGTTTTGTCCCTGCGTGGGGGCGTGTCTGGGGCATTCTGGCCGTGACTTCCGTATATGCCTACTTTGCGGGAATAAATCCATGATTACGCTGGGCGCGCATTATTTCTATGCGTCAGACTCACGCAAAGTCGTTCTCGATGCGCAGGCATTGCGGGATAAATGTGTACCTTTCCATGAATCGGCGCATAGGGATTTATCGGTTTTCGTTTTACATATTGTCATGCTCAAAACTCTTTTTTTTTTACTCTGTTTGGCTACAACATGAAAACTAAATAAAACGTGCGTACACTGCGCTACATGGCTGATTCAGCATGGCTCTCGTTAGCGTTTAGCACGTGGAACGCTTTCTCCGCCCACCCCGGAAACCTTGGACGCTCCTCCCATCCTCGTACATTGCATCCGCAGGTTTCCGAGGAAATGCTGTGTCGCGGAAAAGAATTAGAGTTTTGACAGAGACTTGTCCTATGGTTAATTGAGGTGACAGGTACACTTGACATTCGTCTGAGCACAGAGAAGATGATTAGGGCGTATTTTCCTACATGCCTTCCCTGTTGTGGAGGGGGTCACTTTGCCGGGTCTTTGTAATATCCCTCTGCAATTAATAGCAGGATAATTCCTCTTCACACCACAGCGGTTCGCTTTCAAATTAACATATATTGTTTTTCTGCGCATATTTTCTGCGCGTATGACACGCCAAGAATTCCAATCCTGCCGTCTAAATGTGCCCTGAAGTTTCACCTCCCTCCCACTGCAGGAAATTAAAGCTGCTGCGAACAATAGAAAAGATAGCCCGCTCACTAGCATGGTTCAAAGGAACCTGGGAGAAATCCCATTTAAGATCCCTTTAATTATTCCCGCTAAATGTGCGAGGACAGTGACTCGAATGGTTATTCTTCCCGTAATAGGATTCCGACATTTCACGCGCTCAGTGCCCTTCGTGCACGGGGTTGCTGTTGCCCTTTGCAAGCAATCAGAGCCCGTTCGGATCTGCCTCAGTAATTTCAGACACATTTCGGATGGCCTTTGATTTATTTGATGGGCCTTGTCTCCAGTAAAATTACTTCAAACGGAAATTCACTATCAGAGTTGTTGAATGGCCATTAGCTTTTGCATGAAGCCCCCTGCAGGGTTATTACTCGACTGAATACAAGCCCCTGCACTAAGAATACAGCGTGTAATCCGCTAAGCAGCAGTGGCAAGCAAGGCGAATGGGTTAACAATATGAACAGTAAGATAAGGTTTGCAGTATTATTTCATAAAATGATAAATGATGCTGACATGTTTTTTGAAATATGATCAGGATTGCAAATAGAGTTGATTTAATTCGACTTGTGCTTCTGCGGTTGGAGAAGAGGGCGATTATAAGCAGAGCTGCTTGTGGAATAGTGATTATATGAGAATGCGTTTCGTTTACTTGCTCACATGCTCTTTCGCTTTTTGCGGATCCTCAGTAACAGGATTTGCACACATTCCTCGGCACGTGCGTGATTCGCTGTCATAGTGGATCGCTTCATCAGAAGGTTCAGTAGATGAACAAGCCGCCATTTCTGTTTCCACATTCACATTGAGGGTAGCTTGTAGCCCGCTTTTTGCTTCCCAAATGTCCAGTGCAATGTGTTTTCTTTACTTTTTTTATTTGGACGTTTGGGGTCTCTGCCTAGCACTTGTTATTGGCATTGCAATTTTTTAAGCAGCTATTTAAACATATACTCATCGCCCTGATAAAGCCGGCCAGCTTGACAGTGAAACTCGTGTTTAAGAATGTGTGCGAAAAGTGATTTTATAGATTCCCAATAAGCAGAAGATCACCAAGACCCTTTTCTCCAACAAGATAGGAAACCCCAGGGTTTGGGAAGGATGGGCTCGAATAGTATCTTGAGAGGGGCCAACAGAATTTAAGAGCAGATCGCACCTATGAAAGGTTATATTAGTGGATTTGGGGTGGGGGCACTCAAAGAAATCAATGTGGATTCTAGCAGGGACCCTCATTTATCAAAAACTATTCAAATGAGAAGCCTTTGGGGGTCAAGCATGCCAGTTTGTCAGAATTAGGGTAATGTCCTCAAAATCTTCTCAGCAATTCTGAACTTGGGTTTCTTATCCTCCCCTGACCTAGAAAGGAAACAGTTTCCTGAACGAGATAGATGGGAGCTCTGTGACATCTGTTTTAGCTCCCAACTGGTAATGAACATAATCATGGCTGAATCTAATACTTTGCGGGAGCTGGGGTTTGAGGTCAAAATCGGGGAGGTTGAACAAATATCGCGTGAGGGTTACAGAGACTCCAATTATGATGGGAATCTGGAGGCTGTCTTCCACCCTGCTAGACACAGTGCGTGGCACGGGAAGCAGCAGTCCAGAGGATACAATAAACAGAACCAAGACTGTGCCCAAATCACAGCTGCTTTGTGGAAATGATCTCCTCACAGTAACTATTTACTTTAATGGGTTAATAGAGGAGGATATATACGTGAAATTGCTGTCATGGAATTCCAGGGGGGAACACCCACTTATTATCAAACCCTAAAACTGTTGCCATGATGAAAGAAAGCAATTTTATCTTTCTACAAGAAACGTGCCATTTAGTGAATTTATCTATGGATGGCTACGAGGTCTACTGCAAATTTGCTAAACATAACAAGGGAGGGAGAACATCAGCAGGCCTCTTGATAGCAATCAAGGGGACTTTAGGCTTGATGGCTAGGATAGTCCCTGATCTTCCATTAGGGATTCTCGCCGTTAAAGTCTCCACCCCGGTGGGCTCGGTAGAAATCCTCCTAATTAATGTTTATTGGCATAAAGGAATCGCCGATCTGGGTGACTATCTAGATATAATAACTACATTAATCCAGAACTGGCACTCCACAATGGTAGAGTTATACTGGCTGGTGACTTGAATTCAGACTGCCGCATTTCATTCGATGATTATTATGGTTTGGGTGCGAAACCGTTATGTGGGACGTATGGAGGTTATAAGTTATCCTGGGGCAACGTGTGGAACCATTCACTTGATTCACTGGGCTTCATCTGCTTGAATGGAGTATTGGACACAGCCAATCTGACAAATCCAACTTGGCATCGAGGAGAAAGCTCCTCGACCATAGATTATATGTTTGTGCACGCTAATGCCGCACATTTGTATACAGGGGTTAAGATCATCCCAAACCTGTGGTGTGATCACAATGCCCTGAAAGCTGAATTTAACATTTTCATTAACAAGAAACTTAAAGAAGATGTTGTTCATTTGAGAACAGTGGAAAGGGCACAGGGATTAGATGGGCATCAAGGAACATAGGGGCCCTTAATAGTGTATTGTCCAATGTCATGAGCAGCAGAACCGTAGAATGGGAGATTCAAGGTTTTTCCCCGGTTAGAATTTGGAAATGTTTTAAGTGATATGTTCGATAAGTCACCCCCCAATCTGAGGCTGGGTGTTGTTAGCCATAAACATAAACACATCTTTGACCAGGAACTTGCTTCTGAGAACGAATCCATGGATCAAAAGCTGAGATCCATTTGCTGTTCTGTTTTTGACCAATTGCAAAAAAAAATCAGAATTAAATCAGTTCAACAAAAGTATAAAAACGTTTGTAGATCTAGAAAGGCAATCATGATGAAAAAGGCTGCGGAAATGATGTTGTGTACATTGGTGAAAAGAGATCTTAGGGTATTCTGGGCGTTAATTAATGAACGGGATCTCTAATAGTTAGTCAATTAAACACAGTCTCTGAAGCTCAATGGGTCAGCTTCTTCTCTGATCCCTATGGGGTTCTCCCAGGGGGAGCATTACACTGTTCTGTCAATTTGCATCCTAATGATGTAAAAGTTTGGCTGTCTATAATTGAATACGAAGAAGTTTTGAAAATTATAATAAAAGCTAAAGCCTCTCGAGCGGCTGGCTCAAATGGGCTGACTAACTGCACCTTAAAGGGCAACCCCCACTGCCTGGGCTCAGATTCTTACCTTGCTCTTTAAGAACATTGTAAAAAGTGGTGTTATTCCGAGTACCTGGCATACCGCCTATGTAGGCCCTATTTATAAACGTGGAGAGAGAGAGATTAGGCAAGAAAGGATAGACCCATTGTTTTAATAGATGTGGACTGCAAATGTTTGCCTCAATCCTGTTATCACATGTGAATGAATGGATGACGAGCTCCCAATAAATTCCAGACTGGATTTAGAGTGGGGCATTCCATGAATCTAAACGGGCTGGTAATGAGGGCCCTTCTGGAATGGGGTAGTTATGGTGGTGAAATTTATGTAGCATCAATAGATTTGTCGACAGCTTCCGCTCATGAAATTTGTAACCGTCTGTGGGCTAAGTTGGCAAAATGGGGCTTACCAAGGGGACTGCTGAGTCTTATTATGGTCCTTTATGACAATGCTCAAATGTATGTTAGGCTTAACCTGGAGGGTAACCTGCCTTGTCGGATTGAAACCTATGAAGGTTTAAGACAGGGATGGTTGCTTCCTGTCTTTTTAATCTGTATGTTTCCGACATTGGAGAGTTTTTGGAAGGGGTGGGTTTGGTCACTACACGTTCCTTGGTTGGCATATGTGGATGATTTCCTGTTTCTTGACCGTACTAGGGTGGGTCTTCAATGTTTGATTGATAAATGTGCTGAGTTCGCGACGGAGAAGGGTTGGATAGTTAACCACAGGAAGACCCGCATTTTGGTGCTGTCAAGAGGCAGGAGAAGGAAAAGGATGGGCTGGAGTATGGCAGGTGTGCCTATAGACAGTACCTCAAATGTTTTATATTTGGGTTTCCCACTAATGGCCCAACCCTTGGGATGCGGAATCCGCACCTTCCTTAGACAGAAACTCTTACCCCTCTCGAATCAGATGATGATACTAGATCAAAGGTTTGGTTGTTTCTCGCTGAAACGTACAATCTGCTTTTACGAGGGTAATATTGTGCCCACATTCACATATGGGATGAAGATACACTGTTCTGAGCTTCAAAAATTTTGGGAGATACTGGAAGGAAGCTTGTGGAGACGAATATTGAAGCTGCCTAACAATAGCCCAATGGCAATTAGGTATGAGTTAGGGCTTACCTCATTGCAGGTGTGGGTAAAATGGCGATTGATATCGCTCTTTCGCAGTTCGATTGCCCCATTACGGAATACAGTGTAGGTTGCCTTGGGTAAACTGGTCCCCCAGTGTGGTTTGGCAAAAGATCATAGTAAGTACATGGCTATCATTCAGGATGTTTGTGACCAAACTCTATGTGATCTCGATTCAGATAGAGAGACATTGGTAACAAAACCTGATAAGGTAAAGCGTTTGCTATCTGGGAAGGATTGGATAGTAACGATGGACAAATTCCACTTGTATCCCTCTTTGAGCCATCTACAGTGGGAGCATAAAAAATGGGGGGTTATTCCACCCCTTCTTTGCAATTCCCCAACCAATACTATCAGACAATCCTCCTTAAGCTGCGCTGGAACATCCTGCCAACCCATGAGGTGTTATTTATAAGAGAAAACACAACTAACTCATTCTGCTGATTCTGTGAGAAGGTGGGGGACATTGAAACCATGACGATTATATATATATCCAATGTACTTATATTCTGAATACCTCTGAGTGTTTGACCATAGCCTTATTTATTAAATCTTTGAATTTGTATAATGACCAGGATAACGGTGATCAGGTTTTAGCTAAAACGGCCATCAATGAGGATATATAGTCTCTGCTATAGATGTAACCCTTAATACAACTGTTATTAGGTCTGGCTATAACATTCAATCTGACTACTATTGGTTTTAATGTGTTGTGATATTGATATATGTGACTTTCATACCTTTTTACCAACAATGTTCAATGTTTATTACATTTTTACTTTTACATGAAATTATATATATGTGAATTTTGAACTTTTCTCCAACAATGTTTAGTGTTTAATGAATTTGAATTTCTACATGAAATGATATATATTGTGGTCTATGTAATACTATGTACTTATTTTTTGTCCTTAAAAATTGTATTCCTGTGGTGATTTGTAAAATTGTGAAAGATGGTCTTTTGACTTATTTTAATACTTATGTTTTAAAGGTATTTTGTGAGCCATATACAGTACAAATAAAATAAGCACAAGATGAACAGGCGAGAAATGTACAATGTTTCTCTATGCTGTACAAGAATAATTAAATACATTCTACTATACACCAGTGGTCGAAGTGTAAAAAAATAAGTAGTGGAACTATGTTCCCTTCAGGCCCGAGCGTGCTCCCAACAAACCCCATCGCCATGCACCCTCCACGCAAGTATCAACTTCTTCCTACACTTATTTTAAAACAACTATTCCGGATTGGTTTCTTTTTAAAGTAAAAGTATAGGAACGTTAAAACGTAATCATAAAAAGTAGAGGCGCACCACTCCGAACCGCTCCTGCCCACTTCGACCACTGCGATACACACATCCCTACAGGTTCATTTAAGATTCCTTTTCTGCACATGTAAAAGCAACATGTGCAATGCTATCAACATGTTCGGCTTTTTTGTTTTGCAGGCAGCAAATGCGGTCTTAGTTCATTTTACTGGAACTGCTGTTCATAGTCTATTTCTGCCATATACTCAGGTTTATAGTTCCATCTGAAGGCAACCAGAGCTATTGCATTACAAATAAAAAATAAAAAAATGCTTCGGAGGTCAACAAGCAGGCACGAGATACTAGTAGAAGGTGCCCCAATTTAAGTTGATTGCCCACTATATCTCTCTTTTCACGAGAGTTCACCCATGAGTCAAGGCTGGAAGGTTGGATGGTACTGACTGTCCACTTCCTCATGCTGTAATGGTTTATTGAGAGGCCACCCTCAACACAGGGAGTTTTTTCCCTCCCCAATTTAGGTGTCACCAAATGAACACTTTAAGCCAAGTTCTTTGTTCAGCCCTATTTAAGCTACCGATGAGACAAGAACCAGGCCGGTGTACAGGAAATATATTTGTATTTATTTGAATAATTGAGAATGGAGATCACACTAAAACGACACACGACACCTTCTTTGTGGCTCACAATTAAACTTCGTGTTACATAAATAAATCACACAAGCTGGTTGGGAAAAACCCAAATCACAATACTTTATACTGATTTCAATTCAAGAAATAATCTGCACTGGTCAATGAACAAAATAAGTTTACATATGCAATGCCGTGCAATTTCGATTTTCCATGCGCGCTTAAAAAGGCTAGCTGTTTATTTTGCAGATTTGTACAAATGCCTATGGCAATTATTATTCCACCCACACTTTTCGCTCAAAATAAACAAAGGGTGATTCAACAGTTTGTTCTTCAGACCCCCCCACCCCCTCACTTTGATCTGTGTTGGGGAAGTCAGACAGAAAAATTGGGATGATTTATGTATTTTGGATTTCAGACCCCCCTCCCCCACCACTGAAAAGCCTGTTTTAGGGGAAGGTAGCAGTTTAGGGATTGTTTTAGGTTTAGTTTAGGGACAAAGCTACCCTCTACCTAAAAGAAATCAGGGTTAAGAGGAAAAATAGGATTACCCAATTACATTACAGTCCATATTTTTCAGCACACACTGGGAAGGGGTTTTGTTGATTTAGAATTTTAACAACAATCACACTGTGGTGTTCTGCCAAGGAGAATTAATTCAATTAATATTTTTAGTTAAACAGGCTAATGATCTACACAGTTGTGTCCCCCGCCCCCTGACCCACTATTCAGGCAAGCATGCTCAATTGTCTCAATTCTACTCACATTGAAAGCCTTTGTTTAAAGTTCAGGAAAGCTAGTTGCATTTCAGGACAATCTTGGAGAACAAGGCAGTGGCCTGGTCACTTCACTCTCCAGGATAGTCCACAGCGGTTCACCATAGGGCCCAGTCACCTTTAATAATAATAAATATGAAATATTTGTCATGCACATTTTCTATTTTTTCCAGGCATTTGCCAATCTGTTATTTGAAGTTGATAGGCTGCTGGTTGTAAATACTTGGGATGCACCAGCCAAACAGAGATCCCCCAGTGCAGATAGTGAGATAGGCCGGCCCTGTGATGTCACGAGGCCCTGCAGGCATTTGGCATCCTGTCCTTTTATCTGAAAGGGAACACCCTTTTGATCTGAAAAGCTTCTGTTTTCTGGTATTTTATCAGAGTTCAGCCTTGATTGCAGCCCCTTTTTTTTAACAATTCCTCCCTACATTCGCGTCATGCACTGGCCTTGCCATTTGCCCTGTGCAGAAATGAGCTATCACAGACACCTAGTCTAGGGAAAGATTGTTTTCAACGTATCTTAGCAGGCCACACTATATTGCAGTTGTAAACAGCTGGGATGCAAGCCAGGATTTCTGTGGGGGAAGCCATTTGCGCAGTCTGCCCAACAACAAGCCAAAACGGTCTTCCTCAGGCCTAAATGAAATCTTCATGTGACACATGGAACAAAGTTGTTCTTTTCACTTGTTGCCAGTATTTTGCACGTGAAGCATAATACATTACATCTTGATTAACACATACTTTTCCCTGACATGTTTATGTTAGCAGGGGAACTTTTTCTCATGCCTTGCTTTCCAAGTGCAACTGCACATGTGAAGCCATTTTTGTGTCAGTATTTTCAAAACCTGCTTTTCATGTGAAAGGGGCCTTTGATTTTCTTCCGCCACCATGAATCAAAAGACTGCTTTTCCTTTTGTAATGGCAGATAGGCTTTTTCACATTGCACTTCCATGTGTTACTTGCAGAACCCCCCACAGTCTGCCTTAATAAGTCTGTTTTCAGTGTGAAGGTTATTTTCTGAAGGCTAGCAGGCCATTTGTATTCCAGTGGTACATTCAGTTCTGTTGGTTTGGGGTCTTTGATCACACCCCACAATGCTATCCCTCAATGAGTCTAGGTTATCTGTGAACATCTGTGTCCTAAGACAACTCCACATTCCTTAACCAATCAGAGCCTGAGTGGGTGGGTTTATGGATAGAACTGGGAGGGGTGAAAAGTATGAATAAAGCCATTGGAGTATGTCTATTGAGGGAGGCAGAGTAAATGTTGACAAGTTCCTCAAGATCTATGTATTTGGCCAGCAGATAATGGAATAGTCCAGAAGTTCAGGAATAGAAAGTCACGGTCATGTCTCTCAAAAAGGCTTCATAAAATGTATGTTGTATTTGGCAAGTCAAAGATAAAAGCACCACATTTTGAACAATACACAAAGCTTGTTTACTGCAATACCTGAAAATACTCCCTGATCTGGAAAAGAATCTAGTATTTTCAGCACCACACCTACATAGTGTACTGTGCTCTTCTAATTGAAAGCCTTGAATGGAAATCTGCATCATTTCAGAACTACATTCTTCACAATGCCCTGCCTGTTCTATTGGAAGACCAGGAACCAAAATGTGCACTTTTCGGCACTAATTTGCCAACGAGCACTGCGCCAGTCTTCTGGAAGATATGGAGCCAGAATACGCATTTTCAACCCTCCATCTCCCAGAATTCACAGTCTTGGTCTCCTGAAGGACCCGATGTTGGAATCTGCAGATGTGGACCTTCTTGATGCTGTGATGCTGGATACTACTCAGCCAAAAAACAAATCCCCCACAATGCAATTAATTAATCTACTGGAAGGCCCAGCACAAAATGTACACCTTTTAATCTCATGCATGCTGGTGCTACTAAGTCTGAAGCTACATCTCCCAAGATGCCCCCTACTGAGCTACTGACCATTTTAATTATTGATCCTGTACATTCAAAGGCTTATAGAATTATCTAGAAGTATTACCAGAATACATCATTTGATCCTGGTGGAGGGTGCTCTTGCACAGGAGCTCTTAATTCGATGAACACAAATGCAATGAAAAATGTTACACTGCATCAGTATGGTTTTAGCCATTTTGTAAACCAGTTCACTGTGCATTTTGATTCCTGACCAAAGCAACTTCAGGACTTAACATGCTATAGTCCTGCTCTTACCTGTGTTGGCTGACATTTGCTTTCTAAAATGCTTTGTAAATCTGATCTAGACCTTCCAAAGATGGCAAGGGCAGACCGGAAAACAAAAGAGTCCCTGGACGCGTTTTTCAAAGTAGCCCAATATTGCAGAGTGAGCAAGCCCAACCCCTTTCCCATAAGAACATTTGGTAACTCCACACAAGAGCCCCATGAGGCAGAGGCCCTCCAGAACATCTCCAGAGTTCCATGTAGGCCAGTCTATCCCTGGATGTTGGGAGCTACATTTTTTACTTTCAAGGATAGAAGATGATTTTTTAGTATTCACCACAAAGCAATCTTGACCTCATGTGCAAAAGCCCAGTTGCCATTTTAGCTGACTGCATGTTTTTGTTAACCCTGAACAATCCCTAAAATGTCTTCGGCATCTGCTGCCTGACTTTCATTGTGGCCATGGATTTCAATAAAAGCAAACTTGTAAGTGCAAAATTACAAAATGAAAAGCAGGGATGGGTGAACTACTTTCACCTGAGAAGAAATAAGGAAGCTATATAAACCATAGCTGTTTTTATTTACCAATTCGGGGTTACTCTGCATGGTCAGGGTCAGATTTAACTAAGGAACACAGAAAACCAGAGCTTGTACCCGTAAAAGTTGAGTAGCTTATCTGATACCTCATCCAGTCATGCTTTTCTTTGCGTTGTGAGTTGTAATGCACAAAGCACAACTGCAAGTCCCAGAATCGAAAATAATAAAACTAGGGCAGGATAAAACATACACTCCAGACGTAGGATAGTTTGTGTGGACATAGGTCAACTTGTCAGAGATGTACCAGCAAACAAATCCAAAACAGAAAAAAACCTCTCTCTTAATTGGTTTTAAAGAACACGTCCCAGTCATCGGGATTATTGCTTACTTGGCACAATCTGTGTGGTCCTCATTCTCCTATTTGCATCCAAAAGCTATGACAAACTGAACTATTAACAAAGTACTCCTGCAAAGAATGTCCAAATGTCCCTCCCAGACATAGGACAATATCAACACACACAGCCTCATTTTTTAAAACAATTTTGTTAACTGCAAGGATGGGACAGCAAATGTTTGCACTTCCATGTTTTGGGTCCTTTATGTGTAATACTGGACTCTTTAAAATCTGCAAGGCACCCGCCAATTCAACTGCAGTCTCTACCTCTCCCCTCCCTTCCCCGGCTCTCTGCACCACACTGTCTGTTAGCGCTTCTAGGCAGGCATCAATAATACACATGGAGTCTACACCTGGTTGGAACTCTATTTCTAACTAACCTTCTTTCTCCTTTGTTTCGGCCCCCACCTTTTCCTCTTCACTCAGTGCTCCCACGGGAAGAACCCCCATGCCACAATTACCAGCTCACAACACCTCCCCCACACATATCTCCTTACATCCATGTCATATCTCTTTGATGATTCTGCTCGGTCTCTAGATGGTTTGTTGCAGACGGTCACCTTGGTCACTCTCTTGTCCCAGCCACCCTCGCTCCTCGAGTCGCTCTGCTCCTTGTTTATCATCTATCGACCTGTTGCGGTTCTGGCTCTCGGCAAGCTCCCATTTTGGCGTTTCCTCCCCATCCGCTACGAGGTGTTTGAAAAGGATGCGTTACAGGTAACCTTTTGCCTTTCATTCTGGGCTGTGACCATTGTCCCTTTTACTTTTGAAACCTTCAAGGGCAGTGTCTCGTATATGGAGTCAGTCTTCTGTTGTACTCTCTGGTTTACTAGTACATCATCCTCTTCATTGAAAGCCTTAATTTTCACTCCGCTTTTCCATTCTGTCCATTCTCTCAACAGTTTCTTTCCCCATGCATCTCTTTCTCGTATGTCGTCTTCTGTCACTTCTAGTTCCTCTCCTTCGGTCCAGCTTGCTCCAGCTTGGGGTAACCCTGTCTTTGCCCAGTAGGCCACCATCAGGTTCCCAGGTGGCGGTGTGTGGCGTTTTTCCGTACTATTGCAGTACCCTGCACAACGCTTGCTGTTTCGGCATCCTTTCAATCATGGCCTTCTGTATTGTCCTCTTTATCGATGCCAGGAACCGCTCAGCCATCCGGTTAGCTTAGGGCCACAACGGCTTGACCTTCTGGTGTACAAACCCTAGATGTCTGGTAAATGTGTGAAAATCATGGCTGTTGAATGGTGGTCCATTGTCAGTCTTCACGGTGTGGTGACTGCCCCACTCGCTGAAAACCTCATCAATTACCGCCACAACCTGGGTGAATGTGGTGGATACAGTCCTTTTCACAAAGGTAAACCATGAAAATTTGTCATTTGATGACCAGTAAGTAGTCTCCTGTTTCAAGGGGTCCATAGAAGTCCATTGTGACTCTATACCACATGCTTTCAGGGATCTCAGTCTGTTGTAGAGGGAGGGGTGGGTCGCGTTTGGATGTGCACTGGCATGGGAAGCATTTCTTGACTGCCTCCTCCTCCATGTTGTCCATGAATGGGAACCATACAGTTTGCCTGTGCATCTTCTTGGTATCCTCCACCCCCCAGTGTCCTTCATGTGCTATCAGCACCAGCTTCCTCCTGAGGGCCAACGGTATGATCAGGCGGCACCCTCTCAGCAGTATCCCTTGTTTGTACAAGGCTAATTCCATGCAGACTTTGGCTAGTCATTCTATCTCTTTCCTAGGTGCCGTGTTGCAGTTCTAGCTGCTGCTTGTAGTCATTCTCCTTGTTGGCACTGCTCAGTTCATTTGCCATGGCTAGTGACGGGTCGTCTTGTGATGACTGGAAAAGCTTCTCTCCCATCAACACTGGGGGCAGGGCATGGGCAGCAATGAAGCAGAGGTACTCCACATCTCCTTCTCTCTGTTGTCGCTGTACCATTTCAGGGTGTGTTGGCTGGGTTATTATGTCCTCCCGGAATTCGAACGACGTGGTAATCGTATTCTTGGAGGCAGATGCCCCATCTGTCAATTCTCATCTTCTTTCGTGGGTTGCTGAACAGTGACAAGAGGGCTTGGTGATCCATCATGAGTGTGAACCTCTTGCTCATGATAACGTGGTGGTAGTATTCACATGCCCAGAGCACGGCCAGGTTCTCCTTCTCAGCCTGGGAGTAGGCACATTCCATCTGGGACAGCGCCCAGCTGGCGTAGGTCACAATGTAACTTACCAGGGCGTCTGTGTTTTCGCATTGAGCAAGGATTGCACCTAGCTCCACGGGGCTGGCATCCACGACAATCTCTGTTTGCCATTCTGGATTAAAGTGGGCCAGGTGGGTGGCATTGGAGAGCTCTACTTTGACGGTGTCAAAGTCAGTTTGACATTTACTAGCCACTGGAATAGTTTGTCCTTCTGCAATAGCTTCCTCAGCAGTTCAGTAGTGATGGCATAACGTGGGAGATATCTGGCACAGTACCCTGCTATGCCCAAGAATGGGTATCTGGTAATGTTATCCCCATTTATATGGTCACCATACATATGGTCGCTGGGAAAATGGTGTGGCGACTTTATAGGTTTTGGGGATTGCGGGGGTGTCCCCCACATGTTCAATGTGATAATGTCCCTGCAAACAATGGCCATTTCTTGGCGACATTTATGTCAGATGACATTTTTGCAGGGACATTATCACATGGAACCCAGAAATGACCGAACCTCTGGTAGCTGGGTCAGTGCTGGCATCTCGTAGAGGGCCCATACCTTTTCAGGGTCCGGTTGCATGGCCTGCCTAGAGAAAATGTGACAATGTAGATTGTCCTTGTTAATTTTACACTTCTCATAGTTCATAGTGAGGCCTGCTTTGTGTAAAATGTTGCATACTGCCAGAAGGGCCTGATCGTGCTGTTCCTGTGTGGTTCCGTATGGCAGGATATCATCTGAGTAGTTGAAATCCCACTTCACTGGTATCAGAAGATGACAAACCACCTACTGAAAAATCTCTGCAGCTGACGAGATCCCAAAATGTAGGCATTTGTAACGAAACAGGCCTTCGTGAGTGGAGAATGTCATGATCGTCCTTGACTCTGGGTGTAGCTCCAGCTGGTGATGCCCCTGATTGAGGTCGAGCTTGATGACACGGTTTAGTTGGATGGTCATATCATCAATCTTGGGCCCTGGGTGTCTTTCCCTCTCTATCGCCGTGTTGGCCACCCTCATGTCGATGCAGAGTCGAATTTTGTCTCCCTCCACTGGCACGACTACCAGGAGTAATATCCATGGGGTCGTCCCTAGAGCCTTCTCTATTATGTCATTGTACATCAGCTGCAGCAGTTCTCTGGACACTGCCTGCTGTAGGTGAAATCCTACCCTCCTGGGATGCTGTGGTACCGGGCGTACCCTTGTGTCGATATGTAGTTGTACCACTCTGCCCTTCAGCTTTTCCAGCCCTTTGAATAGGTCGGGAAACATTACCCTGATAACCTCTTTCCCCGTGATCGATCATATCATGTGGGAGAAGTCTTCATCAACTCTGGGGTCCCAGCTGCATTTGACTACTTCGTTTTCCCAGTAGTGCACATCAGTCAAGCCTAGCTCCCTCGCTGTCTGGTAGCTATGTAAACACTTCCCATTGACGAGACTTCTAAGCACACGTATGGTGGTATTGGTCGTCTTCCATTGTGTGAGAATGTTCTCTATAATTGTCCCAGAGAGTTCAGCAGTGTACTGGCCCCCACTGGAAAATGCATAACTTTGATTGGGTCAGCTCATTTCTGTTTCCGGTGTAAAATTGTCCCAGAGACTTCAGAGGTGTACTGGACCCCCACTGGAAAATGCGTACCTTTAATTGAGTCAATTCATTTCTGTTTCCGGTCTGGAGGAATTCTTGTTCCCCCATAATATTTACATTGGCCTCAGTGTCAATCACGATGCAATTTGTTACCTCCCCCAATCTGATCATTACCTTTGGGGCATCCGCACCATAGAACTCACCATGAATCAGGTTTCCAAACTCACCATTGTACTCTGGGTACAAATCCTGTGCACTCATCTTATTCATTATATAGGTCCCCCTGGAAGTCATACTGTTCAGGAAAATAGCTAGTTTGGGATAGGTGTTCTTCAGCCAGCATCTCTCCATAGTCGTGTCCTTGGTCCATGACCCTTACCGATCTCCTTGGCATTTGGGGATAGCTGGGCGGTGGCCTCCACAGAGCCCGTGTGCCTGGTCTGACTGTGGGCCACTATCCCATGGGCATTTGCTGTCTTCCAGTTGGGAAGGGCCCCCCGTCACAGCGAACGGTGTGGAAACCCTGACCACATCATAAGCATTGTCCTTTGTGGGCCCATCTTTATCTGCATGTATCCATCCCTCGGTGGGCCTCACCCAAAGGCAGGGCTGTGAGCAGGCTCCCTGGTTGTATCCTGTGTTGTTGAAAAATGAGCCATGGACCCGGCTCTCTCACTTTTCTTCCTATGTGTGTCTCCATGGTGGTTGCTTCCATCTCCATGCATTCATGCACTCTCGCTATCTTTATGACTTCATCTATGGTGAGCGGCTTCTTCAGGAGCAGTTTACAGAGAATGGATGACACACAGCCCTCAATGACACAAAGTCAGATGGCCTCATCATAAAGAAAACTGAGAGAACTGGCGATGGACCAGTTTCTGTCGTAGGCACGTGGTGAACTCTTCGGCTGTCTCGTGCAAGGATTGAGAGCATTGATTGAATGCTTAACTCTCATAGGGCCTCCTTACGAGGTAGGAGGTAGCCATGGTGCTTTTAGCACCATGGCTACCCCCTTACCGCATTCCGGGTCCGGGTTCCCAAAATAGGGATGTACCGGGTCATTCCAACCTTGGAGGACCCGGTAAGTCCCCATTCCGGGAACCATTCCCCATTCCCATTCGAGCCCCCATAGGGCTCAATGGGAATGGGGATGGAACTAATAACGGTACCGCAATTTGCGGTACCGTTATCAGCTCTGAAGTCCCTTAACGGGTCCCTTCCATAACGCCTGGTAAAACCCGCTAAGGGACCTCGGAATAGGGTGGTAAGGATTACCGGCACTGGTGTCCTTACCAGTGCCGGTAATCCCTTACCACCTACCTCGTAATGAGGCCCATAGTTTCTGTTGGGCTGTGTCACCAATTTCCTGTTCAGAGTCACCACAAGATCGTCATAGGTTGCTCTCTCTGCCAGCGGAATGGTCTTGATCATACCACCAGATCCGCTCTGATGAACCCATTCAATTATGCGGGGGCCCGTGTCCTTTTGTGGTAGTAGTTTTAAATGGGAAAGGCTTGCTTAAAAATGCCCGTTTCGCACTAGCCAGTGGGGCCGTGATCTGTGTGCCATCTTGACCCTCCATGGTTAACTCATAGAAAATCCCAGGTAGTCTTGGTGTGCAAGCAGCCAGGCTGTGTATTACTGCTCTACGTAGGGACTCTAACAAGCTTTGCAGTAGGTGGCAGTGGGGCAGTGTTACTGTGGCTATCCCACTCAGGGTCAGTGCTCCACAATGGTTCAATCCCTTTTTTTCTCTTCTTCCTTCTTGTTTCTCGTGTCCCCTCTTCTTTCCTTCCCCTTCTGCACATCACAAATGTTGCTTAATGGTATTTAAACTTTGTACACCCTTCCCTCCCCAATGTGTTCTTCTGGTATATTCAACTTTCTCAACCTTGTCTCCACACTATTTCAGGGTGGGCTTCCACAGCTTCATCCCCTCCTGAGCATACCTAATCTCTCCACTATAACACAGACTCTGTTTCTCAAGCAACTCTGTCTTCATAAGTGTTATGTGTTTTCCTTTGATTTCTCAGGCGGGCGGCCACCTGCGAGGGGTCCCCGCTCAGTGTGGGAGCAGGCTCCCAATAAAAGACCCCCAGCCTGTAGGACGGTGTATCACCAGTGCAGGACGTGTTGCACAGACGCACATGGAAGGACCCGGCTCGGGAGCAGGAAGCTGAAGAAACCAGAGAAGATATCTTCACCATGGCCCGTTGGCAGAGCACAGGACGAGGACGCTCTCCTCTAGATACCACACTCATGGTGAAGCACGGAACAAGGATGCTTTTCCTCAGATGCCACACCTGCGGTGCACTTGGATGCTGCATTGACAGCAAGCAGTGTCGGGCACTTCTTTGGCTCATTGGCAGTTGTTAGCAATTCCAGGCAGCCATCAATAATACACATGGAGCCATGACCTGCTTGGAACTCACTTTATGTCTAACTAACCTTCTTCCTCCTTTGTTCTAGCCCCCACCTTTTCCTCCTGGCACAGTGCTCCCATGGGAAAGGTCCCCCTGCAACACCTTCCAGCTCACAACACCTCCCCCACACATATCTCCTTACGTCCATGTCATATATCTTTAATTAGTCTGCTCAGTCTCTTGATGGTTCGTTACAGCCGGTCACCTCAATCGCTCTCTCATCCCAGCCACCCTCGCACACTGAGTTGCTCTGCTCATTGTTCACCATCTATCACCCTAACACTGTTCTGGGTCTCGGCAAGCTCCTGCTCTGGCGTTTCCGCCCCTTCTGGTACGAGGTGTTTGAAAAGGAAGCATTGGGTTTAGCCTCTTTCCTTTCTTCTGGGCTGTGACCATTGTCCCTTTTACTCCTATCACCTTCAATGGCAGGGACTAATATATGGAGCAAGTCTTCCATTGTACTCTCTGTTTTACTCGTACATCATCCCCTTCATTGAAAGCCTTAATTTACGCTTCTTTTCCAATATGTCAATTCTCTCAACAGATCCTTTCCCTGTGCATCTTTCTCTTGTATTTCTTCTGTCATTTCTAGTTCCTCTCCTTCAGTCCAGCTTGCTCCAGCTTTGGTAACACTGTCTTGCCCATTAGGCTACCATCAGATGCCCAGGTGGCACTCCTGTGGTGGTGTGCAGGGTGTTTCTGTACTGTCGCAGCATCCTACACAATGCTTGCCGTATCGGCATCCTTTCAATCATGGCCTTCTGGATTGTCCTCTTTATCGACGCCATGAACAGCACAGCCATCCCGTTAGCTTGGGGCAACAAGGGATTGACCTTCTGGTGTACAAATCCTAGATGTCTGGTAAATGTGTGAAATTTGTGGCTGTTGAATGGTGGTCCATGTCTGTCTTCACTGTGTGGGGAATGCCCCACTCGCTGAAAACATCATCAATTACCCTCACAACCTGGGTGAATGCTGTGGCTATAGTCCTTTTTACAAAGGTAAACCTTGATAGTTCATCCATGATGACCAGTAAGTAGTCTCCTTTTTCAAGGGGTGCATAGAAGTCCATTGCGACTCTATACCTCATGCTCTCAGGGATCTCAGTCTTTTGTAGCGGGAGGTGTGGGTTGCTTTTGAATGTGCACTGGTATGGGAAGCACTTCTTGACTGCCTCCTCCACCATGTTGTCCATGAATGGGAACCATACAGGTTGCCTGAGCATTTTCTTGGTAGCCTCCACCCCCTGGTGTCCTTCATTTGCTGTCAGCACCAGGTTCCTCCCAAGGGCCATCGGTATGACCAGGCGGCACCCTCTCAGCAGTATCCCCTGTTCAGACATGGCTAATTCTGTGCAGCCTTTGGCTAGTTGTTCTATCTCTTTCCTGTCTGCATCTTGGTGCAGGTGTAGCCACCGCTTGTAGTACTTTCCCTTGTTGGTACTGGTCAGTTTGATTGCCATGGCAAGTGACTAGTCGTCTTGTGATGACTGGGCAAGCTCCGCTAGCGTCAACACCGCGGGTAGGGCATGGGCAAAAACGAAGCAAAGGTACTCCACATCTCCTTTTCTCGGTGGTTGCTGTACCATCTCAGGGTGTCCTCATATATAGTCGGCTGAGTTATCTCCTCCTGGACTGTGAACGATGTAGTAATCGTATTCTTGGAGGTGGATGCCCATCTTTCAATTCTCAGAACCATCTTCTTCTGTGGGTTGCTGAACAGTGACAAGAGAGCCTGGTGATCCGTCACGAGTGTGAACCTTTTGCTGATGATAAAGTGGTGGTAGTATTCACATGCACAGACCACAGCCAGGCTCATCTTCTTGGTCTGGGAGTAGACGCATTCCATCAGGGACAGCGGCCGGCTTGCATAGGCCACAATATAGCTTACTGGGGTCTCTGTGTTTTCGCATTAAGCAAGGATAGCGCCCAGCCCCATGGGACTGGCGTCCACGAAAATCTCTGTGTGCCATTCAGGATTAATGTAGGCCAGGTGGGTGGCACTGGAGAGCTCTGCCTTCACGGTGTTAAAAGCAGTTTGACATTTACCAGACCACGGGAATGGTTTGTCCTTCTGCAATAGCTTCCTCAGCAGTTCAGTAGTGATGGCATAACATGGGAGATATCTGGCACAGTACCCTGCCATGCCCTGGAATGGGTATCCTGTATTATTATCGCTGTATATATGGTGACCATACAGATGGGGTCAAGGGAAGCAGAGGTTGCGGGGGTGTTTCCTGCTCCTGTTGAAAAATAATAAGGTTTTGAGGGTCTGTGGGGTGTCCCCCACATGTTCAATGTGATAATGTCCATGCAAACCACAGCAATAATTTGGTGACATTTTTGTCAGATGACATTTTTGCAGAGACATTATCACATGGAACCCAGCAATGATGCAAACTCTGCTAGTTGGGTTGGTGCTAGCAGCTTATAGATGGTCTGCACCTTCTCAGTGTCAGGTTGCATGTGTGGATAGAGAAAATGTGACTGTAAAAACATACATTGTCTTTGTTCATTTTGCATTTCTAATAGTTCAGAGAGAGGCCTGATTTGTGCAAAATGTTGCATACTGCCAGAAGGGCCTGATCGTGCTCTTCCTGTGTGGTTCCGTAGACCAGGATATAATCGGAGTAGTTGAACAGTAACTTCAATGGTATCAGCAGCTTGCGAATCGCCTCCTGAAAAACCTCTGCAGCTGACAAGATCCCAAAATGTAGGCATTTGCAAAGAAACAGGCCTTCGAGAGTGGAGAATGTCATGAACGTCCTTGACTCTGGGTGTTTCTCCAGCTGGTAATACCCCTGATTGAGGTCCAACTTCGAGAACCTGATGGCACGGTTCATTTGGGTGACCATATCTTCGATCTTGGGCTCTGGGTGTCTTTCCCTCTCTAGAGTTGAATGTTGTCTCTGTCATTTGGCACGACTACCATCGGTGATATCCATGGGGTCAACTCTACAGCCTTCTCTATTATGTCATCGTCCATCAGCTGCTGCAGTTCTCTGGACACTCCTCCTGGGGTGTTGTGGTACCAGTCGTACCCTAGTGTCAATATGTAATCGCACCACTGTGCCCTTCAACTTTCCCAACCCTTTGAATAGGTCAGGAACCTTTTCCCCAATAACCTCTTTGCCCTTGGCCTTTCCTGTCATGTGTGAGATATCTTCGTCAACTATGGGGCCCCTGCTGCGTTGGACTACTTTGTTTTCCCAGTAGTGCACATCGATCAAACCTAGCTCCCTCGCTGTCTGATAGCTATTTAAACACTTCCTATTGATGGGACTTATGAGCACATGAATGGTGGTATTGGTCATCTTCCCATTGTGTGATATTGTTCTCTGAAATTGTCCAAGAGACTTCAGCGGCATACTGACCCCGCACTGGATAATGAGGACCTTTGATTGGGTCAGTTCATTTCTGTTTCCTGTCTAGAGGAATTCTTGTTCCCCCATAATATTTACGGTGGCCCCAGTGTCAATGGGGAAGCAATGTGTTGCCTCCCCCAATCTGACCATCACCTTCATGGCCTCCACACCATTGAGCTAAGCATGAATAAGGTTTCCAGTCTTCTCTGCGCACTGTGGGTACACATCTTGTGAACACTCATCGTATTAATTGTATGTGTCACCCTGAAAGTCATGCTGTTCATGAAAATAGCTTGTTGGGGATGGGTGTTCTTCATCCATCATCTCTCCTTAGTCATGTCCTTGGTTCATGGCCATTTCTGATCTCCTTGGCATCTGGGGATAGCCGGGCGGTGCCCTCCAAGGAGCCTGTGGGCCTGTTCTGGATATGGGGTGCTACCCCATGGGCAGTTACTGTCTTCCAGTCGGGAATGGCCTCCCACTCTGCAGTCAGTGTGGAAATGTCCTTCTCTGCCACACTTTGAGCACCGTTGGTTGACAGCTGGACACATTCCCAGATGCAGAAATGCCTGACCACATCAGAAGCATGTCATTTGTGGGCAAGGGCTCATCTTCATCTGCATGTATCCGTCCCTCTGTGGGCCTCTTCCAAAGGCAGGGCTCTGAGCGGGACCCTGGTAGTATCCTGTGTTGTCGAAAAAGCAGCCATGGACTGGTCTCTCTCGCTTTTCTTCCTGTCTGTGTCTCCATGGCGGTCGCTTTTATCTCCACACGTTCATGCACTCTCGCCATTTCTATGACTTCATCTATGGTGAGTGGCTTCTTCAGGAGCTGTTTCCGAAGAATGGACAGCACACAGCCATCAATGACACAAAGCAAGATGGCCTCATCATCCGCAATGGACCACTTTCTGTCGTAGGCGTGTGATGAACTCTTCCACTGTTTCATGCGAGGATTGACAGCATTGATTGAATGCATACCTCTCATAGTCTCTTTTGGGCTGTATCACCGATTTCCTGTTCAGAGCCACCACACGATCGTGATAGGTAGTAGCTCTCTCCGTTGGTGGCGGGATCATGTTGATAATGCCACAAGGTTCATGAAAATGTCCTTGAGAACAGGCGACTGCTTCTCCCCTTCCACTCTGATGATGTAATTGAAATCTTCAATCCTGTGGGGGCCCTTGTCCTGTTGTGGTAGTAGTGTAAATGGGACAGGCTTGTTTAAAATGCCACTTTCACGCTGGCCGGTGGGGCCGTGATCTGCGCAGCATCTTGACCCTCCATGGTGTAATCACAGAATATCCCAGGTAGTCAAGTCAGGCTGTGTATCCCTGCTCTGCGTAGGGACTCTAACAAGTTTTGCGGTAGGTGCCAGTGGGGCAGTATTACTGTGGCAACCCCACTCAGGCTCAGTGCTCCACAATGGTGTACTCCCTTTTTTTCTCTTCTTCCCTCTTGTTTCTTTTGCCCCCCTCTTCTTTCCTTCCCCTTATGCAAATCACAAATGTTTCTTAGTGGTATTTAAACTTTGTACACCCTTCTCTCCCCAATGTGTTCTTCTGTTATATTGAACTTTCTTACCCCTCTCTGCATGCCATTTCAGGCTGGGCGTACCACATCCTCATCCCCTCCTGTGCATACCTAATCTCTCCACTATTGCAGGGGCTCCCTTGCTCACGTAACTATCTTCATAAGAATTATTTGTTCTCCTTTGATTTCTCAGGCGGGCGGCCACCCGCGAGTGGTCCTGACTCAGTGTGGTTGCAGGCTCCCAGTAAAAGACCCCCAGCCTGCAGGACACTGTATCACCAGTGCAGGACATGTCACTCAGACGCAATTGGAAGGACGCCAGGCTCAGCGGCAGGTCGCCGAAGCAAACAGCTAAGATAGCTTCACCAATCCCCATTGTCAGAGCATGGAACAAGGATGCTCCCCTCTAGAAGCCACACTTGTGACGGACTTGGACACTGCACTGGCAGCGAGCAGTGGCAAGCAGTTGTTTTACCTCATCGCCAGTTGTTTTTGATCTAGGCAACCATCAATAATACACATGGAGCTACAACCTGCTTGGAACGCTCTTTATGTCTAACTTTCTTTCTCCTTTGTTTGGCCCCCCACCTTTTCCTCCCAGCGCGGTGCACCTGCGGGAAGGTCCCCTGCAACACTCTCCAGCTCACAAAATTGTCCTCCCATTTCACATCTAAAACACAGGACATCTTGTCTCTCTACACCCCTATCTGTACTCCGCCACTTGATCTCTTCCACCCCTTGGCTCCCTTCATTCGCCTTCTGTAGTTTTGGCCTTCTTGCCCATAGCACCTAATGAGGTGTCTAAAGTCATTTGCTCTATGAAGGTCTCACCCAAAAAGGTGCTCCGCTGCTCTTCCAGAACTATTAAGGACAATATCCTCTCTCTTGCCATGGCTCTAGCCGATTTCCTTAACCATTCCTTTGTCACAGGCTCCTTCCCTCCATACTTCAAGCACTCCCTTGTGCAACCTCTCCTAAAAAAAAAATCTGCAGACCCTTCCTGCCTAACTATCACCCTATCTCTACCACCCCTTTACTTGGCAAACTCTTGGAGAAGTTGGCCTTCCACCAACTGATCCATCATACTGAACTTGCTAGTTGTCTCCATGACCATCAGTCTGGGTTCCGGGCATCCAAAAGCATGGAAACTGCTCTCCTGAACACCTGTGAATATCTGCTCAATAATCTTCACTCCAACTCTCCTGCTGTTCTCATCGTCCTCGATTTCTCCTCGGCCTTTGACACGGTCAATCATTCTATCCATATAAAAAGGCTCTGTGCTACCCTCAGCATCATGGACCAGGCACTGGATTGGCTGACCTCCCTGACTAACTGTCCCTAACAGGTACAACTGGGCCCTTTCTCCTCCACCACCTCCTACTCTACCTGTGGCATTCCCCATGGCTCTATCCTATCGCTGTGACTCTACAATATCTACCTCGACCCTCTTGCCCACCTGATCCCCTCCTTCTCTCCTCATTTCCAGTGTTATGCTGATGACACACAGCTTTCCTTCCAACTTCTCTCTGCCACCTCCTCTTCAGGCTCTCTCATTCATGATTGTCTGACCCCAATTGAGGCATGATATGCGGCTAATGATCTTTGTCTTAATGCCATTAAGACTAAGATCCTCCTGATTGGGACACCTATGCCCAGTTTCCCTCCTGCCCTCTGGCTGCTGTCCCTGTGCCCTCCACCCTCACCATCTAGGGAGGCCCAAAATCTTTGGGTCATCTTCAACTCCTCTCTCTCCTTCACCCGTCTCATCTTGGACCTTGCCAAGACGTCCCACTCTCAGCTTCATCTCCTTAGAGGCATTCTCCCTTTTCTCACCTTCCCCCAGAAGCTCAATGTCTCCAGAACTCTGGTCCTCTCTAGGCTGGACTACTGTAATAGCGTCTTACTCAATCTGCCCCTTTTCTCCCTTCGCCCCCTTCAACTAATCCAGACTAGGCCGACAAGACTTATCCTTGGCTTCAAGGCCAGGGTCCGTATCTCTCCTGCCCTTAAATCTCTCCACTGGCCCCTGGTGGCTGCCAGGATCAAATTCAATACCCTCTGCATCGTCCGTAAGACTTTATGGGGCCTGGCATCCCACTATCTCCAATTTTCCCTCCCTAAATACCTCCCTGCTCGAGCCCTCCGCTCGTATAGCACCAACTCTCTGCTGATCAAACGCTTCTCCAAACAGAAAGAGTGGTGTAGGTCTCCATGCTTGGGTGGTTCCCCCCTCTGGAACAGCCTCCCTGCCCCTCTTAGACTTGAACTGGACCTCCTTAGGTCCCGGAAACATCTCAAAACTCCTCTTTTCTCTACCTCTTACCCTCTCTCACTCCCATGCTAATTCCCCAATGCCGCTGAGCCTGGAAGCCTGGCCCCTCATGAATCTAAAAGGTTACCAGGCTCTCCACCCAGCCGACACAAGCACCGGCCCCCAGCCCCTCAGCACTGCCCTCTGGGCCCCAGCTGCGCGGCTATGCATCTCTAGCCTTGGGGTCGCTCTAGCACTTTGCCAGTGGCTTCCACGCCTGGCACCCCCTGGCACTTTCCCTACTGGGCTCTGATTAGCACTTGCCCATTCATTGTTCACTCCTCCCCCCTACCTTCCCTCTCTCCTGCACTTTTCATCTCTGCACTTGCACGATCATAATACTACAAGGATCAGTAGAACCCTGATGGTTTATTTACTGTTTTTTATGATAAAAATGCTAAAACTGGTGTTATTGCCTTACTTTTTTTGCTTTATTTTTTGGAAGACAGGTTACCTCTCGCAATTCATGATTGCTCGATACATTTACATTGGATTCCTATGGAATCCTCTTGCGCTTAGGCTTGCATGAAAGTGTCCTGCTGTCTGAAAACCGAACTGTTTTCCAGGTATAGCAGGAAATGCTGACACATTTAATCTATTCTGCCCCCACCCTGCCTAAAAATAAATGAAAATCCCTTGAAATGTTAGAAGAGATGTTAAGCCAAGCGTGACACTTTTGCACTTGTCTTTCACATCTTTTTAACACTGTAGGGTGGAGGGGAGGTCTGGAAAATGAGGCTGTCATAGCCCCTCCCAACTCCCCTTCCCTTTTGCAGTCTCAATGTCACCTGGCCTAGTAAGATCGCAGTCTCTGTCTTCACTCTGTGCCCCCTCCCTTGCCTCGTTGCGCCTTGAAACACTTGTGTATAGGCGCATTATAAATGCCATATCATATCATATCAGGGATCCTATGCAAAGCTCAGAGATTTCTAGTTGTTGCATGTCAAGATCTCCTACTCCAGACCTACTTTTTGCGTTCTGCAATGAAGGATCTACATATCTTTTCATAACTACTCAATCAGTTTCATATGCCTGAAAATGTATCCAGCGAAAGGGCACATTTCTTTAATTACAAAATGAGCACTAGCTTTGCGATAGTGCTGACTGTGCCTTTTCACAGCAAAACAAAAATAGTTTTAAAGACCTTCTTCGCTAAGCTACCTTGTATAGCTATTATGTGGCAACATAATCATGTGTACCCCTTTCATCGCCTCCTTGTCCTCACCTTGCCATATTCCCTGCAGACCCTACCCTGGAGCTGGAGGCTTACATTTGTCTGCCTCTCTGAGCCTATATCTCATACCCTTGTTTCAATGTATGCCTCACATTCTGTTCTCCACAGATGCCAACACACATTCCTCTCTACCTTTGTCTTCACCTAATGTCTTAAATTCTCCCTGACCAGCAAATCATCTGCCCGACCCTTGTCCTCAACATGGAAAACAGACGTTGCTCGTTAACTGATCCTTGAGCAAGAATGCGTGATAACTGTTTTATTTATTTCCTGAAGCACCATAGTGCATTCTCTTCATGAAAGCTGCATATTATGTGGCTTCTTTAAACTGTAAAAGATGAGATAAAAGAAACTGAGGCCCCAGTATGTGGTAGAGGGACACAGACCATAGATTCTCTTATGCATCACCATGGACCCATTTTTAGTTTCAGCTATTAGGTGTCGCTTGCGCCCCTATGAGCCTAAACTATTGCATTGGAGTACAGATAGTAAAAATGACATATGAGGAGGGGCACAGAGTGTGTAGGTGTTGCCTTCCCATGGCCATGCTAATGCCTATGGCCATTCCCACCCATTCCCGCCTCTGCCGGCCCAAAACACCTCCTCATGGTAACTCTTTGAGCTTGCTTTAATTAGGCCTTATCATCAGGCTTTGCATTGAAAGTGTTTGCCAGGGTTTTTTCAAACCAGTCTTCTGAGAGTAGTTGGAGATATGTATGCTGCAACAAGCAATGCAGTAAATTCTTTCCCTCCTCAATCAAAAGTGCCACACCAATATTAATTTTATGTTCAATCTAGTACTTTCTGTGATTCATATAGAACCACATAGATCCCTCACCTTTTAGCAATAGGTAAGCCAAGAACCAGGCTGGCATTTGGAAAGAATACAGATTTATTAATTAATCAAGAAAATTAATATTTACAACACACCACACTATATCCCACTTTCTCTGTGGCACCAAAACAAAGCTCCAGTACCAATAACTCACATTTGGGAATCGATATTTAGAAAAGATCTGCTGCACCATAAAAAATGACATGATGATAAGCTTGGCAATCATTTCCATAGAGCTTAACTTAAATCACATGTAGCACTTTGCAATGATAAGAGAAATGTTGACAGGCACACTCTTTATTTAATCTACCTACACAATTGTCAATGATAGCCGTGTTATAGCACAGCAAACTTGTTAGAACAAAATACGTATTATTTATGTAGAAATCTTCTTCCTTCACCACTATGCCATGATGAATCTCTATTCTATCAGGAGCCACTTTCCGACTCTCAGTAGAGAGTATGCTTTTCAATCGGGGACTTCACTTTATTTAACTTTGGCAATACACTTTTCTTCCCCAACACACAAACCCAGATATTCAGTTTACATTCAGCACTACCTGCTTTAAGGCAGGGTCTGAGGAATGGTGAACAGTTAGGAATTTCGCTTTTAGACACCTTTAGGGAATTTTGGGGTTGACAAAAAGAAATAGGTGTATCCAATTACTTTAATAGACAATATATTGTATCCACACTGGAAGTGATGTTGATTTCGAATTTCAACAAAATATCCCTTGTCACCTGGAGTGACCACTTTCTCCTATCCTCCCACCTCACCCTCCCTAACCCGCAGGCCAAGCCACCTTCTTCACTGCCACCCACCTTCTCAGTCATCCGACCCATGAAGCGCGTGTCAGTTGAGGCTTTCGCCGCCACCTTCTCACCCCCTCCTCCCCCTCTGGCTGACTCTCACCCTGACACAGCCCTCTCCACGCTCCACTCTTCTATATCTGATACTCTTGATATCCTTGCCCCTGTCATGAGAATCCGCCTGAAGCCCAAAGCCAAGTGCAACTCCTGGTATGACTCAGACCTCGTGACCCTAAAACGCAGGTGTAGGATGGCCGAGAGGAAATGGCGTGCTTCGAGTTCATCCTCTGACAAACTGGCCTGTCGTCTGCTGCAAAGGCAATATTGGCTCTCCGTCCTCACCAAGAAGAGGGCTCATATCCAAGCCCGCGTCTCTGCGGCATCTAACAACTGGGCTGAACTCTTTAAAATCTGCAAGGAACTAGCCAATCCTGCCGCAGTCTCTACCTCGCCTGTCCCTTCCCAGGCCCTCTGCACGGCACTGGCTTCTCACTTCATTTCTAAAACTCAGGACATCTTGTCCTCACTCTCCTCCTTTCGCCTCCCCCCCTTTACTCCACGCTCTTCCTTTGGCCCTTTCTCTGCCACCCCTCCTCATTCCTTCTCAGCTTTTCCCCTTTTCTCTGCAGACAAGGTTTCTAGACAAGTCTGATCTATGAAAGTCTCGTCGAAACAGGTTCACCCCTGTTCCTCTAAAACTATCAAGGACCACATCGACTACCTGCCTCCTGCCCTGGCTGATTTCTGCAACCACTCCTTCGCCACTGGAGTCTTCCCTTCACCCGTAAAGCAATCCCTTGTGCACCCTCTTCTAAAGAAACCCTCTGCAGACCCCTCATGCCCGGCTAACTATCACCCAATCTTCATCACTCCCTTCCTGGGCAAGCTCCTGGAGAAACTGGCCATCTCCCAGCTCAATCTCCATACTGAATCTGTTGGTTGTCTTCATGACCATCAGTCTGGCTTCAGAGCTGCCAGAAGCGTGGAAACTGCTCTCCTGAACATCCGTGAAGACCTGCTCACCAACCTTGACTCTAATACTCCGTCCGTTCTCATCTTGCTTGACCTCTCTTCTGCCTTTGACACTGTCAACCATGCCATCCTGCTCAACCGCCTGCGTGATAACCTGGGTATCACTGGTCAGGCTCTGGCGTGGCTGACTTCTTTCCTCTCCAACTGACCCTGCCAGGTACAACTCGGGTCCTTCCTCTCTGACATATTTTTCTCTACCTGTGGTGTCCCCCAGGGATCTAACCTCTCTCCCTGGCTGTTCAACCAATACCTGGCACTCCTTGCCCACCGCATCGCCGCTCTCTGTCCCAACTTTCAGTGCTATGTGGATGATACCCAGCTCATTTTCAGGCTACCCTCGGCCTCCTCCTCTCCTTCTCTCATCTCTGACTGTCTGTCTGCCATCCAGGAGTGGTGAGCCGCCAACGACCTCTGCCTTAATGCCAGTAAGTCTGAGATACTACTCATCGGCACACCCACTCCCTCCTTTCCTGCAGCTCTCTGACCGGCCTCTCTTGGCCCTCTTCCTACTCCCACCTGCAAGGCTAAAAACCTCACAGTCATCTTCGACTCTGCTCTCTCCTTCTCCCCTCACATCTCTGATGTCTCTAGAAGTCACACTACCAGCTGCACCTCCTTAGAGGTATTCTTCCTTTCCTCTCCTTCCCCTAGAAGCTCACTGTCTCCAGAGCCATGGTTCTCTCTAAGCTGGACTATTGTAACAGCCTCTATCTAAATCTACCTACCTCTACCCTCTGCCCTCTGCAACCTATCCAGAATAGGACTGCAAGACTTGTCCTTGGCCTCAAACCCAGGGATCATATCTCTCCAGGACTGAAATCTCTGCACTGGCTCCCAGTGGCTGCGAGGATTAAGTTCAAAACCCTCTGCATTGTACACAAGGCCTTCTGGGGCCTGGGGCCTAAATACCTTCAACTCTCTCTTCCTAAATATCTTCCTTCTCGAGCTCTTCGTTCATCCGCCTCAAACTCCCTCAGTGTCAGTCGCTTCTCCAAGCAACGAGTTGGTGGAAGATTACTCTCTTCGGCTGGGACCTCTCTCTGAAACAGCCTTCCTGTCTACCTGAAACTCGAGGAGAACCATCTCTGGTTCCGGAAGCACCTCAAAACCTTCCCCTTTGCCTCTGCTTTCTCTACCCCTCTCCCCTGCTGATTTTCTGACTGAAACTGCTCGGGTTACCTGGCCATCCTTTCTGATCTCTGGGCCAGGCCCTGTCAATTTGCCCACTTGCACTGCCTCCCTGGCAACCCCTGCACCTGGGGACCATTCTGTATCCCTACAGTCCCCCTACTAGCACTTTTGTCTGCACTTCCTTGCACTTGCCACCAGCTGGCTGTTATTTATTTTTTAATTATTCCACTTTTTCCCATGTACTGCACTTTCCCCTCTCCCTTCCCCCGTGTACTTTTTCCTTTTGCCCCGTTCCCATGCACTTGCGCGATCTGAATGACACTCGGCCTAGTAGGATTGTTGTCTGTCCTCCCCTTGTTCCCCCCTTGCCTCGTTGCGCCTTGAAACACTTGTGTATAGGCGCATCTTAAATGTCATATCATATCATATCATATCATATCATAGGGGAATGATGAAATTATTACATGGTAAGAAAATGCTAGGGATCTACTTTGTCTGCCCACCCAATCAATAATGGAAGATATTAAATCAAACAGATCCCTACAAGACTTGGTTTGGTTGGATAGGTAAACTTACATAGAATCTCTCTGAGTTTCATGCTCAGGAAAACGACATTGAGTCAGGGAAAGGACAGGTATCTGGATAGATGGTCTCTCCAGGTTCAATCATGGAGGCCTCCAGGACCAATCCCCTTTGATATGTCTCTCATTGTATGGGTTACAGCTTCTGGATATCCCTAGTTTTCCACCTCCCAGATAATCTTGGTTCTTCAATAGTCCCACTCAGATCATTTAAGACAGTCACCCTCCTGATTCTCATTGTGCATCACCTTATACATCTTGAACCACTCCCTAAATCATCTAAATGCTCAGGTACCATCTCATTGGTAGTGATTTGGATTGGACATCTATTGTCCACCCCATTTCAATCCTTGGTTTCTTTAGTTACTAAGTATCATCCCTGTGAATTTATTTCTACACCCATCTGGGATAACACTTTCATAGTTTCAAATATGCAGTGAAAGACGACAACATTGAAAAACTCTTTAATTTACAAATAAGCATCCTATAATATATATGTTTGGCTTTGATCATACCGGATTTAATTAAATGAGTCCTGTGCCCACACGAGTTTGCAGGTTTGAATGACAGTTTTTTGTGAATTACTCAAGAATGATAAAAGCCAGTGCCTCAACATTTTACATAGCGTTAAATAATTCAGTAAGCTATTACCCCCTGCCCCCCAAATCTCTGCTTCTTGACATTTTCTGGCAAGCTATTATCACATTTTAGATTATAACTTTAGTTCCCATGGTTGAATTGTTAGGGAATGTTCGAATTAGATGGGTCTGTTCATAAACCTTTTAATGAATCTTAGACCATTATTGTACAATTTATGGTTCACAAGATAACAAAGTATGATCCTCCATGCAACCTGTGGCCATCTCCTGATATGCATAATATTATATCCACAGACTGGTACTGCAAACTTCACATATGATTTGGCTATCTGCTTCCTTTCTTGACACAGTTGTTGCAATACAAATCATTTACAGTCTTTCTCCCAGAGTTAAGGGATCACCTATTGCTTATCCTTAAGAGAAGAGAGGATAGCTGCACCCCCATGCCATGGAAATCCCTCTGGGACATGTCTGCTACCATTATCTCTGAGCAGAGACAACACATTTGGATTTTATTTTCAAGCACTATTTAGAGTTCAACCCATTAAGGGCAGCCTTTTGTTTTAACATGGCCATCTGTTTACCTCATCAACTCTTTAGTCTGGCACAAGCCTTGACCCTTTTCTTGGCTCTGAGAGCTTCAAAGACATTCCCATATTCTGATAAGGATAGGGGGAAGGTGTGCAGTGCCGGGGCCTTCGAATCTCATTAGACAATGGGCCTCATTACGGGTTTGGCGGGAACCCTGTAGGCCCTACCGGCGAGTTGCTGCCAGAACCGTAAACAATTACTGGCACCTGACTTCCCGGTGCCACCAGGCTATTACAAGTCTGGCAGCTGGGAAGTCAGGCCCTGGTAATTTTGTTAATCCCCATTCCCATCGAGTCCCATAGCGGAGTGGGGACACAGACACGGAAGCACCGGCACCGTTGTTAATGGTGCCAGTGCTTCCATGATGGTTTTGCTTACCATGACCGCTGTGCCTGGCAGGGTCAGACCTGTTGGGCACAGTGGCTCCGGCAGACAAACCTGTAGTTTGCCGGTCTGGAAACAAGGGTGCCAGTGAGCTTACCGGCACCCTTTATTTCCACAGCGGCAACGTTGGCATGTGGCCCTGTGTCATTTTGGGCTAGCACAGCTTTTCTTCATGAACAGAAAACTGGTATTTTTGAATGTTGCAATTCCATCACACATTGGTCAGCTTTTATATCTTGCATCTTGCCATTAATGTCCAACTTTAAATTATACTTTAGATCAAACTGGCACAGGCACTGGCTTTTCACTGGTAACTGTTCCTTTCAATCTCAGGTGCAATTGGCTTCTCTTTTCCGTGCTGCGGAATGAGTACATTTCTATTTTTCCATGGCAGATTTCTTTTTGTGAAAAGTGCCTTTCCTTTTTCATAATGTAATGAAAGGTAGGCCTCATTTCTTTTCTGCCTTGTCGTTCGCACACCTGGCGCACTTAATTGTAATCTTCGTGTTTCTGACAATATTGTTGTTGTATTTGGCAGTGTTAAAATTACCATACTGGCCTTTCAGTGTGCCAGTCAAAAAGTGTGCTTTCAATTCCAGGACACTATTTCTGCATTATTAGGCCTAGGCACCAGTCAGCTGAACACAGTTTCCGTTTCTCTTGGTGCGACATTTAAACTCCACAGATCTAATTACCTGATTGGAGTTGTAAACACAATATTTGTGTAAAAGAAATCTCTTACTAGACCTGCCTTCAGCCTCTCGATTTATAAGCATTCTCCCTTTAGGGAATTTTCCTTCACTGAAGTCCTGTTAAAAACAAGCATTTGCAATGCCAACATTTTTGGTTTGTGCATGAGTTTTAAGCTTTTGCCAGGCACAACTATTAGATACCCAGATACTCACACCATTTTGCACCTGCTACCAACCATGGGTAGTTAATACCACTTCGGCTGTGCCCGGAAAGTGTCTTTCCCATGCCTACACAAAAGCCTAAACTGTTGGCATTGCCACTGCTTGCTTTTACATCGCCTGGACATGTGGAGGGATACTGCATACTGGTACACAAACAAATATGGGATAGGCCATGCTTTGAGTAGATTCTAAGTCTAATAAAAGACAAAGGGCCTCATTACGACCCTGGCGCTAAGGGGTCTGCGCCAGCGTTAGCTGCGCGGACCCCTTACCGCCAACTACGAGTTCCCGGAGCGCCATGGTCATTTTTCCGCCCGCTTTTTGCGGGCGGAAAAATCCATGGCGCTCTGGGACCTTGGTGTTAATTACGCCACCGTACTTTACGGTGGCGTAATTAACTCCTTCCCCACTCCCATTGAGCCCTATGGGGCCGAAATGGGAATGGGGAAGGGTAAATGGGTCAATGGGGACTTACCGCCCCGCCGACCTCGGAATGGGGCGGTAAGTCCGCCATGGCGTAAAGGGACTTTGCGCCATGGCGGAAAAGTCCGCCGATGGCGGAAAAAATCCGCCAGGGTCGTAATGAGGGCCAAAAACAAAAATGTGTATCAACTGTTTTTAAAGACAATACAAGTCTGGTAAGAGATAGAAACAGAGTAACAGGGATGCCAATGTGATTTTTACACTTTAAGTTGAATATCTGAATTCCCTAAAACATTATTATTGCTTCAAAGAGACAGTGGGCCCCATTATAGGGTTGCTGTTCCGGTAAAACCGATGCAGTATGACTGTAGCGGCATTGTTTACCAGACCGGAGTATTACGTGCAGCGATGCCGGTGTCATCGGCATTAGCAGGAATCCGTTGTGACCAGGCTCCTCCTTGCCGGTATGAGCGCGGACACACAGCAGCCGTACCTCTGACACCTGCATGTCGCTGCAAAGTGCACATTAAGAGTCGCACGGACATGCAATTACCAGCATGGAGATGCCGGTAATGATGGATACCTTGATGCCGTTAACACCGGCATCGCAGAGCAGATGTTAATAGCAATCTGCTGTGTAGAAACCTGCCACAGTTGCACAAAATCAGCACATGCGGAGCCAGTGGAGTCAGGTACAACACAAAAGGAACACTCCCACACAGCACACTCCTCCCAAATCCACAATGCTACCATTGGCAGTTGCAATAATGGTGCTGGAAGACATGCCTGAACTGCTACTCCTTGAGCAGGCAGTGAATCAGAGAATGCAGCAGGGGCGCAGGAGGAGAAGGAGGGCGAAACTGGGCCAGCACATACCAATAGCGCAGGCAGTTGTACCCCGCAGGCAGCCACCAATCCATCACCAAAGGGCCAGTCCATTTGACCTAACCCCTGCCCAGATCCACACCCTGTACCACCTGGAGAGGGACACCATCACCACAATAGTGGACATCATCCATGATGACCTGGTGAGGCTCATCATTATCCGGACAGCCATCCCCCCTTGCTGAAGTTAGTGTCTGTGCTGCACTTCCTTGCCACAGGCACCTACCAGCACACAGTCGGGTAATGCACTCCTGAAACATGCCAGGGACCACATCAAGCTACCACCGACCGTGGAGGAGGTGAATGCAACCAAAATAGTATTCTATGAACTGGCAGGCATGCCAAACGTCATTGGTGCCATTGACTGCACCCATGTAGAGATGGTAGACTGGCGCGCTGTGGAGGTAGTATATCGCAACAGGAAGTTCTACCATTTCCTGAATGTCCAGATGGTGTGCGATGCCCGCAAAATCATAATGCATTGCTGTGCAAGATTCCCTAGCTCCACACATGATGCCATGGTGCTGCACAACTCAATGCTACCCCGCTACCTGGTATGACACGCTGCACAATGTACCTGGCTGCTGGGTGAGTAAAACCACATGGCCATGAGGGGTGTGCATGGGGGGGCCTCAAGCATAGTCAACCTGCCTGCTAGCTAGGCCATGAGGGGCGTAGGAACATAGCACCGGATTGTATGCATGAGCAGCACAAGTGCATACCACATGCATGTATCTATAATCACCCCTGAATATATATTGCAGACAGTTTGCGTTGGGCTATAGAAGTCAAAGTCACATGAGGAACCAGACCTACATACCTCCACATCCCCAACCTGCACAATGACACGTCACACACATGGTACGAGACCACACACAGTGCCCTTGGTGCTTGAAACTGTGACCCTAGATAAATCAACAGAATCTGGGACTCAGTCAATGGAAGCAGCTGTGGCATGCCTACACAGCTGTGCGTACATGCAAGCAACATACACAGTGCCCACATCAGCACATGCATCAGGAACATCAGAAGACATGAACCACAGGTACCACAATGCACCACCCTGCAGCCACAACGCATGTGACACATGACTGCGGCAAAGGAAACCATGAGTAATGCTGCCATGCCTGAGCTAAATACAACGGACACACAGCAAAATCTCAGTCACTGCACCCACCCCACAGGTACACCGCAGACCTGTGTACCTGTCCAGTCACCTTAAGGGACACCTCCAAGTACAATGGGTCAAGCATGGAATCTATTGCAATCATCAATCAGTCACCACCACTACCACATGCTTGAGTGGCACACAACTCAGCCGCAGTACCTCATGTCCACCATGCCAATACCCACCCAGCCTCATCACAGAAACGTAACACTTCACCTGCGGCCCATACCACCAATGTGAATGTGCCTAAGTCATATGGGGCCAGGCGTTGATGGACATGTACATGGTGACATCAAGTAGTTGAAAGCATGACTCGCAAACCACTGTGTATCATGAAGCACATCAGGGAAATGTATCATAATGACCTGTACATGCATACTCCATGAACTTGGGCAACACAACCATCGGATGTGAGGACTTCAAGGACCTTTTTACTTCATATGTGAGAGTGCTCTAGCAGATAGGAATGTCCCTGAGATGTGAACAGCAACCACCACCCCCCAACCACAGATCTTCCCTGGGTACACTTACCTGGTTCTTAGAATGAGGAAAATGTCATGTGCAGTCATGATTATTCGGTTGCATGTGAACACAAACACTGTACAGACAGTGCTTACAAAGAATAACTGAATTAACCACAAGTACACTTCCTATTGCTCCCATGCAGGTGATACTGGGTATCCCCTGAAGCAGTGGCTCCTGACCCCCTTCAGGCAACCAGTCAACAGGCATGAAGAGGACTACAAACGTGCACATGCATGCACTCGTGTCACAATTGAACAGACATTTGGTCTGTTGAAGGCCCGGTTTCGCTGCATCAGCAGGTCGGGTGGGGCACTCATTTAAGGTCCAGAGAAGGTGGGCAAGATTTTGTTAGTATGTGCCATGCTACAAAACATGTGCATCCGGTGTAACGTAACCCTGTCCCCTGACTTGGACCTGATGCCACCTGAGGATGAGGGTGATGATGGGGAAGTTGCTGGCAATCCTCTGTGCCACAATGTGAATGAAGGATGGGCGGCACGCCAAGATCTGATTGCCCAATACTTCTGATGGACGGGGCGCACAAGGCACTGGGAATGGGGCACACTGGGCACTGGGCACTGTACGCGATTAAATTGACACACAACGAATAATCAATGTCTAGTCATGTGTTTTTCAACTCACACCAACTGTATTGAAACTTTGTACACATTACCATAACTCCACGTGCACCACAACCCCAAAACATTGAACTAACTACCCCCACCCCCAACACTCCCACACCCAGTAGCCCCAGCCCCAATACCATCCCCTGTATGCCCTCACACCCACTACCCAACACCCATTACCCCATCACCCGTTCGCCCAACTCCCCCAACTCCCCCACTATTACTTGACTACTACTCCCTCCCAACATGCACCTGTCAGTACGACTACTCACGCCCCATTTTTGGAGGAGGGGTTGAGGGTCTGAGCAGCACAAACATTGCTGAGAGCGATGCACAAGATTTGTTTGGGTGGAACTGGCCGGTTTCATGGTCGATGATGGAGCAGGTTGGGGGTTTGTGTTGGCATTCTTTTGCTCCGCCATAGTGGATGCCAACTGCATGATGGCCTGGGCCATGGCTGCCATCACAGTGTTCCCTTCGTGCACATGCCGGGCCATGCGCTACACGGCCCAGCTGACCACCCTTACGTTCTCCTGCAGGGCATCCTGCATGGCCTGCCTTGTTGCTTCAGTGTCAGTCACATACTGTTGCACCATGTCCTGCATGGCCTGCTGCCTCCAATCCATGTGCGACAGCCGCCCCTCTAGATCCCTGATTTGTTGTGCAGCAGGTGCTGGCATGGGAGGTGGGGTGTGTGGGCTTCTGGGGGTGTATACAGCTTCCTCCATGTCGCTGTCGGGACCACTGGCCTCCACTGTGCCGGAGGCATTTACTGGAGATGCACATGGGGTTGTCGGCATGGGTGGTGTGTTTTCAAGGTTCTCATGGTGGCTGTGGCCAGGGGGGTCAGCCACCTCCTCTTCACTGTGTTGGGCAGATTGAGCTGCCTTACCCTACTCACTTGGCACCCCCGATTGTGACTCATCCACATCACTGGCCACTGGGGATTATTGCAATTTGGCCTGGAGTGTTTCCTGTGCCCCAGATGTGAGAGTTTTGCGTGGGCCTTGGTTCCAGGAGTGGTTCTTGCCTGGGGCTCCTTGCTGGCAGCAGTGTGTCTTGGCTGGGGGGCCTTGCTGGCAGCGGTGGGTCTTGGCTGGGGGGGACTTTGTTGGGGGTAGGATGTTCCTGCTCGGCCTGCTGGGCAGCCTGTGTTTCCTCTTGGCTTGGGGGCTGTGGCGTGGATGCTGTGGCACGCTTCAGCATCCACGCCACAGCCTTCACCACAGCGCCAACATGCAGCAGCTCTATGTGGTGCTGGGGCATGTTCTGCCTTGCTGCCTGTTCCTGTGCCTGTGGGGGACATTGAGGCAGGGCATTAGTAATGGGTCATCATACATCCTACATACATCGATGGTATTACATTCAGAGTCATGCGCATTGTCATGGACATGTTGGTAGGCCAGGCATGGTGCATACAGGAATGGGGGGTGCAGTGTCAGTGCATCCTTCTGTTGCAGCCATGTTGTGCATAGTGTCAAATGGGTGCCCTACAGGTGTCTAGTGGTTCGCTTGTTGTGGCCATGCCACAGGGGCTGTGTGCCAGGTGTTGTCTAATTGTGGAACTGATGTGCTCCCATTCTGTACATGGATGCATTGATTTTTACACTGCGTGTATGGTCATGGTGGGTGGGTCAGGTGTGCAATTGGCAGTGATGATGTGTGCATCATTCCATGAGATGGCACGGTGTTGAGGCCTGCATCTGTACAGTGATCTCCTCAGTCTACAACACCTGGACTGGAGAACACTGTTGTTTCCGGACCGGCAAGCTTGTAATGAGGGCCATTGTTTAGCTAAATTATAATGAATGGCAAAAAGACAATGGGCCTCATTACAAGTTTGCCGGTCTGGGAACTACGGTACGGTAAGCTTGCCGGTACCGTAGTGCCCTGACTGGCAAGCTATGAGTTGTGCTTACGGGTGCCTTTCTGCCCGCCAGGCCTGACCTGGCAGGCAGAGCGGCACCCACAAGCACAGCATCTCGGCTGCAGCGGCACCATTCTGAATCCGTTCTGGTGCCCGCGAATGGGCAATTACCGGGTCTGGCAAGGCCGTAATGACCCGGTAATTGCCCATTCGCACGCACAGGAAATTTTCCAAAATTTGGCATCAGCCTGCTGATTTTACAGGCAAGGCTACCGCCAAACTTATAATGAGGCCCAATATGTATGTTAATTTGTGTAACCATCCATTGTGTGCATATTTGTGTCAAACGAATGGAAAAACATGTGATTGTCTGAAATAAATTGTGCCTTTTTCTCCCTGTGGACAGCCCCAACAGAGCATGGCAAGTGTTAATGCCAAGAAATGTAATCCCATTAGCTCACAAAGCCACATATCCGCTACTTATATTTTAAGTTCTTAAGATTACTGTTTGTATTCAAAGTATGTTACTATGCAGTAATGACAGCATATGAAAGTTGACTGCCAAAAAAACATACACTGGTGTTTTTACGGACACAGTAGCATACATTGGTGACTTTATTTATTATGGAAATATGTGAAAACACCTATAAATGTACATAAACATTCTCAAAATGTATACTGAATTAAACATGCAATGTTCGCAGACATAGTAAAACAAATATGCAATGATCTAATAAGGATACAGAGATACACAAATATAAATAATGTATTAAAAGGTGAGGCCTTACATTTTTCACTCTTACTCATTTTTCATGAGATTGCTACATATATATCATCCACCACTTCAGTGGAATCTATGGGGATGGATACAGACAGTTCGTCCCTTCTCCCCAGAGGGCAGCCGCCTCCTTTGATGCTAGGGAGGTGACCCTGCAACAATATACCCTCCCTAGGGGTCGGGGCAAGCGGGACCTCACTGGGAGTGACTGCCCTCTTGAAGACTAGGCTCCCATTCCAGAATAGAACTCCCCATTCAAACCACCATATCTGCATGTATGAATATGGAAAAGACTTGTATATCTCCTCCAACCACTGTATTTTACACAGATAATTATTTACCTCTGCTGGCTGCAGGTACTGCTGAACGCAACCTAAATGCCGTGATCATCAAAGAAGAGCACCATTCAGATTGTTTCTGGGACGTTTTTAAGAAGAGGGCGGATTGTAAAACAAAGGGAAACTCCTACCGAGGCAGTGGGACAGCTACGCAGAGGTGATCCTACGCAGTATTGATGTCCTGGAGAGGGGGAGCAACGCTGGGCCATGGAGCCATTGAAAGCAAGGAGGGCAAGTGAAACATTAACCAAACACCTACAGGTTGGTGTTCTATCTGACCTAGAAACCGAGGTTGAAACAAGAGCAGGGACGGAAAGACACCCATCTCTTCTGGTGGCGTGACCATGCAGGACCTATGCTGGCCCAGGTGGCTGGTAACTGATGCCGATAGCAGACCATCTGATGGAACCTGGATCCCGAACCTCTGTGCATGTCGGACCATAGCTACAGAGAAACAAAACAACAGGGAAAGCTGACAATGTTTCAGGAGCCTGAGAAACACGACGGAAGACATACCCCTACAATGTACTAACAATCTGAATAATAGCTGGGGAACAAATCCAAGTTATGAGAGTCTGAGAAAGCCAAGTGTGTAAATGCCCTATAAAAGGGGTAGTAAGAGTAAAACGAACATTGTGAAAACATTTCTGCAAAAGCTACTCATGTTAAAGAAGACTGAGAAACCTTAGAGTAAAAAAAACCTATGAAAGGGGGACTGAGGAAAGTAAAGTCACTGCGAATAACATCTGAAAAAAGCTATTCAGGTTACCGGAGCCTGAAAAACTCAAGTATGCAACTAGCACATGAAAGGTGAAAGAAGGATTTATGAATAATTGAATTAAGGCTTCAAAAGCCAGAAAGATTGCAAACCTTGAACAACCACAATTCAAAATAACCAAAGGACGTCCTCATGCTCTGCTGATCTGTTCGTTTTTGTTTGCTTCGGCTAATCCAGTTAAAGGTTAAACTGACTCCACTGTACATACCAGATATGCTATAAAACACCTGACTAATGTAGTAACTACTAGTGATATAAGGATCTGTCTATGGTATATTAAATGATGGATAGTACATTGACAGTACAAGACACATCATGCAAATACACAAAACATGCCAAAGGTTTCAATACAAATGGCCATTTGAAGAAGCTTTTTGTGTGCCACAAAGAAATAAGAATACACTATTTCACTGGCTGTGGCAAGCTTTCCAGTATATACAGCCATCTAATGGCTGACCATTGAATCTATACTGGAAAGAGGAGAGAATGTGAATTGACTGAGGATATGAAAATGGCTGCCACTTTCAAGTACAGGGTGAGTTTCCTCATGCACTGGGATTGTAGACCTATTTACCAAGGATTCTATTTTCAGACTTGCCGGATCTGGCTGAGGAATGAAATCCATTCTTGATGTGTCTACTTAAAAATAACATCCACACAAGTAAAGGTACTTCTTAAATGCTCTGATTGAGGAACAGCTTTTAAGGAAATGGTTCATATAGAGCAGCATCAGAGATTTCACACTGAAGAGAAATAACATAAATGTTACAACTGTGATAAGACTTTTAAAGAAATTAGTAATCTTTTGCCAGATAAGAAAAATCACGCTAGGAAGAAGCTACATATATGCTTTGCATGTAAAAAGGCTTTCAACCAAAAGTGTAATCTATTGGTACATCATAGAAATCACACTTGAGAGAAACCATATAAAAGTACCGAGTGCATTAATACTTTCAAACAAAAGGGTGAACTATTGCTACACGAGAGAAATCATACTGGGGGGAAACCATGTACATGTTCAGAATGTGATAAATCTTTCAAGGAAAAGTGTGACCTATTGCTACATGAGATTAATCACAAGGGGGTGAATCCATATAAGTGTTCTGAATGTGATAAGGATTTCTAGTAAAAATGTGGCCTATTGATGCATCAGAGAATTCACAATGGAGAGAAACCATATAAATGTTCAGATTGTGATAAGGCGTTCAAGTAAAATAGTGGCCAATAGCTACATCAGAAAAATCACACTGTGTTGAAGCCACATACAAGTTCTGAAAGTGATAAGGCGTTCAAGCGGAAGGATCATCTGTTGCGACATCAAAGAAATAACACTGGGGGAAACCATTTACATGCTCTGAATGTGATGATTCTTTTAAGGAAAAGCATGGCCTATTGCTACATCTAAGAAATCACACTGGAGAGAAACCATATGCATGTCTTAAATGTGATAAGGCATTCAAACAAAAGGGTCAACTTGTGAACTTATGTAAATTCTGAATGTGATAGTTCTTTCAATCTGAAATGTCTCCTGTTGATACAGCAGAGAAATCACACTGGGATGAAACCATATGCATGCTATGAATGTGATAAGGCTTTCAAGCAAAAAAGTTGCCTATTTCTACATCCGAGAAATCTCACTAGCATGAAACCATACATATGTTCTGAATGTGGTAAGGCTTCCAATCAGAAGTGTGAACTATTGATGCATCAAATAAATCACACTGGATAGAAAGCATATAAATGTTCGGAATGTGATACGGCGTTCAAAAGAAAGAGTGGCCTATTGCTACATCAGAGAAATCACACTGGAGTGAAGACATGTTCATGTTCTGAATGTAATCAGGCTTTCACGCATAAGTATAATCTATTGGTACATTCAAGAAATCACACTGGGGAGAGGTCACACTAGCGAGAAACCATATTCATGTTATGAATGTGATAAGGCTTTCAAGCAAAAATATAAGTTGTTGACACATCAGGAAAAACACACCACGGACAAGCCATATACATGTTCTGAATGTGATAAGGCTTTCAAGCTAAAGTATTCACATTGAGGAGAAACCATGTGCATGCTCTGAATGTAATAAATCTTTCAAGCTAAATTATAATCTATTAATGTATCAAAGAAATCATAAGGGCCATAAACCATATACACGTTTGGAATGTGCTAAGTCGTTTAAGCGAAAAGAACAATCTGTGTAATTATCCTGCATTGTTTTGTCTGTTAGTTTAAAAATCGAATTTAGGTGTGCCTTCATCTTGCATTGTATTTGTCTGTTAGGGCCTCATTACGACCCTGGCGCTAAGTGAAAAACGATGGCGGTAAATGGTTACCGCCATCGTTTTCCGCCAGGTCCGATCATGACCCGTGACCGTTAACTACGATGCCATTAGCGGCATCGTAGTTAACGCTGGCGCTAACTGCGCCAAGGGTGCGCGCACGCGACCGGCCACACCGTACTTAACGCCATGGCGGAAAGGTACGCAAATGCCGACCCAAGCGGACATGCACCTAACGCCATCACCCAGCCCGTTAAGTACCTTACCGCCATGGTGCAAATAACGCCATCGCGAACCAACCGTAAAGGGCCATGTTAAGTGAATGCAGCTGCCACAGGTGCACAGAAACAGCACAGGTGAAGGCAATACAGACTCAGGGAAGCACAAAAAGAGCACACCCTACCCCTTCCCACACCCAGTCACACTCCACAATGATGCCAATACGACTAGCAATGTTGGGGCTGGAGGACCTGATAGCAATGCATGTGCTACAACAGCAACAACAACAACAACAACAGGCAGCACAGAGGAGACGCAGGAGGAGAAGGAGGGCAAGGCAGGCCCAGCAAGCCCCACCAGCACAGCCAGTGCCACCACGCAGGCAGCCCCCAATCCCACGCATCAGAGCCAATCCATTCAACCTCACTGCTGAGCAGATCCACACCCTGTACCGTTTGGACCGGGACACCATCACCGCCATCGTAGACATGACACACAACGACATCGTCAGCATGATAGAAAGTCCAACCGCCATCCCCCCCTACTGAAGGTAGTGTCTGTAATCCACTTCCTGGCCACAGGCACCTACCAGCACACAGTGGGGCACCTGCATGGCATTTCACAACCATTATTCTCACGAACACTCATCCAAGTGCTCGATGCCCTCCTCAAGCACACAGACGACCACATCTCATTACCACGGACTGCCCAGGAGATTGCAAACACCAAAGTGGGTTTCCATGCACTAGCCGGCATACCCGGTTGCATTGGTGCCATCGACTGCACCCATGTGGAATTGGTGGTTCCACGTGCCATGGAGGTACCGTACCGCAACCGGAAACAGTTCCACTCAATCAACGTGCAAATGGTCTGTGACTCCAACAAGATCATCACACATTGTTGTGCCCGATTCCCCGGATCAACCCATGATTCAATGGTCCTGAGGAACTCCACAATACCACGCTACATGGAGCGACATGCAGGCCCAAGATCCTGGCTACTCGGTGAGTCCAATGTCATGGAAGTGGGCAGGTGAATGACGTACCGATGCATACTCCACCTGGCAGAAAGGGGGGGGGGGGTGATGCATACTCCACCTGGCAGAAAGGGGGGGGATGATGCATACTCCACCTGGCAGAAAGGGGGGGGGATGATGCATACTCCACCTGGCAGAAAGGGGGGGGGGATGATGCATACTCCACCTGGCTGTGAGTAACACAGAGAACGGAGACAGCGGATGGGCACTCACAATGCACACAACCCCTCTGCATACATTGGGTGATGGCATGCAAAACAGGCCATGGGAGCCATGAGCATATACTGGTTGCATTGTGTGAATCAATCAGTGCATGTAGAAGTGAGCCAAAGTAACAGTTGGATGCGAGCCATGGCGGAACATCATGTTCCTGATCAGACGTCATGACTGACACATACATTCTCGCCTACATACAGGTGATGCAGGCTATCCCCTGAAGAGGTGGCTCCTTACACCAGTCCGGAACCCGCAGAACCAGCACGAGGAGGACTTCAACCGTGCACATACACGTACTCGTGTGGTCATAGAGCAGACATTCGGACTATTGAAGGCACGGTTCCGAAGCCTCAGCAGGTCTGGTGGCGCACTCCTGTATGGCCATGAGAAGGTGGCAAAGATCGTCATGGCATGTGTCATGCTACACAATATGTGCGTCAGACGGAATGTGCCCCTGACGCAGAACTGCAACCACCTGACGATGAGGATGAGGAGGGTGCAGATGGGGCGGCACCCCATGGAGGAGGCGATGCACAGGAGGGGCGTGCAATGCGCCAAAGTATCATCGACCACTGCTTCTAGCACACACGGCTGGTGTTTATCACATGGAGACTGCACTTGGGGCACTGTGTGTCTCTGGGACATGCACACTGTGGACTGTACACCAATAAAGCACACATACGCAATGAAAATGTCCACACATTACTTTTTTTGAAAGAATAAAGTGTATTGAAACTATGAAATGTCGTGTCACACCCCCTCCCACCTCCCCCCTGCACACCCCAACACACCCCCTCCCACCTCCCCCCTGCACACCCCAACACACCCCCTCCCACCTCCCCCCTGCACACCCCAACACACCCCCTCCCACCTCCCCCCTGCACACCCCAACACACCCCCTCCCACCTCCCCCCTGCACACCCCAACACACCCACTCCCACCTCCCCCCTGCACACCCCAACACACACCCTCTAGGTGTCAACAGATGCCTGTGACAGTGGCCACAGGCTGTTACAAGCCCCCTCTCCCGGCCCCCGGGGCACCCCTGGCTGTGGAGCGCAGGTTACGACCGGAACGTCGCACGGGGCTGCTCTGCGCAGAACTGGCAGTGGAGGATGTCCCTGGCTGCCCCTGTGCATGCACGTCCTGTCGTGTGTGGGTGAGGCCAGTGACCGCACGACGCAAGGCCGCAAGTTCTGCACAGATGTCCCTGGACATGGCCTGCATGGCATCCCTCAGGGTGGCAGTGCTCTGCGCCACTTCCGCCCTTAGGGTCTCCGTGGCCTGTTCAATGCTAGACCTAGCCCCCACACATTCCGCGGCATGCTCATCCAGCATTGCGGACAGTTGATGCTGCCGTTGAGTGATGTCCTGGATGGACTGCTGGCCGTGCTGGCCCATGGCCAGTGCTGGTGGAGTGATGGAGGGGCTGCTCCCCTCCTGTGGAGTGTGGACAGGGCATGGGGTGGATGGCCACTCCTCTACCTCTGTGTGCCCCTGTGTGTGACCCTCATGGGGGCTGGCGTCTGAGAAACAGGGGGAATGTAGTAGGTCAGTGGGGCTTCTGACCTCGTGCTCCATGTCCGAGTCTGAACATGCAGCTGTTGCAGCTGTCTCCCCGATGTTGCTGCTGGCCGCTGACCCCCTGCCTCCTGTGGCAGGCAATGTCGGTGGAGGTGGAGCAGCTGCTGCTGGCCTGCTGCCAACAGGGGTGCTTGCCGGTGGGACCTCCGGTATGCCTGCAGTGGGACCTGCTTGTTGTGGGGTCTGCCTCACTGCAGCTGAGGTTGAGGGTGCAGGGCCGTTGTTGATGGCCTTCTTGGCTCTCTTTGGCGCAGGGGTGTCCTCTGGGTGTGAATCTGTGCCTGTGGTGGAGCAAAGGAGGGAGGGCGTTATTGATGGGTCTGCGTACTTTGGAATGAAATGTTTGACATTATTGTGGTCAGTGGATGAGGAAGATTTCAGGCAGTGCCATGCAGGTTGTCTCCTTTTGGTGTGGAATGTGGATGCAGGTATGCGGGTGCCAGCAGTGTATGCAGGGTGGTGCTCGCATGTGGCTATGGGCAGTGTTGATATGTGTTGCATTTACACTCTAGGGCAACCTTGTGCTACACATGATTGGACTGCTGTGACTATGGCATGTCTTGTTTGAGGCACCTACCTTCATCGCCTGATGTCGGAGCTCCCCTTTCCATCCCTCCGACGCCTTCAATGGATTCCATGCCAATCGTGGTTGCACAGATCTCCTCCCACGGTTGGAGTTTCAGGGGGGATTCCGACCCTCCACCGGTACCCAGGGCAAGGTTGCGGTTTGCTGAGATGACGGCTCTGACCCGTATGCGTAGGTCATCCCAGCGCTTCCTGCACTGCTGTGGTGTGCGGGGTACGGTCCCCACCGCGCTGACGCGCTCAGCCACCAGGGCCCAGATGGCCTTCTTTTTCCCGATCGCTGTCCTGGTCATGTCCGGGGAGAAAACGACACCTGCGTTGTCTTGCAGGGTCTCCGCAAGCATGCAGAGTTCCTCCCGGCTGAATCTCTCCTGGCGCTGGCGGTCACATGCCTTTTTCACAGATTTAGGCATTTTCGGGTACTTGGATGGGTGGGTGGTTGGTTGGGACAGGTGTCAGGGTTGGGTCTGGTGTTATTTGGTAGGATGGCGATGGATTGTGTTTGTCAAGATGGCCGACGGGCTGTTTCCCGTTCCGGCGCGATGACGCTATTTCCGGTTCGACTTTTTACGGCCGCCGCTAATTACGGCCGCCGCTACTTACGGTGGCCGCTACTTACGGTGGCCGCTACTTACGGTGGCGGAAGTGCACCTTGCTCGCTTAACGATGCCGGTAGGGGCCTTTTGCGCCATGGCGTTAATTGCATTACCGCCATGGCGTAATGCTCGTGCGCGATGGGTCGTAATGTGGCGCTCTTTACGCCATCGTCCCACGGCGTAAACGCTCATTACGCCATGGCGGTAATGACGGGCGATTACCGCCAGGGTCGTAATGAGGCCCTTAGTGTCTAAATTGAATTTAGGTGTGTCATTATCCTGCATTCCACTCTTAACACCCACTTGGCCAACTGTGTATCAGGTTCAGAACTGTGCATTGTAGCACACTCACCCCCACACCACCCTCTCACTTTGTCTCTGCCTCTCACTTCCCCCTCTCACTCTGAGATGGCACTCTCCATATCCCCAATCTACTCCAACTGCTAACCGATCACCTATCCTCCCTCTCTCACAAAATGGATAGAAAAAACATAAAAGAGAAATCCTTGCTGCAAACCCTGGCCTCACAATTGTTGACACCTATGTCAGTGTATCCTCAAGAGAAATCTTCACTGACATCCTCTTCTCTGTCCCATCTCCTGACCTATGGTCCTCTCACCTCACTGCCACACTGCCACCTTACTCTTCCACATCCATAAATGGAGGTACCTAGTGAGAATTCCTCGTTGCTGGCTTCTTCTCATCCCCCTGCTGCATCAATGTGTACCTCATGGGCACAGTCCTGATTCAAGACCCTCATGCCAACCTCCTTCTCTTTGGCCGAATCCTGCCATCTCACATCAATTTCCTTCCTTCCCATGCCTCCCCTGCTTCTGCCCCCTCTGCTCCACCACATGCCTGACACTCCGCCTCAAAAAACCTAAAAGGTGGCAATCGTCTCCACCTGGTGACCCTCAACACATGCTCAGCCATCAAACACTCTGATGACAACTGCCTTCTCCTTGAAGACACTGACCTGGACATACTTGCACTCATGGAAACTTGGTTCAATTCCAGCGCAGTTACTTCCTTTGACTCACTTCTTCCCAACAGCTTTAGGATCACCTCAAAGCCTTGAGCCCACCATGCTGGCATAGGGGTTGCCTTAATCTTACCAGAGTGGATTCCTTCTTCCATCGTACCCACTCAGCCCTATTCATCCCTTGAGAACCTAGTATGTAAATTGGTCATCTCCTTCCACCACCATGACCGTTGCTACCATCACTGGCTTCCAGGCACTTCCTCTCTATTCGTCTCTGAGTGGGCGGACTTCTGTTCTTCCCTACTCTCTACCACCTCCAATCTACTACTATGTGGTGACGTCAACTTCCATCTAGACTCCCCTTGCACAGCAACATCCCTCTTCACTGAACTCTGCTCCTCCTTATCCCTCTCCATTCTTCCCTCCGGCCCTACCCATTCTGCTGGACCCACGCTAGATGCCATCATCCACTCCAACCTCACTCTCTCTACTCCCCTGGTCACCTCTATCTGCTGGTCCAACCAATCTCTCCTCACCACTCATCTGGGTCCCTATGGGCCTCTGACAACTCCTCATAAAGCTCTGCCCTCCTCGTTCACGAACATCCATCCGATGAAATGAGGGTCAGCTGCTGCCTTCTCTTCCACCTTCATTCCCCCTTGCCCACCCAACACAAACTCTACCACTGATTCTGCCCTCAGAAATCTCTATCTGTCCATTACACACACCCTTGACATCCTTGCCCCAGTCATGAGTATCCCTCGAAATCTATCTCCAAGCGTAACAACTGGTATGACTCCGAAATTGCAGACCAAAAACGTAAGTGCAGGGCTGCTGAACGGAAGTGGCACACCTCAAGCTCACCCTCTGACAAACTGGCCTGCCGCCTGATCCAGAGAGACTACACACTCTCCATCCTTGCCAAACAAAGATCCCAAATTCAGGCATGAGTGTCCAATGTGTCCAACAACATGGCTGAACTCTTAATAATCTGCAGTATCTACAGCCCCTACTCCTTCCCAGGCCCTTTGAAATGCACTCACCTCCCACTTCATTTCCAAAATCCAGGACATACTGAACAGCCTTGTCATGCACTTTTCCAACCCAACCCTCCCTCCACTCCCTTACACCACTCACCCACTGCCTTCGTCCGTCTCCTCCTTCTCTCCTGTCTCCCCTGAAGAAGTCACCAGAGTTGTCAACTCCATGAAGGTCAATTCCAAACAGGTTGCCCCATGCTCTTCCAGAGCCATCAAGGGCAACATTGCTCTTGCTCTGCTCTTGCTGAACTCTGCAACCACTCCTTTGCTACTGGTTCTCTTCTGTCTTCCCTCAAGTACTCCCCTGTGCGCTCCTTCCTTGAAAAACCCTCTTCAGACCCTTAGTGCCCTGCCAACTACCACCCCATTTCCATCACCCCCTTCCTGCGGAAACTGCTTGAGAAGTTGCCCTCCCAACTCATCTCTCATACCGAGCTTGTTGGCAGTCCACATGACCACCAGTCTGGATTCAGAGCATCCAGAGCCATGGAAACTGCTTTTCTGAGCAACTGTGAAGAACTGCATGCATCACTTGATTCCAACTCCCCCGCTGTCCTCATCCTCCTTGATCTCTCTTCTGCATTTGACACAGTGAACCATTACATCCTCATAAAAAGGCTCCAAGATACCCTTGGTATCTCTGAGTGGGCACTGGACTGACTTACCTCCTTCCTAACTGACCGTTCTTCCAAAACCATTCTGGGCCCTTTCTCCTCCCCTACTTCCTCCTCCACCTGTGGCATCTCCCAGGGCTCCATTGTTTTGCCCTGGCTCTTTAACATATACCTGTCTCTGCTGGCATGCCTCATTTCCCGTTTCTCCCCCAATTGCCAGTGCTACGCTGATGACACACAACTCTTCTCCAAACATCCTACAAACTTCAAACTTCAAACTCTTTCTTCAAACTTCCTACTGACGCCCTTGCACTTTCCTTCATCCCTGACTCACTCTCTGCCATCCAGGCCTAGTGCACCACTAATGGCCTCTTCCTCAATGCCAGCAAAACAGAGATTCTCCCTATTGGGTTCCCTGCACCCTACTTCTTCCCTTCACTCTGGCCTTCCTCCATGGTCTCCCCCCTACTCTGAAGCCAGGAATCTTAGTCATATTCGACTCCTCCCTGTCCTTCATTCTTCATCATCAGGACATTGTCAAGATGTCCCACTGGCCTTTACAGCTCTTCCTTCTCAAAAGAACTCTACCCTTCCTCACCTTCACCCAGAGACTCAATGTTACCCATGCTCTGGTTCTCTCCAGGCAAGACTATTGCAATAGCCTCCTCTTTAATCTTCCTACGACCACCCTGCAAACCCTGCAGCTAACACAGAATAGGGTAGCAAGACTTATCCTTGGCCTCAAGCCCAGGGACGGCATCTCTACTGCCCTACAAAGCGTTCACTGGCTCCCGGTATCAGCACAGAGTAAATTCAATTCCATCTGTATCATTCACAAGGCTGGGGTCAGGGACCACTCTTTCTTCAACACTTCCTGACCAAATACTCCCCTTCTATACTCCTGCATTCCTCTGGCACCCATTCCCAGCATGTTAAGTGGAGCTAACACAGCACTTGCCACGAGGGGGATTTATAAAGGTACAAATTTAGATGGCCAAGTTGGCCGATTAGAAAAGGCTAATGGGCTCATATCAAGGACAGAGTTAATGGGAATTGAGGTGCAAATTGGTGATTTCCATGTGATTAGCACGCTTAGCCACATCTGTAATAGTGTCCTGCAGAAGCTGATGGAAGGTGTGATTGAAGCTGGAAGCAACCTCGAGGGGGATATGGCATGTGAAGAAGTACAGGACTATCTGAATACCCAGTTAGGGTCGATCTGATATGATTTGTAGCATAATAGTTGGCCGAGACTTTTACCTGACTGACTTTGGCAATGGAGACAGCGGTTGGTGCTGTGAAGAAAAATAATGTGTATTCACCTCATACAGGCTGCTATGAGGAAAGTGGGCCCTGGTCAACCGAATATTGTCTAGACCGTGGGACGGATGCAACTGGGAATGAGTGCCACACCATGAAGTATGGAAAATCAAGCTGCCCAATAATACTTCTAGGTACCTGATCTTTTCCTCGGGAATGACCCCTAATTTATGGTTCAGTCTGGAATCTATTTGGGAAATATGGCCTTTACAGCTCCCTCCATGGCAGTGTCAGAGTAAGTTAGGGCAAGGACACATAACTGTAGTGGGGAACCAAGTGTGGTGGGAAGGTGAATGGGTCGGATATAGTTTGGCAGCAAGGAGGTTATTCAGAGGTAAGGATCGTTGTGTAGAATGAATAGCATCACCAGAGTCAGATGTGCATTTTACTATCCATACAAGCACTAAACAATTCACGGTTTTCTGGCCAGCAATGGAGAAGAGAGTAGTAAAGGGATATATTGAGTTTCTGAAAGGATGGCCTAAATTGATATCTCATTGATTTGCGAAGTTGGAAAAAGTGGAGCAAGTGGTAATACATGTAACTGACAGTTTTTAGAAATGGTTTGCAATCAAGAGAAGCAGGTGTCTGTTTAACACACTAAACCCTAAAGATATGTGGTGATGTAGATTTTTATGGAGAGTAAATCAGAAGGTAACAGGGCAACCGTACCTTACCACCATAGTATGTCTCATAGTGTTTTCTCTTCTGTTGGCTGGGGAGGGTGTGGTATTGTGTGTGATGCTGCAAACATTACAGAGCAACTATAATAAACAACAGACACTCCAGCTCGCCTCCTTCTCGGTCTGCCCCTAACCTAAGCCCCTCTTTTGCCCTAATGGAAGTACAACGGGAAACTGTTATGTTACATAAATAACTGGGGCAATTGTTGGGGACTCATGATGAAGACTGTGCTTATTATAATTAATATTAATTGTGGTAGATGGTTTACCCGTACAAATGAAAAGCGGGCTTGGACCATAGTATAGTAGTAGACAGAAATCCAAGTGTAAAAGAAAAACCGGCCGATTGGGGGTTATGATAGGGACCAGTTATAGTAGAATAGTTGCGTAGTAAGCCAATAAATGGGGACTAACACCACCATATAGCCACTTGTAATCGGTGCTAATTCCACTGGACCAAGAGGTGGTAATGGTAAATACATTTGGTGGTATCTCACTGGATTTACCACCGCGATACCAACAAACTCATAATGAGGCCCATTTGTTCTTTATCTGTCACACGACATCTCAACCTCACTGTACGTTTCCGGGGCCTCCAGTGCTTAACTGCAGTTTTAACTTTTGATTGCTTGACTTTTATGTTTGTCTATGCTTATTCCTCAGCTCACGCATTGCACTGCGTTGCATTGCATCACACGTTTCTATAGGGTTGCCAGGTGTTGCTCAATCGTCGTCTGCTGCATGCAACACATGATGCAAGATATTATACCGAGACACGCAGTTTTTGATTTAGCAGTGGGAATTCAGGTAGCATTTTCATGCCTAAAGAGGTACTCGACATATCCAACCACATACGTAATCATTACGCTCTGTGCTAAAGGCACAGGACATTCCAACCCTAAACGGACGGTTTAAACCACATAGATATGCTGAACAGCACTGTGATTCGTTTTGGGGTTTGTATGAGTGTATGCATGAGCTTAATACATGCAGAAACTAGCTGATCTGTATGTTTATCTGCTTTCCCACTGCACTCAAAATAAGGTTGTCATTCTTTTGTTAAATTGCGAAATGTCATATTAATAATAAATCTTTATAAACCTAAGGCTACTTATTATTACCCACAGTGTGTGGTGCTCATTTATCGACCTGCCAGGATTCGAACCTGGGTCAGCATGGTCTACACACAAGTCAAAACAAGCATGTCAAAGCAAGCTCTCTACTCGCTGTGCTATCCGACCAGCTACAATTATTACACTAGTTTTTTCAAAAGAGTGACCAGGCGGTAAGTTACCGCCTGGGCCGTGACTTTACCACCATGGCGTAAACTACTTTACGCCATGGTGGTTGGCGGACTTACCGCCCCATTCCGACCTAGGCGGGGCGGTAAGTCCCCAATCCCCATTTACCCTTCCCCATTCCCATTTTTGCCCCATAGGGCATAATGGGAGTGGGGAAGGCGTTAATTACGCCACCGTAAATTACGGTGGCGTAATTAACTCCATGGTCCCTTAGCGCCATGGATTTTAACACCTGCTAAAAGCAGGTGTTAAAAGCACCATGGCGCTAGGGGACCTCGTACTCAGGCGGTAAGGGTCGGCGCTGTTAACGCTGCCGTAAACCCCTTACCGCCTGAGTTGTAATGAGGCCCCTAGTGTTGCCATACATGCACGCTCCATGACGAACCCCTTATGATTGTATGAACAATTAAAGAGCACATTGCATTGACGATTTGTTTCCCCGACCTGCACATCGTATATTGTTGCTCTTTACACGTGACTTCAGCACCAACAAGCAGCATTTTCTGCTTCAAAGTGTCTATTGCCTCACACACCATAACGCTCTCACAATATCCTTCGCCTGTTTCACAGTTATTGCCTGGTTTATGGTAAGCGCAGTGCTATTTGGCAGCTGTTTCACATGGAAGATTTCAGCTCTCTGGCAGAAAAAGATGTATATTCTCTGACCAATAACGTGCAATGCTAAATAGTGCAGGCAATCACCATTAGCCCAAGCCTTATTTACCTCCATTCCAGATTTTGGCCAAACTATACCTATTGCTTCTACAAAGGAAAGATCCTCTGTCCCACTCCTCGCCTATAATCCTGGCTCTATAATCCTGGCTCTATAATCCTGGCTCTATAATCCTGCCTCCCCTCTCCAGAGAGATTCCACCTATACCCAGCTAAGATACAATGGGCTGGACACTTGCTTAAAACCAGAGTAAGTAAGAATGGTAATTTGATGAAACGAGGAGGAGTGTGACCGTGGCAATTCTGGCTCAATGAAGAAGACAGGCCTTCTCAGTCTATGCCCCAAAACTCTGGAACCACCTCCCTGTCCAAATCTGACTGGCCCCTTTGTTTCCACAGTTCAGGAAGGTGCCCAAGACCCTCCTCTTCAAGAAATGGCTCCTCACTAACACCTAGGTCCACACAACCTCCACTCCCCACCCTTCCTGAGACTGGGTGATTTGTTCCCCACTGTTTTCCCATCTGATTGCTTGTAGATCCCATGCCAACGGAATGCCCACCCTCGCTCTCCCAGATAACACCACACACCCTTGCTTCTTTGCTTCCCCCAACATATTCTTCCTTATGTGATTGTAAAGTGCTCCATATACCTTAACAATAGACAAAATAGTACTGCATAATCTATGTGAGTTGGAAACATATTTTCAAGTGTGTAGACCATTAGCCAAAGAAGCACCAGCCAACTCAATTGTACACATGGTATCTAATGCAATCTCTGAAGGATACATTCAATAAAACGTAGGATCCATCCCCCTAAAGTACATTCTACTTAAGAATGGACAGTTTCTTTCTCAGACCTGAAGTCTTTGATTATTTCTGTCTTGGTGGGTATCCCTTTTTGTCTCCCTTTCCCATTGTATCAGCTGCCTCCCCCTACATAGCCAACTATCGTACTCATATACACTTCCGACTTGCCTTTTGCAGGCGGCAGGAACTCTTTATCAGGGGAGAGTTTTGACATTATAATTCAGTATAAGCAGCCACCAAAACTATCTGGAACTCTTGAGCACATTTCAAGTCCATCACACGTCCATAACCAGTCTTAATACATCTCAACGCATGAACCATCTAAAGAGGAGGTTGCCCTTAAGGTTGCACTCTTTCTTTCTCCTGATTTTACCTGGTCTTATCCATTGAACAGCTACATATCTCATGCATACATCCCTGCTCACGCGTGCTTTTTTACCTTTTAGCGTTTTACACTAATGTTTGCTACCTAGGAGTGTCATATTTCGTTGACTCACTCTCCCCAACTCATTGTTTCCTTCTCTCACTTTCTCTTTTTCGTCTCCTCCCTCAAACTCCATTCTTCTTTAGCAACGTGGGCGGGTCACAAGTACGCTCACCCATGGACAAGGAATCAGCGCTTTAAGAGCACTACGATCGTGACTCGTGCAGTACAAAACCCAAAGAACATTGCATAGCATAACATACAAGCATTATTTTTTGGAGAGGTGCAGTAGCACTTGCAACATACAGATATCCTCATAAGATATCGCAATATGATTTTTTATGAGGTGATCTCTATATTTTCAGTGGTACTGCACTTCTATAATCTAAAAGTAATTTCTTACAAGGACATCTGTATGTTGTCAGTGGTACTGCACCTCTCCAATAAAATAAATTGTGAAGAAATCAGCAGGTTGTAGTTTATTGGAAAAGTGCAGTACTACTGACAACATACAGGTGTCCTTGTAAGAAATGACATCAATATCAAAACTACAATATAGGACTACTACGACCAAAGACTGCAATTATATATACAACCACCAGATGTCACTCAGAACTTACGCTGTTGCTCCTTCCCCCTCTTGAGCTGTGTATATCCCACCTGTCCCACCTCCTCCCTTGTGCTGCCCCTCCTCTCTCTTTTGCACTGTCCCTCCTCCCCTTGTGCTCTTCCAGTACCCCTTGCACCGTTCCTCCTCCCTGTAGTGCTGTTCCTACTCCTTTTTCTGCACTGTCCCTCCATTCCCCTTGTGCTGTCCCTCCTTCTCCCTTGTGCTGTCCCTCCTTCCCCGCTGGTGCTGTCACCTCTTTTGCTGTTTCTCCTCCACCTTGTGCTGTTGCTCCTCCCCCTTCCACTGTCACCCCTCCCCTTTGCACTTTGCCTCCTCCACTTGCACAGTCGCTTCTCCTCCTACACTGTCACTTCTCCACCCCTTGGGTTGTTACTCCTCCCCTTAAGCACTCGATCCTTCCTTCAAATGTTCATTCCTCATTCCTTCCCTCCATACTAACTGTAAAATGCAATAAACTACAACTGCCAACGTTATTGGTTTTGCCAATGCTTGTTACCATTGCCACCCAACTCGTAATGGCTGCCTAATTCCTTCGTTTGAGCAAGTGAAACTTCGATTCAGATTCGACTTTTATGAATTCTCCCTCTCTCAAGTTACAGTGCTGATAGCACTACCAGGGACAACGTGGAAAGTTTACTTACATTAAAGTGATATTAACAATCAGAGTTCTAATCTCCAGCAGGGCCGACTCAGCCATTCAACCGTCAGAGTAGTTTGAAAAATTGAGTGCCATTAAATTGGCAAATTGTTAGAGCTAATATTACAGCTCCTTGAAGCAGGAGGAATAAGGCATGAAGCGCTACTTAAAAACATGGCATTATTATTTTATTTAAGGACTTTCCAATTCAGACTCACAAACGGTGATGTATATTCGAACCAATGGAGCAAGTGGCATGGCATTAGGGCCATTCAAGTAATATTTCCATTACCAGGAAACAGACATTCTGTTAGTGAATTAGCAATAAGCCTTCTTTCCTGAGATGACTGATCCACACATGGATGCCATTAAACACGGCTTGATTAGTAGCTGGGCGAATGATGCACAGATGAGAGATTTTATTTTTCAGTCGCTGGGTAACGTACTTATTGGAATGATATGTACTTAAATGACTGATACATTGCACATCAGAATAAAAGGAAATCCCAAGTGTACGTCTATTTGGGGCCAATTGAAGCTAGAAACAGGACGAGCATTCCACGCGCAACAGAATCCCAGATCTTTCAGGGTCATGAGTATTTCAATAGAACATTCCTTCCCGCCATGGCGCTGAAAGAAAGAAGTTCAGCTCGAGGTAACCCCAGGCTGAAGGCAAATAACTAGAGAATATCAAAATGCAAATATCAATGATAAATGTGTTTCGAACGCAGGGCCGAAAACTTGACACGGATAATAATTCCACTACTTGCCAGACTTCACGAACAGACAAAGGGACAAGCTAAGGCTTTCTACTTTGGTTAAAAGCACTGGGCTGTTTACACCGAGCTGAAACTTGATGAAAGGGGAGCAATCAGTGAGGCGTGCCCAACGCAAGATGTCGGCTGCTTATGCTAGTGTATGTCGGCGCAGCCAAAGAAGAGGTGGAGCTCACATCTGCAGATATTTACAGATATGTTTATGGAACATGTCCAGACCCGACGACTCTAATTTCTGCAGTTTATCTGTTCTTAAGGCATTACGCCAAACCAAGATGAAGACGTATTTATCATCATTGCAGCCAACGGTTGAATATATTTATATATATTCATATAGATAGTCAGGCTCGGACTGACCTATAGGGCAATAGGCCCATGGCCGAACCAAAACACAGAATGCTGGTGTTGGCCAGTTCTTTTGGTCAAAGTGGGCTACTTTTTTGACCAATGTAGGCCAGTTTGATGAGTCACTTCACTATGTTAAAGTACATTTGTACAGTGCACTTATCACCACCGGAGTAGCTTCCACCACAGGAGTGACTATGTGGCTAGTCGTTTTGACGGTTCCATGTGATAATGTCCCTGCAAAAATGTCACCTGGCAAAAAAGTCACCCAAAGATTGCTGTTTGTTTGTGACGACATTATGTATGGGGACCATATATATGGGGATAAATTACCGAATACCGTTTTGACCAGTATTGCTGAATAAATATTCTTTAAAATGCACAATTTGCATCAGACTTTATCAAAAAACTCCTGCTTGGGTAACATTCAAACAGCGTCACAAAGGGAATGAATAGCCAATTGCAACCGTGAGCCACTTTTTTAATTGGTGCCCGAGACAATGTAATGGCCCAGTCCAACCCTGAAGGCCTAACTTGTATTCAGGTTACCACCTATTCCCAATTATGTATGTACTACTCTGGCAACGTTATTGAAAGGGCATATATCCATTGACTTCAATGGATATAACTTGACAAAGCTGGGTCTCAAAATGTACACCACATGACCATGTTCAGAACAATGAAATGTGTCCACACAACTATATAGCAATTCCATATCAAATTAAACTAGTTTTAATGATTTCCATCTGTTTACTTTATATTGTTGCAACTTTATTCTAGCAAATACCAAAAGATTTCAAGTGCTAAAGTGTGCCTCACAATACACATTTTGAAACTATAACCCCTATAATTTCCTAAAATGAAAACCTTTCTAGATATGCAATCACTGCAACAACTAAGGTATATTCTAGACTTCTTCATGTGTAAGAAAACAAACATGATTTGCATGCTGTAGAACAAAATTGATTTCATATTAGATGCAGGGACAAAAATAGGTTTGAGTTGAAGATAACTGTCTCTGAGTCTATGGTGCCGTTAGAAGGACATCTTGTCTTCTCACATATTCAAAGCAATGGCTAAATGCTTATGGAACACTCTACATTTGTTGTTGGGTGGAATCATTGTCAGCTCGAGGTGTCTCGCTTTGCCTGATGGAGGGTCATCTTGGCCTATTCAAATGATGGCAACATTCCTTTAGCTTCATTTTATTCTCTGTTTCATATTTTTCCTTGTGCTTTTATCATTGAGATTTTCCTTTGGATGTAAACGATTCATCACCAACAAGAAATCTGCTTTAGATTCCGTTCAACAAAGTGACAGAGTTAAGAAAATACCCAATTTTTCATAATGCAATTCAGAGTGGTAGATTGCGTGCACAATCTGCCTCTTCTGAAATTCAGCTCCCAGACTGGAATTTGCATTTGGGTCCTAACAGCCTCTTTGATTGGTTTGAACCCAACTAGAGAGATGGACAATTCCCGCGAATGAAGGAGCTTGTACATTTATATCAAGTGAGAGGGCCAGAAAGTTCTGAATCTCATGATATGTAGTCAATCTGGTGGTCAGAAAGGTTCGGCTATTCTGATTGTCTGGAATGTAGGGTTTCCAGCCAATCACAACCAAACTTGTCTTCCCACCTGTGGATGCAGACATTTCATCAGCAGGTGGCATCTCTATGAATGCTCCAAAATCATCCTGAGATGAAGTTGATCCAGCGATGCAAGACACCATTGATCATTACACCATCAGTTTTTTTAGCTTTCTGCTTGTCCGTTCCATTCCTTTATACTGAAGTAATTTATAAAGAATGAACATAGAAAATGCACTATTTTCTTTTTGCGGAGGATAGGTCCCCACCAAACCCCTGTTTCCCACCCCTAGAAACCCACCCCAACCGTTTCCCAAAAAATATTTAACCCTTTACCCCACCCCTAAATGCATTCTCTATAACATTTATCGTTTAAAATAAATTCAATAAAAGATCATTCTTGAAAAAATATTCAATATAAAGACTGCATACCCTGCTTGTCATTCAGCAAGGGCCCTTATGTAGGGGTGCAGTTTCAAAGGGTTGCATGAGGTGTTTCACCCCCTCTTTATTTAGAATGGTGATGCACAAAATACATCTTATCTGGACTAGAGATGTACACCGGAAACAGCTGTCATGATTGGGCTTCATCAAAGCTTCCAGCTGTTATCTCAATTATAGTTTAATTCAGTCATATTTTTTTCCAATCTGTAATTTTCAGCACTATTGTAACCTCAGGGGTGCTGCATAAGCACTGGTGGAAGTGTATGAAAATAAATAGTGGAACTAGGATCCCTGCTGGCCGGTCCCCGTTCCCACAAACACCATTGCCACGGCATCTCCCACATGCAATCCAAACCCCCCAAAAAACACACCAGCTGTTTTTTAATCGAATATTCAGTGCAGTGCACTGAAGTGCATGTTTAAACATCATCCTACTGTTAGGGTAATTTCTGGAGGTCGGCAGGGCTGCACCTGGAGTCCGCGGACCTCCAGCTATCGGAAAGCCCTAACTCCTTTCGTGTCCCAAAGAAGTAGGAGGCCCACACAAGAGCAATAGGTTACTGCTGTTTATTAGACGGAAACAGACAGGGACAGGTTCATGGAGCGTAGGTTCCAAAAAACTTCTCGTTGCAATCGGGCTTGCAGGCCCCTTTTGTGTCTTAGTGACGTAACAACATGCGTAAACTGCGAGAGCTTGCCCACAAACCTATCGCCACTCCGGATTGGTTCCCTGAGTGGTAGGGTCAGTATAGGACGGTATAGTGAAAAGTTTAATTGGTAGAGTAGAGGTCAGGTGGTACGCCTGGATTGTCTCTAGAAAATTGCTACTTGTAAATTGTTACATGGAGAGACTTAGTGATTGGTTCGGTTGTGATGCCGTCAGTGGTTAGCCCCCTAAGTCCTGATTGGCCCATCCAGGAGCCCCCAAGCCTGCGGCCATCGTTGTTCCCAGCTCGGGATGTACCTGGTGCTGGCAACACTGTGTGAATATGTGCCAGTGAAAGACAATGGACAGGTCCTGCTACTTGCTGTTAGAGCGCTCCTTTCCCATCGCTGCCGGTGTTTCATTTGTTACATTTTTGTTGCAAGCTGGGTCCCAGACGTGGGACCCCAGAGCCTCTTCAGTCCTTGGAGCTTGGCATCGTATCAGTTCGTACCAACCCTAGTTAGTGCTGGTGTGCCGCCTGCAAATGGAGTGTAGAGGTCCTATCCCTATCCTCTCTCACTACTCTCCTCGTTTCTAAAAGTAAGTGCACACGTGGTGGGGGTCGGTATGAGTCTTTAATATTGCCGCCTCCAGTACCTGTGTCTTAACACACAAAAAACTTTTTCTATGACCTATGTTCAAAGAATGTTAAAAAAGCTATTTTTCTATTCACCTAACAATAAGGTAGATAGAAATAGCGATTGCAGTTGCTTAATACGAGACCCTTTCATCTATGTATGTGGGTTATCAGAGTCTGGATAATCAGTCCAGTACTACTTAGGAAAAGGTCAACCGGTTTCAGCGGGATTAGTTAGTAGCCACTTTCTTCAGGACGAATACTTGTTAATGTGGTATTCTATCTATAATCTTCAATTTGAAGGTTATGAGATTATCTTTGGGTGTCCAGTGGGCTTAATGAATGGATCCCTGAATCCTAAAGGATAAAAAGACAAGAAAGACAAGTGGAGCTGTCATCAGTCTATGGGTGCTTCTAACAATGAGTTTCTGCTATTTAGTATGTGGTATTGTTTGTCCACATACTCTAAGTGTAAGTCGTTTCTTACCTGTATTGGGCAGTATATTCTTGTTACTGCCTGTACTATAATGAGCGGTTCTTGTGCTCAACTGTATGTGTTCCTTACTGGAATCTGTAGATAAATGAATGATCAATGCTGGTATCTCATTCTCTTGTACTCTGATTCATTGCCACTGTACGTTTTGTCCCGTGCTACTCGTATCGCCTGACACAGTGCTCCTTGAAGCTGAAGTAGGGGAAATGTTAGTATTGGGTTTTGCGGTTGGATGCAAAGCATAGTAGGCCTGCCAGACAGCGGTAGTTATCAGTCCAGTGGTCAGAAATATCCCCAACATTTTAATTACAATTGTTGTGACCACTGGCATGTTGACCTTACCTTTGCTGCCGTCCTGCAGCTACTTACTTGAGATGATATAGGTGCCCACCTGAAAATGTCTAAAATTCTGAGTTATTACAGTTAGTATTTGTAAGTTAAGCCCTGCGTATCAAATAGTCGTTCAATGCCCATGCGAAAAGCTCCTCCCACAACCGCTGAACCGGTCTGTCTCTCAGAGCAGGTAGGGCTGTGTGGAGGTGTGGACCTAAGCGCACTATAAATGGTATAAATGTGTTGTAATACACGCGTGGCCGCCTGGGCCTGAAGTATTTTGGCATTTTAATTCCGTGTATACATTGGTGTGATAGTGCTTCTGGGTGGTCGTGGGAGGTAACATTTAAGGCTGGGCAGTGATGGATGTGTTTTTATCATATATTTTCATACAATAATGACAATACGCGATGCCTGCATGTGCGAGACAAAAAAGAGAAGAAAACATGAACGTGTTTACACAGTGTTGTGCATATTTGCCAATATCTTTATCAGCGTTTGTTCTGTATCAATGTTTGTTAGATCCTTTTAATTTACACCCTACTGCCTTATTCCGATATCACCATCACGTTAAAATCGTTATCAGTTAGTGCAGTGGGGACATTTTGTGTCTGTGACCTCCACATCATAGGGTGTGCTGTGGGTTGTGGCCCGTTTATGTCCTTGGGTGTATCTGATGCCTGTTGTGTGTCTTTTTCGTCATCTGTTGTTGCTATTGGAGAAGTGTTGGCCCTGTCTCTGTAGTGGTGGGGCGCGATCTGTGCTTTGTCCCTATCTGTCAATTTGACCGCACTGGGTGCCACTTTCTCGATAGTGTGTGGCCCCGCAAATCTAGGTAGAACTGTGTCTCCTTCTTTCACCGCCCACTGTCCAGTTTGTTCCTCGTTGTTGATTGCTTCCTGTTGATTGTTCTCTGACCTGCCCTGTGTCCGTTGAATCTGTTGGGAGATAAAGGAGGCACTAGTAACAAGAGAAGTGACATAGTCATACTTTCTTTACCAAAGACATTGTCTGTTCCTTCACAGTCATACATCGCTCTTGTGGGTGGGGTTAGTGGGAGGTGCATTTGGCATCCAGTCACCACCTTGTGGGGTGTGAGGTGGTGGTCTGAACCAGGTTTGTTTCTTAACTCAAACAGAGCCAGAGGAAGGCAATAAAGCCAACTCTTCTTGGTTGTCTGCTGAGATTTAGCTATGGATTCTTTTAAGAGGCTGTTGAGGCGTTCACAGGTGCCATTGGCTTGTGGGTGGTATGCACAGGCAAACTTATGTTTAATCCTGAGCAGGGCAGTGATATGCTGAATATATTCATTTGCAAAGTGAGGCCAGTTGTCTGACCTTAATACCTCGCAGATCCCCCATCTCAGGAACTCCTCCCATACCAGAAATGTTGCTGCCTTAAGTGCATCTGCATGGGAGCATGGGCCAGCCTCAATCCACCTTGAAAAGGGGCACACTACCACAATCATGTATCGGTAGCCTTGGCATACGTTAATCATGTCAACGTAGTCAATGTGCAGGCGTAGGAAGGGTCCTTCAGGCCGTGGTATTGTACCCTTGATCACTTGCAACGTGTGACCGGCCGTAAATTGCTGGCAGGTAAGGCAATTGCTGATAAAGTTTGCAAGGTGTGAGTTTAGTTTGGGACAGAGCCATGATTCTTTTATCCATGCTGCAATTACTTCCTTTCATGTATGGGTGTGATGGTGTGGTTGGGCCAGCACTGTTTTTAGTAGGGCCAGGGAGATCACAACTTTTCCTGTGTTATTCTGTTACCATAGTGCATCTATTGTGGGCATAGTGCATCCTCGTTTTACCCACAGTTCCTTTTCTGCCATTGGGGCTGCCGCCTGTAGTTCCATAATCTGTGTCTCTGGGATGTGCGTGTAACCGTCTTCCATTATCATCTGTCTTGCCCTCCCCCTTTCTTTTTGTTTTTCTTGGAAGTTCCACATCTCGCCAAAATATGCAACATATTTTGAATGTACATCTGCTGTCTCATTAGCCCTAGTTATTGGGTCTTCGCCATTCGTGTGTGCCCGACATTTCTCCAACGCTAACTCGTGTGGGCATGTTATTGCTTCTATCAGTTCACCCCGGAGGAGACCATGTTGCACTGAAGTACTGTCTGCTCTCCTAAATGCCCTTCTGAGCCATCTTATTAATCATGAGTGTACTGTAGACGTGACATAGGCACTGTCAGAATATATTGTTAATCTTTTGCTGTTGCTTTCTTTTAAGGCCAATATGAGGGCCACCAATTCTGCTGCTTGCGCTGAATATTGTTGGGGTAATTTGACACATTTTACTGGTACCTATGTCCAATCCTCCCTTAATTGCACTACAGCTGCACCTGTCCTTCTTATACCATCACTTTGATCAATTGTTGAGGATCCATCAATGTACAAAATCTCACCCCCCGCATTTTCTTCTACCTTTCGGTGGACGAGTAGTATTCAATGGCATATGTACAATCGTGTGCATATTCGCCTTATGCTACTTCTTCTGCTATGAACTGTGCTGGGTTAACATTGTTGCATCTCACTATTTTCAACTCAGGTCTTGACAACATGATTTCATATCCCGTTGCTCTCTGGGTAGTGAGTGTGGTTTTTGGTTTCTGCAAAATTGCAAAGAGGGCGTGCTCAATGTACAGTGTGGTGTAGCAACCCATAGTGATGGAGGATGATTTTTCTACTGCAAATGCTGCGGCAGCCAGGTGTTGTTCGCACGGGAAGTGCCTCATCATTAATGGGTTTAAATGCCCACTGTAGAATGCTAGGGGTTTGTGTCCCATGCTTGCTTTTTGTGTTAGTACTGCTTTCAGCCTTGCGCACAGGTTACACTGCAGTGTTGCATGGTGATTCTGATGGTACCAATATACTCCTTTTGGTTCTAGGTCAAATGTTCGAATCAAAATGGTCGAATGACAAAAGGGTCGAGTCAAAATGACCGAAAACCAAAATGTCGAATTCTTTTTTATGGGGGTGGGGGTCCCCCCCAAACACCCGTTTTTGGTGCAAAAATCACTTTTTTTTACTATCCGAAACCCCCCCCCCCAAAATGTAAAAAAATATTCGACGCTCTGGTTTTCAGTCATTTTGACTCGACCATTTGGTCATTCGACCATTTTGGCGTCGAACCTTTGACCGGACACCACCCCTTTTCACTATGGCGCTTATTGTCTCATAAATCCCTTCATCAGCTTCTTTTGACAATGGGTATTGTTTCACTCTGTGCAGTACAGGTTACACTGCAGTGTTGCATGGCGATTCTGATGGTACCAATATACCCCTTTTCATTATGGCGCTTATTGTCTCATAAATCCCTTCATCAGCTGCTTTTGACAATGGGTATTGTTTCACTCTGGGCAGTATTGCTCCCCCTTTTAGTTTTATTTTTACCCCCAATGCTCTTTACGCACCCCACATCATAGGGACTAGTGGTCCATAGTGAGGCGGGTACAGCGGCCAAATCTTCCTTGCAGAAATCAGATTGTGTGGGGAGGGGCGCTTCTAGTGCAATTGCCATTTTCTGGGCAACCTCCTTGTATTTCACTTTCAACCACACATAGACGTTCATCTGGAACACCATCTCTCAGTTTTCTTCTTCATCTGAGAACAGTTCATTGTCTGAAACCTATGTTAACCTGCATCTTTCTGCCAGTGCTATTACCACCCTCCATGCCTTTCCTTCCCCATCATGGGCATGAACTACAATCCAGTCTTTATTTGCTACAATACTTTTGATGTCTACTGATATTATTGCCCCTTCTTCCTCACCCGTGGGCATTTCTGGCCTGAAAAGGTAGGCGGCGGGCCTCCTCCATACCTTACCCTCAATCCCCAGTAGCCATGCTAGTGCCATGTCTGTCCCGTATTGGAAGATCTCAGCGTCCACTGGTACTGCCCTCACCACTGTCTTGCCACAGTAAGCCTGAATTATGTGTCTTGCCGTGAGCATGTGTATGCCTGGTCTTGAGCATATTATTCCTTTGTCAGTGAAGGAGATGGTCATGTTCAACCGACTCATGATGTCCCGCCCTAGTATATTTACTGGTGATTGTTTTGAGGATAACAAGCGCAAAGATAAGTCGAGATTTCCAACAGATATGGAGATGTTATCAGTAAAAGGAACCACCCCTCGAGCCCCAGAAAATCCTTGAGTGTGCATGGCATCGCCTGACAATTTGAACTTCCCTTCCCTAATACAGGATAGGAAGGAAAATGTTTTGTCACCTATTACCACCTTTATGCATGGTTCCTCTGCAGGGTTAGGTGGGTGTTACCGACAGGTTGGGACACAACAAGGAAGTCTGTGGGCTGTCTTATTGGGGGTACAATGAATGTCCACTGCCTGTGTAGGGGTTATGTCCCAGTATTGTTACCCACCATTTGTGTCTTTTGTACTGCCGTGTCCATGGGTTGTTGTATGTTGTCTTGTACTTGTGTTAGTTGCTGCACTGTGTGGACGTGTTGTTGTTGTGCCAATGTCATTTGTTGTTGTGCTTGTTGTTGAGCGGGTTGATGTTGTATCTGTTGTGTAGTGGTTATCACGTCTGGTTGATGTTGTAGCTGTGGTTGTGGCATGCCACCTTGCTGTCCCATCTCTACCTGACCCGCTTGTAGCGTTTATTGTTGGTGGTAGGTATTTGGTCCCCCTTGGTAGCCCTGTTGTCCTTGCTCACCCCATCCCGCTTGTGCCAACCTTGCCCTGCATGTGCGGGATACGTGTCCTACTAACCCGAAGGTCCAGCACTTGGCGGCTCCCAGGCTTGCCATCAGTAACCCCCTGTGCTGTCCAAATAACCCTGCTGTCCACATTGTGAATACCCTAGGAACCCACCCCCTTGCTGGTGTGCTGATGGCCCAAACCCCCTCCCTCTGTTGAAACCTCCCCTACCTCTGTAGTTGTTCATGTAGCCATTACTCTCCCCCCATGGGTTGTGGATATTGTTTTTGCACCGTATATGGGGGCGAAGGTGGCAATTGTTGTGTCATTATGGGTACTTGTTGTTGCTGTATCGTTGGTTGTTGTTGTGCGAGTTATTAGCGCCCCCTCTAAGGCCTATTTTGACAGCTTCTTTTAAACCAGTTTTGCCTCATCAGCCTTTCTATCTTCCTCTTTCTGTTTCTTCTTTTCTTGCCATAGCCTACAATGGTGCACTATTGTTAATTGTATCTCTGGCCACGCTTTTGCTTCCATCCCCACCAATTTTTTTGAATTGCCTCTGCACTGGTTCTGGGAGTCCCTGTATCAGTATGTGATAAAATATAGCTAGTGTTTTGTCCCACGGCTCCCGCGTTTCCAGGTGCCATTTCTACTGAATTTTTTGGATTAAATTAACAGGGTCCTTGTCCTCTCGCATTTTGCATGAGGTAATCGCCCCTATGTCTGATGTGTCGGGGTACTATATGCTCAAAGCTTGCCCTTCCATGTGTCTACAGTTTACAAATGGCGACCCGTTCTGTGATGTGTCGCTTATTGTCACCCCCGGGAATCCCGCCCTCTTCCAAATGTCATCTGCAGCATCACCCAATATAGATATTAGGAGCTCCTTGACGTCCCCAACCGCTGGCCTATGTCCTGCAGTTAATATTTCCATTTCGTATATCCACTTCCTCGCCCCCAAGCTTAGGGAGGGTAGTCTACACATAATGTTTTCTTTGTCTGCATGTTTCCATGGTACATCTTGTGGCCTTGTCCCGCCCCTCTCCAAGAGCAGCCTATGTGTGTATTCTGTTATTTCCTCTGGTGTGCTTCTATGATGTGTGATGTGTATGTCTTGAGTCTCCTCCTCCATGTCTGATAAATCGTCAAAAAAGTCAGTAGTTTGATGTGCATGCTGTGCGTTCCCTGTGCTCTTACGGTCCCCGCCTTGGCCTGTCTGGCCCTTGTTATGTGCTATTGCTGATCCTTCCTTTCTACGCCCAGCAAGGTCTCTGAGTCTGTTGACATATGGTGTGTGATTGGTGGATGATGTTATTGTTTGTAGTATCCCTTCCCTCTGTGTGCTTGTGCCCTCTCGTCCAGCTGTGCCTTCCTCAGCTGTTCTGCATTCCCAAGATGGACCTGTGACTGTACGTGATATGTACAGTTTACTAAACCCTTCTTCGCTCTCATCGCTCTGTCCTCCGCATGATTCTTCCTCCTCCTCGTCAGTACAGAATCCCCCGAGAATGTTAATTTTGTGCGTGGGCGTGGGTATCGTACTGTTACTGTTTCTAAATCTATGCCTGCGGATTTACCTGTATCCCCTATATCTGCCCCTACTTGAGGTGTTGTGGCTGCTTCGCAACTGTGTGTGTTCAACTTACTCCTTGTTGTTCTGTTACTTTCTCTTAGCTCTTGGTCGCCTGGCCGTTCGCCCTCACTCTCCATTTCCGTTCTACCTCTGTGTAGTTCTTTCATTATGGCGTCACTTACCTGGCCCAACACCCTTGCATCTCTATCTTTGGTACTCGTTTCTCCACCCTCTCGTGCTAGTATGCTCTCTATTATCCTTCCTTCCTTGTACTTACGCATGCCTTCTGACAGAATCTTTTTCTTCCAGAGCATCATTTCTGGGTCACTCTCTTCCCTTTCTTCTTCCTTTCTCCTATTCTCCCGTTGTTCCATACGTGCTTCTCTTTCTGCAATACTCTGTATGCGAGCCTCCTCCCTCTTCCTTTCCTCTTCCCCATGCTGCTCTAATTCCATTCTCACTCCTTTTTGTCTCTTCAGCTCTACCTGTCTCTCCAGCTCCTTGAGCTCAAGTTTTTTATTGAGTATGCTTTCAGCCTTCCTTAATTCGGCTAGTTTTTTCTCCAGTTCTGCTTCTTCTTCTTCTTCTTTCGTTGTGTTCCCTTCTTCCCTGTTACTTACTTCACTCTACCTCTACATTTGTCCTAACTCTGCTCTGTTTATTGCCTGCATCACCTCCTCCTCCTTGCTTGTCATCATCCCCTGCAGTTTTAATAGCATCTGCGCTGCTATCCATTCGTCTGTCCCTTTAGTCCTTTCAAAACTGTATTTTACTATTTTATCTCTGTACGGTGGTAGTGTTGCACAAATGTGTTGAAGTAGTGTTGTTAATGTGTGGTACCCATTGTCGGTTCCTAACCCATAGTACGATGACATTTTTCAAATATATACCACTGTTACCTGGCCCCTAGTTGGGGACTTCTGACTCTCTGCTGTCAATAGGAGGGAAAAATGTTTGCGTTATAATGCTCTCGGACTATTCACTACCAACTTCTCTGTCGTCCTGCACCGGGCTGCTGCCCTTCGACACACCTCCCTGTGCAGCTAGGGTCCCCTTTGACCCATGGTGCGGGAGGTCCCCTGCGACCTTGCGGCCAGCGCGGCATGCTCCAGGGCCGCCCGCCTTCTCGGGTGGCTGCTGCTCAGTATGCCTGTGTTAGTGTCCTAACCCCTCCTCCCCTCTACTTTCTCACAGCCTGCACTGTGTATGTCCATACCTTCCCACTCGCACGGGTTGCACCGTTGCTCGGCACACCCCCTTCGATCAATGACATGCCAGCATTCTCTGTGCGCGGCTGCCTGCTCACCTTTACCCCACCCTAGCCGCTGGCTGCGGCTCCAATTTCGTTAAAAGGGAAATGCGATGTCCTACGCAAGCCCTATGGGTGACATCACCAACTAACACAATATATTACGTATACACACAGTTTGAATATGTAATGAGTGCCAATTCTTACAATATCAATCCCCACAATCCCCACAGCTGTCTTCCCACTACACCTTGAGTGGAGTATTCGTTAATCACCTTTATGATTATAATTGAGCTGCACTCGCTGCGTCGCTTCTCGCGTGATACTTTCCCTCACTAAGGGAACTTAACCAGCCAACTATCTTCCGCAATTTGAGAGAGACTCTAGCTACCTCCTGTAGGAATACGTCATCTATTCACCGAGCTAGAACACTCAATTTATAGGGATCCGCATCTATTCACCGAACTACAACGTCGACTCATAGGAATACCACACCCCCATACATGTGTTCGCTATCCAGACCAATCAGCGCGGCACTCCATTCAACACGTGGGGACTCGTCGCCCCACCCAATATGCTCAATAACACAAGAAGGGACAACCGCTGCTCCGGTGCCTACTACGACTTACTTGTCGATCACCACTGATAGACCAAATTTTGTGACAATGTAAAACCACCCGCCTCCCTATTTACAATACCTCCCCCACTCATGCAACATGATATTGCTAGTTATGTGGATCATACTCACATCGGGCTCACGTCTGCTGCTGCCACTCGGCTGCGGACATCCCTCCCAATCAGCTTGCCACTTCCCCTCGTCTGGATTGCGTCTGGACACTCGCCAATCGCAGGCGGGAAATTTCTGAAGTCGGCTTTCGACGGCCAATCTCCGGATTGCGCAGTTCGGTCGTCTCGCAGTTCTGCGATGGTCCTGCAGTCTTCCAAGGGGGCAACGGCGGAGGGGGCAGCATTCCCGGGCCACCTTGTCGTAAACGGTCTCGCTGTGATCTATCTAAGCAGTGCCTCTAACATGTTAGGGTAATTTCTTGAGGTCGGCAGGGACGCACCCGGAGTCTGCAGACCTCCAGCTATTGGAAGTCCCTAACTCCTTCCGTGTCCAAAAGAAGTAGGAGGCCCACACAAGAGCAATAGGTTACTTCTGTTTATTACATGGAAACAGACAGGGACAGGTTCATGGAGCGTAGGTTCCAAACAACTTCTCGTTGTAATCGGGCCCGCAGGCCCCTTTTGTGTCTTAGTGACTTGTCGTCGTGTTGAGTAAAAAGACGTCCCAATCGAAGAAACCCGCACAGTTTGTTACCACAGCAGGGCAACGGAGCGGCCGTGTGTATCTGAGCCAAATGTACACTACTCACTTCAGACTTGGGAACGCCAAGTGTACGAAGCGTGTGAGAGTGACAAGGACTCGAAATACTACATAACCTGGCGGCGGTTAGAGAGCAAGACTCCCGTGTAAGCTGGTCAGTCAGCTGGATGGCCCAGAGACGCTTCCGAAGGCTTACTGGCAGGAGATGGTGAAGATGCCGAGAATAGCTGTTCCCGCTATTCCAAAGGGTCGAAGTACCAGTACAGGCCTTCTGGTTCGATCAAAGGTGAAAAGGGTTTCACAAGGCGACAGCAGTGCAGAGGAGAAGTCCTTCAGCGGGTCACCAGCGATTCCTCGGTCCAGCCTCTTGGTTGCAGGATACTTGGCTCCTGTATTCCTTCGTTCGTGAGAACTCAGGAGATCGACATGGTAGTGGTGTTTCCAGCCCCCTCTTATCCACGGTTCCCTTCGCGCCAAAACGGAGGGGACCCAATGGGAGATCCGCTCATCAACACTCACACCATTCGTGGACCAATCACGGACCACGGTGGTCCCAGGCATTCACACCACCCTAGACTCTCTGGCACCCAGGATGTGTATTGGGACCAGACATCCCAGCCCATATCCTGGAGGCACACAAAAGACATGTAGAAGCCCGCGAAAGCATCCGTGTTTCGCGGGAAAGTACATGCCCAAATAAGGAAGGCCCCGGGTCGGCTCGACCTGGGGAAGGTGAAGGGAGCAAGACGGTCAGCGGACAGGACAAAGGAGCCTCGTGGTCTGGCCATTTTGGGAGCCAGGCCACCATTTTGGGTTAAGCGCGAGAAACGCGTTTAGAATGCCAAAAGGAGCTCAAAACACAAGAAACGATCGCTGCCACCATTCCCGTCCCTGAATCACTTGCACCGATCAGATACAATCCTAAACGAGTATCTAGGGCCTGTAGAAGGCTAGAGACCCAAGAGAGCTGTAACTTAGCTTACAGTGCCCTCTTGTGTCATGTTGCACGAAAGCCGCAACATGATAAAAGAAACTACGGGAAACAGCATTCCCCGGTACTGACTGTCTTAAGGGCATGTCAGTTTCCCCGTAAGAAAGGAGCGAAAGCCCAGAGGAGTGCGGCAGAAGGCTGCACTTCTCTGGCAAAGTCAAGAACAAGGTGAAAAACAACAGCAAAAAGTTTAGGGGTTGCCACATGGAAGGAAAATTACCTACAATTACGAAATCTTTCCTAACAATGATGCATGTCTGTGAGTGTGCACAGACCTCTAAGTCGTAGCACTGAGCGTCTTCTTCCTGTGGGTTGGTGTGTGTGTGATCCAGGTGCATGGCGGCACATGTCTTTCTGCTATCCAGGAATGGTGTGCCGCCAACGACCTCTGCCTTAATGCCAGTAAGACTGAGATTCTACTCATCGGCACACCCACTCCCTCCTTCCCTGCAGTTCTCTGGCCGGCCTCTCTTGGCCCTCTTCCTGCCCCTACCTGCAAGGCAAAAAACCTCAGGGTCATCTTCGACTCCGCACTCTCCTTCTCTCCTCACATATCTGACGTCTCTAAGAAGTCACACTACCAGCTCCACCTCCTCCGAGGTATCCTTCCTTTCTTCTCCTTCCCCCAGAAGCTCACTGTCTCTAGAGCCCTGGTTCTCTCGAAGCTGTACTACTGTAACAGCCTCTATCTAAATCTGCCTGCCTCTACTCTCCGCCCTTTGCAACTCATCCAGAACAGGACTGCGAGACTTGTCCTTGGCCTCAAGCCCAGGGACCATATCTCTCCTGGACTGAAATCACTACACTGGCTCCCAGTGACTGCGAGGGTCAAGTTAAAAACCCTCTGCATTGTCCACAAGGCCTTCTGGGGCCTTGGGCCAAAATACCTTCAACTCTCTCTTCCTAAATATCTTCCTTCTCGAGCTCTTCGCTCATCCGCCTCCAACTCCCTCAGGGTCAGCCGCTTCTCCAAACAACGAGTTGGGGGCAGATCTCCCTCCGCTGCAGGGGCCTCCCTCTGGAACAGCTTTCCTGCCTCCCTGAAACTTGAGGAGAACCATCTCCGGTTCTGGAAGCACCTCAAAACCTTTCTCTTTGCCTCGGCTTTCTCTCCCCCTCTCCCCTGCTAAACTTCTGAAACTGCACTGAATCTGCAACTGGGCCACTCACCGTTCCCAGTCCTTGGCCCAGCCACTCTCCCCTGCACTGCCTCCCTGGCTACCCCCTGCACTGCGGGAGTGTGTCTGTATCCCTACAGCCCCCCTTCCCAGCACTTGTCTGCACTTATCTCGCACTTGCCACTAGCTGGCCCTTGTTATTTACCCTGTATGCTATTAACCATGTACTGCACTCTCCCCTCTCCACTTCCCCCTTGCACTTTCCCTTCCCCTCTACCCTTTCACTTGCGCGATCTGAATGACACCTGGCCTAGTAGGATCGTTGTCTGTCTCCCCTTGTTCCCCCCCGCCTCGTCGCGCCTTGAAACACTTGTGTATAGGCGCGTTACAAATGCCATATCATATCATATCATATCTGTTCATTGTGGCTATCCCGTCATGTCATCTCTAACAATGGCAGTATAGGTTTGTGACATTTAGTCAAGCTGGTTCATGTGGTCGGTCTCAGGTCCATCTTGTATCCCACCTCAGGCTCTGGGTGGGATGTGGCCAGGTGTGGAGGTGGGGTGTGGCCAGGGTGGATATTTACATCTGAGGCGGCGGACAGAGGTGCAAATTCATCTCGCTGAGGGTACATGGGTCGTGATGTCGTCGGCCATAGTTTGTACGTGGGTCGGGGGAAGGGACCATCCCATTTTTCCTCAGCAGCATGCCTTTTCAAAAAGTGACAAGTACATGTGTTACAGACATGTCAAAATGTCCCATTTCTATTTCTATTTATTTATAGAGAGCCAAAGCCCTCAAGCAGCCAGGCACTACACAGAAAACAGACAAACAGAAACAAAACAAATGACAATAGCATGTGGTCCGAGCTCTAGCTAAACACATAATCTGGTCTTCAAAGGTTTTCTGAAAGTGGGGTGGTTTCTCTCCTTCCTTAGTGGCTCGGGGAGCTCATTCACGGCCTGTGCCACCCGAATAGGAAAGGAACGACCATTCCCTCAGACTCTCTTAAACCGATTAATCTTGAGAATGCAAGCCTTGGTTGAGTGTAGGCTTCTGCTTGGTTTATAGATCTCCAATTTCTCCTTTATTGGACCCGCACAGCCAGTCCGGCCATATTTGTTTGCATTCTGTCACTTGCATCCCCGCATTTATGATAGTGAGCCAAGCTACAAGTTCCAGAATGCAGATAAATAAACAGTACAGTATGCACCATTCCTGACAAAGGCTATAATTACATTGCTCAGGTTATGAAACGGTGGCGCACACAATCATTTAAATTTTGGTCAGCAGCGTGATTTCCATAAATCAGAGACAACTCAAGCTGCTTGATGATAAGCAATCTGGGAGGTGGCGTGAAACAGGAAAGCGAGAAATGTTTTCTTTGATGTGCGATTGAGCACACACTGTTTATTACTCGGAGAAAGAGTTCAGCGTTTCCTGTGTTCACAAACAGAGGCAGAATGCAGCAGAGTAGGAGGAACGTCTTACCCTTTCAGGTAAAGACCAGGCGAGGGCCAATCATGTTTCAGCTTCAGAATGAACAATATTCTCTGGGTGTCCCCTGTAGATTTGTGTTCTGGGGAACATCCTATGCACATTTTGAATCAATTCTAGGTTTTCATAATCCCCCTTAACCTTCCCCTCTGCCTTCTACATTGTTTTAAGTGTGGCGTGGAGTATATCCACTGCTATCTTGTCCATCAAATGAACAACAATTTCAAAAGCAACAGCACCCTGTGTTTTAATAATCAAACAACTGTAGTGCAGAGTCGCTAAAGTGTGGCATGGCGTCTAATGTTTTTGTCCCTTTTCCCACACAAAAGACAATCTCAGAAGCAAGATTGTGTTATATCAAAGCCTTGAACACAGACAATTGTGTGCAGGGTTTTGGTACTGGCTGCACACTTATCCACACCGCCAAATTACACAATTGACGAACATGAGCTCCAGAGAGTTTGGACGGAGAATTTTGCACCCAAAGGCCTTGAAAGTGTCCCCTGTTCAGAGAAATAAAGTCCTCTTCATCAGTCATGGTGATTATGACTATGCTTCCTGCCTGTCAGAAACATGATACACCACGATAATATATCATAGCTCTCTTTCTCTGAGTTTCTCTCTCTTTTTCTCTCTTTCTCTCTCTTTCCCTCTCTCTCCCTCTGCCACTCTCACCTCAGAACATATCTCCCTTGCTTCTTTTCTCTCTGGCATTCTCGCCCGACAGCAGCTTTCTCACTCTATCTCTCTATAAAATAGTTTTTTCTTTCCCGAATGATCAGACCTCACGTACCAGAACATAGTTTTGAAGGTATTTACAGAGTAAGGAACTTGACAACAGCATTGCGTGGGAGAAACCCCCAGAATTCGAAGAACCCATGCTATAAAATACAGATTGTGTAGCAGAAGTTCAGAGGCAACAGATCCTGATACTGTAGGACATCGATGAGCACTTCAGTAGCATTTCTTTTGACTGCGGCTTGTCTCCTGCACAGCTACATACACATATAGATGTGCTTATGTAGAAAGTTTTACAGTCCGATTAAACATTTCTGTCTTTCAGGGAATTGTGTAAAATCCCATTTTCTGGGATGACTGATGGGGCTGGAAGAATCCTGGAGGACAGGTGCCACCACCCACTACTTAATGTAGTACATGGATAAGGTAGCCCACAATCCTCAGCCCATTAGTAGCCATAGGGCTAATATGCTGGCAACAAAACCTAGGAAACATTAGGCTGAAACAAATCAGAGCCCCGATAAGCAGGGAGACATGTGAAGAAAGGAGTGGGACCACCTGGCAACAGGCCAGCTAAAACGGAAAATAATATTTTGTTCCAAAGACAACAAATGAGAATTTGCGGAGTAGTTAATTAAAAACCACCCATGGATCACTGTTTTTTCTTACTTCATTCGTCTAAGTGCACCTATCCCCTTGCCTAACCTGGGCCCATGTAACTGGGAAAAGCGCCCTGATGCCCCGGGTTTGTGTGCACTCTACAAATGTCTAAATAAATAAATAAATAAGTGGCTGTACTTACAAAACAACAATAAACTATATAATGTAGTGCCCTCTTTAACTTGGAGGCTGACAGTGGGAATATTGTGGACCATAATCCACCATAATGTGCCCAACTGAATGTCCGTTCTAAGGCAAAGGGTAATAACAGAATAACAGAATAACAGAATAACAGAATTCCAGACCCATATAAAACGCTCTGACATTTATGGTAAGGAGAACAGACATGAGACACAAGGAGGTGGTCATAGGGACACTCACAGACTCATCAGCCACAAGATCCATATGGAAGGAGCGGTCAGCTATAAGTCCCTAAGGACAGCATTCATAGATTAATGAGTACTTCTGGGGAGGTATCCTATTACCCTAACCTAGAAACCCAGATCAGTTGGTAAAACTCATGGTACCAAAAGTGCATGTCCCAGAATTCCCCCCTTTCTCAGAGGTAAAACGTGGGATCAGCATAGTTACTCAAGAAGGGATGTGGCACAAGACAGTATAGCTACACCATGGGCGGTTGTGGTTATATCAGAGCCAAAGCAGAGGAAATTATCTCCAACCTAGGACCCTAAAATAGGGAGCTGGACCGGAACCTCTGAGCATAGTGGTCTGGGCAAAGATCGTACACAATATTGACCCTTTGGAGGAGGGCCCCACACAGGTTTTTACCTTAGCACAGAGCGCCCCATCTGCAGACTTGAGAAATTAGGGTTCTAGAATCCCATACCCACAAACGGAGGCAAGCATCAAGCTCCCTTATTGGACTTTGGAGCAGGGCCCTGGAGTCCAACTCAAGAAAAACTATGAGAGACTTTAATTTGGAGTATTCATTTTGGGATTTTCACTGGTCATATGGGACATAGGTCGCTAGACTGTATGGCATTATTTTCTTCAGCAGTTTAAGTCTGAGGAAGACAGCGCTACAAGTAGAGCTGACCTGAGCCTCCATAGATAAGGAGGCTGACATTTTTATGCCAAGATTCTGAATCTCATGATATGTAGTCAATCTGGTGGTCAGAAAGGTTCGGCTATTCTGATTGTCTGGAATGTAGGGTTTCCAGCCAATCACAACCAAACTTGTCTTCCCACCTGTGGATGCAGACATTTCATCAGCAGGTGGCATCTCTATGAATGCTCCAAAATCATCCTGAGATGAAGTTGATCCAGCGATGCAAGACACCATTGATCATTACACCATCAGTTTTTTTAGCTTTCTGCTTGTCCGTTCCATTCCTTTATACTGAAGTAATTTATAAAGAATGAACATAGAAAATGCACTATTTTCTTTTTGCGGAGGATAGGTCCCCACCAAACCCCTGTTTCCCACCCCTAGAAACCCACCCCAACCGTTTCCCAAAAAATATTGAACCCTTTGCCCCACCCCTAAATGCATTCTCTATAACATTTATCGTTTAAAATAAATTCAATAAAAGCTCATTCTTGAAAAAATATTCAATATAAAGACTGCATACCCTGCTTGTCATTCAGCAAGGGCCCTTATGTAGGGGTGCAGTTTCAAAGGGTTGCATGAGGTGTTTCACCCCCTCTTTATTTCGAATGGTGATGCACAAAATACATCTTATCTGGACTAGAGATGTACACTGGAAACAGCTGTCATGATTGGGCTTCATCAAAGCTTCCAGCTGTTATCTCAATTATAGTTTAATTCAGTCATATTTTTTTCCAATCTGTAATTTTCAGCACTATTGTAACCTCAGGGGTGTTGCATAAGCACTGGTGGAAGTGTATGAAAATAAATAGTGGAACTAGGATCCCTGCTGGCCGGTCCCCGTTCCCACAAACACCATTGCCACGGCATCTCCCACATGCAATCCAAACCCCCCAAAAAACACACCAGCTGTTTTTTAATCGAATATTCAGTGCAGTGCACTGAAGTGCATGTTTAAACATCATCCTACTGTTAGGGTAATTTCTGGAGGTCGGCAGGGCTGCACCTGGAGTCCGCGGACCTCCAGCTATCGGAAAGCCCTAACTCCTTTCGTGTCCCAAAGAAGTAGGAGGCCCACACAAGAGCAATAGGTTACTGCTGTTTATTAGACGGAAACAGACAGGGACAGGTTCATGGAGCGTAGGTTCCAAAAAACTTCTCGTTGCAATCGGGCTTGCAGGCCCCTTTTGTTTCTTAGTGACGTAACAACTTGCGTAAACTGCGAGAGCTTGCCCACAAACCTATCGCCACTCCGGATTGGTTCCCTGAGTGGTAGGGTCTGTATAGGACGGTATAGTGAAAAGTTTACTTGGTAGAGTAGAGGTCAGGTGGTACGCCTGGATTGTCCCTAGAAAATTGCTACTTGTAAATTGTTACATGGAGAGACTTAGTGATTGGTTCGGTTGTGATGCCGTCAGTGGTTAGCCCCCTGTGTCCTGATTGGCCCATCCAGGAGCCCCCAAGCCTGCGGCCATCGTTGTTCCCAGCTCGGGATGTACCTGGTGCTGGCAACAATGTGTGAATATGTGCCAGTGAAAGACAATGGACAGGTCCTGCTACTTGCTGTTAGAGCGCTCCTTTCCCATCGCTGCCGGTGTTTCATTTGTTACATTTTTGTTGCAAGCTGGGTCCCAGACGTGGGACCCCAGAGCCTCTTCAGTCCTTGGAGTTTGGCATCGTATCAGTTCGTACCAACCCTAGTTAGTGCTGGTGTGCCGCCTGCAAATGGAGTGTAGAGGTCCTATCCCTATCCTCTCTCACTACTCTCCTCGTTTCTAAAAGTAAGTGCACACGTGGTGGGGGTCGGTATGAGTCTTTAATATTGCCGCCTCCAGTACCTGTGTCTTAACACACAAAAAACATTTTCTATGACCTATGGTCAAAGAATGTTAAAAAAGCTATTTTTCTATTCACCTAACAATAAGTTAGATAGAAATAGCGATTGCAGTTGCTTAATACGAGACCCTTTCATCTATGTATGTGGGTTATCAGAGTCTGGATAATCAGTCCAGTACTACTTAGGAAAAGGTCAACCGGTTTCAGCGGGATTAGTTAGTAGCCACTTTCTTCAGGACGAATACTTGTTAATGTGGTATTCTATCTATAATCTTCAATTTGAAGGTTATGAGATTATCTTTGGGTGTCCAGTGGGCTTAATGAATGGATCCCTGAATCCTAAAGGATAAAAAGACAAGAAAGACAAGTGGTGCTGTCATCAGTCTATGGGTGCTTCTAACAATGAGTTTCTGCTATTTAGCATGTAGTATTGTTTGTCCACATACTCTAAGTGTAAGTCGTTTCATACCTGTATTGGGCAGTATATTCTTGTTACTGCCTGTACTATAATGAGCGGTTCTTGTGCTCAACTGTATGTGTTCCTTACTGGAATCTGTAGATAAATGAATGATCAATGCTGGTATCTCATTCTCCTGTACTCTGATTCATTGCCACTGTACGTTTTGTCCCGTGCTACTCGTATCACCTGACACAGTGCTCCTTGAAGCTGAAGTAGGGGAAATGTTAGTATTGGGTTTTGCGGTTGGATGCAAAGCATAGTAGGCCTGCCAGACAGCGGCAGTTATCAGTCCAGTGGTCAGAAATATCCCCAACATTTTAATTACAATTGTTGTGACCACTGGCATGTTGACCTTACCTTTGCTGCCGTCCTGCAGCTACTTACTTGAGATGATATAGGTGCCCACCTGAAAATGTCTAAAATTCTGAGTTATTACAGTTAGTATTTGTAAGTTAAGCCCTGCGTATCAAATAGTCGTTCAATGCCCATGCGAAAAGGTCTGTCTCTCAGAGCAGGTAGGGCTGCGTGGAGGTGTGGACCTAAGCGCACTATAAATGGTATAAATGTGTTGTAATACACGCGTGGCCGCCTGGGCCTGAAGTATTTTGGCCTTTTAATTCCGTGTATACATTGGTGTGATAGTGCTTCTGGGTGGTCGTGGGAGGTAACATTTAAGCCTGGGCAGTGATGGATGTGTTTTTATCATATATTTTCATACAATAATGACAATACGTGATGCCTGCATGTGCGAGACAAAAAAGAGAAGAGAACATGAACGTGTTTACACAGTGTTGTGCATATTTGCCAATATCTTTATCAGAGTTTGTTCTGTATCAATGTTTGTTAGATCCTTTTATATTACACCCTACTGCCTTATTCCGATATCACCATCACGTTAAAATCGTTATCAGTTAGTGCAGTGGGGACATTTTGTGTCTGTGACCTCCACATCATAGGGTGTGCTGTGGGTTGTGGCCAGTTTATGTCCTTGGGTGTATCTGATGCCTGTTGTGTGTCTTTTTCGTCATCTGTTGTTGCTATTGGCGAAGTGTTGGCCCTGTCTCTGTAGTGGTGGGGCGCGATCTGTGCTTTGTCCCTATCTGTCAATTTGACCGCACTGGGTGCCACTTTCTCGATAGTGTGTGGCCCCGCAAATCTAGGTAGAACTGTGTCTCCTTCTTTCACCGCCCACTGTCCAGTTTGTTCCTCGTTGTTGATTGCTTCCTGTTGATTGTTCTCTGACCTGCCCTTTGTCCGTTGAATCTGTTGGGAGATAAAGGAGGCACTAGTAACAAGAGAAGTGACATAGTCATACTTTCTTTACCAAAGACATTGTCTGTTCCTTCACAGTCATACATCGCTCTTGTGGGTGGGGTTAGTGGGAGGTGCATTTGGCATCCAGTCACCACCTCGTGGGGTGTGAGGTGGTGGTCTGAACCAGGTTTGTTTCTTAACTCAAACAGAGCCAGAGGAAGGCAATAAAGCCAACTCTTCTTGGTTGTCTGCTGAGATTTAGCTATGGATTCTTTTAAGAGGCTGTTGAGGCGTTCACAGGTGCCATTGGCTTGTGGGTGGTATGCACAGGCAAACATATGTTTAATCCTGAGCAGGGCAGTGATATGTTGAATATATTCATTTGCAAAGTGAGGCCAGTTGTCTGACCTTAATACCTCGCAGATCCCCCATCTCAGGAACACCTCCCATACCAGAAATGTTGCTGCCTTAAGTGCATCTGCATGGGAGCACGGGCCAGCCTCAATCCACCTTGAAAAGGGGCACACTACCACAATCATGTATCGGTAGCCTTGGCATACGTTGATCATGTCAACGTAGTCAATGTGCAGGCGTAGGAAGGGTCCTTCAGGCCGTGGTATTGTACCCTTGATCACTTGCAACGTGTGACCGGCCGTAAATTGCTGGCAGGTAAGGCAATTGCTGATAAAGTTTGCAAGGTGTGAGTTTAGTTTGGGACAGAGCCATGATTCTTTTATCCATGCTGCAATTACTTCCTTTCCTGTATGGGTGTGATGGTGTGTTTGGGCCAGCACTGTTTTTAGTAGGGCCAGGGAGATCACAACTTTTCCTGTGTTATTCTGTTTCCATAGTGCATCTATTGTGGGCATAGTGCATCCTCGTTTTACCCACAGTTCCTTTTCTGCCATTGGGGCTGCCGCCTGTAGTTCCATAATCTGTGTCTCTGGGATGTGCGTGTAACCGTCTTCCATTATCATCTGTCTTGCCCTCCCCCTTTCTTTTTGTTTTTCTTGGAAGTTCCACATCTCACCAAAATATGCAACATATTTTGAATGTACATCTGCTGTCTCATTAGCCCTAGTTATTGGGTCTTCGCCATTCGTGTGTGCCCGACATTTCACCAACGCTAACTCGTGTGGGCATGTTATTGCTTCTATCAGTTCACCCCGGAGGAGACCATGTTGCACTGAAGTACGGTCTGCTCTCCTAAATGCCCTTCTGAGCCATCTTATTAATCATGAGTGTACTGTAGACGTGACATAGGCACTGTCAGAATATATTGTTAATCTTTTGCTGTTGCTTTCTTTTAAGGCCAATATGAGGGCCACCAATTCTGCTGCTTGCGCTGAATATTGTTGGGGTAATTTGACACATTTTACTGGTACCTATGTCCAATTCTCCCTTAATTGCACTACAGCTGCACCTGTCCTTCTTATACCATCACTTTGATCAATTGTTGAGGACCCATCAATGTACAAAATCTCACCCCCCGCATTTTCTTCTACCTTTCGGTGGACGAGTAGTATTCAATGGCATATGTACAATCGTGTGCATATTCGCCTTATGGTACTTCTTCTGCTATGAACTGTGCTGGGTTAACATTGTTGCATCTCACTATTTTCAACTCAGGTCTTGACAACATGATTTCATATTCCGTTGCTCTCTGGGTAGTGAGTGTGGTTTTTGGTTTCTGCAAAATTGCAAAGAGGGCGTGCTCAATGTGTGGTGTAGCAACCCATAGTGATGGAGGATGATTTTTCTACTGCAAATGCTGCGGCAGCCAGGTGTTGTTCGCACAGGAAGTGCCCCATCATTAATGGGTTTAAATGCCCACTGTAGAATGCTAGGGGTTTGTGTCCCATGCTTGTTTTTTGTGTTAGTACTGCTTTCAGCCTTGCGCACAGGTTACACTGTAGTGTTGCATGGTGATTCTGATGGTACCAATATACCCCTTTTGGTTCTAGGTCAAATGTTCGAATCAAAATGGTCGAATGACAAAAGGGTCGAGTCAAAATGACCGAAAACCAAAATGTCGAATTCTTTTTTATGGGGGTGGGGGTCCCCCCCAAACACCTGTTTTTGGTGCAAAAATCACTTTTTTTTACTATCCGAAACACCCCCCCCAAAAATGTAAAAAAATATTCGACGCTCTGGTTTTCAGTCATTTTGACTCGACCATTTGGTCATTCGACCATTTTGGTGTCGAACCTTTGACCGGACACCACCCCTTTTCACTATGGCGCTTATTGTCTCATAAATCCCTTCATCAGCTTCTTTTGACAATGGGTATTGTTTCAATCTGTGCAGCACAGGTTACACTGCAGTGTTGCATGGCGATTCTGATGGTACCAATATACCCCTTTTCATTATGACGCTTATAGTCTCATAAATCCCTTCATCAGCTTCTTTTGACAATGGGTATTGTTTCACTCTGGGCAGTATTGCTCCCCCTTTTAGTTTTATTTTTACCCCCAATGCTCTTTACGCACCCCACATCATAGGGACTAGTGGTCCATAGTGAGGCGGGTACAGCGGCCAAATCTTCCTTGCAGAAATCAGATTGTGTGGGGAGGGGCGCTTCTAGTGCAATTGCCATTTTCTGGGCAACCTCCTTGTATTTCACTTTCAACCACACATAGACGTTCATCTGGAACACCATCTCTCAGTTTTCTTCTTCATCTGAGAACAGTTCCTTGTCTGAAACCTATGTTAACCTGCATCCTTCTGCCAGTGCTATTACCACCCTCCATGCCTTTCCTTCCCCATCCTGGGCATGAACTACAATCCAGTCTTTATTTGCTACAATACTTTTGATGTCTACTGATATTATTGCCCCTTCTTCCTCACCCATGGGCATTTCTGGCCTGAAAAGGTAGGCGGCGGGCCTCCTCCATACCTTACCCTCAATCCCCAGTAGCCATGCTAGTGCCATGTCTGTCCCGTATTGGAAGATCTCAGCGTCCACTGGTACTGCCCTCACCACTGTCTTGCCACAGTAAGCCTGAATTATGTGTCTTGCCGTGAGCATGTGTATGCCTGGTCTTGAGCATATTATTCCTTTGTCAGTGAAGGAGATGGTCATGTTCAACCGACTGATGATGTCCCGCCCTAGTATATTTACTGGTGATTGTTTTGAGGATAACAAGCGCAAAGCTAAGTCGAGATTTCCAACAGATATGGAGGTGTTATCAGTAAAAGGAACCACCCCTCGAGCCCCAGAAAATCCTTGAGTGTGCATGGCATCGCCTGACAATTTGAACTTCCCTTCCCTAATACAGGATCTAGTGGCCCCTGTGTCAACTAGGAAGGAAAATGTTTTGTCACCTATTACCACCTTTATGCATGGTTCCTCTGCAGGGTTAGGTGGGTGTTACCGACAGGTTGGGACACAACAAGGAAGTCTGTGGGCTGTCTTATTGGGGGTACAATGAATGTCCACTGCCTGTGTAGGGGTTATGTCCCAGTATTGTTACCCACCATTTGTGTCTTTTGTACTGCCGTGTCCATGGGTTGTTGTATGTTGTCTTGTACTTGTGTTAGTTGCTGCACTGTGTGGACGTGTTGTTGTTGTGCCAATGTCATTTGTTGTTGTGCTTGTTGTTGAGCGGGTTGATGTTGTATCTGTTGTGTAGTGGTTATCACGTCTGGTTGCTGTTGTAGCTGTGGTTGTGGCATGCCACCTTGCTGTCCCATCTCTACCTGACCCGCTTGTAGCGTTTATTGTTGGTGGTAGGTATTTGGTCCCCCTTGGTAGCCCTGTTGTCCTTGCTCACCCCATCCCACTTGTGCCAACCTTGCCCTGCATGTGCGGGATACGTGTCCTACTAACCCGAAGGTCCAGCACTTGGCGACTCCCAGGCTTGCCATCAGTAACCCCTGTGCTGTCCAAATAACCCTGCTGTCCACATTGTGAATACCCTAGGAACCCACCCCCTTGCTGGTGTGCTGATGGCCCAAACCCCCTCCCTCTGTTGAAACCTCCCCTACCTCTGTAGTTGTTCATGTAGCCATTACCTCTCCCCCCATGGGTTGTGCATATTGTTTTTGCGCCGTATATGGGGGCAAAGGTGGCAATTGTTGTGTCATTATGGGTACTTGTTGTTGCTGTATCGTTGGTTGTTGTTGTGCGAGAGCTCGTACCGGTGGGGCGGGGCCCGTTATTAGCCCCCGTTTCTTGCCCCCTCTAAGGCCTATTTTGACAGCTTCTTTTAAACCAGTTTTGCCTCATCAGCCTTTCTATCTCCTCTTTCTGTTTCTTCTTTTCTTGCCATAGCCTACAATGGTGCACTATTGTTAATTGTATCTTTCGCCACGCTTTTGCTTCCATCCCCACCAATTTTTTTGAATTGCCTCTGCACTGGTTCTGGGAGTCCCTGTATCACTATGTGATAAAATATAGTTAGTGTTTTGTCCCACGGCTCCCGCATTTCCAGGTGCCATTTCTACTGAATTTTTTGGATTAAATTAACAGGGTCCTTGTCCTCTCGCATTTTGCATGAGGTAATCACCCCTATGTCTGATGTGTCGGGCTACTATACGCTCAAAGCTTCCCCTTTCATGTGTCTACAGTTTACAAATGGCGACCCGTTCTGTGATGTGTCGCTTATGGTCACCCCCGGGAATCCCGCCCTCTTCCAAATGTCATCTGCAGCATCACCCAATATAGATATTAGGAGCTCCTTGACGTCCCCAACCACTGGCCTATGTCCTGCAGTTAATATTTCCATTTCGTATATCCACTTCCTCGCCCCCCCCGCTTAGGGAGGGTAGTCTACACATAATGTTCTCTTTGTCTGCATGTTTCCATGGTACATCTTGTGGCCTTGTCCCGCCCCTCTCCAAGAGCAGCCTATGTGTGTATTCTGTTATTTCCTCTGGTGTGCTTCTATGATGTGTGATGTGTATGTCTTGAGTCTCCTCCTCCATGTCTGATAAATCGTCAAAAAAGTCAGTAATTTGATGTGCATGCTGTGCGTTCCCTGTGCTCTTACGGTCCCCGCCTTGGCCTGTCTGGCCCTTGTTATCTGCTATTGCTGATCCTTCCTTTCTACGCCCAGCGAGGTCTCTGAGTCTGTTGACATATGGTGTGTGATTGGTGGATGATGTTATTGTTTGTAGTATCCCTTCCCTCTGTGTGCTTGTGCCCTCTCGTCCAGCTGTGCCTTCCTCTGCTGTTCTGCATTCCCAAGATGAACCTGTGACTGTACGTGATATGTACAGTTTACTAAACCCTTCTCCGCTCTCATCGCTCTGTCCTCCGCATGATTCTTCCTCCTCCTCGTCAGTACAGAATCCCCCGAGAATGTTAATTTTGTGCGTGGGCGTGGGTATCGTACTGTTACTGTTTCTAAATCTATGCCTGCGGACTTACCTGTATCCCCTATATCTGCCCCTACTTGAGGTGTTGTGGCTGCTTCGCAACTGTGTGTGTTCAACTTACTCCTTGTTGTTCTGTTACTTTCTCTTAGCTCTTGGTCGCCTGGCCGTTCGCCCTCACTCTCCATTTCCGTTCTACCTCTGAGTAGTTCTTTCATTATGGCGTCACTTACCTGGCCCAACACCCTTGCATCTCTATCTTTGGTACTCGTTTCTCCACCCTCTCGTGCTAGAATGCTCTCTATTATCCTTCCTTCCTTGTACTTACGCATGCCTTCTGACAGAATCTTTTTCTTCCAGAGCGTCATTTCTGGGTCACTCTCTTCCCTTTCTTCTTCCTTTCTCCTATTCTCCCGTTGTTCCATACGTGCTTCTCTTTCTGCAATACTCTGTATGCGAGCCTCCTCCCTCTTCCTTTCCTCTTCCCCATGCTGCTCTAATTCCATTCTCACTCCTTTTTGTCTCTTCAGCTCTACCTGTCTCTCCAGCTCCTTGAGCTCAAGTTTTTTATTGAGTATGCTTTCAGCCTTCCTTAATTCGGCTAGTTTTTTCTCCAGTTCTGCTTCTTCTTCTTTCTTTGTGTTCCCTTCTTCCCTGTTACTTACTTCACTCTACCTCTACATTTGTCCTAACTCTGCTCTGTTTATTGCCTGCATCACCTCCTCCTCCTTGCTTGTCATCATCCCCTGCAGTTTTAATAGCATCAGCGCTGCTATCCATTCGTCTGTCCCTTTAGTCCTTTCAAAACTGTATTTTACTATTTTGTCTCTGTACGGTGGTAGTGTTGCACAAATGTGTTGAAGTGGTGTTGTTAATGTGTGGTACCCATTGTCGGTTCCTAACCCATAGTACGATGACATTTTTCAAATATATACCACTGTTACCTGGCCCCTAGTTGGGGACTTCTGACTCTCTGCTGTCAATAGGAGGGAAAAATGTTTGCGTTATAATGCTCTCGAACTATTCACTACCAACTTCTCTGTCGTCCTGCACCGGGCTGCCGCCCTTCGACACACCTCCCTGTGCAGCTACGGTCCCCTTTGACCCATGGTGCGCGAGGTCCCCTGCGACCTTGCGGCCAGCGCGGCATGCTCCAGGGCCGCCCGCCTTCTCGGGTGGCTGCTGCTCAGTATGCCTGTGTTAGTGTCCTAACCCCTCCTCCCCTCTACTTTCTCACAGCCTGCACTGTGTATGTCCATACCTTCCCACTCGCATGGGTTGCACCGTTGCTCGGCACACCCCCTTCGATCAATGAGATGCCAGCATTCTCTGTGCGCGGCTGCCTGCTCACCTTTACCCCACCCTAGCCGCTGGCTGCGGCTCCAATTTCGTTAAAAGGGAAATGCGATGTCCTACGCAAGCCCTATGGGTGACATCACCAACTAACACAATATATTACGTATACACACAGTTTGAATATGTAATGAGTGCCAATTCTTACAATATCAATCCCCACAATCCCCACAGCTGTCTTCCCACTACACCTTGAGTGGAGTATTCGTTAATCACCTTTATGATTATAATTGAGCTGCACTCGCTGCGTCGCTTCTCGCGTGATACTTTCCCTCACTAAGGGAACTTAACCAGCCAACTATCTTCCGCAATTTGAGAGAGACTCTAGCTACCTCGTGTAGGAATATGTCATCTATTCACTGAGCTAGAACACTCAATTTATAGGGATCCGCATCTATTCACCGAACTACAACGTCGACTCATAGGAATACCACACCCCCATACATGTGTTCGCTATCCAGACCAATCAGCGCGGCACTCCATTCAACACGTGGGGACTCGTCGCCCCACCCAATATGCTCAATAACACAAGAAGGGACAACCGCTGCTCCGGTGCCTACTACGACTTACTTGTCGATCACCACTGATAGACCAAATTTTGTGACAATGTAAAACCACCCGCCTCCCTATTTACAATACCTCCCCCACTCATGCAACATGATATTGCAAGTTATGTGGATCATACTCACATCGGGCTCACATCTGCTGCTGCCACTCGGCTGCGGACATCCCTCCCAATCAGCTTGCCACTTCCCCTCGTCTGGATTGCGTCTGGACACTCGCCAATCGCGGGCAGGAAATTTCTGAAGTCGGCTTTCGACGGCCAATCTCCGGATTGCGCAGTTCGGTCGTCTCGCAGTTCTGCGATGGTCCTGCAGTCTTCCAAGGGGGCAACGGCAGAGGGGGCGGCATTCCCGGGCCACCTTGTCGTAAACGGTCTCGCTGAGATCTATCTAAGCAGTGCCTCTAACATGTTAGGGTAATTTCTTGAGGTCGGCAGGGCCGCACCCGGAGTCTGCAGACCTCCAGCTATTGGAAGTCCCTAACTCCTTCCGTGTCCCAAAGAAGTAGGAGGCCCACACAAGAGCAATAGGTTACTTCTGTTTATTACATGGAAACAGACAGGGACAGGTTCATGGAGCCTAGGTTCCAAACAACTTCTCGTTGTAATCGGGCCCTCAGGCCCCTTTTGTGTCTTAGTGACGTAACAATGTGCGTAAAATGCCAGAGCTTGCCCACAAACCTACCGCTACTCCAGATTGGTTCCCTGAGTGGTAGGGTCAGTATAGGATGGTATAGTGAAAAGTTTAATTGATAGAGTAGAGGTCAGGTGGTATGCCTGGATTGTCCCTAAAAATTGCTACTTGTAAATTGTTACATGGAGAGAGTTAGTGATTGGTTCTGTTGTGATGCCGTCAGTGGTTAGCCCCCCGTGTCCTGATTGGCCCTTCGTGAGCCCCCAAGCCTGGGATCATCGTTGTTCCCAGCTCGCGATGTACCTGGTGTTGGCAACAATGTGTGACTATGTGTCAGTGAAAGACAATGGACAGGTCCTGCTACTTGCCGTTAGAGCGCTCCTTTCCCATCGCTGCCAGTGTTTAATTTGTTACTTCTTTGTTGCAAGCTGGGTCCCAGACATGGGACCCCAGAGCCTCTTCAGTCCTTGGAGCTTGACATCATATCAGTTCGGCCTGGTCACGTGTTGAGGGACCATGGCTGAGGCAGAATTACAGGGATTTGATTTGTATGTCTGCTCTGGGGAGTCGCAGCAGTGGCAGGTGTAACCTTGGCTTGGAGAGCACGGCATGTTGATTGCAACGTCGTGACCTTGGCTGCGGGGCTCTAGTCAAGTTTGGGCTGCATGATCAGCACCTTGTAGCTCTGTATGAACTGCTCCGGGTCTGTGGACTCTGGTTTGCAGCCTACTTCGGCTTGGTTATATGTGGTGGTATAAGGTCTATAAGGCAAGGGGTGTGAGGGTGCGGTGTAGTTCTTTGTACATTGGTCCATCTATAGGGTCTTATCTTCAGGGGTTAGTGGCATGAAGCGTCTGCAAGCATATACACAAACTCTTCTGGGTCTTGCGTTTCTGCGATGCGGTTGCTGACCAATGTGAAAAATAATAATGATGCATGTCTGTGAGTGTGCACAGACCTCTAAGTCGTAGCACTGAGCGTCTTCTTCCTGTGGGTTGGTGTGTGTGTGATCCAGGTGCATGGCAGCAAATGTCTTTCTGCTATCCAGGAATGGTGTGCCGCCAACGACCTCTGCCTTAATGCCAGTAAGACTGAGATTCTACTCATCGGCACACCCACTCCCTCCTTCCCTGCAGCTCTCTGGCCGGCCTCTCTTGGCCCTCTTCCTGCTCCTACCTGCAAGGCAAAAAACCTCAGGGTCATCTTCGACTCCACACTCTCCTTCTCTCCTCACATATCTGACGTCTCTAAGAAGTCACACTACCAGCTCCACCTCCTCCGAGGTATCCTTCCTTTCTTCTCCTTCCCCCAGAAGCTCACTGTCTCTAGAGCCCTGGTTCTCTCGAAGCTATACTACTGTAACAGCCTCTATCTAAATCTGCCTGCCTCTACTCTCCGCCCTTTGCAACTCATCCAGAACAGGACTGCGAGACTTGTCCTTGGCCTCAAGCCCAGGGACCATATCTCTCCTGGACTGAAATCACTACACTGGCTCCCAGTGACTGCGAGGGTCAAGTTAAAAACCCTCTGCATTGTCCACAAGGCCTTCTAGGGCCTTGGGCCAAAATACCTTCAACTCTCTCTTCCTAAATATCTTCCTTCTCGAGCTCTTCGCTCATCCGCCTCCAACTCCCTCAGGGTCAGCCGCTTCTCCAAACAACGAGTTGGGGGCAGATCTCCCTCCGCTGCAGGGGCCTCCCTCTGGAACAGCTTTCCTGCCTCCCTGAAACTTGAGGAGAACCATCTCCGGTTCCGGAAGCACCTCAAAACCTTTCTCTTTGCCTCCGCTTTCTCTCCCCCTCTCCCCTGCTAAACTTCTGAAACTGCACTGAATCTGCAACTGGGCCACTCACCGTTCCCAGTCCTTGGCCCAGCCACTCTCCCCTGCACTGCCTCCCTGGCTACCCCCTGCACTTTGGGAGTGTGTCTGTATCCCTACAGCCCCCCTGCCCAGCACTTGTCTGCACTTATCTCGCACTAGCTGGGCCTTGTTATTTACCCTGTATGCTATTAACCATGTACTGCACTCTCCCCTCTCCACTTCCCCCTTGCACTTTCCCTTCCCCTCTACCCTTGCACTTGCGCGATCTGAATGACACCTGGCCTAGTAGGATCGTTGTCTGTCTCCCCTTGTTCCCCCCCGCCTCGTCGCGCCTTGAAACACTTGTGTATAGGTGCGTTGCAAATGCCATATCATATCATATCATATCTGTTCATTGTGGCTATCCCCTCATGTCATCTCTAACAATGGCAGTATAGGTTTGTGACATTTAGTCGAGCTGGTTCATGTGGTCGGTCTCAGCTCCATCTTGTTTCCCACCTCAGGCTCTGGGTGGGATGTGGCCAGGTTGTGGAGGTGGGGTGTGGCCAGGGTGGATATTTACATCTGAGGCGGCGGACAGAGGTGCAAATTCATCTCGCTGAGGGTACATGGGTCGTGACGTCGTCGGCCATAGTTTGTACGTGGGTCGGGGGAAGGGACCATCCCATTTTTCCTCAGCAGCATGCTCTTTTCAAAAAGTGACAAGTACATGTATAACAGACATGTCAAAATGTCCCATTTCTATTTCTATTTATTTATAGAGAGCCAAAGCCCTCAAGCAGCCAGGCACTACACAGAAAACAGACAAACAGAAACAAAACAAATGACAATAGCATGTGGTCCGAGCTCTAGCTAAACACATAATCTGGTCTTCAAAGGTTTTCTGAAAGTGGGGTGGTTTCTCTCCTTCCTTAGTGGCTCGGGGAGCTCATTCACGGCCTGTGCCACCCGAATAGGAAAGGAACGACCATTCCCTCAGACTCTCTTAAACCGATTAATCTTGAGAATGCAAGCCTTGGTTGAGTGTAGGCTTCTGCTTGGTTTATAGATCTCCAATTTCTCCTTTATTGGACCTGCACAGCCAGTCCGGCCATATTTGTTTGCATTCTGTCACTTGCATCCCCGCATTTATGATAGTGAGCCAAGCTACAAGTTCCAGAATGCAGATAAATAAACAGTACAGTATGCACCATTCCTGACATAGGCTATAATTACATTGCTCAGGTTATGAAACGGTGGCGCACACAATCATTTAAATTTTGGTCAGCAGCGTGATTTCCATAAATCAGAGACAACTCAAGCTGCTTGATGATAAGCAATCTGGGAGGTGGCGTGAAACAGGAAAGCGAGAAATGTTTTCTTTGATGTGCGATTGAGCACACACTGTTTATTACTCGGAGAAAGAGTTCAGCGTTTCCTGTGTTCACAAACAGAGGCAGAATGCAGCAGAGTAGGAGGAACGTCTTTCAGGTAAAGACCAGGCGAGGGCCAATCATGTTGCATCTTCAGAATGAACAATATTCTCTGGGTGTCCCCTGTAGATTTGTGTTCTGGGGAACATCTTATGCACATTTTGAATCAATTCTAGGTTTTCATAATCCCCCTTAACCTTCCCCTCTGCCTTCTACATTGTTTTAAGTGTGGCGTGGAGTATATCCACTGCTATCCTATCCATCAAATGAACAACAATTTCAAAAGCAACAGCACCCTGTGTTTTAATAATCAAACACATGTAGTGCAGAGTCACTAAAGTGTGGCATGGCGTCTAATGTTTTTGTCCCTTTTCCCACACAAAAGACAATCTCAGAAGCAAGATTGTGTTATATCAAAGCCTTGAACACAGACAATTGTGTGCAGGGTTTTGGTACTGGCTGCACACTTATCCACACCGCCAAATTACACAATTGACGAACATGAGCTCCAGAGAGTTTGGACGGAGAATTTTGCACCCAAAGGCCTTGAAAGTGTCCCCTGTTCAGAGAAATAAAGTCCTCTTCATCAGTCATGGTGATTATGACTATGCTTCCTGCCTGTCAGAAACACGATACACCACGATAATATATCATAGCTCTCTTTCTCTGAGTTTCTCTCTCTTTTTCTCTCTTTCTCTCTCTTTCCCTCTCTCTCCCTCTGCCACTCTCACCTCAGAACATATCTCCCTTGCTTCTTTTCTCTCTGGCACTCTCGCCCGACAGCAGCTTTCTCACTCTATCTCTCTATAAAATATCTTTTTCTTTCCCGAATGATCAGACCTCACGGTACCAGAACATAGTTTTGAAGGTATTTACAGAGTAAGGAACTTGACAACAGCATTGCGTGGGAGAAACCCCCAGAATTCGAAGAACCCATGCTATAAAATACAGATTGTGTAGCAGAAGTTCAGAGGCAACAGATCCTGTTACTGTAGGACATCGAAGAGCACTTCAGTTGCATTTCTTTTGACTGCGGCTTGTCTCCTGCACAGCTACATACACATATTGATGTGCTTATGTAGAAAGTTTTACAGTCCGATTAAACATTTCTGTCTTTCAGGGAATTGTGTAAAATCCCATTTTCTGGGATGACTGATGGGGCTGGAAGAATCCTGGAGGACAGGTGCCACCACCCACTACTTAATGTAGTACATGGATAAGGTAGCCCACAATCCTCAGCCCATTAGTAGCCATAGGGCTAATATGCTGGCAACAAAACCTAGGAAACATTAGGCTGAAACAAATCAGAGCCCCGATAAGCAGGGAGACATGTGAAGAAAGGAGTGGGACCACCTGGCAACAGGCCAGCTAAAACGGAAAATAATATTTTGTTCCAAAGACAACAAATGAGAATTTGCGGAGTAGTTAATTAAAAACCACCCATGGATCACTGTTTTTTCTTACTTCATTTGTCTAAGTGCACCTATGCCTTGCCTAACCTGGGCCCATGTAACTGGGAAAAGCGCCCTGATGCCCCGGGTTTGTGTGCACTCTACAAATGTCTAAATAAATAAGTGGCTGTACTTACAAAACAACAATAAACTATATAATGTAGTGCCCTCTTTAAACTTGGAGGCTGACAGTGGGAATATTGTGGACCATAATCCACCATAATGTGCCCAACTGAATGTCCGTTCTAAGGCAAACGGTAATAATAGAATTCCAGACCCATATAAAACGCTCTGACATTTATGGTAAGGAGAACAGACATGAGACACAAGGAGGTGGTCATAGGGACACTCACAGACTCATCAGCCACAAGATCCATATGGAAGGAGTGGTCAGCTATAAGTCCCTAAGGACAGCATTCATAGATTAATGAGTACTTCTGGGGAGGTATCCCATTACCCTAACCTAGAAACCCAGATCAGTTGGTAAAACTCATGGTACCAAAAGTGCATGTCCCAGAATTCCCCCCTTTCTCAGAGGTAAAACGTGGGATCAGCATAGTTACTCAAGAAGGGATGTGGCACAAGACAGTATAGCTACACCGTGGGCGGTTGTGGTTATATCAGAGCCAAAGCAGAGGAAATTATCTCCAACCTAGGACCCTAGAATAGGGAGCTGGACAGGAACCTCTGAGCATAGTGGTCTGGGCAAAGATCGTACACAATATTGACCCTTTGGAGGAGGGCCCCACACAGGTTTTTACCTTAGCACAGAGCGCCCCATCTGCAGACTTGAGAAATGAGGGTTCTAGAATCCCATACCCACAAACGGAGGCAAGCATCAAGCTCCCTTATTGGACTGTGGAGCAGGGCCCTGGAGTCCAACTCAAGAAAAACTATGAGAGACTTTAATTTGGAGTATTCATTTTGGGATTTTCACTGGTCATATGGGACCTAGGTCGCTAGACTGTATGGCATTATTTTCTTCAGCAGTTTAAGTCTGAGGAAGACAGCGCTACAAGTAGAGCTGACCTGGGCCTCCATAGATAAGGAGGCTGACATTTTTATGCCAAGATTTTGAATGGTTAGAACCAGGGTTGGTAAAGAACCTACGGTCCGTGGCCAAAGGTCACCAGCCCAAAGAAATGAGGAATCCGGTGAGGAATCTGGTGGGCCCACCACAAGGACTGTGTTTCAGCCAGTATTGGCCCATCCAATCACCTATGGCTTTGAGACAAGATCTCAAACATCTAGCTTTCCCTTCACGTTCAAGATCAAAACAGAGCAACAAATGGGTGCCATTCGTGTAGGAATAGGAAGAAAATCAGAAGCCATGGGAAAAAATAAGACAAGCCAAAGGCTGAATATAAATATTTAAAAAGTAGCGTAGAAAGGCAAAGCCTGGGGCACTACCTGAGACCACAACCCGAGGGGATTTGAAAGGCATTATAGAGACGATTGGCAGCGTGATGATAGAAAAGCCTAGAAGTATTTTATACCTGGACCCGAGATACCTGATCAAAAACATGGTATGATCAATAGTATCAAAGGCAGAGGATAGGTCTATCAAAATCAGACACAACACTCTGCATTGAAACCTAATGAGTGTAAGATCATCCACTACTGATCCAGCACCGATTCAGTGCCCTAAGAGGGAGAAAACATAGTTGGAAAGGATCGAGAATATCATGGTCTTCTAAAAAAGGACCTTAATTGAGGTCTGACAACCCCCTCCAATAGTTTAATGAAAAGATGAAGCAGGGAAATCAGCCAAAAGTTAGAAAGTTGGGAAGCATGTAAAGCAGGATTGTTTAGCAATGGTATAACCAGTGCATGTTTTAGCACTATTGGAATTTGGCCATCAATGAGGGACAAATTAATCACCTCAACTAAAATCATATCAATAGAATTGACTAAATATTTAAAAAGAAATAGAGGGATATCACCAAGAGGAGCGGCTGATTTAAGCCTTTGATTGGCCCGAGTGATTTCAGAGCAATTTGTTAGCTGAAAGGTGTCAAACCATGGTGACTAAGAACATTTCTAAGGTGAAGGATAAGTAGAGGAGGTGAAAAAATAGTCCATAGGCGCCCCTCTTTGAGAACGAACACGGCCCATTGACCTGTTCTTTGGGAAGGTACCCACTGGAGTGTCTGCAGCCACACTTTAGCTCACTGTACCATTCACAGATGGGAAATATCCATTTGCATACCAGTCTTTGTCCCAACCACATGGGCAGTGCAGCACTAAAATGCTATGGCAATTCCCTTCTGAACAAGAGTACCAACAGCAACCCCATAAACGTGTTTAAGCCTTGTTGCACCTATTCATTGAAGTGGAGCTGTGCCTCTTTGAGCACAGTGAGCAAGGGGTCCACGTCTGGATGACCCTAGGAAACTTAGGATGACTAAACCTAAGTCCCTTAAGAAATGAAAAAATAGCCAATATGCGCCCCTCTTCGAGAACAAACATGCCCATTGACCTGTTCTTTGGTAAGGTATCCACTCGAGAGTCTGCAGCCACACTTTAGCTCACTGTACCATTCACAGATGGGAAATATCCATTTGCATATCAGTCTTTGTCCCACCCAAATGGGCAGTCCAGCACCAAAATGCCATGTCCATTCCCCTTCTGAACAAGAGTACCAACAGAAACCCCATAAACGTGTTTAAGCCTTGTTGCACCTATTCATTGAAGTGGAGCTGTGCCTCTTTGAGCACAGTGAGCAAGGGGTCTACGTCTGGTGACCCTAGGAAACTTAGGGTGACCAAACCTATGTCCCTTAAACAATAAAAAAAGAGTCCATATGCACCCCTCTTCCAGAAAGAACATGGCCCATTGACCTGTTCTTTGTGACGGTACACACTCAAGAGTCTGCAGCCACACTTAGTTCACTGTACCTTCCACAGACGGGAAATATCAATTTGCATATCAGTCTTTGTCCCACCCACATGGGCAGTCCAGCACCGAAATGTAGCAGAAATTACTGGTGAAAGCAAAGAGTAAGACAGAAGCCATCCTTCTTAATAGTTCACCCCACAGAGCAATGCTTCCAGTTACACAACTAGAATACACTAGAATACACAGCTGAGCTCTTGCATTTCAATGTCTGTTAGGAATGCATATAGCAAAATTCTGTGCAGAGCAGGTTGCGCATTACAGCTGATTGGAATTGGTCATTTGGAAAGCTAGTGGGTGGGTCTGCAGCACATCTGCTTATCGTGGAGGTTGGGAGAAGGACTCCTGTAACTGGGAGATGGGAGGAAAGAGATTCACTAGGCGGACATACTAGGGAGGCAAGAATTGGAGTGCCACATAGAATGAAGTCACAAAAGTGTGTGAGGGGAGAAGGAAAAACATAGGCAGTCACGGTGGAGGAAGCAGGGAGCAGGGCTCGTCATGTTACTTTGGAGTGCAGAGGGGGGAATAGCAGAAGCAGGGAAACCTAGGATGTTGGTAGAAATGAAAACGCGCCCTAGGAGGATTTTGTAGAAGGACTAAGAAAGTAAGGTAAGCCTGGCATGGAGAAGAAGAGACAAATACGCTGGGATGGAACTAGTGAGGGGTGGGAAAGACCAGTGGTCGATTTGTACAAAAAGAAGTAGCAGAACCATGTTCCCTGCTGGCCTGCCCACGCTCCTCTCAAACCCCATCAACACGCCCCCACCCACGTGCAATCCACACCGCCAAACTCTCCTGCTGTTTAAGGGAATGTTCAGTGCAGTACACTGACATGCAAGTTTCAACTTTTTCTTACACTTTTATTTTAAAACAAAACTATTCCTGAATGTTTTCTTTTAAAAATAAAAGTATAGGAACAGGTACACTTTTAAAAGTAGAGAAGCACCACTGCCAACCGCTACCACCCACTTCGACCACTGGGAAAGACCCAGGAAGCCAATAAGGTGGTAAACCTATGGAGTGGAGAAGAGTAAGAACTATAAAAAAAAAACATGGAAGTGGAAAGGAGAAGATATCACAGTGGGAACACCAGTGGAAGAAAGGAAGGTGACAAAGGGAGCTGCCTCTAATAGTAGAAACCTAGAGAAGGGTAAGTGTTCAGATGGATTTCTGAACTCGGACCTGGAGGGGCAGAGGTTCAGAAGGCCAGCCTAGTTTCTTGGAACAGGGTAACATCTGGACAAGCCAGACCAATCAGGGTAGCAATGGCGGCGGTCAAGACTAAGTCTCAAGAGGGGTGAGGGTGACTGAAAGACCTCAATGAGCACACAAAGCAAGGACACTTACAAATGACTCCAAACAGGTGTAATATTAAAAATATAGGCACATTTATTACAAGGCTTTTGTAACATCGACCATAGCAAAGAATCAGAATAATACTAAAGTAAACTAACACATCACAATCAATACAATATATATATACAAGACCGAGGGGTCTAAGGCGTTATGAGCACGTAATATGTAGACCACCTAGATGGGGAGGAAAACAGGCAGTGCAAGTAATCATTAGACCCAGTTCGACATCAGAAATACACCTAACTAGGAGGAAGTCCGAGTCCTACGAAGAGAGGAGCCTTATGCTCAAAAGTACCTGCACGCGTTGGTGCCAATGGATAAAGTAGGGTCTCTTCAAGGGTCTCAAGCAGTTCAGGAAGGTGAATGCAGCGATGCAGAACAAGTCCCCACTACTCAAGCAAGGCCTCCACTTGTGGGCAGAGGCAGGGTGAGAGTGCGGTATAGAGTCGCTATTTCACAACAGCGGTAGAAAAGAAACGGGCTCCTGCGCGAGGGGCCACCGGTTGGGGTATGGACTACTCACCGGTCCCTGACACAAGCGGACCCAGACTTCTCCAGTTCAGTTCACGTTGCTGGCAGGTTCAGCTGCGATGATCAGGACGTCTCGACACCGTGTAGATTGTGTAGCAGGATGCAGGGTCGAGGGTGTCCCAAATGCAGAGGACGTGCACAGGTTGTTACCGCAGCAGGGCAACACGACAACCGCGTTTACTCTGGTCCGGGCCCACTCGTCTCACTTCAGACCTGGGAATGCCAAGTGTACGAAATTCGGTGTGAGGGTGCCGTGCAGGCAGAGCAAGCAGTAGACCAAGTTTCGATGGCTTCCCCAAAACAGCGGTGGCGACAGAGCAAAGCATCCTGCGTAAGCTGGTCAGCCCCTGTCACGATGCCTGCTCCCGGGGAGCCGGCTCAGGCCCTGCGTCCCCGAAAGCGGACATCAAGTCCCCGGGGAAGGTCCCAGCAACCCCTTATAGGGGCCCTTTGGACAGCGTCCTGGCGCCTATGGCGCCAGGCTCATAGAAAACGTCAGTCCTGGCGCCATAGGCGCCAGGCTCATTATGAAAGTGTTTGGGTGCACTTACCTGATGCAGACCATGCTGCAGAACCCCGGCCTCCTTGAGGCCTGAAAGGAACTACTTTACCTGTGGGACTCATTTACCACCCGGGCGTGGTCGGGGAAGGATACATACCTGATTGGAGGAAGGACACATTCTAGGAACTTCTTCCAAGGCTATTTAAACCACACCCGATCAGCCACACGTGCTTCGCGTTGTTCTGCATCTAGCAGCTGGACGCTCACCGTGTCTGCTCCTGCATCTTGACTTCTGCCACACCTTCCAGCATCCTGAATCACCTGCAAAGGAAGGGAACAAGAGAACAGAAGAAGGAAAAGGCTTCACCTGCTAAATCTGCATCCCAGAGACATTTCGCCGACAATCCTGAAAAGGAAGACATTTATTTTTAAAAGCACATCGCATCGATCGCTGCAGCGCCGCATTCTACTCACCTTTACAGGGCGCCTCCATGTTCAGCAGCGACCATCCGGATTCGCAGTCGCGCCCCCGCGCCTAGGGAGAAAAAGACAAGAACAAAGGTGAGAGAAAGAAGGGAAAAGGGAAGCTAAAACTCCATGTCAAGACTTACCTGTTGGGTCATTCCCTTTTCATTTCGGGTCCGCGCCGCATCCAGGCATTTTCGGACCCCGGCCCCAAGGGGAAAAAGACATCAGCGTTAATGAGTGAATGAAAAGACATTACCAAAACACTCATTAAAGACTTACCTGATTTCCACAAGGATTTCACCGCTCACCTCGGGTCGGTGCCTGTTCCCCGGCATTCCGTACCCCGGCCCCTATGGGGAAAAAGACATTAGCATTAGAGCATTAATGCATGGACACAAGGGGAACCACTTATAGAAAAACTTACCTGGAAGCCAAGCAAGTTTGGTTCTCACCCATCCGAAAATCCAGTGACGTAACTGGATACCAACGCGCCCCTGCATCAGAAGCAGGATGGAGAGCTCGTCCTTCCAGACCCTAAGAAGGATACTTCTGCGAGTCAGACAAGCCAGATCTGGGGCCCGGTCCAGTCCGTCTTCCGAACCCTGCGCATCACCTTAGACGAGGTCACAGCAGCGCAAACCAGTCCAGCGCCCCCGTGGGAGTCAGGTGAGCGTTACAGCCCACTGGTTGGCCCAGGGACACTTCCAAAGAGGCTTACTTGCAGGATTTGATGAAGGTGCCGGGAATAGTTGATCCCACTATTCCAATGGGTCGAAGCGCCTTCGCAGACCTTCTAGGATGATCAGATGCAGAGGGGTCTCGCAGGACGACAGCAGTTAAGGGTGCCAAACCTTCAGCGGGTCACCAGCGGTTCCTCGACTCAGCTTCTTGTTGCAGGATACTTTGCTCCTTATCCCTTGTTCGGTGTGAACTCAGGCTATTGACATGGTAGTGGTGTTTTCAGCCTCCTCTTATCCAAAGTTCCCTTCGCGCCAAAACGGAGAGGACCCAATGGGAGATCTGCTCACAAACACTCACACCATACGTGGACCTATCACAGACCACGGTGGTCCAAGGCATTCAGGACACTCCAGACTCTCTGGCACCCAGGATGTGTATTGGGAACAGACATCCCAGCCCACATCCTGGAGGCACACACAAGGCATGCAGAAGCCCACGAAAGCGTTGGGTTTCGCTGGAAAGTGCATGACCAAATAAGGACTTACCCGGGTCAGCTGGGGAAGGTGAAGGGGCAAGATGGCCAAAGGACAGGACAAAGATCCTCGTGGCATGGCCATTTTAGAGCCAGGCCACTTATTTATGCCAAAAGTGGTAAGCACGGATAACATGGCGAAAAAGGGTTCAAAACACAAGAGAAACGATAGCTGCCACCGGTCCTATCCGTGACACACTTGCACAGTTCATAATAAGTCCAGCGAAAGTTTCTAGGGCCTTTGGAATGACTAGAGACCCAAGAGCGCGGTAAAGTAAGTTACAGTGCACTCTTGTTTCATGTTGCATAAAAGCTGCAACATGAGGAAAGGACTAAGGGAAACAAAGTCTCCCTGTACTGACTGTCTTAAGGGCATGTCAGTTTCCCCATAAGAATTGAGCGAAAGCCCAGAGGAGTGCGGCGGAAGGCTGCGCTTCTCTGGCAAAGTCTAGATCAGGGTGTAAAACAGCAGCAAAATGTTTGGGGGTTGCCACACGGAGGGAAAATTATATACAATTATGAAATCTTTCCTAACAGTAAGCAATGTTAGAAAGAAGGCAGAACGATAGCAAGAAAGATGTAAGCGCAACCCTAGGAACAGGCCAGAATCACCAGGATTTGAGAAGAGAAAACAGGAAGAAGGGTTCAAGGCACTTGCTAGTACTTCACAGAACACCCCTTCAACTCTCTGTGGCCACAGAAATGTGATGGAATTTAGCCAAAGTGTGGCAAGACTTGAATCAAGTGGAGCACCACCTTAAGGGTCCTCATCATCATGACTACATTGAAAGTTGCAGAAAGAGAACCAAAAAAGGTGCAGGGGACACTCATAACCCTGTTGATTGTAAGTGGCTTTTCTTTGGCCACCCAGAGCCAGAGCATCAAGGATGTGGGGAATGCATTGATGGTCTATGGTCCACAAGCAAGACAGAATTGCTCCTGTTTAGCTTCATGTGGAAAATTCCCCATTCTACTATCCATTTTTCCTCAAACCCTGTATTTTCTTGGGTCAACTCATAAACCTGTATAACCACATGTACAAAGAGCTACTCAATCATGTAAAAAGCAATGGAATACTTGACCAATCCCAGTTTGACTTCAGTCCCATGAGAGGAACAAAATCAGTACTCCTCTCCATAGGGGGTGACCTAAGAATTAATGCAGGCAACAACACCCAACCGGCCCTCATACTACTGGACATACAAGCTGCCTTAAATACGATCAAACAAACAATTCTAACCAATAGACTGGAGGAATCCGATAATTAAAGCTCCCCACTACTATAGTTGAAATCTTTTCTCACTGACCAAACGGAAAGAACCCACATTCCACCATTTACATCAAACACAAAAATATAACCAGCGGTTTATCACATGGATCAATCCTCTGCCCACTCCTCTTCAACATTTATATGACCCCTCTAATAAATCTCATTCACACCAAGGAACTGACATCCTTCAACTATGCAGACAACACCCATCTTCAAGATTACTAACGAGAACAACCCTGACAAAACACTCAATAAATGTCTCACAATATAAACATCAGGATGGCAAACAAGAACCTCAGCCTAAACCCAACCAAAACGGAAATAATGATCTCCCCACAAGAAAACAGTCCAACACAGACACCATTCTCTTGGAGCCCGAGCAAAGAAACCCAACCAGAGACATCAACAGTGATAAGAAATCTGGGAATCTTCATGAACATCACTGTCTCACCTTGAAACTAAAATTCAATGCAATAGCAAAATAATGTTTCTGCCTCCTCCCATTAATGAGAGGGATCCACCCCTTGATCAATTTTGCACACATAACCCTCCCAATCATCTCCTTGGTATTATCTAGGATAGACTAAGCAAATTGTCTCTACCTAGGAATGATCAAACGCCTCACCATAAAACTACAACACATCCAAAATACTTCAGCAACACTTCTCCTGAGACAAAATAGAAGAGAGTACATGACACTGGCTACTAGTAAAGAAATACATCAACTTCAAAGCCCTGTGCATTGCCCATAAATCATTGCATGGACATGGAGCCAAATTCATGCAAGCAAATATCAACCACACCAACGATAGATCTATCACCGACCTCCAAACAGAAACAAGACACCATAAGAAAAGAACATTCAGAGGAACCACCTTTTCCTATCTGATATCCAAACTATTAAACTCAATGCCAAAGGAAATTAGAATGATGGAAAACCAACAAACATTCAGGAAACAAATAAAAACCTGGCTATTTAACTCACAGGCATGAACATAAATCAACCATATAACAACCACTCTCATGAGCAGTCTACCCAACCCATACGATGACCGCTGCTATAAACCATCAGTCGGAAACAAGGAAGCAGGAGACAAGGAAAGAATGCAGAACGAAAAACAATAACATAGGCAAAAATACTCAGAGATCAAGAAAAAACACACTAACCACTTATCTCTTCCACACAACCCACACTTGACACTTACAACAAATGTACAGAGGGTTAGTGAATCAAACCACCAACACAAGCAAACCCCACATCAGTCTCTAACCAAGCTACAAACGCAATAACTTCTGACAACAAACAACTCAAATACTGGACGCCGCCCTTCCAGACACAACAAGTTCAGTGCACACAACACACAGTCAGAAACATCACACCCACTGACACCAGTTCCGCCTGGTTCTACATGCATCATCGGATGAGCACATCTATCCTATGACTCTCTCCCTCACTAACCAACCTGACCCACCTTTCCTTACAAGGCCCCATGAGCGCCTGGTGACCATGAAAATGGCAGTGGTGCACCGTATAAGTTAAAATAACATCACATAAACACAAAACACAGGATGTGAGTTCTCTATGGTTGAATGGTTAAGGGGCACGGTCACCCTCCTCAATGAAGGGAGAGAGACACAGGAGTGATATTAGGAAACAAACATATATGGGACACTACCTGTGCTCACCTTAGCAAAACCTTCTAGAGCACACAGGATCCTCCGACCAACACTCACAGAATTTTCTTGAGCCCCAAGTGCATCTGTTAGACTCCTGTCATAATACTCCACTATCATTGGCTTACGTATATGACACTCTGACATGACTCCTCCCACACTGTATCACATGGAATGTCGATATTGTGCATCATGGATCACTATAATTGCAGCAGCTGGTCAATAAGAGGGCAGTAACGTCACCAATAAACAAGCAACATAAATAATGTAAGCCCCCGGTTGCCAGCAGTGACACCCTTGACATATTCAACAGCAGGACAAACAACTGCTAACTATTAAATCCCAAATACAGATGGGGTAAGATCCATCCTTAACAAGTTTTGACTCTGTAAGAAAGTGAGTTTAACTTTTTGGGAGTTTATTTAAAGTCAAAGGGGGTGAAATAGTGGTATCTCACCAAATGTCGAGGTGTGAGTAAATGTTGAAGATACAGTGATTGGGAAGGAAGTACTTGAGGAGACATGTTCCAAATAACGTTCTCCTTCCCACCCTGAGATATTCATTGAGAGTAATCCATGATATAAATAAAACCTATGTGTGGCTTTTCCACTTGCTTAATGTATCTGATTTCATATTCTGCATCTGCATGGACTTAAATGATTTGAAAAACTGATTTGCATCTCCCCTCATACCTGATAATAATTCCTGTGAATTCCCTTGAGGCAAATCTTCAGTGTATTACATAACCCATGTTGTTATGACATTCGGAAAGACTGCCGTGTACATTAAAACATTTCCATTAAGGAAGCCAATGTGGGATGAAAAAATGATAATATTTATTTCTGATTTGAATCCATACACTGCGGTACACATGCAAAATAGCACAATTTCTCAAGCTCAGAAAGGATGAATCAAAAAACATAAGATTGTACCAACCACGTCCACAGGCTACAATGAGTTCGCACCAGAATCAACCAGCCACACTTTATGATTCAGTCTCCCTCCGTCAGTTGATTTTTACCCTTGGGTTGGCAAGGACCATCCTTTCCAGCTTGTTCTACTCTACACATGAAACTTTCCAATACGTGCAGACACACCTCTGCCTGTGGTGCACCATACCCAGAATCAGTCCATTAGTGTTGTAATCCTTTCAACCATAGCGATTGTTAGTATGAATTGATTGGCTTGTGTTAGACGACAGTTCATTAACATGAAAATTACTTTCCTGGATAGAAAATCATTATCATTGCAATGTCATGCTATCCCCAATCCTACAATAAGTTAAGTAAAATATACAAAATAAGCTCATTAATGAGCTAACAGTAAAATCGAATTATTTGGAGGCTCTACGAGTGCCATATTTGAGTGTGTACAGTTTGAAAACCTGATGAGCGTGTAGATTTCCACTCAGCTTGTACGCCACCACCATTCCCAAAACCCACTAAAACCAGGGAACACACATTTCAAATGGAAGAACCAAGAAAAGGAAATCCCTTCCCTGGAACAAGATACAAACAAAAATCAGCCAATTCCTCTTCCCTTCCTCACCCTCAGACCATCACACGTCCAATGGCGACGGGTGAGAAGAAGAAAAGCACAGCAGATGACAAGATGCTTGCCACCCATGAATCAGGTCAGGGATGATGCCAAGGAGAAGAATGCTGCAAGGACAGTTTGGCAGGTGCTGACAGGAATAGTTTCATGTGCTCACTGATGCCTGGCACTTTTTGAAATGGTGGGCAGGCAAGCAGAACAGCAATGCTAGCAATGCCTCGATAGAGATACAGGGCAGTACCGCATCATCCTACATATCCTGGTATGGTCATAAAGCAGTCAGACAGGGTAAAGCAACAAGACGCTTAGGGCCTGATTTACAAAAACATGGTTGCGAATAGGAAAGTCCCATTGAAAACATTTTGTAAATCAGGCCCTTGGTGCATTATGTGAGAAGTAGGGCTAACGAACCGCAGGGATAATACAAAAACAATGACAAGCTGTAAATGCCAGCCATTGATAAACATTGCAAACAAGAATAGAAAAGACAATAGTGATGCAACGTACAGATATTAAAAGGAGATATAGGAATGGGGATACATTATAACCAAGATACAAATGTACACTCAACATTGCTGAGACAAGGATCTGTGGAAACAAACACACAATGGAGCCAAAGGATTCAGCCCTTGCCTAATTAATAAATATAAAGGAAGAATATAAAATAGTAAGAAAGGCAATAGACACACGAATTGGGGCCTTCTTTGTAAAGAGTAAGGTGAAGGTAAAAAGTGTTCTTAAAGATTTTTTAAAAGTGACATATAACAGCAACCATGTTAGGATAACTGCGTGCTACATGATGGATAGCACACATTAACACCTGCATAGACCTATTCCCTACATTGCCAGTAGAAGTAGAGAAGGTGAATCATATGACAGTGAACAATGAACAGTGAACAATATTTCAAATAAAAGAAAAACAGGTGAAAACATGGATAGCCTAGTGTTTCAAATGTAACATCCTTTAAGGGAGTGGTGCAGTCAAAAGGCGCATTTCGCACAAACAGTTCATGAAAAAAATACATAATTAAAGCAGAAATCAATTACACAGATGTACACATATAACGGGGTATGCACATTATTAGAATGTTGTTAGAAACCATGAGAATATTGACACAGTTAAACACACACACACACACACATATATATATATATATATATATATATATATATATATATATATATATATATATATATATATATATATATAATATATTATACTCCTATAGCAAATCAAGTTAATAAGGACTGTAAACTATTGAGTGTGTCTTTAGGACCCTTCCCAACCATACTAGCTACCTTCCATGAGAAAATAGAAACCGTGGAAAATGATCTCATAAGGGAAATAACGATGCCTGGGCTAGCAGGAGACAGGGTGCCTGATGACATGAGATCCTCAAAATTAAAAAAAATGGAAGATACGCATGGATTCCCAAAAACATAACCAAACCAGACGCATGCAGTAAGGATAGGACAACTGAGGCCACACAAAAAACAAAAAAACACGGAATCTCTGATTTCTTCAGACTTATAAAGTAAAGAAAATACGGCAAGAAACAAATAAAAAGTGATAGTGATGCAAATGAAATGAGACTAAAACTAAAAATGACACTGGAAATGCTTTGGAATAATATTAGCTACTGATATAATTCTGGGCAACCTTTATAATATTTCAGCCCATCTGCGCTTTTACCAAAGATGACAAGCCAAATGAAAAACCTTAGGGTCTAATTCATGAAACTTTTAGCGCGGTACAAAGTGATTTTGCCCTGCCAACAACATTCATGATTCACAGAGTGGTGCAAAGTGTATTTTTGCAGTGTAAAGTGATCTTGTACTGGTGCAAAGTCACTTTGCACTGCGCTAAAGGTTCCATGAATTAGGCCGTTTATCTCTTACATTTGTGAAAGCTTTGTCTGTGATTAAGTTAGTCACAGGGGAGCAACACAAAAAAAGTAATACAACAAATAATGGTAGAATATGAATGGCTATGGGACAATCTTGAGGGATAAAGGATGCAAACTATAGACTTTTGAAAATCTCACAGAAGAAAAGTATTACGAGTACGGCAATCGAGAAATAAGGGTGCCGGTAGCAGTATACCACCACCTTTTCCAGACCGTAGTACTAAGGAAATGCCGGTAGGGGCCACAGATCCACCAGCAGTCCTGACCTGCCAGGAAATCAGGACCCTACCAGCATGTCTCTCACTGAAGCACCGGCACCATTAGCAACGGTGCCATTGCTTTGCTGTCCCCATTCCCATGGAGTCCTATGGGGATTTACTATTCCGCCACCACTTGTGATATCCTGGTGGCACCCGGATATCAGGGGGCGGATTCAGTGTTACAAGGTTGGTGCAACCCGCCAGTAGCACCGGTGGGTTACCGCCAACATCATTGTTCTTCAACCACATAGATAAGATATATACCAGAGAAGGTGAATAACCAGAGCACCAAAGGGAACGTCATTAAGAGTGTTGTCTCACACATGAACAGAAGAAATCATATATCATATTATGTGATCATATATGCTGGTGTATATAGAGCCCACAGTAGCTCCAGGCGGAATCCTGGTGCTAAGGTACGGAACTTTAATTATTCATTGATTGACCCATGGGATCCAAGGGCTGAAACGGGCAAAAAAAATAAAAATAAAATAACATTCTGTCCTTCTATTTCAGGCGTGAAAAAGAGATCTTTTCTGAAAACAATTGGAATAGAAGTCTAGAGATAGGATGTCTGATAACTGAACTAACTGCCCACGTCTGTAGTGTCTGGCCTTTTTGTCCAATCATCTGAAGGCCAGAAGTAGATCACACCATTATAAATTGAGTGAACTGATGGAGTTTGCTACAACTGGAGGTTGGTTCTATTATAAGCTCTATATGCAGTACATACAATTGAGAATGCGATGTAGATGTAGACCAGGAGCCAATGCGAGCCTCGAAGGACAGGTGTGATAGAGTCTGATGTCATTGTAATCACTGATGTACAACTCCATGCAGCTGAGATGAAGACCATTCTCATAGTGAGTTCTGGAAAATAATAATGCCAATAAGGCAGAAATCTGTATTTATGTTCGAAAAATGGTTGCATTTATTTTAAAGAACTATGTTGCAAAATATGTGTTTGAACCATTGCAGTAACCTTAATATCATGGATAGTATGCAGTTGACAATTACACTAAGTTTTCTAACCTGTGTAGCAGGATTAGACAATTGCCTAGTTCCACAGACCCGAGAGATGTCTGCCATAGTCTGGGGTGAAGGCTGAAAATTACACTCTGATTTAGTTGGATTTCGCTTTAAGAGATTACCCCTCACCCATCTTTATATTGCAAGTGGGCAGGCGGGGAGAGAAGAGGAGTACCCTTTAACGAGTAGCTGACAACATCATCATAATTGTAAAAGTAAACACCATGAAGCCTGATCAGCCTTAGTAGGGGAATGAAGTATACATAATCAGGAGTAGGGAAAGGGCCGAGCCCTGTGGGACTCCACAAGTCAAAGAGAGAAATTCAGATTTAAAAGGTAGAAAAAGATAGCTGAGGCTCATTCCTTTAAATTTAATGTAATCAATTGCAGGGCAAGGCACTCTTGACAATATATGTTCCAGCTTGTGCCTTAGAATATTATGTTCAACAGTATCCAAGTCCACAGACCAATCCATGAGGGCCAGAGCTGTCATACCCCCGCCCCCTGATTCGGCATGGATTTGACGGTCTTCGAGAACTTAGAGCAAATCAGATTATTCTACAAGAGTAAAGGGTCCAACATGTTATGAGTCTTAATTAAAATAATGTGAAGAGAAGAAAATCCCAGTTGTGGTCCTCAATAAAAGCCTGCAAGGAGGAAGGACATCTTAAACTACCCGTTTGCCATGCAAATAGACCTAGCATTAATTTAGGAGCCACATCTGGAAACCGGGAATCAGAACATGAAAGAGACTAGGTAAGGTTACCATTAGCACAGAAAATTCAGTTTACACTCAAAACACAGCAAAAGCAGATGTTCAAACTGGAATATGGCGAATATTGAGGCGGGTATGTACACTAATTATAGGAGAGAGACATTTGGCAGCTGGTCTAGGCTTCAACAGAAGGGGATTGATGTGGTAAATATATGCTGAGACACACTAATGGACAAAATACCACACAGCCAGCTAGTCCCCCATTGAGGCAGAATTGTATATAATGGCCACAAATCTTCTGATTATGATGGCACATTGAGATATCCTGACCATACAGTGATTACAATACAGGACGAAACATTTATGTATTATCATTGCAGTACATGTTATCTATGCCCCGTGCTTTTCGTTTGGCAAATTAGCTCAGTATTATACACTTTTTACATGGTACGCTTTGGCTAGGACAACGTGAGGCTTAGTGCTACACTGAGTACACCAAATGTTGTCACTGACAGTTCAGAAGCACCAAGCTCCGCACTCCATATATCATTAAATAAACAGACCACGCATGCCTTCCACATTAATGCTCTCCGGCATTTTATCTTGAATTATCAAAACAGAATAAAACAATCGTAAAGAACATTTGCCAGAAATAGGAAAAACAATGATCTAAACGCATCTTAGCACAATGCAGTTTTATGCAGGTTACGCAAGTTATGCAGTTAGCAAATGCATGACCTGATAGTGCTTTTATGATCATTGTACATTGGCATAGACTTTCTTTATTTGCCACCGAGACAATAGTTCCCCTTCCGCACCCAGCAACCCTGGCTTCTATTTTAGAAAACTTGGCAGAGCAGAAGCATTTTTATATGCAACTTTGAAATAAAACTGATACTTTGCCAAGCTTAAATTTCCCAATTTCCAACAAATGACTATCTGCACAAAGAAAATGAAAACATCTATGCTCTGGTGCATGAAAATGAGATTTTTGTTCCCCTTGTGCCTAATCTGGCACTTCACTAATTAGAAAAATATTACCTCTAAATAGATAGTTCTCTTTTATTTTCTATACAAAGATTTCGGCAGCACTTTGTCTGCATAGCCCGCAGAAAAATGTCTTCTATGAAAAAAGCTGTCTCTCCATTGCCCGCACTCAACCGTCTCCCTCCGTCCTGCACTGTCACCGGCTCAGCTATCGCTTCCCACACAGACTGCAGCTACCAGTCCCAGCCAGCCAGCACGCCATCTCGCTCAATTTTTCCTTTTTTTTGTTCCTTCTTCTCGCATTCAGTCTTTTTTCTCCTGATCTTTCTATCTCCAGTCCCAGTCACTCCTCCTTCTCTGTCTTTTAAGCCCTATTTTGCTTCTGTCCTCCTACCTATATTTTTCTACACAATCCATATCATTTTAAAATCTACTTCCCTGCCTTCTGTTGTGATGACATCAACCAAAACTGCCGCAAACACCCTAGTAATTTTCCAAACTCTTTCTGCTTCTTCACCGTGACCTCTATACAGCCATCTTCTCCAGGCCAGATACATGTGCAACATATCGCATCCTTGATACATTCCTGTTTACACAAAGAGTTGTTTTTTTCAGTGAACGTTCTGCCGTTTTCCACTTCCCCCAAAGCACATTGTAGTTCAGCTTTCAATGTGTACATTCATTTTCTAGGCCAATGTTGCAGTGCAAGTTCATACACCCCACAGCCTGCAGCTAGGGTATGGCCTAAATAACCCCCTTATAATTACTAATAGCCACTAGTATTTGTTTTGGTACGTTAAATGTTTAGTCAGATTAGTATTCAGTAATGTTAATTGTTAGTAGCCTACACTAACCTGCGCTGAGCTAACTCCCAAATCATGCCTCACATCTATACTAAATCACAAATCTAGCATGACATCTGCACCATGTTTGCATAGTGCACCTTACCACAATTGAAGTCAGTTGCACTTCTACAATTAGTGCATGTTTGAAATGTGTACACTAATTATCCCTACAATATATATTTTTGTATTTATTATTTTATTTTATATGCAGGGAGGAACAAGGCTTTTTTGATCAGAAAAAAAACGTACAATAGATAAGAAATCATATTTGAAGGAAAGAAGTGAGCGTCTTACAATCAGGTAAGTTCGAGTGACATTCAGACCAGGTTGTAGAGGGGTTTACATAAAACAGTCACCAGGGACAATACATCGATGGACCTATATACATTAAGTACAACCAACATTAGACATTTTTCTGTGCAGGTAGGTGATAGAGTCATCTCTGTTAGGGATGTGACCATGATGAAGTGCTAGAATGGGGGCAGAGAAAGTGAGGGACATATACAGGTTAGAGGCGAGGGGACACTGTTAGCTAGAAGGCAGAGGAAAGGTAGGTTATGAGAGTAACTTGAAGGCAAGGAGGTAGGCTTTTAGTTTAGTTTTGAACAAATCCATGTGGACTGTTTCTTGGATGTCCCGGAGAAGAGAATTCCATGCAACTGGGTCAAGAAGAGAGAGAAAGAGCAGAAGCAAGAGGAAGCACAGGGATAGCAACATGCCACAAGTGTAGTCGGGGAGGCTTGTAGAGTTGGATAGAGGAGGATAGATACAGTGGTGTCTTATAGTGGATAGATATGTGAACCAGGAGAAGGCATTTAAATCTGGCTCTGTTTTGCATCATCAGCCATCCAGCCTGGTGACGGTATGAGGAAGAAGGTGTGAAGTGAGGGAGTTCAAAGACAGTTCTAGTAGTGAAGTTACTTATCTTGATCAGAGGACGGAACACATAGTTGGGGAGACCAAAGAGGATGGTGGAACAATAGTCCACTTTAGAGAAGACAAAAGAGGTTAAGAGATGCTTGGCAGCGTTGAAAGGAAGGTGGTGTTTGGTTTTCTTAATATTTAGAAGGCTGAGGCGAGCCACCATTGCAGTTTTTGAAGATGAAAATAGAGAAGGTGTGAGAATGGTCATAGGTGAGTAGAGGAGTGTGTCAGGTAGGAACTGGATAAGCAAGGGAAGAGATGAGAGAGAGTATTTGGCAGAGAAGAAAAGCACCTTAGTTTTGTTTGAGTTTCGCATCTGAGAGTGTGAAGCCATCAACTTTTTGATGGCAGAGAGACATTTGGAGATTTTGATAGCGAGATCAGAGTAGAGCTCAGAAAAAGAGAAGAAGATTTGGGTGTCGTCCATGAAGAGTTTGTATAAGAACCCAAAGGAGGAAATTAGTGCCCTGAGAGCAGAGGTGTAGAGTGTAAAGGGGAGAGGACCCAAGACAGAGCCTTGTGGAACATCAACAGTTACAGGAGTGAGTTGAGTGGTGTTTCTCATAGGATCCCATGGGGATTTCCAATTTTGACAATTTTAACTATTTCCCAGTAGAAAGTTGGAGGATTTACCTCCTGCATGATGCTGGAGCTAAATCCCCAACTCCAAGGGCAAACTTGGAATATGGAGCCACTATTTTACCGCTCGACATATTTGTAATGAGGGCCTTAGTAGTTCAAGTGCAGGGGGGGGGCAGAAAAGCATTCACAAATTTATAACATTTTCAGTGACTCATCCAATCAAGTTTAGTATAAGGCCTCCAGGGAGGTCAGAACTTCAACCTAAATTTGTGTTTTAAAACAGAATTCACATTCTGCTCACTCCTACCTCTTTGTTGAGGGATATATCCTGATATATATATATATATATACGGTAAACCACCATCAACCAACATGAGAATGGATCACCACTTAAAATCTGAATTTCAATATTTTTGATTCCTGAGGAACCTCGCAAGTGATGAAAAGCAAGAGTCAACTCATAATGCTTAATTGATCACGTTACAAATACATTATTTTTTCCCCATCACCCTCATTTTGTATTTTCTCTGGGATGTCATTGTTTAAAAATCCACGCAAAGGTTTACTTGTGTGTATTTTCTTTGCCAAAAGTTCCCATCAGCTCCAGACTTTGCCATAAACCCAAGAATATTGCACCACCGACATGTTTCTTTTAAGTGCTTCATTGTGGGGCAAAGGTCTGGAGGTGGATAATTCAATTTCTTAACATATGATTACAGCAGTCACTGCCAAGTTTCAGCCACAGGGTGCATTGAATTATGCGCAGACCTGTGTCTTATCGGCACACCTCAAAATGTTCCTCTGTCAAAAGGCAGCTTTCCACTTTCAGAATACGGTGCACCTCTCTTGATGGCAGAGTTTCACAAAGTGGTGTAAGTCAAAAACCAGTACCTAAAGGGATAAACGCCAACACGCTGCTCTTTCTAGCAATGCACGATGTAAATGTGCCATAATCAAAATCTGGCAGTGTTTAGAAGTGGCAGTGTGCTGCATTCAAGAGATGTCTTTCAAATACCTTTCAAATACCTTAATGTAATGTAAATATTCCAAATGCTCTCTATTTGTAAAAGACAATTTAAAAATGTATTTAGAAATTGAAATAGCTTGTAGTTGGAGTTCCACGAGCCAAAACTCTTGACAATGGCTCCAGCCTGTCTTTCTAAGAATGGCACCATTGACAGACAACAATACTCTAAACACAATCATCTGCATGCCTATTACACAGAGTGTACTGTAGGAAGATATGCTTGTCCCTCCCACTTTATTATTTTCTTTTATTGGAATTCCAACTAAGGCATCTTCTCACCTAGGACTCTGACACTGAAGTTTGCACTGTATTTGTCATGAGCCATCGTCTGCATCCCTTCTGGACTTCCTGGTACCTGACCCATAGGGGATTGAATACAGTGATACTTCCAACATGGCCGCTTGAAACGGAATGCTGCTGGCCAGTCTCTACGCTCCACGCTGTATGCTCTACAAAACAGACACGCCGCCGCGGCTCTGCACGTCTCAACGCTAACGCTTGCTGTAGTCGGACGTGTGTTGCCGCAGTTCGCTCGGGGCTCTCTTCTGATTCCTGGTTCCCAGTTTCTTGAATCCCCCTTCCTTCCTCCCATTCCTCTACCTTACATCTGATCTTCCCGGATTTTCTTCCGCGCTCGGGTCACGGCGTTCCGTGCCTCCGAGTGCGAACATCATTCCTTCCTGGTATCCACCCTGGACTTCTGAACGTTCCCGGAAAGTGGATAGCGAACCTCACGCTGGAATCCGAGGACCAGCGCTCGTGTTTGTACAAATCCCGGACCGTGAGAAAGAAGACATCACAGAAGGTCGCAAGAAAATAACAAAAGCAGGGGAGAAGGGGAGAGACTTGTGACGGATTGAGATGACTAAAAACGATACAGATACAGAGATGGAAGCCGCTGTTCAAGACCTCATGCGAGGCATGCAGGAACTAACCACGGAGGTACAGAACCTTAAGGCTGAGAATGCTGCATTAAAACAGCTAGTTTTGTCACGTGACTATGCAACTAAGGAAAGCGTGTTATTGGGAGGAGTAGTGGACAAATATGATGGTTCTTCAAAGACTCTCCGTGCTTTACTTGATTCATGTTTAGTGCACTTCACCTTCAAGCCCTACTACTTTTCCACTCCCAGAGCAAAGGTGGGCTTTATGATCTCAAACCTCACTGGAAATGCCTGGACCTGGGCAACCCCCCTATTCAATTCGGGCGACGCCCTCCTGGATGATTATGATGGGTTTGTGGAAGCTCTAAAGGCCATGTTTGATCACCCAGAACAGGTTTACAGTGCTCAAGAACAACTACTCGAATTTCAACAAGGATTTCAGGATATGCTCACCTATGTGACCCATTTTAAACAACTCATGAAGGAAGCAGATTCGTCTCAAGAAGCCAGCTTTACCCTCTTCCGAAGAGGTCTGAATGAAGAAATAACGGATGAGTTAGCTAGGGTAGCTCGCCCAAGCTCCTTCCAGGCTCTCATGGACCTTTCCTTGCAAATAGACTTCCGAATCCAAGAAAGAAGAGCGGAGAAAAAGAAGTCTAAATCGGTTTTCCAAAGGCCCACCAAAGAACACCCGTCTAGACCTGAGCCCACAGTTTCTCCAACCCCAGACCCAGATTCCATGCAACTGGGGGCCTTCCGTGGACCCATTACCCCAGAAGAAAGGATGCAACGGATTCACACTGGTGTGTGCATGTATTGTGCCTCCGATAAACACCTTGTGAGAGAATTCCCTATTGCTCCTCCACAGCGTTCGGGAAACGCCAGCTCCCGATCCTAGAAGGGGCACAGTTTCGGGTGAGAGATGTTTGCTCCACATCAATTCCATCCTTGAACTCTCCTGGACAAAATAATCTTGTGGTTCTACAGGCCTTTCTATCGCCTTCCAAGAAAGAATCTTACCCCATCCTGGCATTAGTAGATTGCAGAGCCATGGGCATATTCATAGATCATGTTTAGATCACTGCTCACAACATTCCACATGAAACTCAAGGAACTATGCAACCTGTAGAGGCTATTGATGTGAGACCTCTGTCTTCAGGACCCATAACCCTTCAGATTAAACAGATGCTACTCTCTATAAACCACCATCAAGAGAGGATCAAATTTGACATTATAAAATCAGCCCATTATCCAATGGTTCTAGGAATGCCCTGGTTACAAAATCATAACCCCTACATCAATTGGGCAGCATGATCCTTGTTCCTTTGTTCTGAACACTGTATGTCTCACTGCTTATCCCTAGATTCCTTACCAAAGTCTTCTGAAGACTCGCAAGAGAGTCAGCAAAATCCAGTCACCCTCTCTAACATCATCCAGATTCCCAGGGCCTACCAGGGCTTCACTGATGTGTTTTTGATCGCTATAGTTCAAGCTCTCCCTCCTCACAGACCAGAGGATTGCGCCATCGATACTCAACCTTCAGCAGTGATTCCTTTTGGGAGGATGTTTATTTTATAAGAACCTGAAAAAAGGGCCCTCTGGGAATACCTGGATACTAACCTGGAAAATGGCACCATACCACCATCTAAATCCCCAGCGGGAGCTTCGTTGTTTTTTGTTCTCAAGAAAGACACCAAGGAGCTCAGACCATGTCTAGATTACCGTGGCCTTAACCAGTGCACTCTCAAGGACCGCTACCCATTGCCTCTCATCTCGGATCTCCTGGAAGCAGTCAGAGGTGCAGTAGTCTTCACAAAACTAGACATACGGGGTGCCTACCATCTTATTCGTATAAAGGAAGGTGACGAATGGAAAACAGCCTTTAGAACCCCCTTTGGCCATTTTGAATACCTGGTTATGCCCTTTGGACTTGCTAATGCCCCAGCGGTCTTTCAACGTTTTATGGACCGAGTGTTCTCTGATATGCTGTTCATCTTCGTCATTGTATATCTGGACGACATACTGATATACTCCAAGGACCATAAAAAACATGAAGAGCACGTAAAGGCAGTCTTACAACGTCTATGTGAACATAAGCTCATGGCTAAGCCCGAGAAGTGCCTTTTCCATGTATCAACTGTTCACTACCTCGGATTCGTTCTCAGCCCGAGGGGAGTTGGAATGGACTCCTCGAAGGTAGACTCCATTTTATCCTGGCCTGTTCCAACTACTGTAAAACAAATTCAATCCTTCCTGGAGCTTGCTAATTTCTATCCGAAATTTATACCAGCTTTTTCGGAGATTGTGCATCCTATCGTTACATTGTTAAAGAAGGACACCCCCTTCCTGGGGACCTCAGCCCAAGATACGGTGTTCCAATGGGTGAAGTTGGAGTTCACACAAGCCCCCATCCTACCTCAACCCGACATTGATCATCCCTTTCTTGTTGAAACTGATGCTTCCAACTACGCCATTGGGCAGTACTAAAACAAGAATTTGGTGACAAGTTAGAACACCCCATCGCCTATCTTTCTAGCCATCCGTCAAGCCTTCACTGACTGGCGTCATCTCCTCCTGGGAGCCAAACACCCAGTACAAGTTCACACGGACCATCGGAATCTGCAAGTCCTACAATCTCTAGAATGTAGAAACAGTCATCAAGCCCACTGGGCCTTCTTTTTTGCTCAATACCAGTTTCAAATCCATCATGTCCCTGGAACACACAACATAATAGCCGATGCCTTATCCAGACGTCCTGATTACAAACCCCGTGAAGATTGGACCTTCCCAAAGATGTTTCCCCACACAATATTTGTTGCCCAAGCCCTTACCCTCCTGGAGAATATTCAAATTCAAACTCAATCCTCTGAAACCTGGAAGGAGTTTAAGAGAAATAATCAATGGAATCTCAAAACAAAGGATGGATATCTATTCAAGGACAATCGGTTGGTCATTCCCACTCCTGGACTGAGACAAAAGATCACAAGCCTATGTCATGATACCTTTCATTCAGGACACCGTGGCATCACCAACACCCTCCATCTAATACAAAGACAGTTTTGGTGGTCGAAGATGAAGGATGATATCAGGATCCATATCCAGACATGTACAGTCTGCAATCAGAACAAACATGATAATAAGAAACCGGCAGGTCTCCTGCTCCAACCAGCAATACCAACAAGACCCTGGGAAATCATCGCCCCGGATTCTATCGTGGAACTACCATCTTCCAGGGGCTACACAACTATCATGGTTACTATTGATTTGTTTACTCATATGGCTCATTTTACACCTTTATACAAACTGCCATCCTCATCTGAACTTGCCGGAATCTTCCTGGAACACATATTCCGGCTACATGGCCTACCCTCCAAGATCATTTCAGACCGAGGATCCCAGTACATATCTCAGTTCTGGAAGCAATTATGTTGTATACTGGGAATCCAACGTGCCTTGTCTTCAGGTTATCACCCACAGACCAATTGAGCCACTGAATGTGTAAACCAGACTCTGGAACAATACCTTTGTTGCTTCGCTACCAAGTTCTAAGATGATTGGTCACTCTTAATAGCTGTGGCCAAATTCGCTTATAATAATTTGGATCATTCAGCTATAAAAACCAGTCCTTTCTTCTGTAGTCGAGGATTTCATCCTTCAGTTCTACCCTCCGTTCTCCCACACCCTACCCTAGTTCCTGCGGTAGATTCCTGGATTGAAACCCTTATTACCGTACACAAAGAAGCAAAGGAACACTTAGAAAAGGGCCGAAGAGACGTTAAACATTATGCTGACTCCAAAAGAAGACCTGGACCTTCCTTCTCAGTAGGCGACAAAGTCTGGTTATCCTCGAAGCTCCTTCCTCGACATCTGCACCCAAATAAATTGGCTCCCAGGTATTACGGGCCCTTTTCTATACAAGAAATCGTCAATCCAGTGGCCTTTCGACTCCGACTACCAGAATCATGGAAAAGGATCCATCCATTCTTCCACACCTCACTGTTAAAACCATATCTTCAGTCATCTCGAACAGCTCCAAGATCTACCCCAGTGAATGTCAATGACCAACTTGAATACAAGGTTTCCAGAATCTGTGACTGTAGGTACCGACGTGGTCAACTACAGTATTTGGTCGAATGGAAAGGATACCCTTCCAGTGAGCGCACCTGGGAACCCATGTCAAAAATGAATGCCCCCAGGCTGGTTCGAAGATACCATCTTATCCATCCAGGCAAGCCTGGAGGAGCTGGGTTTCAGAGGAGGCATACTGTCATGAACCTTCGTCTGCGTCCCTTCTGGACTTCCTGGTCCCTGACCCATAGGGGATTGAATACAGTGATCCTTCCAACATGGACGCTTGAAACAGAATGCTGCTGGCCAGTCTCTATGCTCCACACTGTAAGCTCTACAAACAAGACACGCCACCGCAGCTCTGTGCGTCTCAACGCTACCGCTTGCTGTAGTCGGACGTGTGTTGCCGGAGTTCGCTCGGGGCTCTCTTCTGATTCCTGGTTCCCGGTTCCTTGAATCCACCTTCCTTCCTCCCATTCCTCTACCTCACCTCAGATCTTCCTGGATTTTCTTCCGCGCTCGGGTCACGGCGTTCTGTGCCTCCGAGTGCAAACATCATTACTTCCTGGTATCCACCTTGGACTTCTGAACGTTCCCGGAAATTGGATAGCGAACATCACGCTGGAATCCGAGGACCAGCGCTCGGGTTTGTACCAATCCCGGACCATGAGAAAGAAGACATAACAGAAGGTCGCAAGCAAACAACAAAAGCAGGTGAGAAGGGGAGAGACTTGTGACAGAATTGTTTTAGCCACTGCATGATACAAATAAATCTCACACATTCTCACCATTAAACATCTCTAAGGTTTAGCTTTCAAATCTCAGCAACAATCAATTATGTTATATTATCTCTCATATACAGTATGTCACACACAGAATTCAGCTGATTTGAAATAGCCATTTAGATCTATGCATACACACCATCATTTAATCTAGCATGGAAATCCCAATATGAGCAATTTATTATGGTTACTCCAGTCACGAGTTAATGTGCCAAATTAGTCAACCTACGAAAAATATGTTCTGCTTTAGAAGCTCTGTATCCATATTCTCTTCCCGGCCCACTCCACCTCTTATTGGTCAACCCTGGGTGCCAGAAGGTCAGTGAAACACTGTTGAGGTCAAATCAGACACTTTGCTAATCTGCAATGCCAGGAGATTTATATTGCAATTATATAACTTACTATTCAAAATGGGCCTCTGCCTCCTTGTGCTCTCTCTCCTTGGACTTGTCTAGGACAGCTTACTCCTGACCTTGGTCACTGGATTTTTCCTCCCCAGAACAGGACTTTCGTCTCCCACACTCTTACTACCATAGAGGGCTTTTTAAAAAATCACTCTCCTCAGGATGAAGCTCAAGCCATGTTTGTAGTATTTGTTTACAGTCTTCAAAATCAATCCCCAAGACCTGGTCTCCGAATTTCCAGCCACAGCTGTCAGATGGCCCACACTCCTTCTCTCCTGTAGTATGATTCATAGCGCTTCACTGAATGTGATAGCCATCCCTATGTTGCTAGCATAACATATGGGTATGCAAATGAAGACAGGCTGCAGGTTTAAAAGTACACCAGAATATATATATATATTTTTTATTTTTTTCTTACTTGAAATGCCTCATTCACAGGAGACTACATTAGCTATCTAATTGACTGACTTAATTAACAAATACTAATCACTAGTACTAACTCATTAACACTATAATGTGCTTTACATGTGGAAAATGAGGTAGAAATACATGTTCTGAAATTCGTTTTTCAAACGTGCACTTGGATTTTTTTTTCTTCTCTCTTTGTTCACTGTGTTTGCAGAAAGCAGAATCTGCACGCCAGGAAATTATTTTAGCTACAGTTTCTTACTGTAAAAATTGAGCTATTGTGGAAAGAAGGGTGATACGGTCTTTTTAATTTGATTGGTGCAAAGTATCTACAGTGGTTCCACGTAAGCAACAGAGGTTTGCTGGAAAAGTCTGACAGAAAAAAAGTTCAGATTACTTTTTGCTGAGCTGCTGACACGGACCATCTGAGACTGGGCTGTGAGGAGGCATTCCCAGTCTCACTTAGCACCGGCTTGAGAACTGCAGATAACTGCATGTTCTCGCTGTGCACTTCAAGCTTTCAAGATTATGAAGAAAACCCTGGGCCCATTCCTCGAAGGCGAGCAAAGGGAGGTTGCGTGGGCGACAGAAAATTGGTTATTATCCAAGTGAATTGAGGTTATTGTGTGCTGTACGGATGACCTTCTATAAATATCAGGCAGGGAGAGTAGCCAAGGGAATCCCCTGTGTTTAATTGACAAAGTGAAGTTTGTTCTGTCACTGTCATTTTTTTCTTCTTCTTGTTACAAATAATGCGGAGTGAATTTCGTCTTGTTGCTGTATTTTTTTTTCTCTTCTGTTTATTATAGATAATGCGGCAGTAAAGAGGGTAAGATGTTATTTTAAAATGCAACTGTTTATAATACAAATGATATGTACACAAATCGTGTAGAGTGTTTTTGCTTTTGTCTTTTCTTGGTGCATTTAGAATAATATCTCGGAAAAGGGGGAAGATTTTTAGGTAATACATGTGTCATGTTTCCCATGCAGATGGAATAATAGCACTAGCACTGATAAATAACTGTGTGCGTGTGTCCACTCAGTGCATGGTGTCTGAGTGGAATTTAATAAAATAGACATTGCTGGGGGTCCATGAACCAGCAAAGAGGCCTATGGAATCATAGTTCACTAATGTATATAAATTAGTGATAATACCACAGGTTATTGAGAATGCTACATGTGAAACTGTGGTGTTTCTGAATGTAGGTCTGAGGCCTCTATAGATCACAAGAACAGTCTAAGAATAAGAAGGGTTTTGTGTATATTGGGGCCACAAATAAAACAGAAACATTATGCTCACTACTAAGCCACCGACAATAATGTATACCACTAAATCATTCCATATGATGCAATAAGGATTGGTAACTGAAAGGAAATAAGGCCAAACCCAATCTAAATGCAAGGAGTAGTCATCACCAAATTACCATTATTTTTGGAGGTAAGAAAATACTGCCAGACCCCAAATCTACACAAAATATCCAACACTCCACATCAAACTCCTCTCTCTCTTCTCTTGTATCCCTTACATTTTTTTCTTTCACTCTTTCCTTGAATTTCAACTCTCTACACCTCTATCCGCCCATCTATACATTCATCTTTATCTTAGTCCAACCCCATCTATGTGATGTTACTCAAACCATGTGCTAATTTCTGGTAGCACCTCCCTTTCCCTATCTTTCCAGTTTTCCTCACAATGCTGTGCTGAAAAGTGGAGACTTTTGTAGCCTAACAGATTGAGTCTTTGAACTTTGTAAGCCAAATTTCATAACAGTTCGGTACATTTGTCAAATTCTGGATACCCTTATTATTGGGTTTATTTGGAGTTTGGCTGAGCCCATTTTCCCATAATTACTCACATAGATAAACAAAGTATGCTATAAGAACCTAAGGTTTGATTTCCTTGTGGCACACTTGACACATTAAACTATTTTCATCTTTTTTGGAGCTATGTAAAGTAGAACTAATCTGAAAAAAATATCAGACATTCAGGAATGCGCTGCTGCTTGGCACTCAATTTCCCCATCTTAATCTCCCATCCCTGAAGTAGCTACTGTTCTCTCTCCCAATCCATGTCCATTCAGTGTTAAGATGTAGTGGGACGTAGAGCTCTTTTTGTATTTGACCGTATGTGTTATGACCGCGAATCAGGGGTGTTGCTAGGTGTGGAAAAGATCAGGGGCTAAGCTAATGTCGGGACTGGCGGGACTCGGGGCTGGCTAGCATTTTGGTTGTAGCACATGAGCTTCTATCCTGGACTACAACCCAAAGACCCGGGGCTATAGGCCCCTCAGCCCCCCCTAGCAATGCCTCTGCTGTGAAAGATCGCTTTCATTTTATTTTATAAGTTTGTTAACTTTGGGGTTATTTTAAATTAAAGGGCAATTTCATGCAGGGGACTACAAAAACTGACACTTATGTGTTGCTGGTCCACTGCATGGAATTTGAAAGACTCCTGAAACGCTGTGTAAAAGGAAAGTGTAAATGAAGGCAACATCTCCTTTATGGTTCACGTTTTTACACTTTGCTTTGGGAGAATTAAAATATTGCCTTCAAACATGCTTTGCAGGCAGCATTTTACAATGGTTCCCAGGTGCTAATGAGAGGTGTATTCTATTGTAATCTAGTTGTTTACACCTGTATAAAAAATCTCCTCCCGTGATCCCAGGAAGAAATCAAAGTGGAGATGCTATGTCCCTCCTACGCCTCACTCAGGGTAGCAACAAAATAAGCTGTAGAGGAAAATAAAAGCGTTAAGTCCACTTTTATTTTCCCTTTGGCTCATTAGAAAATGAGCACCACGAATTGATTGCTTGTCGTCAATTTTCACAAACTATCTCGACCTGGAGGTGCTGGATGTGCAGATGAGCACGTTTGAACATATTCCTCCCCCCCACACCAGAAACATGTGCTCTTCCCCCACCGTTGATTTCCATTTGAGGGTGCCCCTAAAGTTGGAGGATCAGATAGAGGACCATTCATTGGGTGATGACACTCAATTTAGCATGCAGCCATTGTTTACAATTACAGAAAATGGTTGGGGCAAGAGACTGAGATCCAATGCGCTCGTCAGAGGATAACCCTGTAATCAAAGTTTTAAAGGGGGGTTATTGCAACAGTAATCCCCAATAGTAAATGTCAGCTGCGGGTGGTGGTGTCTGGTGGACCCTTCGCTCCAAGAGTCCCTAAATATGACAGATCAAATGGATGCACAACCACACTGCGCTCATTACAAATTGTTTTAATCACAACAAAGAACCACTAATACATGTTTCGACCACAGACTTTTTCCAGGCTGTAAGTAGATACGATCAAAAGAGTCCTGATATGCCCAGGAGGTTATCTGTGTACAGAATGCTAGAAAATTAGGGTGAGAGATCTGTAGACAGCTATCTGGTTTGGAGAGACTTACTCGGTTGTGTTTAAGCTCGGCAGGGTGCGGGCTTAATGTCACCTCCATGTATTTCAAAAAAGCCATGCTAAAGGCAGTGCACTTACATCGAGTGCGAGAGGCTGGCTGAGTTGTTTTGAGTGCAGCAAGGAGAAGGCTCTCGGCAGCCGCCAGTTAAATACAAAGCGGTGTATTCATTGTAGCAGTGGTGGGCATAGAACATGGTGAAAAGACTGCTAGAGACAAGCGAGTGAAGTGCCTCCCAGGTTGGAACAACACATAACGAGCAGGTAGGAAGTAAGTGGGTCCCAATCCTTGTCGAAGCGGAAACAAATGGAGAAAAAAGCAAAGGCGAAACTTACCAGCGCGCAATGGATGCTGCTGTACTCCTCGAGGCAAAAGTTGCTGTGGAGGGCATTACAGTGCAAACATTAAAAGCACACCCACAGTAATGGATCCAGCCAATGGGGTGAGGGGTGTGTACATGTGTGAGCACGTCGCTCTCGGGTGAGAGAGGCGGCCCCTTTGATAGGTTGAAAAGTCACCAATGAACTAGCTACCAAACGTACGTGATAAATTCGAAAGTGAAACTGTACGTGTGTGGCTAGAGAGCATAAGAGAAAAGGAGAGCAGCGGTTGGCGGTGAAAACAACACGTGAGCCAATGGGCAGCTGCATTGGAGAAATGGTGGCCAGTAGCTGGCGGTGAAAACAACACGAGAGCCCCGACAGAATGTATGTTTACATGCCCTTGGTGGCTTAACTGAAATAGGGGGCTGTGCTGCGCATGAATGGGGGCGGTTGGTTCCGACAAGGGGCAGCTGTTAACAATGGAGTAATGCAAGACGGGTAATTAATAAACACATAGAGGATAGGCTATACTGACTAGTAACCTAACCATATGCAGTGTAGGAAGAGGAAGACACATGGTGGGACGGCTGTTAGTGCCAAGTGTCTAGATATTTGCCAAGTCCATATGATGATTGATAGAGGAACCACAATTGACATCAAGGGAATACGTCATGTGCACACAGTGGCTAAATGGCCGATGGCCGCAGTCTAACAATGATGTTACAGTTAGTGATGCCAGGTGCATAGTGACTGAGAACAAAGCATAACAAGTGGTACAGTGACTGGTTCAACTTGTATTGCATCAAGACTCCGGATGGTGTTCCAGCTAGTGGGGTCATGTATAAAGCTAAATAAAACTAAATCCAATGTACTTATGAAGGTGGAACAGGTAGACTACAAAGCCAGACTTTCGTGTTGCGGGGAAATACCCATACAACGAAAGTGGATGGGTGATGCACGGGTGCAGCCTTCCATAATCTAACATGCTTGATCCAACATTCGTGAGTATCGGGTATCATAACCAGGCTGGCTGTGTCTGAGTCTGGGTGTGAGAGAAAAGCTGTCCAGAGTGTAGACATCATCTATCCCCCAAGGCCAAGTGTTCGAGATGATCAATCCCAGAAATGTTTCCACTCTACTGTGATGTTCAAGCCAGTTTTCACTGTGTCCAGTCTATGGACCCATTTTTGTTCCAGCCTAGTGAGGGCCAAATTGATGTCTCCTCCTCATTTCTGTTATGATGATATGATATGGCATTTGTAACGCGCCTATACACAAGTGTTTCAAGGCGCGACGAGGTAGGGAGGGGGGAACAAAGGGAAGACAGACAACGATCCTACTAGGCCAGATGTCATTCAGATCGCGCAAGTGCATGGGTGGAGGGGAAGGGAAAAGTGCAAGGGGAAAGGGAGAGGAGAAAGTGCAGTACAGGGTTAGTAGAATACAAGATAAATAATAAGGGCCAGCTGATGGCAAGTGCAAGGTAAGTGCAGACAAGTGCTGGGAAGGGGGGTTGTAGGGATACAGAGACAGTCCCGCAGTTCAGGGGTTGCCAGGGAGGCAGTGCAAGGGGAGAGTGGCTGGGCCAAGGACTGAGATCGGTGAGAGTGGCCCAGTTGCAGATTCAGTGCAGTTTCAGTAATTTAGCAGGGGAGAGGGGGAGAGAAAGCAGAAGCAAAGAGGAAGGTTTTGAGATGCTTCCGGAACCAGAGATGGTTCTCCTCAAGTTTCAGGGAGGCAGGCAGGCTGTTCCAGAGGGAGTTGAAGTTGAAGTTGCTGCAGGACAGTCCATTTGAATTGCTCGTGGGTATGTCCCTTTTTGCTGAAATGTTCGACAAGGGCTTTGTCTTGTATGGTGTTTTTGATACATGATCTGTGTTCGCTTATCCTCTGCTTGATGGGTCTGATGGTCTTCCCTATATAGATGAGGTTGCATGGACATTTTATCACGTAGATGACGTTTTTGCCCTCACAGTTAGTGTGATTTTTCATTGTGCATGTGAAGTTTTTGTTTGTGAAGGTCTTTCTTGTCTCAGTGTAACGGCATGCAACGCATTTGCCACAGCTGTAGTGACCCACCACCAACGGAAGGTTCCATAGGGTTGGCTGTAGTTTCTCTGGTTCCAGAAACGTGTGCACCAGGGTGTCTCTGAGATTCCTGTTCTTCGTGAATTCAAACAGAGGTTTTTGTCTAAGGTACCTTTGTTCTTTATCAGGTGCCAATGTTTGTTGATGGTGTTCTTTACGAGGTTACTGACGGGGTTGAAAGTGGTAACACAGACAGTCCAGTCTATAGGGTCCTTGATTCTTTTGGTCAAGCAGATCGTATGGTCGGTGTTGGCTGCCTGTTTCCGAGCCATTCTGATGGATTTCTTGGGGTAGCCCCTTTCTGCCAATCGTGTCTGTAGTTGTTTGGCGTGATGTTCAAACTTGTCTTTTTCTGTGCAGTTCCTGCGTATGCGGAGAAACTGTCCGTATGTAAGTTGTATTTCAATCCTAGGGGGTGGTAACTGGAGAAGTGAAGAAGGCTGTTCCTGTCTGTTGGTTTCCTAAAAAGTTCTGTTTTCAGTGAGTGACCGGAGCGCGATACGTGTAGGTCTAGGAAGTTCACAGCTTGGCAATCTCATTCCATGGTGAATTTTATATGGGTGTTTCTTAGGTTTAACCATGCGTGAAACTCAAACAAAAGTTCTTGGCTGCCTTCCCAAATCAAGAGAACATTGTTGATGTAGCGTAGCCATAGTAGGATGTGGTCTTTGTAGGGATTCTCGTGGTTGTATACATGGTCATCCTCGTATTGAGCCATGTATAAGTTGGCTACGTCTGGTGCAAATGTAGCCCCCATGCTGACGCCTTTGATTTGCTGGTAGATCTGATGTTCGAAGAGAAAGACATTTTCTGTCATGGCTAGGCGAATACACTCCAGGGTGAAGTTGGTGGGGGTTGAGGTGGTGTCTGTTATCCTGTTGAGGCAACTGGCTAGCGCTTCTAGTCCTTTCTGTTGAGGAATCGAGGTGTAGAGGGCCTCCACATCCATAGAGACCAGGATCGAGTTAGAGGTGAGGTCTACATTCTGCAGGACTTTGATGGTGTCGGTGCTGTCTTTGATATAAGATTTCATCTTTCCAATTAATGGTTTCATGAAATGGTCAGTGTATAGTGACAAGGGTTCTAAGAGCGAGTCACAAGCCGAGGCAATTGGTCGTCCAGGTGGTTTTGTGGCGTGTTTGTGGATTTTCGGAAGGATGTATAACGCTGGTATCCTTGGGTGGGTTTTGTTGAGGAAGTGACGTTCATCTTTGCATATCCAACCCTGGTCTTCTGCGTGTTTGGTAAGACTGAGTATCTGTTCTTGTAGTCTTGTGGTTGGATCCCTGTTCAATTTCTTATACGAGGTGGTATCTGCCAGGAGTCATAGGCATTCCTTATTGTAGTCGGTTTTATTCATACACCCAATGCCACCACCTTTGTCTGCCGGTTTGATGGTAATTGACCGGTCACGGTTGAGGTCGCCGAGGGATTTTCTTTCTTCTTTGATAAGGTTTTCCTGGTAAAAGTTATTTTGTGCTTGACCAGCGTTGATGGTAGTGGTGACTATTTTCTCAATTGTGTCGAACTCACTAGGGATAGTATGTGGTGGAGGTACAAAATTGGACTTGGGTTTGAGTCCTGTAGTGTTGTCTCGACTACTTTCGGTGTCCTGGGCGCCTGAGTCTTCAGAGTTTTGTTTGTTCGGGAGATATATCTCAAAGAAATTCTTGAGTCTGAGTGTGCGAAAAAATCTCCTGAGTTCTGCTTCTGTTTTAAAAGCGTCCGCTTTTGTAGCAGGAACGAACGATGAACCTCTTTGCAACAGCGTCTGTTTGGAGTCGTTTAACATTCTAGAGGTTAAATATAGGGATTGTTGTCACGGTTGGTTGGAATACCACTGCCTCGTCCTCATGTACTGGCCTGCTTGTTGTGGTCTCCTCTTCAGTCGGCCCCGTTGTCCTCCCTTCTGAAAAAAAGGATGTTGTGGAGGGCCAGTGGTCCTACCGCTCCCTGGTGGACTTGGGATGCTTCCACTGGATGATCCAGAGCTGCCTGAGAAATTGAGGACGTGTTTGGGTCTGTTTGTGCTGTTGTTGTTGCTGTAAATCGCTCTAGAAGGTGTCCTTGAGGTATGGGTATGTCTTCTCCTCTGCGTAATTGGCAAGGTCTTTTCTGAATTTCTGCACCTTTCTGTCTACAGTTATCTGTTTAAATTTTGCAAATTCCTCTTCCAGTTTCTCGAGTTTCTTTTTGTATTCAACGATGGTTTTGTCGTTTATGAATTTTTCCTCTAGTGTAGCAAGTTCTTCTGCTTGTTTTTTCCATTCCTACTGAGCCATGTCAAAGATGAGGATAATCCAATCCCGGCTACATTTGTTCCCAACCCCGCTGAAGTTGGTTTTAAACTTGGGGTTGTCCGTGAAAACTCAGGGGATGTTCTTAACTTGTAGCCCTTCCGGTATAATGCCCGCTTTTATATACTCGAGCATGAAGGTACCGTGCATCTCTGTGCGGATCAGTTTTTTCTTTTTTTGTTGGATGGTGTCAAGGTCATCTTTATTCGCACCTTGTGCGATGGCACCACCTTCGGCTCACAGGGCTGATGTGGTGCCCAGTAACTTTCTGAAGTATTCCTCTGTGTATGACACAACGTTTACTTTTTCCATACTATCAGGTGTGACAGTGTGGGGTTTTATTTCACACTGTTGAATTCTAGTTAGCCCTACAACCATAGGTTGTGCTAAGTCAAAAGATATATAAAGGGCGCCTGGTGGAGTACTGATATGCCCAGGAGGGTATCTGTGTACAGAATGCTAGAAAATCAGGGTGAGGGATCTGTTGACAGCTATCTGGTTTGGTTGCTATTTTATTTTGTCTTCAAAACAATTTTGCCCAGAAAATAAAAGTAAATATTTACATGACTTTTGATAAGCACGAAAGTGTACAGACAGACGTTGTTTGAACGGGAAATACAGATAAGTATTGACCTCTTGTCGAGATACAATTCCCAAAGTGATGCACAAGTATACAATACAGGTAAGTGAGAACAATGAGTTTTTACAAGGTGCTGCCCTGGACTGTAGTTGGTCCGGGGGTGCTGGACAAGAAGGTGTACACAACACTATCTATAAACACATATACAAAGCGGTTGTGTCACGGAACATCGACACTGGAGTGTTTCGGCCATGCAGGGCTGGGTAAGAGCCTGAAGTAGTGGTGGCCTTCATCAGGATTGATCGCTGATCGTGGGACTGTCCGTGTAGGTAATCTGTGGGGGAAGGGATAGCTGTGAGGATCTCGGGGAAGTCATTATCAATTGAATCATTAATAAATAATGGCTGATTGGTGCCCAGAAACACAGTGTTGTGTGTTTGTAAGAACAGCTTACCGTCTGCTACAGTTGCAGTGGGGGCGCTTGCCAACAAGTTGTGTGGGCTGACTCAGAGATGAATCAGGTCCTTCAGGCGGGAGGGTGTGGCCTGGAGCGTCTAGGAGCTGTGAAAAAGAAGGTTGACAAACCGTCATTTTCACCCTAGATCTAGACGGTGCTGGTAATGAAAGGTCTCGAGCAAATCCCCAGTGGGATTGTGCGAGTGTCGGTACAAAAATGTACAGAAAAAAGGTAACCGTGGTCGGGGTGCCAAAAGGTAAGTTCGTCCTGCCAAAACGTGCTGGTGCAGCCTTGGTGGTATAACTGCAAACATTGTCCTCGAGCTGGTGTGGGCATTGTGCCGTATTCGGAGGTTGGGTGCAAATAACTGCTGTGCTGGAGGCAGTGCCGGTTACTAGTGTTGGAGAGACTTACTTGGTTGTGTTTAATCTCGGCGGGGTGCAGGCTTAATGTCACCTCCATGTATTTCAAAAAAGCCATGCTAAAGGCAGTGCACTTACATCGAGTGTGAGAGGCTGGCTGAGTTGTCTTGACAAGGATTGGGACCCACTTACTTCCTACCTGCTCGTTATGTATTGTGGCAACCTGGGAGGCACTTCACTTGCTCGTCTCTAGCAGTCTTTTCACCACGTTCTATGCCCGCCACTGCTACAATAAATACACTGCTTTGTATTTAACTGGTGGCTGCCATGAGCCTTCTCCTTGCTGCACTCAAAACAACTCAGCCAGCCTCTCGCACTCAATGTAAGTGCACTGCCTTTAGCACAGCTTTTTTTAAATACATGGAGGTGACATTGAGCCTGCACCCCGCCGAGCTTAAACACAACCGAGTAAGTCTCTCCAACACTAGTAACCGGCACTGCCTCCAGCACAGCAGTTATTGGCACCCAACCTCCGAATACGGCACTAGCTCGTGGACAATTTTCACAGTTATACCACCAATTCTGCACCAGCACTTTTTGCCAGGACGAATTTACCTTTTGGCACCCCGACCACGGTTGCCTTTTTTTTGTACATTTTTGTACCGACACTCGCACAATACCACTGGGGATTTGCTCGAGACCTTGCATTACCAGCACCGTCTAGATCTAGGGTGAAAATGACGGTTTGTCAACCTTCTTTTTCACAGCTCCTAGATGCTCCCGGCCTTACCCTCCCGCCTGAAGGACCCGATTCATCTCTGAGTCAGCCCATACAACTTGTTGGCATGGCTGTTCATAGTCCGGCACTTCTTAAAGGACTTGCAAGCACAGTGCCCCCTCTGCAACTATAGCAGACGGTAAGCTGTTCTTACAAACACACAATACTGTGTTTTTGGGCACCAATCAGCCATTATTTATTAATGATTCAATTGATAATGACTCACCTGAGATCCTCACAGCTATCCCTTCTCCCACAGATTACCTACACGGACAGTACCACGATCAGCATTCATCCTGATGAAGGCCACCACTACTTCAGGCTCTTACCCAGCCCCGCATGGCCGAAACACTCCAGTCTAGATGTCCGTGACACAACCCCTTTGTATATGTGTTTAAAGAAAGTGTTGTGTACGCCTTCTTGTCCAGCACCCCTGGACCAACTACAGTCCAGGGCAGAACCTTGTTAAAACTCATTGTTCTCACTTACCTGTATTGTATACTTGTGCATCACTTTGTGAATTGTACCTAAACAAGAGAGACGTCGATACTTATCTGTATTTTGTGTGTTCAAACAACGCCTGTCCGTACACTTTCGTGCTTATCGAAAGTCATGTAAATATTTAATTTTATCATCTGTGGAAAATTGTTTTGGAGACAAAATAAAATAGCATCCAAACAGATAGCTGTCTACAGATCTCTCACCCTGATTTTCTAGCATTCTGTACAGTAGATTCGATCATACAAAAAAATACATGAGAGAAAGTGGTTGTTTAACATATTGTCAGTCAAGAAAGGACATGAAAATGAGATGACAATACACTAAGCACAACCACGTAACTAACAGCATAATTAGGATGCCAATGCAAATTAACCTACTTCATAAGACAAGTCCATAAGGCAATTGAAAAAGAGAACATGAGCGATAAAGGGAAGGGAACATTTGGACGGAAACATAAAGGAAAAAAGAACAAAGCAGTCACTTGTATGTACTTGATCAAGTCAACTCAACATAAAATGCACAAACAGTATATATTCAGTCCATCACCTCATCATTGTGCTGTTATTTAAGCAGTTGTGCCTAGTGTATTATCATCACATTTCATGTCCTTTCTTGACTGACAATATGTTAACCAACCCCTTTTTCTGATGTATTATTTTGTATGATGGTGTCTACTTACAGCCTGGAAAAAAACCTGTGGTTGAAACACATGTCAGCTATTCTTTGTTGTGATTAAAATCTTTTGTAATGATCGTTTACAATTACAATTAAATGCTGCCTAACATGCTGCCATGGTATTCTTGTAAAGGCTGCCTGACATGCGATCATGGCAGCCATGATTTACAATGGATCCCTATGGAGCCTACCTGCTTTATGCTGGCGTATAAAGCCAGGGCAGCTCAATAGGCATCCCCAGCATTTGCCCTGGCATGAAAATGCACGCTTGCGCAAATGCTGTATTATTTATATGGCAAAGAGGAAGGGCAGAGGCAGAAACACAAGTTGAATTCGGCCCCTCCTCTCCACCCTACAACTGGATAAAAATGAGGCATGACGGAACAAACATGCGTGAGAGCCTCATGCAAGGATTTTAGGCATTACGTTATGCCCCAACGAGAATTTGCCTCATAGAAGGCATAGGAACAACCTACTGCTTTTAACTTCCGTTTTTTATCGAAGTACATTTTTCCAAAATATGAAGCAGGGAAGTATTTTCAATTCCAAAAGATTTACCGACTTCCAGACTTTTAGGCGTTAACTTCTTCCTGCAAAAGGTTAACTGAAGCTCTGCATGTGGCGATTGTTTATTAGCGTGAACTTATGCATTTTTAATGTATTGTGGCTTTCAATACCATGGAATTAAATTCCTCTTTCCCTAAACCCTACATCTGTGGTGCATCACAGTGCACTGCAAACTGGTAATGCTCCCTTCGGTACATCAATGTTAACGTAATGCCTCTAAAATAAAGTAAACGAAGTGACTGTGCAATTAATAAGTCGTTCTAAAATATGGGTTAGTAAAATTAAAGCGTCTATGAGCATATTTTTAACACTTTGGAGCGTATTGTCTAGGGCAATGGCATCTGCGGCAACTCGAATATGAGAAGCATCACCTTATTGGAAGTGCGCGCTTTAAGATTTAAAGTGAGATGTTTAATCAATAAGGCCTTGTGGGAAAGGCATTTCCGAGCAGTTAATATCCTGGTGGAAGTCCAGAGAAAAGCCAAACGCCTGAACCCTCTGGGGCATTAACAAATGAGGAAACGCTGGAGGACCTTGAGGTCAATTTTCACAATATGTAAACCATGAAAAGAAAACTATATTGAAAAAATACATGTAGATTTTGCAACTACACTCTTGGCTGACTTCATAACAGAGGATTCTAGAAGTTAATGTTCGGTGAATTTGGCACTTTTGAGCCGTCTGAGTCTTTATGTTGTAGTCATTTGTCCCAGATTACACCCATCAGTTTTCTATATGTATACATGCATTGACTCACCCGTCTACTGCCACCGCTGCCACTAGAATGGACCCCACCTACACATTTCGACTCCAAGGTTGCCGAAATAAATCGGACAATATTTAAGTATGAAATCTTGCAAGTAGGAAACTGTAATTTGGGTCAAGTGCTTTAACTTCTTTAACATAAGACGCAAAGAAACATCTATTGTGATGGCCGATGGCAACCAGCCATTTCTCTACACTCTTCTCCCAACCCAACATGGCGACCTGTGTTATACCTGCTGAGATGTACTTTCCTGAGTCCTCACATGTTTTCATACCAGAAAATGCAAAATGGTGGTAACCATTTCTGCTGTGTATTGGTCCCACATATTCATAACTCCATCTCTGAAATGACACTTTTGCGTCGCCAGATTTTTTGGACTCCAACTGTCATCAACTCTAACCAGTACAGTTAATGTTGAAGGTTGAGGGATCATAGGGTTCTCAGTCCAAAACATTGGGGGAACCACAGGTTGCAGACACCTGCTCTAAGGTAAATGGGAACTCATAATTATATATCCCCATTTTAAGGTGTATCCTCACACCAATACATCATGATTATAACAATTCTCATTTATATAGCACTACGAGCCCTGAGGCATCGGAGAGCTTTGGATTATTACCCACGGTGTGCGGTGCTCCTGCATCGAGCCACAGATGTCAAAGTGAGCGCTCTACCTGCTGTGCTATCTGACCGGCTGTATAGTCGGTGAGAATCATTTCTAAATCCTGCTAAGAGGATTCTAGGATATTGTTTCACTAATGTTTTAAACAAGGGGAATAGATACAGACCTGTAAATATAATGTTAATCCTTTCTCCTATCAATGGTTCCAGACTGCCAAGGGTTGGTTCTAGTACTTCTATTCTAACCACTTCTTGCAACCACCTAAGCATGGGCGTCATTTGAGGGGGGGACAAGGGTGTTTGTCCCCCCCTCCACTACTTTTGTGGCACACCATTTTGTCCCACTCATTTGGCAGGGGCCTTTTTCATTTAGATGTCATGTCCCCCCAACATTTTCAGCGAAGTTACTCCACTGCACCTACGCATTATAATATGTATCCTGCAGCACAATGATGCGTCAAAAATGATGACATCTTAGTCCTCTCAAGTGTGAATTAGTGAGATGTATTAGTATGTTTTTAAATCTTTCAATAGGCCACTGATGTTCCATGTTATGTACTGTTTTCAGGTGTTTTAGAGGATGAAATGGAAATTGTTATAGGCCTAGAATTATGTATTAATTTGTGCATAAAATGTTTGTTGGAGGACACAAATATATCCCATTATATCCCAACTGGTAATTTACGAAGCACATGCAACACATGCATCACTTGATCATGACTTGAAAGGGGCAACCATGCAACAAAACCACAAAGGAAAAGCAAAGGAAATGACAGGAGGAGTCACAGAAGAATAACACACACTAGAAAAGCAATCTAGTCAGATAACTGTGGATGGATGTCATTACATGCAGGCCAACCAAAATCATGTTCATTCAGTATGTGTCGTCTGGTGTACAGGACCTGTGTCCTTGGCAAAGTGAGTAAGCATGTTCTGTATGCTGCCTCATATTTGTTCAGAACTTTTGTTTTCCGGTGTTTCTATATTTGGTGGTTAGCTATGCTCGGTGCTCTGTAGAGCCACTCGTTGGTGGCAAGTGAGAACTTTATACTTTGAGGAAAATATTCCAGGACAACCAATAAATAAATCATTGTTGTCCACACGGGCACAGTTATATTATCTATTTATGAAATAGCCTCAAAAGGGAATGGAATCTTTCCATATGCCCAGAAACATATGCAAATGTGTCCCCTTCTCCAACCAAGATGTGAGGTTAAGAATCTGCACTTACACATTCTCAGTGGCATCCAGTAAACACTGTTTATTATACACTGTTGCCTGATTAATTTATTTAGCAGCCTGCATTGCAATGTGGCAGAGTCCAATAGAAGAATGTTTAAAGTGTGTGAAACATAGTAATGCACAGGAGGACCTTCTCAGCGGCGTGTGAGAACATGCTAAATCAGACAATTGTTTAAAGGTAATGGCACCAACTTATGAAGGCATTTAAAGGCAAAGCCAACGCATTATAAATTGGATTCTATCTGATACATTAAGCCAGTTCAGTGACTGGCAGGCTTCCGTAATATGGTCCCTTTTATGAGCACCATAGATGAACCTAACTGTACCTTCTGGATCCTCTGATGTTTATCAGGTTGATCAGCGTGCATAAAGAGGCTTGGCATGGTCTAGCCTAGAATTCACGAAGGCCCGGATTATAATGTCTCAGTGAAGGAGGGTCAACAAGAGAATCACTTTCTTTAGTAGTCCTAATTGAAAAAAGGTGTTAATGACCACTTAATTTGTGATTTTAAGGTACATTTTGGGTTAAATAAAATAAAACATTTTTTAACAGCAATGAAAGACAGAGGACAAGTAATGGAGGAAATTGAATGTTCTGCAAGTACTTCTTTTTCCATGTAGCAAATAAAACTAGCTCTGTCTTGGTTGAAGATATTGTTCTGTTGTCCACTTACGGAAAATATTCAAACCATATGACAGAAATTGTAGCTCCCACTTTGACGGAAATCTCCACATAGACCATCAATGGAAAGGATTTTAGCAAATGGAAAAGTTGAATTGGGCATGTTTAAATAGTACTGGAGAGAAGGGCGCCATGGGGTACCCCGCATGTAGCCTGTAAGAAGGAGGAGAATGGTCCCATCTGTACATTCTGCTTTCTATCTGTCAGAAAGTAGTTAAACCATTCAATGGTGTTAGTAGTGAGGTGAATAATGTTTACTATAGTATCCAACAAAATATCATGTGGCTGAGCATATTGAATGCGGCTGAATGATCAAGCATCACTAAAAGACTTTGGCTTCCTTGGTCGACCACAGGTATGCTGTTATCCCAGACACCCAAGAGGGCTGTCTCAGTTCCATGGCCTTGGAGAAAGCCAGACTGAATATAAGAGAGACATTGACGTTGGTCTGAAGAAAGTGGTAACAGAGTTACCACTGTCTTCTCCACTAATCTGGAGATCAAAGGAAGGCTGAAGATCAGACTAATGTTACCTGGCAACGATGGATCCATTGAGGGCTTTTCTTTTTTTTTTTTATTATTATTAAGTTTATTGAATTTTATAGAAAACATACAAGCAACAAACTTATCAGCATTGTAATCGTAGAACTCATTGCATAGAATCCACACCCCATATCCATCCCCAACCTTCACAGAATCTAAAAAGCAAAACAGGCCAACTTATTATCACATGTCATCCAAAAACCCACCCCACATATCATCAAACAATTTCAACTTTTTGTTCCTGCGAAGGATAACCTTCTCAATTCTGGCCACTTGCCTCAAGTCCTCCACCCATTCTGAACAGGTCGGTCTCTCATCACATTTCCATTTTCTCAAAACAATTTTTTTCGCAGAATTTGTAGCCCTAAAAAAACAGCATTTCTGTGGATAAGTGAGATCTTCCACTTTATCATCCTCACCCAAGATGATAGTGTTATAATCAAAATCCTCTTGCAGTAATAGAACCTCATTAATCTTTTCAGTGACACTCCTCCAAAATGTCCTCAGTTCATAACAGTCCCAGATCAAGTGTTCAAAGGAGCCGACATCATGCTTACACCTCCAACAGGACTCTGAGTCAATCATCCCTCTCGCATAAAGTCTCTGGGGAGTCCAAAACACTCTATTAAGAATTTTGATTTGGCGGCATTGATCTCCAAGATTAATGGATGTCAGATTTACGTTTTTACAAAGAAACCTCCACCTCTCCACAGTCATATCAGAGCCAAGGACCTCAGACCACTTAGTTAACAACCCCACTGCTGGCGTGTACTGTTGGCTCAGATTTCTATATACTTTGGGCGCCATACCACCTAATGTCTTATATTCAGGTAGCCATAACTGCCAACCACCGCCATCAACAGTTCGCTGGTTCCGCAGCAAATCTCTCAATTTTCTGTATTCACCCACTGTACAGTCTCTGAGATCTTTAATTTGTGAAAGTCTTCTATAGCTGATCCATTTGCCGTCTTCCATCAGATCACTCAACCATAGTACACCACTCAGGAGCCAGTTCAACCACAATAGCGGCCTCCCATTCAGCAAAAAACCTGGATTCAACCAGATAGGGATGTAATCATTATCACATACCTTACGCTTACTTTTCTTCCATAGTTCCCTCCAACAAGTTCTCAGGAATCTTGTCGGCGGAAATGAGCGATAACCAGATCCATCCACCGTGGACAGTATGGCCCTAGGCGGCAACGGAGAAGAACTACTTGATTCCGCCAGCGTCCAAACATCCTCCGAATCTTCAATAAATGGAACCAGATGCCTGGCTCCAAAGGCCAAATGATAATTCTCAAAGTCAGGAACCCCCAAACCCACATTGAGGGCTTTTCTTAACAGAGGAGATGCAATTCCCAATTTCAGAGAGCAAGGTACAAACTTCACTGCGAAGCAAGAAATGTTCAAAAATGAAAATACTTAGAAAACGAAGAAGGCTATTGCCATGACAACCACCCATGAACAAGGCCCACATCAGAACTAGTAAGTTTCAGTTGCACCATACTTCACTGAACCCATGTGTGCCTCCTTGCAGCTGTCAGAGATCATTTTACCCAAGGCCAGATTGCCCATATCCACTAATCATTCAGCAGTCTCCGATTTGCTGGCATATCTAGGTGAAAGAGATCACAATGAACTGGGGAATATTACATTCAATTATGCAATATGTAATATTTGCATGTGACATGAACTTTAAAGGCACTCCCCTGTCTAAACAATATGTATATTTCAGGCCTATTTACTATTTTACTATGCAAGTTATTTAGGAATGTATTTTGCTTTATTTATATATATATATATATATATATATATATATATATATATATATATATATATACAGGATATGCTGCTCATCTAAATAACTACACGTGTGCCTCTCCTATTTACACTGAATGGGTGCACTTTAAGCACTGTAGGCACATTAAGAGATCTTTAGCTTTAGGGAGGTGTGGGGGCGGCGTGGGGGAGGGACACATAACACCAAAAATGAGATGCACAAATGCTTAACATTTGTAGCTGTATAATCAGATGCAAAATGGGTTCATGAAATGGGGTATGACAAAAATACAAAAAGTACATGATCCATATATATATTGCAAAATAACATATATTTCCCAGTTCGTTTTGTTCTTTTTAAGGTAGATGGACCCACAAATCGAAGGTTGATGAATGATTGGCGGACATGTGTTCAGTGAGGCATGGGGCAGCTTTCCAGACCTGTAGTACATGACTGCATGTTGGTCTTGCCATCTTAAGAATGATATATAGTGACTCAGGGGTAATGCTAGGTTTGGAAAAGATCCGGGGCTACGCTAATGTCGGGAATGGCGGGATTCGGGGCTAGCTAGCGTTTTGATTGTAGCCCCAGAAATTCTATCTGGGGCTACAACCAACAGACCCGGGGCTATAACCCCCTAAGTACCCCCCAGCAACGCCTCTGTAGTGACTACATCTCAAGGTGAGCCCCACATGTCAAGTCCAGCAACACATGCCAAGTTGGAACTCAAATAGCATAGAAACATTGTGTGAGGTGTATTTTAGAAACCATATCTAAGATGGCCCTTTTATTTACGTTTTGTATTGATTGAGTGCTTTCTGATCATTAGTACATGGTGCTCGTTTAAAAGATGAAACAAACGCACCGATTGGTGCATTTGCGAGCGATTCCCTATGGTAAGCCTGCACACGTTGCAGAGTGTCCTTCGCGCTGGTCTTCCTTTTCTTTTTTTTTCTGCCCACCATGGAAAGGCAGAAGGCACAATGCTTAGTCCCTTCTGTCAGCAGTCCACATCGTTGTGTGGGCGGACCGCCATTGCGATCCGTGCGTACAGACGCTATGCTGGGGCGTGGGAGGGGTGGGATCAAGGGTGCGGCAGTTGCCGCTTTGTATTGAATAAAGAAGGTTGCATGATCCAGCGGCTCTGCGTTATACTGTTTGTGCGCGCGGGCGTCCCGGGCCACCCCCAGGTCTAACAATGGCGACGAGGGGAACACCCTCCACCCACACGATTGCAGGGCCTGCCGCCGGGCAGTGAAGCGCGCCGGCGCGGCCCAGTTGGTGAGCAATGCCGCCGCCCACCGCGGCCCAGGGTGAAACCCGGGCCTGCCTACTGTAAGGGCCGCGTGATCCCTCGGACACTCACCACGAAGCGTCCAGAAGGGAAGCGGAACGGCGCAATTATACGTGCGAATCTCCCCAGGCCCAGTACTCGACGCAAGAGTGACGGGCTTGCTGGAAGCATTGACAGGACACGCATGAAGAGGCCCAGTCAGCTGACAGACTGCCATCAACAGAGGCACAGGGGAGGCCGGAGACCTCCCGTCGCACGAGCCTGCGAAACTTGAGCCGCACCAAAGCAAAAATTCTAACAAGACGCTAGTAAGGGAGCTACACGCACGTGAGACACACGTGCCCATGAGCAAGGCAAAGCAGGCAAAGCAGTTAATCAACGCCCATTTTCCTATGGCCACAACACACAAAAGGGGCTCCTGGTTTACTCGCATGTGAAAATACGATACTCTGACACGCAAACATGTCAGACCCAGCACTCGCGACTGCGACATCCTCGGGGGGAGCAGACAACCCTCAAGGGAATCATCAACAACAACCACAAGCCGCTGGTGGCTCATCACATGTGATGCCCATGCCCAACCCATTTGAGGTAAGAAACACCTCCAACCTAGGACCGCGCTGGGCCACATGGCTTCGTGATTTCAAATTTTATGCTGGAGCCATTGGTCTAAAAGACGATGAAAGACTGAAAAACACTCTTTTCATAGCAGTAGGACCAGCAGTACGGGACATTGCGGGTGAACTGTTAGATGTAGACACTGTAACATTCCAGGCACTCCACGCCAAACTGTCAGAATACTTTGCCCCGCACACTAATGTTGATTATGAACGCCATATCTTTCACACGACTAGGCAAGAAAAAGGGGAATCCATCGATGATTTTGTCATGCGTCTCCGCATCAAATTCAAGCATTGTGAATTTCATAAATACTCCAATGAGGAGGCGCTCAGATCACAAGTCATAGCAGGCTGTCTCTCTCAACCATTTCGGAAACAATTGCTGCAGAAACAAAGGTCTCTTGAAGAAATCCTGGCACTGGCCCGCATGGAGGCTGCAGTAGACTCGCAGTTAGACAACCTGGGGAAAGTGTCCATACAACAGCACACAGAAAACAGTGACACCATTAACAAGTTGTATGCGAATCCCACCCAAGGAAACAAACACTCTGACGCCACGTGCTACAAATGTGGTTATGAATACCCGCACTTGGGGGACTGTCCGGCGCTTGGACAACAATGTGCCGCATGCGGGGGTGTGGAAAACTACAGAGCCATGTGTAAAAATGCACCAGGAACATCCCCAAATAGACATCGACCTCATGAAAGGCGTAAATACACCCGCCAAAGCCCAACAAGATCCAGAGGGGACTCCGACCGCACAGCCTACAAGAGGGAGGAAAAAGACCGAAGAAACGCTTACATGCGCGAAGACAGACGACCCCAAGAAGAGGTGAGATGCCCTCAAAGACGACGTTTCGTCAGATACATCGAAATGCGGTCCCCCTCCAGCAGCGAATCTCCCTCATCGGAGGAAGATCAGAGGAAAAAGGGATATGTATGGGCCCTCAACAACAACACTGCGGCCACCCAACACAGCCCAATCCTCATTCTACACGTCAATAACACCCCAATAAAATTCCTGATAGACACAGGAGCGACAGTCAACATTATCAGTGAACAGGAGCTCAAATCACTCACGCCGATGCCCAAAATAAAACCAGCCATGGTGGACATATATCCATACAGCGCCACGCCACCACTGCCTTGCATAGGCACAATCACAGTGTGGTGCACTCACAAAGAGCACGCAGCCAAAATTCCTCTACACATCTTGAAAACCGAGGCCGACAGTGGCTGCATACTAAGTTTCCGGATGGCAGTGGACATGGGCCTGGTACATATCCTGTACCAGCTGATGGCCCACAAATATTTCTCCAAACCAGACACCGTGGAACAATCATTCCCAAAGTTATTCCACGGACTAGGAAAATTAAAAGGAAGAAAGGTTCACCTCCACATAAATCCGGTCATCAAACTAGTGGCACAACACTATCGAGGCATTCCTATCAATATACAAAGGGAGGTCGAGGACGAGCTGGACAAACTGATTAAAATGAATGTCATCGAACCTGTTTCAGGCCCCACACCCTGGGTGTCGCCCATTGACCCGTCCCCAAGAAATCCCTGGACGGATCCATACGCCTGGGCGTTGACATGCGCAGGGCCAACGTTGCCATTGAGAGGGAAAGACATCAGGCACCCAGAATCACTGACATGATTCACCTCCTCCACGGGGCGAAAATCTTCTCAAAATTGGACCTAACGAAAGGATATCACCAGATAGAAATCTCGCTGGAGTCCCGTTACATCACTACATTTGTCACCCATCTTGGCCTTTTTCAGTACAAAAGACTCAGTTTCGGCATTTCATCTGCCGCTGAAATATTCCACGAGGAAATACACAAGGTAATCCGCCATGTTCCAAACTGCCTGAATTATTCGGATGATGTGTTGGTATATGGAAAATCGCAGGAGGAGCATGACCTAGCACTGCACAGAGTATGTCTAGCCTTACAAGAAGGAGGACTTACGCTCAATAAATCGAAATGTGAATTCTCGAAAGGGTCCCTAAGGTTTTTCAGCCACATCTTCTCAGAACACGGGATGAGACCGGACCCGGACAAAGTCAAGGCACTTAACTCGGCCACACCACCAGAAAACGTCACAGACCTGCGTTCGTTCTTAGGCCTAGCCAGCTACTGTGCACGATACCTAAAGGACTATACGACCGTGAGCAACCCTCTACGCCTACTCACGTGCAAGGACGCACCATTCATATGGTCGCCGGAGTGTCAGAAGGCTTTTGAGACTATCCGTAATGCCATCTCACAAGCGGGAGACATGGCATATTTTGATGCTCGCTGGGACACGGAAGTAATCGTAGACGCCAGCCCGGTGGGACTGGGCGCCATACTCACTCAAAAGGACTCGGCAGGCCCACACACCATATACATAGTGGCCTACGCCAGCAGGAGTCTTACGGCCACTGAAAGGGCATACTCACAGGCAGAAAAAGAAAGCTTGGCAGTGGTGTGGGCCTGCGAGTACTTTCATCTGTTCCTATTTGGCAAGGAATTTACGATAATCACAGACCATCAGGTGCTGCTCGCCATATATGGTGACCCAAAAGCCAGAATGCCGCCAAGAATCGCCAGGTGGGGTCTACGCCTACAGGACTATAAGTTCACTGTGAGACATAGCCCTGGAAAAGACGAAAATCCGGCGTACTACTTGTCTCGTCACCCCACTGAATCCACCGAGATGCTGTTGGGTGTCCTGACCCACGTTTAAGCTATCCTGCTACAACATTTGGTGCTGTGGGCTTAGGAAATTCAAGATGGCGGAAAACCCACATGTGCGCCGAAATCCAGGAAAGCTGCGCAGTTTGTGCGCCCACCAAAATGGTTGCCTCACTTGCCACCCACCAGTGCGAGAATGAAAGGCCGGGTTGCCATGAGGGAAATGGGTTGCCAAAGGAAAAACAGTAGCGCCGGTTAGCTTCAAAGCGCTTTAAAACCACCATTGGACTACCCGCACAGTAGTCTGAAACCATTGGGAATGGCAATGCTGATTGCCAAATGCAACCTAGAAGTGTGGGGAATTCATTTCTTAAATCCCAAAATTGAGTGCAGTACCAGTACTCACCACTATCCAAAAGCCGGCGTTTTAAAACCACTCTGTGTGTTTTTCTGAAGGCAAGCAAAATGCCTATTTCAAACCTTGCAACATGTGCAAAATATTCACTGAACACCAGCAGACATTTGGCAGAATGGAGTTTTGTGTGCCTACAAAATCTGGGAAATGAAGAGCCCAAAAACAATGCTTATAACAAAAATGCTATGGAGTCAGCAGCTTAAGCCTAACTGCAACTGGATTTAAAACCACCAAAATCGAAAATGTTAAATTAAATGAGTGACCTATGTTTGGTGTCACATGCCTTTGTAACTGTTGAAATGTCATAGTTTTGCACTTAGAATCAGCATTCTAGCTGCATGTGTAAAATTACAAGTTATTTTAAAAGCAACAAAAAGTTAGCTGAAGGTCTGGCTTAAGGAACTTGATTTTGCCTAGCAACGGATCCCATCAGCAGTGAAACTTGAGTCACCACTGTGTTCCCAGGCCAACCTTCCTTTTGCTGCCCAGGCTAAGGATATGCCATCTATCTGATAATTGAATTATCTGTGCTCTGCAAGAGGGTGAACAAAGCCCTCTTCACTCAGGCAAAGGTTTTTATTACCGCAGTCGTAAATTGTAGCTTCCTCTTGGCAGGAGCTGGGAGGAGCACTGCCTGTGAGAGCAAGCTGGCTTGGCAGGACTGGAAAGAACCAGAAATTCAACCTTGTGCTGAGGGTAAACCACACCCCTTTGGAGCCAGAACATAACTTTAAAAAGATGAATAACTCATAGAGCGGACATGTGAAAATTTTATAAATGATACCATAATTCTTGTGATTTTTCTGCCCACAGTTTAAGACGTGGTAGGAACCGGTGGTATGTTCAGGGGGGTTTTAGCGGAAAAGTGGATATTACTCTAAATGTGTGCATGTTAAAAATCTGAAACTTCATCAGTTAATGTCCCTACCCCCTGCACACATGTATGTAAAGTTGGGTCCATGTCGGAAATTGAAAAAGCAGTTAAAAAGTGAAATATGTGCCAGTTCTGAATGCAAGCTCCCAGGAAGAGCAGAGTTTGAACAGGGGATACCTCCTGTGATGCATGATGGGTGCATATGATTTTAAAACAATATGTACCTCTGCAAATATGTATTTGTTTCAAATCTAGATTTGTGTGTAAGTTGACAGGAGGAGTGGACTTTCTGCAGGCTGTAAAATGACATCAATCTGACTCACAGTTCAGTTTGCCAATCAAGCGGAGGAATGGAAGTTTGACCAATTAGAAGCTGAGAGAGAGGTAGGGTCAGTGATGCTAGAACACACCCACATTCTAAACACATAAAAGCAGACAGACAGGACAGATAGGGAGCTTCCAAATCCATCTGCAGCGGGACGCTCTGCCGGAAAAATCCATACTTACCTCCATCAAACCTCCAGAAAGCCAAACTAGAGACTTCAATCTATCCAGAACTAAGAGACCAGACCAGAGGGAGAAAGCAGTGCTGTGCCCAGAGAGTGACCAGAGCCCAGTCTAAAACCCTGACCAGATCCATGGCGAGGCCCATTTCACCCAAGAATATAGTGTGAGTACCTAGAAAACTGTGCAGAACCAATCTCCTAGTTTAAATTCATCTAATTCAATCTATTTAACCTAAGTAGAACTGCCTCCTAGCTGTCACCTGTCATTTCTAGTTGCAAGCTGCACTTGTCATTTTGAGCTTTTAAAATTTACAAAACCAAAAACGACCTTTACTAAATTACTCATATCTCTGCAACCGTTTGGGCTAGAGACTTGCAATAACTTTCATTTGGAAGCTGAGATCCCAGGCTTTTCTAGGACCCCAAAACGGTAGAGATAGTCCTTGCGGTTCCTTTGTAATAGCGCTCGGCGCATCCGCGAATTTTACCGCGATTTGCAATTTCTTCACATGTAAAAACTGCTGCTGTTTGCTTTCCATTGGCCAGAAATTCGTTTGACCTGCTAACTATCCCTGCATCATTGCTAGTGTGAGCCTGGACTAATATTAACTAGATACCACTCACCCTGAAACTCTAAAGGGGAATTAAAAGCAAATTTAGCATATTTCTCATTCATTGCTAGCACCTATCAGAGCATTTGCCTGTGTTTTCAAAACTCCTATCTGTTTTCTTTACGCTTGCTGGGATTGAACTGAATCACATTTGATTGCATTTCTGAGAACTGTGTGCTTCCTTCCATTTCCTTGCCTTGCATCAAGGGGGGGAGGGGATTGCCAGAGAAAAGTGATTACATTGTTTTGTTGAAATCATATTGAGTATTTCTATACTGCATTTCATTCATTCAACCTTGCATCCATTTGAACTCTATAAAGCATTTTGTACCACCTTCTTCTTTTGTTCCTATTTACCAGTGTGCTACCTTATCCATTTCATGTCAACTCATTAGTGATTATAAGAAGTGTGCTAGTGCCAGATTCTCCGTTGTTGATCTTTATCATATCAGATTAAGTGTGCTATTCAATTATTAATTTATTATAAAGCGTGATATATATATATCTATTTTAAATTATCAAATAAACCTTTTAAACTTGCAAAACAGAACTACTTCTTGGCTCAGTGGGGTCAGGGGGATTCCAAGAGAGGGGTGTTATACAGGGGTAGTCATCCAGAACGCATGAACTGGACCTAAAGATATATCAATAAGGGTTTTCATTCAGTATTCTAGACTAGGCGTTAACTTAGCTGTAGTGCTGAATTGAATCCTCTTACAAAGTGGGGGCTCGTATCCGGGATTCTGGGTTAGAATACCACTTGTGCAGCTTAATACAGTGTGCTAACTGACGGGATACATACACCCGGTCGGATCACCACGCTGCATTACGCTGTGAAGCATTCCTCAAAAGGGACACTCCAAGAAAAGTTCTGTTCTGCAAAAATAAAATACTAACTTCTGTAAGTCAGGACAGAGACCAATCTCTAGAATGACGACCTTGGTAGATATGAAAATAGCCAGAGAGCACTTCTTACATAAGTTATTTGTGAGAGGTGAGTGGACTCACCAGGACCAAACAGTCTGGTTGCAGGCCATCATGCAACAGGTCACGGAAACAGGGTCAGATATATATAGAGATCAGGGTCCATTACACGTGGCCCTGAGTGAACTATATATGGCTCCTAAGGCCAAAGATGAGCACGACAAGATTGTTAGGATAGCGGCATATTTATATTTATACATGGGAGCCATACAGAATAAATGTGCTGAAGGCCATGATCTGGCAAAAAGGCAACAGATGGCGTTAGAGAAGGCCCAATCTGATCTGGACTCTTCTGAGCAAAGGCTGCACAGAAGCCAGGAGTCAGAAAATGAGACCAGACAGTACATCACTAAAATAAAGGAGGATATGGATGTGCTGCAAAAGGAAAAGTCAGAACAGGATACCAGATTTCTGGCCTTGCAGAAGGAACACCAAGAAGGTTTGGACTCCCTACTGCAAAGCCAGAAAAAGCTGGAGCAACAGCTAGACTTCAATAGGGCATGTGCTGAGCAGGTAGTCACCCTGCAAGGCCACCTAGATAGAGTGAAGGAGGAGAGCAATAAACTGATTCTGAAAGACCTGGATACCCAGGCAGAGTTTGATCAGGAGCGCCAGAAAGCTGGTGCCTTCCAAAGGCAAAGGGACGACCTGGCGGCACAAATGCAGGCTCTTAGTCAGGAAAGAGACGCCTTAGGCCAGGAAGTCTGCCATTTAAAAAGAAAAATGGAAGAAAATCACCTGGCCCACCAGGGGCTGGGTGATCTCCAAAAAGAAAACCAGAACTTGGTAGAGCACACCAGAAGGGTGGAGGATGCTCTAGCAAGAAAAGAGCAGGCCAATAGGGACACAGCTCAGGAGGTAACCCTCCTGCAGCAAAGACTGGCCCAGTTCTCCAGGACCAACCAGGAAGCACAGAGGGAAAATGAGGCCCTCTGTCAACACAATGATAGGCTCCAACAGCAGGTAGCGATGCAGGAGAAACTGATAGAGTCGAGTAAGGCCTTAACAGAGGAACTGAAAGCACAAATGCAGGCTCTTGCATTGCAACAGGGAGCAGGGGCGGATAGAGATGAGGTCCGCTGGGAAAGAGAGACTCCTGACCATAACCGCAGGAGCCCTAACACCAGGGGCCTTCATCTTCCCCAGTCCCTGGACTCTACCACCCCCGTGTCCCCTGGCGCACATGAGCACAGGGCCACAGGGATGGCAGATTACTATCCAGCTAAGAGTATGGGGCTCATAGGCCAGTACCATCCAGGAATGGAGGGGTGGGCATCCGGGTATGGGCACCCAAGTACAATACAGTTCAGTGGGGAACCCCAGGAGAGTAGGCCCATTAAGGGCATCCTGAAAACCTCTGCCCAGTTAGGTCAGTGGAGGGGGTACCCATCAAATCCTGGCAGCAAGGAGGAATCTGAAGACTCCTCTGAACTGCGCAGGACACAGGAGACCAGGTCCCCACATTCTGCCAGCCATTCCCAGGCTCGCAGAATCCGGGAAAACCTGGAAGAACAGACGGGAACCTCTGGGAGCAGTGCCTCCGAGTCCGAGGACGATTGGACCAGGGTTACCCGAACCAAAAAGGCCAATAAGGCAAAAAGGGCCTTGCTTAAGGACCCCTTAAAGCAGATTAAGGCGATCAGGAGCGTCATCACGCCTTACCATAAGAACGCTAAGTATTCTGTTTGGGAGCACTTAGAGTTGTTTGAACAAATGATGGAGACTTTCCATTTGAAGGACAGCCAAAGCTGCATTCAATATGTAAAGTGGACCTTCTCCCCGGAATACTCCAGTTTCTTTGCAGGGCTGGAGGACCAAAATCATTTAAGATGGTCCACATATAAGGCGGCCATCCTGAAACATTTTTCTGTTCACAGAAATCCTCAAGAGGCTCGCAAGGCGGCCTACAATTTGCAATGTGGGGAGGATCAGGCCCCACGAGAATTTGTGCAGGAGTTAAAGCGTGCTTTTGCGCAAACCACCAGAAGGGTGCGCACAGATAGTAGAGAGTTTGTCAATACATTTTTCCATGCCTTGCCCAAATATATAATGACCCAGCTCGTGAGAGATTTTCATGAGAAAAGATCTTTAGACTGGGTCATTGAACAGGCTACCCGGATCTATGAGGTGCAGAAGCCCATAGAAAATAAAAGCAATGCCCAGAAAAACCCCAAAGCCAACAGCACCCCTGCTGCTGTCAAGGTGGCAGAGGTAAAGGTCACCCCCGTTTTGGATCTGGAGATGGGGGGGCCTAAAAACCTACCTGCACCTAATAATGCTAGGCCCAGAAGGTCCCCGGGCCAGTCACAGACAGGGAGCCAGGGAGGCAGCCCCACAAATGGGGTCCCTCGCTCTCCTGATTACGTAAGTCCACGTTACAAGGGAAATCGACCCATCCTGGGTTATGTGTGGACCCCTCCAGCCCAGAGGGGGGGATCCAGCCAAGCACCTAACCCAGGGAACTTCCCTCCAAACTTCCCACAGGAGGGCAGAAATTTACCAAACCCTGGGCAGAACTTTTTCCCCAGATATCCTCCCGACTTTCAGCCCCAAAACCATCCATCCTTCTTTCCCCAATTCCCTGAGCCCAGACCACTGAATCCGGGAGAGGGGAGGCCAAGGGTGGAGGGGTACCCAAATCTTCCCAACCCGGGGTATTACCAGAGGAGGGACAGCTACCCTTCCCGGGATCAGCCCAGGGGAGAAAACAGGGCCCCGTATCAGCCTGAGCGGGTTTCCCAGTTAGAGCGCCAGGTTCAAAACATGGCGCGGGATATGGGTCATATACTGAGGGCACAGCAGAACCCTCAGATCAGCATGCCGGCGCAGAACGCACCCAACTCTGGACCTGGTGCTCCAGAACAATGACGGGGGCAGCACCCCGATAACTCACCGGTTCCCAGGGAGGAGGCACAAGGGGAAGGGGGGTGTAAAGCCTTGGAGGAAGCTTCCTTCCTCACTTGTAAACAGCCCCTGGAAACCCAGGAACCGGAAACAAAATCTCTTGCCCCTGAAAGTCTGCCTCCTAAGGAGCAGAGGGGGGGTAGGAGAAACAAAAGACCCAAACAGACTCAGTTTGAGGAGGAGGTACAGATCTTCCAATTTGAGGGAGAGGGATCCTCAGAGGATCCTGGGAAAAGGATCTTCTCCTTCAGAGAGGGGGGAACTCCTCCCAAAGAAAAATGGGTCCCTAGGGATGCAAATCCAGACTGGGGAGATGTGGAGACTGAGCTACCGCCGCCCACCATCTCATCCCAGAACCAACAGCAAGAAAATCCCCTGGTTCAAACCCATCCTGGTGACTGCCTCCAAAAAGGGGGGGGCGGCCCGGAACCGGAGCCAGGGGAACCCACAATGGCTCTGATCTCCAGTTGCCAACTCTTTCTTTCAGATTCCCAAGGCTCTCCACAGAATTCTGCCCAAAATTCTTCTCTCGCGATGTCCAAAACCAGAAAGTTAGCCCACCAGTTGTCCAAAAATGTACATTATCTGTGCCCCCTTGAGGAGAAGGAGGGAAGATATTATGCCCCGGTACAAGTACAGGGGCAGGGTACAATCTCGGCACTGGTGGACACTGGATCTCAAGCTACCCTTCTGTCCAGAAGGGCCTTTGATGAACTGAATGCAGGAAGGGGAGAGGATTACCAAATTCCTCTCACCTCTCTTCCGGGACAACTACAGAACTTTGACGGGAAGGAAATTCCCGTTGAGGGGACTGCAGACTTGGACATTAAAATTGGGCGACACAAGTTGAAACACCCGGTCATAGTTGTGACCCCAGAGGGCACCCCTTGTTTACTAGGGAATGACCTCCTGAGAAGGTTGTCACCCCTAATAGACTGCGTAAACAAGGTCCTCTGGACTCAGACTAGCCGACCCATAAAATTAAAACAGAGTGTCAACCATGTTAGTTTAAACGGCACATGCCACATGGTTGAACAAAAATCTGACCAAGTAGAATTTCACTTCCAGAATAGCCAAATTCCAGACGTGACAGTAATAGCAGTAGGACAACAGACTGGTGATGGGGGGTCCTCTCTATTTCTGAAAATCAACCTTCCTTCCAGTTTAAGGTGGTATTCCACGCTAGAAGGAAACACTCTGAGATTCTATACTAATCCACAATCTGAAACTCCCACTCCTATAGTCCAGAAAGAGGTGAAATCAGCTCAGAGCCTGGCTGATATTCAGCAAATTGGAGAGCAGTTGTTCATCCCTGGTCAGTTAAATGATGGGAAGGACTCTGTTCTCGCTCGAGTGTGTGTGAACAACGGTAAGAGCTTCATCAGCGAAGCCATGTTTCGCCAACTCCCAAAAGATCCAGCCATTCCCACCTTCAAACTGATAGACAAATGGGAAATGGACCTGGAAGCACCTAATTCCAAACATCTCCTGCCAAGCAGGTGTATGCTCAAAATCTCCATTGGCAACAAGAGCATAGTCCACAATTGTTGGGTCGTGCGAGACGTCCCTGCCGCCTTTTACTTAGGCAGTGACATTCTCAATCGCTTTGCCATTAGTTTGGACCTAATAAACTTCAAAGCCTGGTCCCGATTAGCGGATAATCCCATGGGCTTTGATGATCCAGAAAAAGCATTTAGGTCAGCTCAATTGCTACCTTATGCAGTCGAAATTCAGGTTAAAGAGGAAGTCACCATCCCAGAAAGGACCCGACAATTCTCCCTGGAAGTGAAAGTTAAAAGGGGACAAGAGTTGAAAAACCCTGATGCTTACATACATCTAAATGCTTCTCTCCAACAGCAAGGGTTGGGGGTAAACCCAACACCATTAGTCAACATAGAACATGACACCATTCCAATAGAGGTGGATAACAGCGACTTAAAGAGTATTACTCTAGCCGCAGGCACCATTATTGGAATGGCGGTTGATGACCGACATTTTTCCATTGATTTAGGTAATGAACTGTTAGGACCAATCCCCAAGGACTGTTTTGACAGTGACAGTGAGGACAACACAACACCAGACAGGATTTTTACCCGGCATGGGGGGAACTTCCTGGTGTACACTTCCTGCCCCTATGGTAAGGAAGATGTGACTTGTGACTTCAGGAGGGATGAGGTGATTTTCCAGGTCCATGAGGGCTGCCTTTCCCACCTGAAGCCTCCGGTCCAAATCAGCACTCTAACCAGGGACTTCTCCACCCAGCTGGAGGAGGCCGCTGAAATAGCCAAACCAGAAGTCTTTCCAGGCTTCAGGCAGATGGTGGAAGAGAGAGTCAACCTAGCTGATGCCTGTGTGACTCTGGAACAAAAGCAAAAGTTGAAACAAGTTTTCTTGGATTTCCAAGATCTCTTTGCGGTAGACTCATATGACTGTGGTCGCACCGACATCCACACCACAACAATCCCCACGGACCCTGGCATGACTCCAGTGTTTGTGAAGCAATATCGCTTGCCTCTCGCATCAATGGAGTCCCTTACTGAAATAATTAAGAACCTTGAGTCCCGGGGAATAATCCGTCCAGTCCACAGCACCTTCAATAATCCGGTGCTGGGAATATTGAAGCCAAACGGCCAGTGGAGACTCTGCGCCGACCTCAGGGAGCTCAACAAACGGGTCCATACTTCCCGATGGCCTCTGCCCTACATTGACCAAGGGCTGGCCCAGATCCAGGGGTCACAGGTATTCACTGCAATAGACCTGACCAATGGATACTGGACCGTGCCTGTCAGTAGGGTGGACCAATACAAGCTGGCTTTTACCTTTGGGGGCCAGCAGTACACATGGACCCGGACTCCCTTCGGATACCTTAACTCCGGTAATGAGTTCAATATTTTCCTACATAAGGCCATGCCCGACCTGGGTACGAGGGGTAACCTGGCTTATGTAGATGATGTCCTCATCAAAAGTTCATCTGTGGAGGAACACATAGCAGAGATCCGTTATGTTCTGACACAGTTGAGGGCCGCCGGAGCAAAACTTTCCTTTCAGAAAGCACAGTGGTGTAGAACCCGTGTTAATTTCTTGGGGCATGAGATTACTCCTCAGGGTCTCTGTCCCCAGGAAAAGAAAGTGGAAGCACTTCAGAAACTGAAAGACCCCACAACTCTGCGGGAACTAAGGAGCCTCCTTGGACTGACTAATTACAGCAGAAAGTTCATTGAGGGCTACGCAGAGATCACCAGACCCCTGATTCATCTCCTGAAGGGGGGGGTCAAGTGGGAATGGGGTCCAGAACAAGCCGAGGCAGTAAAACAACTCAAAAGAAGCCTCTCACAAGCGCCTTGCCTAGCTTACCCTGTCAGAAACAAGGAGTTCTTCCTGGAGACGGGGTTCTCTAATACGTGCTTGACGGCAGTATTATATCAAAAGCATTGTGGAGGAAAAATTCAACGATTGTGAGAAGGCACTCCTGGCAACGGTGTGGGCATTGAAGAATTACCGCCCGTTTATCCAGGGGGAACACATCATAGTGGAGACTCCACACCAGCCTCTGCAATATCTCCAAAGTGACAGAATCCGAGCCGGAAATGTGAGTAATTCCCGAATTACTTCCTGGATTCTGTCAATGCAAGGCTTTCCTGTGGAGGTCAGATATGGCCAAAACAAGAAGAGTCCACTCGCGCAAGGTCTGGCTGACTTGCATGATTGTGCCAGAGAAAACTGTCTCGAGGACGAAAGTCTAAAAATCAAGGACAACATGGAGGCATACCTTAATTCCCCACACAAAGTCTTTGAAGAAGACAAGTGTGAGGGAATGCCCACTGTCTATGTGGATGGATGCTCTTACCATGTTGACTACAACGGGGAGAAAGAACTAGTGGCCGGCGTAGGGAATGCATGGGTGAATGAGTCCCCAGAACCCTCCGCCGGATTCAAAATTGGTCCCCGAAGTAGTCAGGTGGCAGAATTGATGGCTGTGCATCAGGCCATCCTCACTGCTGTCCAACATCAACTCCACGAACTGGTCATAATCACAGATTCGGATTATGTACGGAACGGGTTCGTGGAGCACCTGGTTAATTGGAAAACCAGGGGCATGTTATGTGCTAACAACAAACCCTTGAAACATGGGAAGTTGATCCAAAACATTGATGATCTGGTCACCTCGAATGAGATGACCATCTATTGGAAAAAGATCAAGGGTCATTCCAAAGTAGAGGGACCAGACAAAACTGGAAATGACTTAGCTGATCAGCTGGCCAAAACCGGGGCCATCCAAGGGGATCTAATTGAGATTGAGTCCCTGTTGGGGGAAATCCAGGTCACTGCTATCACTAGGTCCCAGACAAATGCTCACAACGACCTCTCAATTGCACAATGGAGTAAGGAGACCCCTGATGCGGATTTGATTACTGCTCAGAAGGGGGATCCAATAATTGGTAAATTTTACCAGCACCTTGAGGACCCTGAGAACTTTCCCCTGACGGATACCGATTACATTGGGAAAGAGGACCTAAGAGTGTTGATGAAATGTCCAAAAATGTTCCGAATCCAAGACGGTTTGCTGGTAAGGAAATCCAAAGCTGGCCACGATCAGTGGGTGGTTCCTACCTCATTCCGAAGCCTGATGTTAAGTCACGCCCATGATGCGGCCACCGCCGGTCATAGGGGGTTTCACACAACATTGGAAATCTTAAGAGAGGTTGCATACTGGCCACACATGGGCCAGGACCTCAACCAATATTTGAAGGGTTGTCTTGTGTGTGCACAATTTCAGCCATCATCCCTCACGCACCGGGCGCCTTTACAAAAGAGGGGAATGACACTGCCATGGTCAGATTTACAAATCGACTTTGTAGGCCCTGTGATTCGCTCGGCTAGGGGGAATAAGTACATGTTGACTGTGACATGTTTGTTTACCAAGTGGGTGGAATGTCTCCCAGCCCCAAACTGCAAGGCAGAAACTGCAGCTGCCTTGATGATTAACCACATCTTTTCCCGTTTTGGTCTACCTCAAAGGATTGAGTCAGACAGAGGTAGCCACTTCACCAGTGAAGTAATGACAAAGATGTGGGAGATACTGGGGGTCAAGAGAAAGCTGCATATTGCTTACAGACCAGCTTCTTCTGGGGCAGTAGAGAGATATAACCGGACAATTGTGAGCATATTAAAGAAGTTTGTGGCAGATTCTGGGCCAAGTTGGGATATCCGATTACCTCTGGTCCTAATGGCCATCAGATCTACCCCTTCATCTGCAACCAAAATGTCACCATTTGAGTTGATGACTGGGCGCAAGATGGTGCTTCCGCAGCATTTGCTCTATAGGACCCAAGAGCAGACACTGATAAATGCCTCCACTACTCATGAATATGTAGAGAATTTAAGGAAACACCTCCAACATGCTTTTGCTTATGCTCAGCGGAATCTAGAAAGATCGGCTGATAGCATGAAGACCCATTATGACCTGAAAACTTCCAGGAAGGAATATCAGGTGGGAGACCGGGTCTATTTATACAACTTCCAAAGGAACCAGGCCAAGCAGCGCAAATTTTTGCCTACATGGAAGGGACCCTTTGAGATCATCGATAAGATCTCCCCTGTGGCCTACAAAATCCACATCCCCAAAGGTCCTTCGGCAGAGGGGGAAGACAAGTGGGTCCACATAAACCAGTTGAAATGTTGCCATCCCAGGCACACTCTGCAACAACTGGAGGAATCCTCTGGAATCCTAGCGGGTACTGTATCAGACTAATTTAGTTCCAATCATAAAACCTACCACATCTAGTCTCTAAAATATTGTGATTTACATGAAACTGTCTCTAGTGATGCTGTTTTTTTTTTTTTTTTCAAAATAAGAATGTAATATTTCGTTACGATGAAATGCATATGCTGCCCCACTATCTCAACAGTGGTGGAAAAAAAAAATCGTCTATGAGTAGATATTGCCGCTTTTGCTTTATCATCCTAGGAGAGATGAAACCATGAAGGATGACCAAGAAGGACGATCCGGAGACCGGGAACGGAGATCCAATGGGCCCAGTGGACCGCCCAATACTCCCATCAGGACCGGCGAGGAGAACCGATCGATCAGTACCGGATGGAGAAGAAGATGCTGAACTGTGCCATCTACAGAAGAGGAAGAAGATTATGCGGACAGACCGGTGCATGGGTCAAAACCCTTGTGCACGCGACTCCCCATCGACTCAAATTCAAAGTGCAGTCGCGTGGGGGGGACTTGTTGGGTGTCCTGACCCACGTTTAAGCTATCCTGCTACAACATTTGGTGCTGTGGGCTTAGGAAATTCAAGATGGCGGAAAACCCACATGTGCGCCGAAATCCAGGAAAGCTGCGCAGTTTGTGCGCCCACCAAAATGGTTGCCTCACTTGCCACCCACCAGTGCGAGAATGAAAGGCCGGGTTGCCATGAGGGAAATGGGTTGCCAAAGGAAAAACAGTAGCGCCGGTTAGCTTCAAAGCGCTTTAAAACCACCATTGGACTACCCGCACAGTAGTCTGAAACCATTGGGAATGGCAATGCTGATTGCCAAATGCAACCTAGAAGTGTGGGGAATTCATTTCTTAAATCCCAAAATTGAGTGCAGTACCAGTACTCACCACTATCCAAAAGCCGGCGTTTTAAAACCACTCTGTGTGTTTTTCTGAAGGCAAGCAAAATGCCTATTTCAAACCTTGCAACATGTGCAAAATATTCACTGAACACCAGCAGACATTTGGCAGAATGGAGTTTTGTGTGCCTACAAAATCTGGGAAATGAAGAGCCCAAAAACAATGCTTATAACAAAAATGCTATGGAGTCAGCAGCTTAAGCCTAACTGCAACTGGATTTAAAACCACCAAAATCGAAAATGTTAAATTAAATGAGTGACCTATGTTTGGTGTCACATGCCTTTGTAACTGTTGAAATGTCATAGTTTTGCACTTAGAATCAGCATTCTAGCTGCATGTGTAAAATTACAAGTTATTTTAAAAGCAACAAAAAGTTAGCTGAAGGTCTGGCTTAAGGAACTTGATTTTGCCTAGCAACGGATCCCATCAGCAGTGAAACTTGAGTCACCACTGTGTTCCCAGGCCAACCTTCCTTTTGCTGCCCAGGCTAAGGATATGCCATCTATCTGATAATTGAATTATCTGTGCTCTGCAAGAGGGTGAACAAAGCCCTCTTCACTCAGGCAAAGGTTTTTATTACCGCAGTCGTAAATTGTAGCTTCCTCTTGGCAGGAGCTGGGAGGAGCACTGCCTGTGAGAGCAAGCTGGCTTGGCAGGACTGGAAAGAACCAGAAATTCAACCTTGTGCTGAGGGTAAACCACACCCCTTTGGAGCCAGAACATAACTTTAAAAAGATGAATAACTCATAGAGCGGACATGTGAAAATTTTATAAATGATACCATAATTCTTGTGATTTTTCTGCCCACAGTTTAAGACGTGGTAGGAACCGGTGGTATGTTCAGGGGGGTTTTAGCGGAAAAGTGGATATTACTCTAAATGTGTGCATGTTAAAAATCTGAAACTTCATCAGTTAATGTCCCTACCCCCTGCACACATGTATGTAAAGTTGGGTCCATGTCGGAAATTGAAAAAGCAGTTAAAAAGTGAAATATGTGCCAGTTCTGAATGCAAGCTCCCAGGAAGAGCAGAGTTTGAACAGGGGATACCTCCTGTGATGCATGATGGGTGCATATGATTTTAAAACAATATGTACCTCTGCAAATATGTATTTGTTTCAAATCTAGATTTGTGTGTAAGTTGACAGGAGGAGTGGACTTTCTGCAGGCTGTAAAATGACATCAATCTGACTCACAGTTCAGTTTGCCAATCAAGCGGAGGAATGGAAGTTTGACCAATTAGAAGCTGAGAGAGAGGTAGGGTCAGTGATGCTAGAACACACCCACATTCTAAACACATAAAAGCAGACAGACAGGACAGATAGGGAGCTTCCAAATCCATCTGCAGCGGGACGCTCTGCCGGAAAAATCCATACTTACCTCCATCAAACCTCCAGAAAGCCAAACTAGAGACTTCAATCTATCCAGAACTAAGAGACCAGACCAGAGGGAGAAAGCAGTGCTGTGCCCAGAGAGTGACCAGAGCCCAGTCTAAAACCCTGACCAGATCCATGGCGAGGCCCATTTCACCCAAGAATATAGTGTGAGTACCTAGAAAACTGTGCAGAACCAATCTCCTAGTTTAAATTCATCTAATTCAATCTATTTAACCTAAGTAGAACTGCCTCCTAGCTGTCACCTGTCATTTCTAGTTGCAAGCTGCACTTGTCATTTTGAGCTTTTAAAATTTACAAAACCAAAAACGACCTTTACTAAATTACTCATATCTCTGCAACCGTTTGGGCTAGAGACTTGCAATAACTTTCATTTGGAAGCTGAGATCCCAGGCTTTTCTAGGACCCCAAAACGGTAGAGATAGTCCTTGCGGTTCCTTTGTAATAGCGCTCGGCGCATCCGCGAATTTTACCGCGATTTGCAATTTCTTCACATGTAAAAACTGCTGCTGTTTGCTTTCCATTGGCCAGAAATTCGTTTGACCTGCTAACTATCCCTGCATCATTGCTAGTGTGAGCCTGGACTAATATTAACTAGATACCACTCACCCTGAAACTCTAAAGGGGAATTAAAAGCAAATTTAGCATATTTCTCATTCATTGCTAGCACCTATCAGAGCATTTGCCTGTGTTTTCAAAACTCCTATCTGTTTTCTTTACGCTTGCTGGGATTGAACTGAATCACATTTGATTGCATTTCTGAGAACTGTGTGCTTCCTTCCATTTCCTTGCCTTGCATCAAGGGGGGGAGGGGATTGCCAGAGAAAAGTGATTACATTGTTTTGTTGAAATCATATTGAGTATTTCTATACTGCATTTCATTCATTCAACCTTGCATCCATTTGAACTCTATAAAGCATTTTGTACCACCTTCTTCTTTTGTTCCTATTTACCAGTGTGCTACCTTATCCATTTCATGTCAACTCATTAGTGATTATAAGAAGTGTGCTAGTGCCAGATTCTCCGTTGTTGATCTTTATCATATCAGATTAAGTGTGCTATTCAATTATTAATTTATTATAAAGCGTGATATATATATATCTATTTTAAATTATCAAATAAACCTTTTAAACTTGCAAAACAGAACTACTTCTTGGCTCAGTGGGGTCAGGGGGATTCCAAGAGAGGGGTGTTATACAGGGGTAGTCATCCAGAACGCATGAACTGGACCTAAAGATATATCAATAAGGGTTTTCATTCAGTATTCTAGACTAGGCGTTAACTTAGCTGTAGTGCTGAATTGAATCCTCTTACAATGCGCCTCTCCATCGCGGATGCGTATATAAACTACGTAGTTCACCACCTTCAACCGCTGCCGGTGGGGTGGATGGAACTTGCCACCCAATCTGAATGTGACCCAGCCCTCCGAATAGCGCAACACTGCCTACAGAACAACAAGAAGACGCTCATGAGACAATAAGCAAGGTCGGAGGCAGAAACCACACAAGAAGATGTCAAATAGCTCGATCAAGTGCGAGACGAACTAACGGTGGTGGAACACCACATACTACTGAACGGATGCAAAGCGGTCATTCCGAGAACACTCAGGGACAAAACAGTGCATCTGGCACATGAAGGCCACCGAGGGGTGCTCGCAACAAAGCGCCTTCTCAGGCAGAAGGTATGGTTCCCACACCTTGACAGACTAGTGGAGAACATAGTAGGGGGCTGTCACATGTGTACGCAGGTGTCACCAACACCACAACCAAACCCACGGCAAACGTCACCGCTACCAAACCAAGTGTTGGAAGAACTCGCTGTAGACCTATTTGGACCCCTAAGCGATGGCACACATGTAGTAGTGCTCATGAATGAACACTCACGGTTCCCAGACGCGCAGATAGTAGAAAGCAGCTCATCATCGAGCATCATCCCAGCACTAGACCGCATGCTGTCGGCATATGGGATCCCCAAGATTATAAAGTCGCACAACGGTCCCTCATTTATAAGCCATGACTTCCAGAACTTCGCCAAGTATATGGGTTTCCACCATCGCAAGATAACCCCACGATGGCCACAGGCAAATGGCATGATCGAAAGGTTCATGGCCAGCATCAAGAGGACCCTTCAAATCGCCCACGTCCAGAACAAGCCATTCGAACAGGCCCTAAATCAACTGCTCAGAGAATACAGGCACACGCCACACAGTACGACAGGAATATGTCCTGCGGACCTCATGTTCAGGAGACCAATCACAACAAGACTACCGGAGGAACCCCGACCACGAGAACCAACAGCACTTGAGCAGGAGGCAAGGGCTAACGATGCTGAGAAGAAAGCAAAAATGAAAGAAGTCACTGACCGTAAAAGACGAGCCCGGGAGAACCCCATTCAGCCTGGAGACGAGGTGTGGTTCCGTCAACCAAAGAACCGTAAAGAGGAAGCCACATATGCACCCACCCCACTCGTGGTGATGCACAAGAAGGGCACGATGGTGACGGCCCAGAAACAGGACAGCTCGACTGTGACCCGAAACATATCGCACTTCAAACGTGTGACGTCTAGCCAAGGAGCAGAGCGGGAAATGAACTGGGACAGCGAAGAAGACAGAACAAGAGAGGAACCCTATCTGGGTGATGGTGAAGAATCAGAGAGTGAGCGGAACACCATGATGCAGGCCGTTGCAGAGACAACCCCAAGTCAGCCATGTCGACCCCAACGGAGCCGTATGAAACCGCTACGCCTCATAGAAGAAATGGGATAAGAGGTGAGCGAAGACTCGCACGTTAAAAAGGGGGAGATGTCAGCAGCCCACATCGTTGTGTGGGCGGACCGCCGTTGCAGTCCGTGCGTACTGGACGCTACGCTGGGGCGTGGGAGTGGCGGGATCAAGGCTGGGGCAGTTGCCGCTTTGTATTGAATAAAGAAGGTTGCATGATCCAGCGGCTCCGCATTATATTGTTTGCAAGCGCGAGCGTCCCGGGCCACCTCCAGGTCTAACACCTTCTCCCTCTGCCATAGCGGCCGTTTTTGTTGTCTACCTTTTTAAACATTTACTTTAATGGCCACCATGGAAAGGGAGAAGGAACTACATGTAGTCCCTTCTCCCATTCCATGGTGACCATTTTGCTTGTTTACTATGGCTGCCACAGAAAGGGAGAATGGACTACATTTCCCAGTCCACAGAGGCCATTTTTATCTTTTTGGGACGATATGATATGATATGATATGGTATTTGTAACGCGCCTATACACAAGTGTTTCAAGGCGCGACGAGGCAGGGAGGGGGGGACAAGGGGAGACAGACAACGATCCTACTAGGCCAGGTGTCATTCAGATCGCGCAAGTGCAGGGGTAGGGGAGGGGGAAAAAGTGCAAGGGGAAGGGGAGGGGGAAAAGTGCAGTACAAGGTAAGTGGCGTACGTAATAAATAAATAAATAGGGCCAGCTGGTGGCAAGTGTGAGGTAAGTGCAGAACAAGTGCTGGGGGAGAGGGGGGCTGTAGGGATACAGAGACAGTCCCGCAGTGCAAAGGGGTTCCAGGGCATCAGTGCAAGTGGAGAGTGGCAGGGCCCAGGACCGAGGCCGTTTAGAGTGGTCCAGTTGCAGGATCAGTGCAGTTTCAGTGAAAATTAATTAGCAGTTCAGCAGGGGAGAGGGAGAGGGAAAGCAGAAGCAAAGAGGAAGGTTTTGAGGTGCTTCCGGAACCGGAGATGGTTCTCCTCAAGTTTCAGGGAGGCAGGAAGGCTGTTCCAGAGGGAGGCCCCTGCCGCGGAGAGAGATCTACCCCCAGCTCGTTGCTTCGAGAAGCGGCTAACCCTGAGGGAGTTGGAGGCGGATGAGCGAAGGGCTCGGGAAGGAAGATATTTGGGAAGAGAGAGTTGAAGGTATTTAGGACCCAGGCCCCAGAAGGCCTTGTGGACAATGCAGAGGGTTTTGAACTTTATCCTCGCAGCCACTGGGAGCCAGTGTAGAGATTTCAGTCCTGGGGAGATACGGTCCCCGGGCTTGAGGCCAAGGACAAGTCTCGCAGTTCTGTTCTGGATGAGTTGCAGAGGGCGGAGAGTGGAGGCAGGCAGATTAAGATAGAGGCTGTTACAGTAGTCCAGCTTCGAGAGAACCAGGGCTCGGGAGACAGTGAGCTTCTGGGGGAAGGAGAGGAAGGGAAGAATACCTCTGAGGAGGTGCAGCTGGTAGTGTGACCTCTTGGCGGCGTCAGAAATATGAGGAGAGAAGGAGAGTGTGGAGTCGAAGATGACCCCAAGGTTTTTTGCCTTGCAGGTAGGAGCAGGGAGGGGGCCAAGGGAGGCAGGCCAGAGAGCTACAGGGAAGGAGGGAGTGGGAGTACCGATGAGTAGAATCTCAGTCTTACTGGCATTAAGGCAGAGGTCATTGGCGGCACACCATTCTTGGATAGTAGACAGACAGTCAGAGATGAGGGAAGGAGAGGGGGAGGCTGAGGGTAGCCTGAAAATGAGCTGGGTATCGTCCGCATAGCACTGGAAATTAGGGCAGAGAGCAGCGATGCGGTGGGCAAGGAGTGCCAGATACTGGTTGAACAGCCAGGGAGAGAGATTAGATCCCTGGGGGACACCACAGGTGGAGAAAAAGATGTCGGAGAGGAAGGACCCCAGTTGGACCTGGGAGGGTCGATTTGAAAGGAAAGAGGTCAACCATGCCAGAGCCTGACCAGTGATACCCAGGTTTTCCCGGAGACGGTTGAGCAGGATGGCATGGTTGACAGTGTCAAAGGCAGAGGAGAGATTGAGCAGAATGAGAACACACGGGGTGTTGGAATCAAGGTTCAAGAGCAGGTCTTCACGGATGTTCAGGAGAGCAGTTTCCGTGCTTCTGGCAGCTCTGAAGCCAGATTGATGGTCATGAAGACTACCAACAGATTCAGCATGGAGGTTAAGCTGGGAGATGGCCAGTTTCTCCAGGAGCTTGCCCAGGAAGGGAGTGATGGAGATAGGGCGATAGTTAGCCGGGCAGGAGGGGTCGGAAGAGGGTTTCTTGAGAAGAGGGTGCACAAGGGAGTGCTTGAGGGGGGAAGGGAAGACTCCAGAGGCGAAGGAGTGGTTGCAAAAGTCAGCCAGGGCAGGAGCCAGGGAGTCGATGTGGTCCTTGATAGTTTTGGAGGAACAGGGGTGAACCTGTTTAGACGAGACTTTCATAGATCGGACTTGTCTGGAAACCTCGTCAGCAGAGAAAGGTGGAAAGGCAGAGAAAGAGGGAGGAGGGGTGACCGCAGAAGGGCCAGAGGAAGAATGCCAGACGAGAAATGAGACATGCCTTGCAACCGTAAAAAACACCATTACTATCCGGTCTAACAGGCCGGGGTAGTAATGGCAATAAGCCCCTTGCCAGAGGGCCATTGCAGCGTTGGGTAATGCCCCGGGGCGTTTCTTAGGCAGATGTACTGCCAAAATACCACCAAACTTGTAATGAGGCCCATAATTAAGATATGTTCTGTAATTATATAACAACCTGGTGCATGCAATGTATTACTCCATATCAACCTTCATCATCCCTGTTCTTACTCTATCATGTGCCTGCTCACCAGGAAAAAAATTACAGGTGTTTATTACTGCCTTAGAGCAAAGTCTGTGGGTCAGTGAATATGGATAGTTTATGTGTGTCTCCGATTTTATTATCGACCAACTACTGCAGGTTCTTGGGAAAAATCAATGCTGCAGCAGACATGGAAAACAAACGAACAAACATTTTTGTTCAGAGTTGTTTTTTTTTCATTTCAGGGTCACCGTTTTAATGTCAATCGTTGTTCTTCTGTTCCTAATCTGATAAAATGTATCAAGCGGTATTGGTAGCCACTCAGTGATTACAATTTTTGGATAAGTGACTTCCACATATATTGGGAATGTTTGGATCTTGGTCTTGAATTTGGTATCCAATAATTTAAAAACAGACTTCCTTTAAGGCACATTCATCAAAATGATTGCTATTGCACAGTGAGGGAAGATGCTAATTGAAAGATGGGTTCATATGGTTATTAAAATGTTTCTATGAAGGATACCGCTAAGAGGCGCAGAAGAATTTGACTGCATTAATGGTTCGCTTTCGGCTCAGGAAGATAATCAAAGCTCCATCGTGGCTTCAGACGTGACGACTGGTCCCTGATTAAGGGCAGACGACCCCTTGAAGAGTTAAGTGCCAAGGTGAGTGCCCTGCAGGCATTCATTCACAATTGAAATGAATTAGTACAAGCAGAAAGCAGAGACCTGAGAGAACGAGACTGGAGAAGCTGTGCAGTGGTGCGCCCCCTGGTAGGTGGATTAGCCTGTGAAGTTTAGAAGTGGAGGAACTGTGTATTCTGGAATTGCAAGGATTAAGGCCGTGGGCCTCAAGCACCACTACTGGTGAGGAGGAATAATTGGGTGACTGGTGTGAAGGCCCGGCCTCGATACAGTGGACCCCAATGATTGGTTGTGGTAAGGTATACGGTGGGGAGCGCTGGCGGAGTATGCCTCCTGCAATTGGAAAGGGAGTGTTGGCAGAAGTGGACCTTACAGTGGCACAGCACATATAGAGAGTTGGATGGGACGGTGACAAGCCATCGACTCCAGTACAGAGGGGTTGTGCAGGGAACAGTCCCTGTAGTGGAAAAGGAAAAGGCTGCAGGACTGAGTGGGGCCTGGTTCATGGTGGTGATACTAGTTTCAGAAACGGAGTGTAATGTCAAATTTGCCTCATGGAAGTGGTGAGACAAATGTACCCGGAGACCCTTTCCTCCTGGTGTGGGTGGTCATCCTGAGGGACGTACGGAGCAGCAAATAGAGATGAATTCTGGACAGTGTAGTTGGGTGCCCCTAGGCCCACATAGCTTCTGGAGGGGGTGCTCTGTGGGGGACGACTGCTGTTGACATGCCGGTTTATGAAGCAGAGTGGAGGGCATGAGGACCTGCAGGCCGACATCCAAAATGCCCCTGCAGAGATAAAGGCCTTCAGTGAGGAAGTTCAAACCTCCATGTCTGTGAATAAGGAGCGTGTGAAGGAGGTTGAGGATATGGTGGAGGCCATGGAGAAACCAGCTCTTCACGGAGATCCTTGAGACGAAGTTGGAGTCAGGAATTAACGAGTTGACATTTCGAAAGCGGGATGTGAGGAACAAGGTCGATGACCTCCAAAATAGACAGCGTAGAAACAGCATGCTGCTTTGGGGCCTCCTCCAGGCAGCTGGAGAAAATCCCAGAGACCTTGAGAGGCGAGTTGACGACATGTCCAAAACATTTCTGGGAGTGGGTGCCTCAAGGTTCTTTGTGTTCCACAGAACCCACCCAGGAGCAGGCTCAGGCTCGGGTCCCAGACCACTGGCTTTAAAATGCCACTATTTTAGGGACAAGGATGACATTCTGAGGAAGAAAGAGATGTGTGGGCCTTTGAATGGGAGGGAGCCTCATCAAGCTTTTCCAGGACTACTCTGTGCATACTTTGGACCAAAGGCAGAAATGCAGACAATCATACGGAATTAGATACGGCTGGAGATATCCATTCTTGCTTTCTTTTGAAGTTCGGGGTGAACAATATGACATCATCGAAGGGGACTTGGATGAACATTTCCTGCATGCGCTCCAGGGACTGACCCTCTGTAAGACTCTGAGGGTTAAATTCAGATAAAGTGTAAGAAAGTTTTCGCAGAGCCTGATTTGAGGAGAAAAGTGACTGGGGCATGAAAGTTCAGGAAAACAAATGCTTCCTCGCTGAAGAAGCCGGGGTGACTTGCCCATGTGGGAGAGGTTATGGTGTTTGTGGGGGATACTGTGAGAAAGCGGTGTTGTTGTCAGGGTTAATTGTTGATATTTCTACACCTGCTGGAGCAATAATTATGTTACCAATTGTGCAGCATGATGGGTGGTAACCCATTTTCCATTATTTGCCCAGATAAGGCGTCTCATGAGTTGGGGGTTACTTGAATCAAGGGTCATGCTGTGGGTGGTGTTTATGTTTGGGAAGGTGGAAGATCATGTTCTGGTTGGGATTTCGCGGTGGAAGGCTGGGGAGGGTTTTCTTCTCTAAGCAGAGACGTTCGGACGGGTTCAATGAGGGTTCTGTGAGATATGAAGATGGTACATTTGAGGGCTGCCAGTTGGGAATATGTGTGAATTCAAGATAGCTACGTTGAATGAAAAGGGGCTGAATTCACCACATAAGCACTCTCAGCTGCTCAGGTTGTTTAGCAAGTTGCATCTGTCGGTTCTGTTTGTGCAAGAGATATACATTAGGAAGGGGGAAGAATTCTGATTGGTTGGTAGGGATGGATATAGGGCAGACGTTTTGGGCTTCGGAAGGAGAAAGAAAGATGGGTGGAGTGGGCATTCTCCATTCTCCCAGTGAAGCACTGATGTTAAAAAAAGAGGTACAGACTAGTAGCACACTAGAAGGTCAGATGCTTATGGTTAAGAGCTATCTGGGAGAGCGTACTGTTACTTACGCAGCACTTTATGCCCCCAACAGAGGCCAAATGACATTTCTTAGAACAGCATTTGCAGTTGTTGAATAGCAGTCACATGGATTCACAGTATTGGGGGATGATTTTAACATGATCCTGGATCCGGCTTTAGTCTGGAGATCAGGTAGGTTTCGGACCGAGAAAACTGCCACTGGATATAATGAGGAGTTCTCGATCCTTATCTGTCATCACTATTTGATTGACGCATGGAGATGTAAACATGACCAGCTGGGAGGTACACCTTTTTCTCACTGCTGCATTAACCATACACCAGAATAGACCATCTCCTGCTGCCTAGTGAATTCCAGGGGTGCATAATTTCGATACAGGTGGAAACAGTGGCGTGGTCGAATCATGATATGGTGTTGGCAACACTTACCCTGGGGGTTGAAATGGGTACAAGTACTATCTGGCGTTACCACAACTTCAAGACATGGGGCCTCATTATGAGTCTGGTGGTAACCCTGCCGGTGCTAACGACGGGTTGCCACCGGACTTGTAATATTTTACCAGCGCCTGACTTTGCGGTGCCACCGGGACATTACAAGTCTGGCGGCCTGGGAGGTCAGGTGCCAGTAAAATATTAGTCCCCATTCCCATAGAGTCCCACCGTTAGCAATAGTGGCAGTGCTTCCGTGAAGAGTCTGCCTACCGTGGCCGCGGTGCCTGGCCGGGTCAGACCCGTCGGGTGCAGCGGCCCGGCAGGCAAACTCAAAGTTTGCCGGTCCGGAAACAAGGGTGCCATTGAGCTTAATGAGGCCCATGGTTTTTGGGGACTTCCTGGAAAAAGAAATGTGATGCTTGTTTGTGATGAATGACATGGGGAAAGCCAGGCAGAGATATGTGTGGAAGGCAGCAAAAGTTACATGTCGGGGTCTTATCATTGCAGAGGGAGCTCGAGAAAAAAAGAGAGGGGTCCGATAGAGCATAGGTTGAAAGAGGATATTTTCCAGTTCAGGGCTAGTCTTAACACAACCCGGGGTGATATCGATGGGAAATTGCAGTTAACCAAGGAAAAGAGGCAGGTAGCGTTGTGAGTGCCTACTGTTGACATCTGTGTGAAGCCTGCAGTCATAGTTATGGTTCCTGGCCAGGCAAACCCAGCCTTTCATACTCCCAAGGTTGATACATTGAACACCATCAAATTTAGTGATAATAGTGCTAATACCTTTTGCCAAGCACCTTCTATGTAGCATGTTATATGTATAAGTATTGTATAGTTTTACAGTTTATTATTTGTGTTTTACTTCCTTAAACAATGTAGTTCCAGCTTGATAATTTAGTAAAATGTCTATCATTAAACTTTAAAAAAAAAAAATATATAACGTGAACACGCGGTTTGTTGCCGTGAAACGCGTCGTTGTTTTCGTGTTTCTTTCTCTGTCCTGGACATCATAATTATTAAAGTTATTTCGTGCCTGTAACATCCTGACTTCCTGACTCTGTGTTTGGAAAGGACTGCTTAAATCCAAACTTCTTCCTGGAGTGCCATCCATTTTTCCTGCACCTTGGTACGGGGATTCTTTCTGATATATATATATATATATATATATATATATATATATATATATAGTGTACCGAAATGTTCCAAACTGCAGGACCCTCTCGCTCTAGTCATTCACAATGTGTCCAGATTCGGGCAGTCCAGACACCTGAGCTGTGCCATGAATGCCCGTGAGTATATACAGAGTGCAGCTCTGCAAAACGATACCAATTGCAGCTGTGCAATATGCAAAACACCTTTGCCATTGCTATGCTGCATGACACAACGTATGTGCTCAAAGGCCACTAAGCGGAGGATGAAGTGCACGTAAACATATCTTTGCAGTATGCAAAATCGCTTGCCTTCACTTAAAATGAACGCTGCAAAAATGATTAAAAGTGGAAATTGTATAAATAGAATTCTGCAGTTAGCTCAACGCTTTGGTTGGTAACTGCAATCTTTTTTTTCAATTTTTGTCATCTGCATGAATACTTTTTTTGTTCATGAATTAGTTGTATTTATTGTGCTCTTTACAGCTCATTGATGCCATTCTCTAACATCTCATTAGGCCAAGTGTCTGCATTTCAGGAGATGTAAATACAGTCAAAGGTCATGTGACGTCCAACCCTGTGCTATGTTCAGGGCAAGCGAAAGGGCATGCAACATCACCTGCGCATCACAGGCCTTTTGGTGAATTGACATCACGTGTCGTGATCTGTTTTTAGTTTTGACTATTAGGTGACACTTGCAACCCCTATAAGCCCGTACTATTGCGTTAGGGTACACATAGGGAGAAATTACGCATGAGGAGGGACACACAGCTTGTACGTGTTGTTTGGTTATTTATCCACTCATTGACTGCCCATGGCCATGGCCTTTCCACGCAGTTCCTTCTCCTCGCTGCCCAAAACACATCCTCATGGGAATTCTTTGAGCTAGCCTTAACAAAGCCTCACCATCAAACTTTGTACTCCAAGTGCCTACCAGTGTTTTTTCAAAGCAGTCTTCTGAGAGTTAATGACTTAAATGGAGTTGTAAACCCTATACTGGTGTAATAAAAATGCCTTAACAAGGTTGCCTTCAGCCGCTGGATTCTATGTCAAGACAGGATACTTCATATTTTGCATTTTATCTTTACTTCTGACACCAAAGCAGCAAAGAAAAACTTTTAACAATAAACAAGTTTCTTCATCTTAAACTGACAACAGCTCTCAATGAAATGCAAGAAAGGAATCCCAAACCAACATGGAGGCCAGATCATGCTCTGCAGGTAACCAATAGGCAGAGACCCACCCCCACATAAGTCCTTTCCTCCAACACTGACTGCTCTTTCTTTGCCGCTAATGCCAGAAGCTAAGTCACTCCCTCTAGTTGTGTACTTTGTTGCGAGTCAGTAGTTAGAAGGGGGTTGATAAGGCCTGGAGGAGCTGCCAGGATAAGCTTTTGGATGTATTAGTGCCCTTGACACAGATTTTGAGTTGGCGGAAGAGGCTGCGCTAACGGATTCTCCCGTGGATGTGCAAGCCCTCCGAGGCTGGGATCAGAAGGCAGTTTGCCTGTTCGGTGATACCCACGCTGCAATTTACAAGGAATTTTGTGAATCCCTCCTCATGTGCCTTAACGCCAAATTGGCAGATATGGCAGAGGGTGAGGCAGGTCCCAAAGCCCAGGGTAATTTATTTGGTGAATGATTCATTAAAGATCTGTCTGCTTACATGCATACCTGACTGCCTTGGATAAGGCACAGGTTAATATCAAGAAGGATTTTTGACAGGGCTGGAAGAGGTAGAGCCCGGAAGAGGCCTGGCCACTTTCCCAAGGGCTCTACCCATCCCCGACAGTATGCATCCAGGGGTGCACACAATTTCTCCTCTTCTCGGAGAGCCCAGACTGAGTTCTACCCCCAGAGGGGATTCCACTGGAGAGGACATGCCAGCAGGGGTGCTGGTAGAGCAAGGACATCTCCAGGTAATGCCACATGTGTTTAATGTTTCTTCCCACAGCGGTTTAGGGGGCAGGTTGGGCAGGTTTCTTCCTCAGTGGGAGGTGCTCACCTCAGATCCCTGGGTGCTACAAACAGTGAGAGGATTTCAAATAGAGTTCTATTCCTGCCCCCCATGTCAACTCACATTACCTTTTCCCCTTGTGTTCAACAAGCCCAAGCAGAGATTAATAGATGCAAAGGTCCGAGATCTCATTTTCAAGGGGGCAGTGGTTCCAGCCTCCTTCAAGGCCTCCCAATTTCTAAGCACAATATTTCTAGTCCCAAAACCCGAGGAGGACTTTTGCTCAGTTATAGATTTGTGAGCCTTCAACTCATTTGTAGTGTATCAACACTCAAAATGGATGGGATTCACCTTCTTGAGGACACCTTTCTCACGGCAGATTGGATGGTCAAGATAGACCTCAAGAATGCATACTTCATAGTCCCAGTCTATCCTCCACACCAGGAGTACATGCATGTCCAATGGGGGTCTCACACTTGGCAGTTTTGGCTCTCGTCAGCCCTGTGGTGCTTCACCAAACTAATGAAGCCGGTGATAGCTCACCTCAGGTCAAAAGGGATTCGAATAATCATTTACCTGGGCGACATGCTCCTTCTAGCTCAGAGTTTTAAGATTCTTCAGACTCATATGAGTTTAACAGTCTCTCTATTACAAGCGTTAGGCTGTGTTATAAATGCAAACAAGTCCATTTTCCAGCCTATGCAATGTATTCAGTTTTGGTCTTCAATATAGATTCAAAGCAGTGCATCCTTCTTCTTCCATACAGCAGGTTCTCCAAAATATGGAAGTAAATCCACCTCCTCCTCAAGAAAGTTAAGGTCTCCCTCAGGCAACTAGCAAGGATGGTGGGGATGTTGTCAGCCTCCATTCAAGCCATCTTTCCAGCTCCCCTCCACTACAGAGCCTTGCAACGCCTCAAGGGCAAGCATCTGCGCAAATGTCTATCTTACTCTCATTTAGTGGTTCTGTCTCCCAAGCCCAGGTTGGAACTCCTTTGGTGGCTCAGGCACATGGACGCCTGGAATAGCAGGGTGATTTTTTGGCCCTCTTTGGATGTCATTCTGGAGCCAGATGCCAGCAGAGCAGGCTGGTGTGCCAGGATAGGGCAGGTGTCTACGGGCGGAAAGTGGTCGGGTCTGGAGGAGCTGCATATCAACTATCTGGAATTGTTAGTAGGCTCCTTTGCAGTCAAGAGTCTTCTCAAAGATCGGGGGAATTGCTGTGTCCTCCTTCAGATGGACAATGTGTCAACAGTTTGTTACATTAACCATCTAGGGGGAACCCGCTCCAAGGCACTGGCGGATTTAGCGAGAGAATTCTGGCATTTTTGCCAAGACAGGGACATTTTATTGAAGGCAGAGTATCTTCCAGGGGGTCAACAATGCAGTAGCAGACTGGAATTCAAGGCACTGGATGTTGGACAAACTCTTTTTGCCAAGAACTTTTCCCTCTGGGGCCTGATTCAAGTAGAACTCTTTGCCTCGAAACACAACTGTCAAGTACTCCGTTTTTAGAGTTAGAGGCCCAATCTCAAGGCATTAGCAACCAACGCTTTCCTCTAGGATTGGTTGGTTCCCCCGTCCTATGCCTTTCCCCCATTTGCTATGAAAGCCTGGGTCCTGGTTCAAGTGCGCAGACAGGCTTCAACGCTGGTAATGTTTACTCCCATTTGGCCCTCTCATGTGTGGTTTCCTAAACCTGCTTAACTCCCCACTGAATTCAGCACTAAACCTGCATCTGGGCCACTCTCAGCAACCTCGGTCCAGGGCCCAGCCACTCTCCACTTGCACTGCCTCCCTGGGTCCCCCGCACTGTGGGACTGTCACTGTATCCCTACAGCCCCCTTCCCAGCACTTGCTCTGCACTTACCTCGCACTTGCCACCAGCTGGCCCTTTTTATTTATTATTTATTATTTATTATTTTTTACGCTACTTACCTTGTACTGCACTTTCCCCCCCACCTCCTCCCCCTGCACTTCCTCCTTTTTCCCCTTACCTCCGCACTTGCGCGATCTGAATGACACCTGGCCTAGTAGGATCGTTTGTCTGTCTTCCCCTTGTTTCCCTCCCTCCCTGCCTCGTCGCGCCTTGAAACACTTGTGTATAGGCGCGTTACAAATACCATATCATATCATATCATATCAGCCCTGTTAGAGTTAGCGGTGGATGTTCCCCGTCTTCTCCCTCTCCACCCTCGGCTACTAACGGACCCGGCAGGTCGCCCTCACAAGCTGGTCCTTCAGGGGCATATCTCCCTTATGGCTTGGATGATTTAGGCTCTTTCTGGTGCTTCCAGGGCCTTTCACGGGACTCTATCTGTATCCTCAAGGACTCCTGGGCAGCTTCTACCAAATCGGCTACTCTTCAGAATGTGGCAGCTGGGTTAGCTGGTGTGTGGCTCAACATTTTGATCCTGTTTCTGCCCCTCCAGTAGAAGTGTTTAATATTTTGGTTGAATTATTCAAGGAGGGTAAGGCATACAGAACTATCAATGGGTTCAGGTCAGCCATTTCATCTGGACATGTGTTAGTGAAAGGAGACCCAGTGGGTAGGCGTATTTTGGTGCGCAAGGCCCTTAAATCGATTTGCATCAAGGTTCTACCTAAGGCTTTGTATTCCATTTTACGGTATGTTAATATGATCTTGGATTTGTTTCATTCGTGGCCTCATAATGATCAATTGACTTTGCACCAACTTTTCGTCAGGTTAGCCATGTTATTGTGCCTCATTTCCATTAAGAGAATTTCAGATAGCAGAGAATTGGAAGTTGATAATAAGGTGTTCTCCCTGCAAGGGGTTGTTTTGTTTGTTTCTAGAAGAACTAAGGGTTTGATTTTTTCCATTTCCTATCCTGCTTTCACAGAAGATCAGATACTGTGAGTGGTGCAATGCTTAAAATGTTTTGAATTTAAGACAGAGGGGCTTCGGCCCCCAGGTACCTCTTAGCTGCTCATTTCTTACAGGAAACTCCATAATCCTGTTTCCCTGGACACTTTAGCCAGGTGGGTTAGTTGGGTTATGAAGGAAGCAGCTGTTGACACTTTTTCTTTCGGACCTCATTCTGTTAGGGGTGCAACGGCCTCTAAAGTCGCTTTCCTGGGGGGAAGTCTGGAACTAATTTTAAGGGCAGCTGATTGGTCCAGAGAGTCCATATTCAAGACATTTTACCACAAATGTATTAATCATGTTGCATTTAATGTGATGCAAGGGTTTAAAACTTGCATAATATGAAACCTGCTGTCTTGACTAACGAGAGAGGGGTTTTAGATTCTATTAAAGACAAGGAGGCGAGTATTATCCCAGCCACCCATTCTTTTTCATTTGTTTTACATACAGCTTCTGGGTGAGGTGGCCCAGTCAAGGAGATAGCTTCGACATCCCATGATACCATGGTGTACAAGGATCCCAGAGTTTTTTGTGGATAATGGGCCTCATTACGACCCAAGCGGTAAGTTACCGCCTGGGCCGTGACTTTACCACCATGGCGTAAACTATGTTTACGCCATGGTGGTTGGCGGACTTACCGCCCCATTCCGACCTTGGCGGGGCGGTAAGTCCCAATCCCCATTTACCCTTCCCCATTCCCATTTTTGCCCCATAGGGCATAATGGGAGTGGGGAAGGCGTTAATTACGCCACCGTAAATTACGGTGGCGTAATTAACTCCATGGTCCCTTAGCGCCATGGATTTTAACAAAGCAGGTGTTAAAAGCTCCATGGCGCTAAGGGACCTCGTACTCAGGCGGTAAGGGTCGGCGCTGTTTACGCTGCCGTAAACCCCTTACCGCCTGGGTCGTAATGAGGCCCTATGTCTTCGTGATACAACATCAAGTCTTTAGAGTTGGTGTCTGTTGTGATGCAGCTGCAGAAGAGGAGTTGGTGTTTGAGGAAAGGACTTAGATGGGAGTGGACCTCTGCCTATTGGTTACCTGCAGGGCATGACCTGGCCTCCATGTTGGTTTTGGATTCTTCCCTTGGATTTCATTGAGTGCTGTTTTCATTTTAATTTGATGAACTTGTTTCTTGTTAAAAGTTTTTCTTTGCTGCTGTCATGTCAGAAGTCAGGATATAATGCATAACACTCACCTCCTTGTCTTTAATGGAATCTGGATAGCCTCTCACGTTAGTGAGGGGTATTAACCATTATTAAGCACTCTGCATGTCCTTCACTGATGTCTTGTTAAAAACAAGCATTTGCAAAGCCAACACTGTTGACTTGTGAATAAGTATCAGACATTTGCCAGAACTAGATTTTCAGGTACTTGCACCATTTTGCACCTCCTACCACCAATGGCCAGTTAATATAATTACAGCTTTGCCTGAAAAGTGTCTTTCCCATGCTTACACCAAAACCCAAACTGCTGGCATTGCCAATGCTTGTTTATTTACGGCTTTCGCTGTAGGGCGTATTTACCAACGCGAGCATGGCTACACCTTCAAGTCATTTTTAAATGTGACGTTTATTTAAAAACTATAACCAAAGGTTGGTTATTATTTGCCAGTTGCATCTGTAACTTCCTCGAATATATCATCTTCAGATGCGAACGCCCAAAATATCCGTTTTTTCAGCTGCAACCTAAAAGGCGTGATTACAAAAGCATATGGCAGTCAATGCAAGAGCCGAAAGCAGCCTATGGGCACGGCCAGGCCCTGCCGCAGTCACTGAGCTGCACTAAACTGCACTCTGAGTCCGGGGATTTGAACAGAATGCGCGTTAGCAGGCGCACTCCCTTCTGTTTTCATGTGTTGGTGGTTTCGTGATTGCTACCAGTTTCCAGCAGTCAAAACATGAATGCGTCATAACTTTAGCCCTGTGGAAACTAATTGAAAGAAATCAGCCGTGGCCACTTAGGGTCTATTGTGACAGTTGGAACGGAGTAATGGGACATGATCATTAGATTCCTTAACACGGGCGTGCACCTGAAATCTTTCTTTGCACACATTCCGCTACAGTGTGTTGCTTAAGTAAGTATTTGCACGCGAGGTAGCGATGATAGTCGTTCCCCCACAGTGTCAAGTGCTTCCATAACTTTAAATATTAAAGAGGCAGAAACTCTCAAGTGGGTTACCGTTGGCAGTTTGGTTCAGACTTTATTATCAGCAATGGGTCTATAATAAGCAGGAACTGTCCTGTCGGATTAGCCACGCCTCGGCGGCTGCCCACTCGAGTTCTCCCGCCTCCTCCTACCCAGACTTCCTCTGCAAATGCACGGCTGTCTGAAGCCTTTCCTTGTGCATGAGCTTCGTGCTCCACTTGCAGTCTCCAGCAGTGAAAGAGCAGGTTGGGCCTTTCCATTCTCACAGAGTAAATAGCTGACAGTCTCTCTTGGACATCAACTGCGATTTTTTTTCTTAGAAACATACTCATGTAAAATCACACTTTGTTTGCACCAAAGTGATATATGGTTATTGAGATGTACACCGCACACCGCAGCCATTTTCATGGTCTCCAGGATGTCTAATCCTCCTCTGTGACGTGAGTGGCGGGTTTAGATTCTATTAAGAGACACAGAGGGCGGTATTATGCACATTCTACTTTATCTTCTCATATAGCAGCAGAGAAAATATACTTTCATTAACAAAAAATGGAAGTACATTTATTATTTTTTAAACTAAAACAATGAAAAGAGTCTTTTGATGAGCTGTACTCATGACCCTAAGCGGCCAATCACAGTAAACCACCTCGCCCCCACTTCTCCTCTTCCTTTAGTGCTCGGAAACAATTACAGCAATTTCCTTGAAAATAACCAGGATCCAGAAGGTGAGGCCCTTATATAGATCTGGGAGAAGTATCCATGCGTTCTTTTCCATCACATCAGTCACTGCTACATGTAGAATGAACACAAAGGGGGAATCCAAATACTTTCCCCCACCTTGCGTCAGTCACCGACATCGGAGAGAAAAGCAAAACTGCCAGGATGTGGGTGTGGGATAATACTCACCTGAGCGGCTCTGAATAGAATCGTAGCCCCCACTCCCGTTAGTGAGGCAAAATCGCCATTCTATGCAGAGACCAGAGGCTTCCTGTTATGCAAGTTAAATGCAAAACTGTAAATCTACATAAAGGGAACGTATAAGATGGAAGCCCGCAATACAATTTTGTCAAGGTCAACCCATCTTCTAACAATGTACTTAATTTTTCACATTAATGAAACGTTAATGCTGCGATCTCTCACCCATCGAGAGACAAGGACAAAAGGGAAAGCTCTTCCACCACACCTTATCTTCAACCATTAATTTACCAGCAGAGCAGAAGAGACCGGAACATGAGGTTTCATGTAAACTGAAAATGCACTTATGTAATATGACCATGACGTAAACTACAAAAAATTGATACTTCATGGAAAAGACACAAAATAGTATTATTCCCATTGGGGCTCAAGGAATGACAGAGGATAGTGGCAGGCAAATATATCAATAAAAATCATGTATTAATATATTTTAGATATTTTATTTTTTACAAAATACGCTAAGAAAATACCCAATTCATACAAAATGTATCGACAATGTGTGCAAATCGCATAAAGCAGCATATTTTGCAAAGAAACAATATAATTTGTGCAAGTCCGCGATATCATTTCTGCAAATCCACAAATCACATACACCGCCAGTCTTCAAATTAAGACAAACGTTTATGATACACATTTTGAAGTAAACTGAACAGAACAATAAACTATTAATCTAAAGGGCAAAACCGAGCCTATTCTCCACATTTGTGAACTAAAGGTGGTTATAGAGGACACAAATTAGTCAACTCCTCAACATAAACTTCTTTTTCTCTTAGTTTCGACAGGAAACATCTAGTTCACTATTCAAGCCGATTTCCGTCTTCTTCAGGACGTAAATGTAGCATAGAATGATTCCTTGTATATTTCTAATCCTCTCACATCATCCTGTATAGTCTCTACAATTTCCAAAAAAACATAAACACATGTACAAACCAATTAAAATCAATGTTGCCTGTCCATTAGTCAACATACTACCTTGTTGCTCCCTTAATTCATTTTAAGAGCATTTACCATCAGCTCACTTAACGGGGAAACACCTCTGCCTTCAATCAGTGAAACCACAGGGGAGCAACCCGTAATACATTACACAAAAAGGGGTATTGCACTCTAATTCGTATATGTAGTGTTACACATGTGCAAGTATTCTCAAAGTAGGGAAACATCACAAGCACTTACCTCAAGCGCAATTATTATTCTTTCAGCGGTGAGGCATGTTCATTATCTGTAGAACAAATTCCTTCTCAGCAATAAATTTATCCAAGCTGTCCTGTCTCTCTGCTACAGCTTTATATACAGGCGAATAAGATCCCCAAAAAATAATTTAACCATGAGTTCTGAAATCTTTCTGGTCTGATCTTGTCTAATAAACAAAGAATATATGTTACAGAGCATTTAAAGAAAAGTAACAGCCTTACCCGTTTCTTTTCATTTTACACTTTCATCACAGCATTTTTTTCTTTAAAAAACGAAAAACGCTGGTATCCTCTAAACGCAGATATAAATCTGTGTGTTAGAAGAAGGACTATCGATGCCTAAACTAGAGCGTTGACCATTAAACAAACACAAGCACTATATTGAAATGGTAATGTGCCCGTTTTGGAACTTCAACAAACATACACTTGTTCATCATGTCAAAGCCTCAATTGTTGATGAATTATAACATTTGTCTAAGACAGTAATAAAACCATTTACGCATCGTGAAAAAGTCGATTTTCACAATTCATTTTCAGCAAGAGCCTCGCATCCTCTATTAATATCAAATGTTGTAAATATATTATTCTCAGCTCTCTAACTTTATTTGAACATCAAGTCCGAAAACTACTAAAAACCGGACTGCCAAAACGATCCAAGTTACTCCACTGGAATAACACCATGTGTGTTACAGCACAAACCCACTGGCTAATGCGGGCACCATATTGAAATGGATTTTCTCCTGCATTTCGTCATACCAGGGGAGGGGAAGATGCAGAAATCACATTACGCAACCTTCACTCACAAAATTCCCCATTCTGTCAGAAACTGAGGTTCAGATATATTACTTTCCAGTTTCTTTACAAGTAATACTTGTATCAGTCCCATTTTATTTCCCCTCATTATTAAATTACAAAGAGTGTTCCACCTCATTATTCATAAATGAGTGTATATTATTTTGTAGCAACCCCTTATAGTATTGCTTAGCCCAATGTTGTAATAGAGATGCCTCATATGGTTCAAACAACAATCTATTGACTTCCTACAGCTCAACCATACTGTGGAAGTATACAACACAATATCCCTTAAGTGCCAAGGACGAGATTGCTCATCCTAGGTGCATGGGAAATACCATTAGGAACATTTTTCCTGGCAGTTAAGTGAATCATGAGACAGAGTACCACTTTGGATTTCAAAAAAGGATTCCAATTGCATTTTTCTATTATGGATCTTACATTTTCAACAAAAATCCTATAGGACTAATCTACTGACCATGAAGGTGATAATCACTTAAATCATCTATCTCCAGTAGAATAAACTAGAGAACAACAACACTAGTCTTCTACAGGCTCCAGTAAAGAACCATTAAATAAACTGGGTCCATTCTTCTTGGTTGTTAAGCCCATTCAGATAACTTTGAGTGTGATAGATCCACCATTGTTCTCTTTATGCACTCTCACATACTTTGCCAATAGCCCACCATTTGTGACCCCATATGACCATGAGGTTGCATATTAACAAAATGAAAAACGTTGGCAAAGTATCCATCATGTTACTAAACATGAGAAAGTATGCAAATAGCCGATAATCTTGGGTGGGGAACAAGGAACAATAACACAGAATGTGTGCTACGAAAAGTGTGCTAGCTCAAAACATTTGCAATTACAATTCATTTGATGACAGAAGAGAGCACATTTTTACCAATCAATCACTATACAAACCACCATACATACCAACATGTATCAAACATCATTGCAATAGGAGGAAAATCTTGGTGCAGTGGTTTTGAACATTCCTTTTCCAGGAGATACTCAGACTTCTCTTCCAAAGTGTGGCAGCAAGCAGGCCGATGCACACATATTCTAGGTTGGGAAGTTGAACCCTTTTAGAAAGGAAAACATCCTTCAGCCTACTGGACACACCAAGATGAGAATACACTCATGTTCATGTACCTTTAATGTCTCAAGACCTCCCCATTTTGTTAGTACAATGTTTACCTTTTCTTAAAGATTACAACGGTCATGATAAACGCGCTGACAGGTCAGAAAACCAGGACGGGTTGCAGAACACGACGACCTGGATGCGTGAACCTTGTTGATAAAGAGGTCAATATTGTTTGAATAGTAGCTGAGAAGATCCATGGGAATGGAGTTAATTTGGTAGCTCAGTATTCAAACCTGGTGTTAGCCACCAGTCCCATGTGAGGAATAATTGACTCCTGGCATGTAAAGTACTGGGGGTACAAGTGACTTTCCATGCCTGGCTAGTAACCTGCAACTTGACATTTTGACCCGACAATTATACAAAACACTGATGCTATTTATTAACACAGAAAGCCAAAACTAAGTGATAAAGATGAAGTATGCATTGGGTATCAAGGACACACAAAAAACCCTGTTAATGGCTCCAGAAAAGACAGAACAAAAACATGCAACCTACACTCATCTTATTGTGCCGGTAGACACCTTTGCTGTACATGTGTCATAATCCCTGATATCTAGATAAGTTAACTTTGCATAGAATGCACCAAGAAAAACCTCTTTGTGTGTATGTTACGTGATCTTAACTACCCCGTTCGGTTCAGGGAAAGGGAAAGAGCATCTTAGTTGAGAAAAGGATTAGAAATCTTTTGAAACTGAAATAGGAGGGAAACAGGATGTAAGTATGGGAAAGAACATTTTCATAATTGCTTTCTAAAAAACTGTAAGGCAATGGGTGCTCGCACATAATCGGCGAGGGGGCACTCACCTGACAGTACCCTCTCCAACTAGGGACAAGTCGCGCCAGCCCAGTCTAAACAATGAGCGCTCCCTCAGCTACTCTCTGCAGCTGAGGGAGCATGCCTTGGCTGGCTTAAACTGTCAAAGGGAAAATTGGATTCCCTTAGACAGTTTCTCTTCCCCATTACACAAGTCCAATGGCCCATGCAAGGCCGTGGATATGTTGCTTCCCCAGCCTTACTTGGCCCATTGGGGATGCTGGGGAACTGCATCTCTGAATGTACATAGAGGTGCTCCTGTGCCTCCTGCACATTCAGAGAGTCTGCGGTGATGCGCCAGGAGCGCTCCGGTTCCTGGACGCATGAGTAGGAACCACACAGCTCTCTTCCCTTCTTGGTTCTATTCATGTTGTGTAGGGACATATTTCTACTGAACAGTCCCGGCCTGGCAGTCATAGAATTTAGTGCAATACAGTTATATCTCAATCTGGTAATTAAACTACAATGTTGCCGATGCAGTGACCATTAGAGACATGGCTGCCGAATATAATAGACTTATTATAGCAGTACATTCTTTTTGTAATTCCAGATACCCTGAGCCTTCACAACTGGTCCAGATAATTTTCTTCATATAAATATTGCTCTTTTCATCTAGGTCTTGGATATATTCAAGAATATTAAAAAAGGTTATTACTATTAACATGGAATAAAAATGCCTTCACATATGCCAGCCAAGGGACTTATGCTGCACTGTCATTATTAGAATCTTCAATAACAAGCATACCCGTTAGCTTACATTGTTCTCTCCTCAATACTTCTAACATCTCAATAGGGGTCAAATGGAAACTATCTTCTTCATAGGCCCTTCCATGCTGGATGTAGCAAGTGTATTTGGGAACTGATTGCGGGAGGCTCAATAGTCATTTAAAGAACCAATTCTCAGAGCATTTTTGTGGTACAACGTCCTTTCATTGAGGACGTTTTTTTGCGTTTTTTTTTTTACTTCGATTTTTTAAAATAAAATTATATATATGGGATGTCGGTGTTTGGGAATAGATAAAACTGAAAGGGAACGGGGGGTTGGAGGGACCTCCCAAATAATGTTAAAAAAATTTGATGGGTTTTTCCGTAAATAAAATTGCGGTACAATACCCAGCGGAAAAACATCCTGCAATGAAATGACATGGAACCATTATTGTAACTTTTTCCCATCACAAAAACCTCAAATGCAAGCAACACACTGAGCCAGAGGACAGGCGTTCACTTCATACACTTGTAACATGCATTCAATCAAATGAGTAGATATTGGCAAACTTTTTGATACCCCAAAGGCCTGTTTCATTTTGCTAGTTTGTTTTGCACTATGCGGTGATGCAGACAGAGTTCGAGTTCAAGTGGGGTCAAATCGATGCCCTAGTTTTAAAAGACCTAGAAGATGTAAAACTTTGTTTGAATACTGCATGATACCTGACATATTGTCATTTACGTTCATGCGAAGCATCTCCCAGTGGATAGTACAAACACTGAACCATTTTATTTTTGCAATGCATTTGCGATCCAGCAAGAAGCTTGCTATCATCTGCATAACGTACTCTGAACAACAAAGGGGTAGGCAGTATCGGCAAATATAGTGTCGAAAAAGAAGAAATGTCCACCTGTACTATAAAAAAGGGGAACAATCCAAAAGTAGAAAAACTACAAACATCTTTATTTAACAAATATTAAAAAACAAAAATTGCAGTAGTTCATACAAAATACAAGCATAACATTTTGTTCTTCATTTGTTCTTTTTCCACACTACATTTGCCTATACTGCCTACCCCTTTGTTTTTCAGAGAATGTTCTGGATACCAGGGTGACAGTAGGACCGCACTTTTGAATTTGAACTGGTTTGTCCCGGTGTTCCCCCTTTTTTGTTAGTGCATCATCTGCATAAGCCATTACTGGGATCATAACAACCCCAATCCTAGGGGCACCCACCCTACTCTCACAAAGAATGGAGTAGAATAGGATTGTAAACAAATGAAATAAAATAGGAGCCACCACACAACTCTGGGCTCTATGAGGGGTTGCCGCATTTCTTTTGCTGAATGGCAACTTTGCTGATTTTTTGTGTGCCGATTTGTCAATTATTTTTTACCAAACACATCAGGGGGACACCTGCACTGCCCCTTACACCTCCTACCCCCCATTACATACCTTACCACAACTTATTATATACCTGTTTGTGGTAAAGATTCGGCAAAATAAATATGGCAAACAGAATTCATGAAAGCTGCCATTCAGCAAAAGTGAGCTAGACATAAATCTAGTGGTCTCCACAACCAATGGCTAATGGATCCATTGGATGTACTGAGTAGCTGCAGAAAGGTTCTGGTGTACAGTTATCTGGCCCAATTTATAAATCATTATTCACAATCCAGGTTGATTCACGGAATAAAAAGATGTTTCCCGATCGATATATTTGTTTGTTTGTTTGTTTATTTATTTATGTATTGTGCGCACCGGACCCTGAGGTAGCAGGGCGCAAGAGAACAAGGAAGATTACAGCTTGGTTACATACGTTACAAGTTACAGGTTACATAGCAGGCAGAGTTGACATTTCTTGACTTTGCAAGGTAAGACAAGTGCGGGTGCAGACAAAGCGCAGCCAAACAATCAAATCTATGGCAAACGAACAATATAGCAAGTAGGTGGCCAACGAGCCATATAGCAGGTCGTTGCGTGTCAGGTGAAGTACAAGTGGAAGTGCGAGGGTAGAGAGTCATTTATATCTCATTCTCAGTGTGCCATTTTATGGTATTGCCACATAGCAAGGTTTTTGTCTAATATACAATGGTTTAGCAGAAATTAAGTAGAGTATATTTTGTGCCCCAACCCCTTTCATAAAACCTGATTGAATGGGGGCTAAAATGTTATTAATTTCAACCAAGTTCATACATTTGTTTAATTCGGCTTTCCAGAATATTTTAAAAGAACAATCTTAAAGTGAAATTGGGCGATATCTTCCTTTTTCAACATTGGATTTACAAAAGTCGTGCTCCATGAGGCGGGGAAACTGCTTAATGAGATCCTTGCATTAAAGGCCTTACACAATAAAGGGCCTCATATGTAAATTAGAATCTCATAAAAAATGCGGCAGATTTGGAACATGGGTTCAAAATACAAATTATAAGTATATATAGCTTTACAATGCAATGCACTCAGGCAGAGTGCAGGTCCTGGGCTGGGTGTGCCATATGTAGTACCCCTAGACCATCTAGAGAAAAACCTTATCGTATAAGCCTTGGCTTGTAGGGAATTGTATCTAGGCCCGTGCTTCTCTGATTTTCATTTGCTAAAGCATGGGACATTAGCTGACTATTATACCATTTTATATGGAACGCTTTGGCTAGGACAATGCCAGACCTAGTGTTGCACTAAGCACACTACATTTTGCATCCGTTGTATTGAATCACCAAATAAACCAACAAATCAGGCTCATCATTGTATATGCAAAATATTACCGGGCCACGCACAATTTTATCGCATAATTTATAGGCTTGCTTGAAAACACCAGCACACAATGAAACCTTCACGTGCGGAAGAGAAAGAAAACATTAGCAATGCATACACTGGAATGTGCCTTCTGCAATCATAGGAAATGAAGGAACAAAACAAGATGTCATTTCATATTATACAATGGAAAAAACAACTATACTTTACAGGCCACATCGGCCTAATTTACCATTTACCATTTACCGTTTCTGGACTAATGATAAAGTTAGGAACTATATCCACATACAGCTCAGTGATTTTAACACATTTCAATGCCCCCTTAACCTCCCCAAACCACAAAAATGCTCCTCTTTTCTCTTAGCAAGATTATTTATACATCAGAATTTGGCAGGAGACGCACATTTGTTTTATCTATAACCCTGACAGTCAAACTGGAAGCCCTCTTGCAGAATCTATCCCTTCGCATGGGAAAACACGGTTGCCCTTCAGTTATTTGTGTCCCCTGTTTGTATTTAATCCCAATGTAGCACTTTCCAAGTCAGACCAGGCCAGGGATTATCCTAATTAACTATTTTATTAATCTTTATAGTTTTGAAGTAATACTCACCAATAGCCCCGCAAAATGGTGTTTGTCATGCACTAGAAATGTCTTCCATGGAACATACAGTCTCTCCCACTTTCAGCTCCACCTCGGAGCTCGGAGTTCAGCGCATATCCCCTGGCTCCCTCCTTCTGCAGCCAGGCCCAGCACAGCTAGCGAACGGCACTCTTCTCTTTTTTGTTTTTTTCTCTCTCCCCCCTTCTGCTCGTCTTCACTCTACTCATAGACAACCCCTTTTTTACTTCCTTCTATGAGTTATAAGACCTCTTTGCTTCGGTTTCACTGCCTGTGATTTGCTACACAATCCATATCATTTTACCACCTACTTCCCCGCCTCCTGTCATGATGGCACCAAACAAAAATGTTTCTCCTTTATCCAACAACATAGCATTATTCAAACCTCTTTCTGCTTCTTCACCGTGACCGCAATACAGCCCTCTTCTCCAGGCTGGTTAAATGGGCAACATATTGCATACTCTCGGCATTCCTGTTTAAACAAAGAGATTGGTCTTGCTAGTGCAACATTCTGCTGCTCCATTGTTTTCCCAACTTCATGTCCACAAAGCACTGCAGTTCAGCTTTCAATTTGTGCACTTATTTTCTAAACCAACATAGTAAGGTGAATGGTGTCATTTCACCCACCGCCTGCAGTGTAGAGTATGGCCTAAGTAACTCGATTCTAAATCCTAATAGCCACTAGTATTAGTTTTGTTACGGTTAGTTACGATTAGTTATTAGTCAGATTAGTATTCAGTAATGTTAATTGTTAGTAGCCTACACTACCCTGTGCTGTGCTAACTTCCAAATCATGCCTCACATCAGCCCGAATCTAGCACCATTTCTGCACAGTGCACCACAATTGAAGTCAGTGGCCCTGCTAAAATTAGTGCATGGTTGAAATTTGTGCACCAATTATCCCCACAGGCCCCTGCAAGACGTGGGTCAAAGCAACCATAACCAACAAACTGATCTGGTGTTTCTTTAAGGATTACATGAATCTAGGATGCAGGCTGCAAGAAAGGGTGCATGGGTGGGGCACACAATAGCCCCATTGAAGTTGGGTAGGAACAGGTTAGTCAACAAAGTTAGCATGGCAGTATCACACCACGTGAATTTAAGGCCTTGCGGAGTAGCACTTAGGAGAGCCCTGTGAGAGCTCCTACAATGTAGCTGCTTGCAGCTGCTTTGTCCAGAGTGAGAGCAGCTGTGGGAGCATTGGTGCAACGTGAGTGCCCCTCCAATGCAGCTGCGTGCATGCAGCAGGCTTTGCTTCATGTAGGAGCAACTGTGGGAGAGCAGGGGCACTGTGGGAGCACATCCAAAGTAGCTGCGTGCCGCAGGCTTTGCTCTAAGTGGGAGCAGTGGTGGTACCATGGGGGCCCTGAGAAAGCTGCATGTCAGAAAGAAATGGCATGGCACCACTGTCGGAATAAACAGTATATCGTGCCTCCTATTGTAATAAATATATTAATATTGGCCTACGCCAAGCTGCTCGAAAGTCATTTGCGAGATCTGTGTTACAAGGTCCTGACCTTTAATCTATGTAGGACACCATTTTAGGTCAAACCACCATTTTAGAATTTATGTGGAAAAGTCACCCTGTGAGCTAAAATGGTGGACGATGTCATTGCAAAATACAACATGGCCGTCTTGACCTCTGTACATTGCTAATGTGTAATCTGCCTGCAGGCTACTTGTTGAGGTCATGAACTGAGACCTCATCCTACGTTGACCTATGTGTAAAAGGATTACTCGCGCAAGTAAACCAATCCACGAGTATGTATTATGATAATGTATTTACACATTGGACAAAGAACATCTGTTTTACTATATTGTTTAATGTTTAAGAAGACCTGCAATACGAAACTTAGAATACACAGTTAATGCATACGCTTATTGTTACATGTAATAAAGAACAAACCAGTTAGATGCGGTTATTTGCGACTCGGCAACGAACCCTAGAATTGGTAACATATAAAGTAGAATATTAACCCAAAGAGGGGTTGGCCACAGCGCTCACAAAATGTATAAAAAGGGAATGCATTCTAATGTACCGTCTCACACTGAACACACTGAACCACGCTGGAGTTCGTTGTGTTGTACTGAGGGCCGATAGCTATCTGACTTTGCACTGTTTTGTAATTGTATTCGATAGAGAATAAAGTACTTTGTATGTTCCTTTGAAACCTGTGTTTGGTGTATTTCCTTTTGGGGTACTCAGCCTCCATATTTTGTTTCTCTTTTCACAGTTGGCGCCCGAATAGGGACCCTTAAGATTGATGCCGGATTGTTGAAGGTTGACACTTGCTATCTTGGACCGGGATTGGACGGTGTACAAAAGTAAGGGGCCCCTGGATGAGACGCGACACCTCAGCAGCGCTGCAGGATCCGATCCCTGGACAACTAGCCTGTGGTCTGAGACAGCATCTTGACGAGGGTCCACTTATCGAGGCGGGCATATTTGCCGAAATCACCATACACGAGGTAAGATTAGTTAGGTAAGATTCTTAGAAGTACCGATCGGTCCTCCTTAGGTTTGGCCAGGTGAGTCGTGACCCGATTCTTAATTTAACCCTGGCAATTGGAATTTTGGCGCATTGTATCTGCAGACACAATTATTGACCAGGTTACACCAAGAATTTGAGATATGCCTGGGAAATTGTCTACCTGCTTTAGGGCATTATTCCGCAGATAGACAATCTTTGGAATTTAGTCATCCGGCACCACAGGAGGGGTCGCCGGCATGTACTATGTACAGTAAGCATGGCATTGGAAGTATAGTATTTAATGATATTTGACACAGACCAACCAGACATGCCTCCGAACTTCAGTGGCCAATCAATGGTAGTTTCGAGATCCCTCGCATTGAATATTTGGAGTCAGTATTGTTAAAGAAAAAGGCTAGACCTGCAGGATTTGATGTTTTACAAAATTGGAAAAAAGAAGCGTTACAACAGCTTAAGAGTCATAAGACGGTTGCCGAAAAAACATTATTGTATGATCAGGATAAACAGGCTGAGTCGGCTAAATATATGAAAAGGGTTTTTTCACTTGGTATTCAGAAAATCTATCCTTCCAAAGATCTCTATGATTCTGATGAGTTTTTTGAGAAAATATTAAATGACGAAGGCCTGGTGCCTCTGCGCCACCTCCGTATGTTCCTCTTCCTGCTGCGGTACCTTTTCCTGCTGTTATTCCTACACTTCCTGTTCAACCTGTTGTTCCTATCCCTTGACTGTTGTTCCTCCACCTGCTCCTCTGCCTCTTCCTGTCGCACCAGTTATAGCTCCTCCATCGAATTTGCCTATTCCCTCTCTTCCAAATGGTCTTAGGCCGCTTGTAATCGATCATGGTGCAGGCTCGAAGGTTGTCACTCGCAGTGCTGTACCAATGGAGAAGAAACGTGAGTTAATTGCATGGGCTAAATATTGTATGGAGAAGGATGATCAGGCTAGTGTTTTTTCCACACTTTCTAATACGGATCAATTTCCTGAGAATTTTTTTTTTATTGAAGGTTTGGGGATTCAGTTATGTATAATGTGGGGAAGATTAAATAATATGGATGTTCCGCAAGGGTTAAGGGATCTAAATACTTTAGCTCTTTCCAGAGATACTGTGGAGAAGGTAAATGAGCATGTCGAAAGGTTATTTGAATATAAAAAGGAGTTAGAAAGGATATGGAATGAGGATGATGAAGAGAAAAGTATGTATGTACAGAGACGGTACCTTCCGTGTCGAAAACCGATATCGGAGGAAATGCAAATTTGTAAGAAAGATGCGATTAGATGGATTTCAAACATATTGATAACTCCAGTGGAGGTATATGACACATATAGTCAATATACGTTGGAAATGCAGAGAAAAGTGATACAGGTAATGGTAGAGTACCTGCAAGATGAATGTGTAAAGAGGAAGATTAGTTGTCCCACAGAGTTATTGAATATTTATACGAGAGCTTTTTTGGTTGACACTTCTTCGACTGCTTTAGCGCTCGATTTGGCTCTGTTGCTTAGTAAGCGTTCGGAGTTGCCTACATCTCAGTTGCCTATGAGAGAGGTTCCTCCGACATTTGTCCCGAAGGTTGAGGTTGCGGCCGATGCTGCACGAGGTATAGTCTCTGTGGACATTCCCGCACACTATGTATTACAGTTTGTTCACGTCCCGTTTTCACGACAGGAAGTGAACACCATTAGACAGTCTATTCCTGATATTAGGAAAAATCTGACAGGATTCTATAAAGAGATGGAATCCGTTTTGCAATCCTCAGTGTTAAGCTTGGGTGACATTGATTTGTTGTTTCCAGTACTCCTGCCCATTGATTTATGGAAACAAGTTAGAACTATTGACGATGTACCCAGGTTGGGAGATACAGGGGCGAATTTAATTAGATTTGATGGGGAAAGACCAGCTGGTGAAAGACCACAGCAGGTGATATTAACCTTGCCTGATAGAATCATTGCTAAATTAAAAACCATAATTCCTGAAAAAAGAATTATATGGGACAAGCTTACGGTCTGTGTCCAAGGAAAGTCTGAGAGTGCTACCGAGTTCTTTAATCGGTTTAAACAGGTATTTTCGGATTTCAGTGGACAAGACTTAGGCACAGAGTCTGGGAAAAGGTTATTTGTGGACAAATTTGTAGGTGGATTGCTGCCTGACATCCAGTCACAGATTATGTCCTCTGAGAGCGCTTGGCAGGCGAAATCGCAATCAGAAGTACTGCATATGGCTCAGTATTATGAAAATCGTGTCAACAATGAAAAAGATAGGATTGAAAAACAGAAAGGTGATTTAAAAACAAAGGTGCTATTGCAGCAAATTGTTAGAGGCCCCAGAGGGGGTAACTCTCAGGTTAGAGGTCAGTATGTCCCACAGGGGAATGTGCCCTTGGGTCCTGTGAATATTAATCAATGTGCTTATTGTCGACGAGAGGGTCATTGGCGAGCACAATGCCCTGTCTCTTCAACGGAGGTCGAATAACAATATGAGTAGGCGATCTAGAGATCGCCCGGGCGTAGGGGGCCCTCGTAGAGGTCAGTTCACACAGGACCCTCAACAACCTTTTTCGCAGGACAATCAGACTCCGAGTGTGGATACTAGGAACATATTCGATCATCCTTCCGCTGCATATTTGTCTGAAGAGCTTCCTTTTGACAATATTCTCTTTTGTTAGGATTGCCCAAAGCAGGGTTTGGAACCTACACCTATTCCCGTTAATCAGAAAGGTCCCTACGTTGAAATGATAGTAGGAAATAGGAAACATCAGTTTTTAATAGACACTGGAGCGCAGAAGTGTTCCATTGATCGTTCACGGGTTCCAAACGTTCCACTGTCAGGGCAAACCAATGTTTCTGTAGGGTTTTCTGGTACTCCAGTTATTTGTCCGGTCTCTATGCCAGTACCTATTTCTTTGGATCCTTTTACGGACCAGTGTCCTTTCCTATTGACCTCAGATTGCGGGGAAAACTTGCTGGGATTGAACTTGTTAAAAGAATTAAATGCAGTGATTTATTGTTCTTCTGATGGAGTACGCTTCACAATTTCACCACAGCAATCTTCCACCCCGCAATTTCTGACTAGACCTTTGCCTCCAGAATTCATTGATGTACCAGAGAGCTTATGGGCTGTTGAAGACAATGATGTTGGTGTTTTGCAGATTGAGCCTGTTAAGATAGTTTTGAAACATGGAATTGAGCTGCCACGCATTCCCCAGTATAAGATTTCGGTTGAGGGCGAGCAAGCTTTGAAATGTATTGTTTCCGATTTTGTGCTACGTGGTGTGATTGAAGAAATCTCGGGAAGTTTGTGTAATAGTCCGATTTTACCAGTGTACAAGAAAGGTGATAATGTAATTCCGTTTCGTTTTATAATTGATTTACGTGCCATTAATAAAGTTGTGGCACTGCAGTTTCCAATTGTGCCTGATGTGACAACGATCTTAACCATGATACCAGCTACAGCTACTTACTTTAGTGTTGTGGACCTAAAGAATGCGTTCTTTAGTATTCCTATACACAAGGATAGTAGATATTTGTTCGCCTTCACCTTAGGGGGACGCTCGTTTACATTTACTCGTGCACCTCAAGGGTACACAGATAGTCCTAGTATTTATAGTAGGGCTTTGAAAGAGCAACTTGATACCCCTGAATTGCCCTCTACTTGTACTTTGCTTCAGTACGTTGATGATTTGCTTCTGGCTGCAGACTCTGAGAGTGCCTTTAAGGAGGGCACCGTGTTACTACTCATTCATCTAGCTAAGCATGGTCACAAAGCTTTGCTTAAGAAATTTCAATATTGTTGCCAGGAGGTCGCCTATTTAGGCTATCTCCTGTCAAAGGAGGGAAGAAGATTGACACCTGAAAGAATAAAACACATTTCTGGTATGTCTGTCCCAAATATGCAGAAGGAAGTTAGGGCCTTGATAGGTATGGCTTCTTACTGTAGGTTGTGGATCCCAAATTTTTCACTAGTGATAAAACCGATGTTGGCCTTGACGAAGAAGGGCATTTCTTCGCCGTTGCCATGGACTTCGGAACACCAGCAATCGTTTGACTTGCTTAAGACTGCATTATGCTCTGCACCAGTTTTGGGCACACCAGACTATGAAAAGGCCTTTGTATTGTTTGTGCATGAACGTGATGGATGTGCTTTGGCTGTATTAACGCAGGAGCATGGAGGGAGGAATAGGCTGCGCGGTTACTATTCCTCTGCCCTTGATCCTGTAGCATGCGCTTTGCCAAGATGTTTGCGCGCTGTCGCTGCTGCTGCTGCTTCTGTAAAGCAGAGTGAGGGAATGGTCTTAGGCCATGATTTGACCCTGATGGCGCCTCACTCTGTAGATGTTCTGTTGAACCGAACTCAAACGCAACACCTCACTTCCACACGGTTGACGAGATACAAGCTCCTGCTTTAAACCTCCGGATGGTACATCCACAGCCGCTTATGCAATCACTACCTTGAGCACGGTTGTGGAAACTAAGAGAATTATGCATAATTCTGCGCAGGCCGCAGAGATCATAGCCTTAACCCGAGCTTGTGAACTTTCCGAAGTGCTTGTGGTGAATATATATACTGATAGTCAGTATGCCTTTGGGGTGGTTCACAACTTTGGGAGACTTTGGTCGGAGAGACGATTTCTAACCTCGCATGGCACCAAGATCCAACATGGCACCCTAATAGTGCAACTTCTCTCAGCACTTGCGCTCCCTACGCAGTTAGCAGTTGTGAAATGTGCAGCACATCGCAAGATTGTAGATAATATTGGAAAAGGGAATGCTTTCGCTGATCAAATAGCTAGACAAACTGCCACTGATCTCCTTACGGAGATATATGTTTCTAGGAAAATTGAAAATGCTAATGTAATGGATGAGGATGTGGGGTCTGTACGGGATATCCAAGCCGATGCCACAGTAGAAGAAACCAAGAGGTGGGCTGAGGGCTTGGGAAAACTTGATGACGATGGGTGTTGGGTGGACATGGTGGATGGGAAATGGTTGCTCCCCGATGCGTATGTGCCAATGATGGTTGTAATGGCACATGGTCCTACGCATGTGTGTGCTCGACAGATGACGAAAATGTTAGAAAGAGTGTGGGTAAATGACAACATTTCAAAAATTGCTCAGCACTATGTCCAGAATTCCATCCTCTGTCCCATTTGAAGTAATTCACTTTGATTTCATTGAAATGGAGCAATGCAATAATTTAAAATATGTATTGGTAGTTATTTGTGCCCTTAGTAAGTGGGTTGACGCTTTTCCTGTTAAAGATGCCACAGCTATGACCACTGCGAAAACTATGTTAAAGGAGTATTTTTATCCCGGTTCAGTTTGCCGAGAGTTATCTGGTCGGACAATGGTCCACACTTTGTCGCCGCTGTAATCCGACAGATATGTACAGTGTTACAAATTGACAAATGGTTGCATTCGGGCAGACATCCTCAGAGAGCCGGACTAGCAGAAAGACACAACGGTATCATCAAGAACAAACTTGCTAAAACATGTGCCGGCACCAAACTAAAATGGCTGGACGCCTTACCGATCATGTTACTAGCCATGCGTACAACCCCTCAAATTAAGACTGGGCTCTCTCCATTTGAGGTGGTAATGGGGAGACCTGCCAATATCTGGAATTTGCCAAAATTTCGAAAGTTAAGAGATATTGAGAATGTATTACTTTCAGATTAATGTAGCCAATTGACTAAAAACCTGTATTTGATTTACCACCAGGTACGAGAGGCCTTACCTGTGCGGTACGAAGGCCCGGGCCACGGCATACGACCTGGGAGCTGGGTGGTTACTAAATCATTTGAGCGCACCTCCTGCCTCGCGCCTCGCTGGCGTGGGCCATTCCAAGTCTTGTTGGTGACCCAAACAGCGGTGCGGGTAGCTGGGCGAAAGAATTGGATCCACGCGTCACACATCAAGAAACTTCCTCACCCTGTGCCACACGTTACAGAAGAAGCAGAACCCCTTGCTGATACTGCAACCAATGATCCCAAAGCAGTAAACAGCACCAAGAGAGTGTCAGAGAATATCTCTAAGCCCGAGAGGCTTGTGGAAGCTGCCATTTTGTTTCCACACTCTCCACTGATTTTGCACCCGGGAACGGCTGTTTCAAACGCAGCCCCTTTGTTTGTCCCGGATACGTTGCTTCCAACGGGAAGTGACGACACATTGCTTCCGGATCAATCAGTACCAGGAAAAACCAGATATCACTTGCGTCCGAGAAAATAGACATACGGCACGGTTCGACTGTGCATTCAAGGAAGGAAAAGAACCATCGAGGGCTTACTTTTGCCCACATTTGAGAAAGGGGATTCTGTTGGCTAGTGTTTTGGAAGGACACAGAAATCGCGCGACTGGGGGGTCGTCAGCAACGAACATTGGGGTTTCGGTTTTGAAAACTGCAATGCCTGCTACCGCCGCCGCTCGTATTGGACTTGTAAATAAGGGGGTGACCAACCGGAACAATGGACAAAATGCCTGGGCCCCGAAAACGTACTGCTGTGTTTTTGTAATAATATTTGGTTTTATAATAGGCACTGTTGTAGGCCTTTGGTATTAAGAAGAAGCTTATCCTTTTCGCTACCGACTGTAAATGTACCCACTGTTCATACACTTTTTGTGCATTCGCATACTTTGTCCCCTAGAGATTCCCGGCACAGACAAAAGTATCATAATAACACTTTTCTACTTATAATGAACGCTACGCATGCCAATTTTAATAGATCCAATTGCTGGGTCTGTTCACATTTACCACAACACGGGGATAAGGGGTAAGGTTGGTATATTCATCCTTTACCATTGACAACTGCTTGTTATGCTTCTCTTAGAGCACTATTCTTTGGCCGATGGAATGATAGCGTCTCAGGGAACTTTGATGGCACCAATTTGAATAGTTTTGAGAAACATGTTTTGACTCCCCTGGGATGCTCTCTTTTTGCAAAAAGAAGTAGACCGAATATTGCTTCTATTAGGCCTTCTGATAGACTGTCTCGTCCTTTCAATCTTTGATTTCCTTCAAAATGGCTCCGATAGGCAATAAGGATGCCATGCCTCCTTCTTACACTGTTAACCATAGCCCCGATTCAGTTTCTTTCTGCATACAGAGGAATGGCACTCAGTCAATGGGAGATTTTGATGGTTGTGCCAACGTTGCAAATTTGACTGGGGAAGACAGACCTTTGTATGTAGGCGAACCTGTCTGTTTGCGGTAATATAGCGTTTCCATGGTTGCCCAGGGATTGGCAAGGAACCTGTTATTTAGTGATCCTGTTACCTGGGGTGTTTATAGCGAGTACTAAAGAAGTTTCGAAGGCTCGTCCACGACGGGATGAGAATGGTGATACCCCGGCACAAGTATTGGGAGATATAGCAAAATCAGTTGTGCCATTTTGGGGGCAGATAGCGAATTCAGAAGATATCAGGAGACTAGTGAGAGTACTGGAGAGAACCATCAACCGGACTACAGATATACTCTACAATATGACATTAGAACAGAAAGCAATAAGATTAGTAGCACTCCAAAATCGAATGGCATTAGATGTCATTTTAGCTGAGCGCGGTGGAGTATGCAAATTAGTGGGGTCCGCTTGCTGTGTTTTCGTACCAAATTCCTCCCCAACTCTCTTTAAGGCAATACAAAATCTGCACGTCCTTGGTTCCGAAATGTATGTTCCCGAGGGAAACTGGGATCTAAGCGCTTGGTTCTCGGGCTTCTTGCGATCTTGGGGTTGGAAGGTACTTTCGGTTTTATTAACTATTTTAGGAGTTCTGTTGTTCCTTTGTTGCTGTATTCAGTGTCTGCCTGGTATGTGTTCGATGCTAGGGGGGTGTTGTGCACAAGCGATAATTTCGATAGGACATGAGGTGTATGCCTCGGATAAAACTTCCAAAGAATATGTGTTAAAAGATATATCAGTAAAAGACCTAATGGCAATAGATATTTCAGATAGTGATTCAGTGTACATGGATACTGATGTATGGAGTTATTCGTAAGGAGACCCAAAATAATTTTTAGCACTTGGCATAGGCCAAAAGGAGGGTTTGTCGGAATAAAAAGTATATTGTGCCTCCTATTGTAATAAATATATTAATATTGGCCTACGCCAAGCTGCTCGAAAGTCATTTGCGAGATCTGTGTTACAAGGTCCTGACCTTTAATCTATGTAGGCCGCCATTTTAGGTCAAACCACCATTTTAGGATTTATGTGGAAAAGTCACCCTGTGAGCTAAAATGGTGGACGATGTCATTGCAAAATACAACATGGCCGTCTTGACCTCTGTACATTGCTAATGTGTAATCTCCTGCAGGCTACTTGTTGAGGTCATGAACTGAGACCTCGTCCTACATTGACCTATGTGTAAAAGGATTACTCGCGCAAGTAAACCAATCCACGAGTATGTATTATGATAATATATTTACACATTGGACAAAGAACATCTGTTTTACTATATTGTATTAATGTTTAAGAAGACCTGCAATACGAAACTTAGAATACACAGTTAATGCATACGCTTATTGTTACATGTAATAAAGAACAAACCAGTTAGATGCGGTTATTTGAGACTCGGCAACGAACCCTAGAATTGGTAACATATAAAGTAGAATATTAACCCGAAGAGGGGTTGGCCATAGCGCTCACAAAATGTATAAAAAGCGAATGCATTCTAATGTACAGTCTCTCACTGAACACACTGAACCACGCTGGAGTTCGTTGTGTTGTACTGAGGGCTGATAGCTATCTGACTTTGCACTGTTTTGTAATTGTATTCGATAGAGAATAAAGTTCTTTGTATGTTCCTTTGAAACCTGTGTTTGGTGTATTTCCTTTTGGGGTACTCAGCCTCGATATTTTGTTTCTCTTTTCACACTACCAGTAAAAGCCATCTGCGTTAAAAGTCCCTATACCATCAATGGGGCTTCCTAATAATCTGCCCACTGGGACCCCTGGGGAAAATCAAAAGTCAGCTCTCCTGAATGCACATACATTGAAATACTTGATACATAATATGTGCCATATAACTGCATGCAAGTCTTAAAACAGCACAAAATACTAGCTCAGGAATTACTAATCACTCACTAGTTTACTTGGATACGGAGTACTTATCTGCTGGTAGTTGAAAACATTTTACATTTACTTACATTTTATGTTAATGAATAAGATGAAGCCTCTGGTCTCAACAAAGAATATATACATTACCCCCAGTCCAGCACTCTCATGAGCAATCCTGATGCAGATGAGTTTCAATGATTGCATATTTTAATTAACACAGTGAAAAATGCAGTATTAGCTTGTTGGGTGTGTTTGTCCCCATTGTCTGCGTTTGCACAATCCCAGCACAGGAGCCAGCGTTGCTTTGTAATGTTTCCAATTAGACAAAACTTTGTAGCTAATTTGGTGGGACATTTTTGGGGCTTGCAATTGTGAGCTACTGCTCTATACCAGAGGACCCACTGCAATGAGCATTACTGCTTACTGCTTTATCTCAATCATCTGCTCTTGCATGCATGAAGAGCGCATACATTGACATCTCTGTTAAAAAAGCAGATATTTTGTCAAAGTGAGTGCAAATATGTATGCAGTGGAGCCAATGTTTGAAGATGTCTTTGAAGAGCATCTTTGGGGTCCATGCTGTGTAATCTATTGCTGTTTTCTGTGTTGCATTACAATGGGGCTCACCCCGTAATTTGGAGACAGAGACCTGTTACATTTACACTTTTGTGTGACAGCTCACGGCTGCTGAATTGTCCCCATTTGCAGGGTGCAATGCAAAAGGGTAATGTTAAAAGGTAGCATACACGCTGTTATGCTGCCCTTTTGCACTCTGCCGTGGCAGGCAGCTTTTACAATGGATACCTGGTGACTACACCAGCTTTTTGCTGGTGCAAAAAGCCGTGGACTTTGTAGGAAACCCCAGTATTTAGACCAGCATGAAATTGTATGTTGTCGCAAATGCTGAAGTAGCGGAGAGAAAGTGGGTGACAATCCGCCCGTCACCTCTGTCATACAAATGAACGAAAATGGGGCAAAAATGGGGCGTAACGTAAAGGAAACTTGTACACGTCTTGCTTTTACACATTTTTTTTAAGTTCCACCCCATTGAATATGAGCTTCTATGTGGTTAAAAAATACACAAGACTCCCAATCTTTAACAACCAGCTGTGATGCAGAAAGTGTCTTTCAGTGTGCAATTGCATTATAAAATAATGCAGTGTGTTCACAGGCACCATTTTGGCATTATATTATAGGGGAGCTTTTTCACTTGCATATTGTTTTGGACAGATTCAGCAATGTGCAACATATGGCCAGCTGGTCTCAGCCCATGATTGGTAACCATCCAAGTCACTGGAAGTGCAGCCTATTTCTAACTCTTTTTTTCTCTAAATTTAAGAGATCAAAGAAAGAAAGATGGGAATCAAAACAGGTTGACACATCTTCATTCTCTACGTGTTTATTTCCATATGTGGTAAAACAGGTTGACACATCTTCATTCTCTACGTGTTTATTTCCATATGTGGTAAAACAGGTTGACACATCTTCATTCTCTACGTGTTTATTTCCATATGTGGTAAAACAGGTTGACACATCTTCATTCTCTACGTGTTTATTTCCATATGTGGTAAAACAGGTTGACACATCTTCATTCTCTTCGTGTTTATTTCCATATGTGGTAAATGAACAGTATTTCTCACTAAAAACATACAGAAGATTTCCTTCAAAGTTTTTGGTACTATAATCATACCATGAAATGTCCTAACAGTGCATGGGTGTGGCTTTAAGGGAAACGTTCCACTTCCCTACAAAATGCAATCAAGCAACTTTTCATACTTCAGGGTTGAGATGGAACATGGCATTGGTTAAATTAAACTGCAATGTACTACAATCTCAATTAATAAAATCTCCCAGAAACATAAACTGACAACTCTAATAATTGTTGAATTAGACGTGAGAACAGGACTCCTCAGAATTCATAACTGATGACTTCAACGAAAAGTGGCTTTTGATATTGCATCTAAAAGACAGCATGAGAGATGTAAGAAGAGGATGTAGGAGCTGGAGGATTATTCATAACTCTGGTCTTGTATTCACGGGGATTAAAGGGAAACAAGAAAATGTGTGATTCATTGACGTGCAGCTTTAGGATTCTGACGAAACACCATAGAGACTTAGCTGTGGTTGTCAACAAGAAGGAAAAGAAAAAAAAAAGAATCATGAGTGATAAAAATGCTCACTGCAGTGGTTGTACGTGATCTTTGGCAAGCAGAATATTGTGGCCTCTTGTGTCCTATGTGGAAGAACGAAAAGGAGCCAGAACTGTGAGAGTATCAGGTCACACATCAGCAGGTAGATGGTGGTATTAGAACAGAACTGCATAGAGCAAGCTGTCCATAGAGAAAGGCTGGTGGCCTTCATGCACATCAAGGCATATGGCAGATGGAGGGACAGCAGAGAAAAGTGAGTACGATGGGTGAAAAGGGTGGTCTGGTGGGTGCAGAGGAGCACAGTGGTGATGGGTGCATCGGGGAGGCAAGAGAGGCAGGGAAAACCCGCCGGTAGTGCACAGTCCCATCGTTGCTGATGCAAGACACGGGAGGACAGAAGGATTTTACTGGTTATACAAACTGACATAAAGTGTGACCGGTTGATAAACTGCCAGCAGAATGATAGATTCCCATTGGGAGACTGAAGGATTCATTATAATGGAGCCTTGTGTTCATGGTCAAGTAGTATAATGTGCAGTCTTGTTTTCCACGAGGAGGAAAGAGCTCCTCTAATACATTTGAAAGAAATGTTAGTGCCTAATCAGCGATTGCACTAAAGTAAATCATTTGTTAGTGCATGCCAACCAAGGTGAATCAGCTGCCACAGCACAAATGTCTCTTCCATCTGGGCAGGTTGCGTGTTGTGCCTCAAACCCAATCGCCCTACCACTAATGCTACAACTTGCGAGATCAACAAGCCCTTGCAAACAAACAAAAAATCCCAGCTCTCCTACAACATGTTTGCCCTTCCCTTAAAGTGTGCTAATTAATGTTTAAGAAATGTTGGTGCTTGTGTCAACTTTTGTGCACAACCAGGTGTGTGAGCATGAGTTCACTCATGCTGCACAAGTTGAAATTCCGCTTCGTTACAGGCAAGTGGTGTGCTGAGTCACACCCGCTCAGCATGCCATTAAATTCTGCCTAAGCTCTCAGCAAGATTCTCCAAACTATTTTTCACAGCATGCCTCAAACACGTTTCCCCTTCCCTCTAAGTGTGCAAATAACTACAAATAGAAAATCACATGGTTGTGTCAAATAATGCACTAGAGCAAACTGTCTGTGAGCACGCATTCAGTCAAACCACCCAATACTGAATATGCAAGTAAGTATCTGATGGACCTGGAAGACAAACTGAAATCTGTTTTAACCACCATCCCAAAGCCCTGGCAATGTCTTCCCAAATAAGAAATACAGCAAATTCCTTTTGAGGATGCTTGCATGACATGAAGGTGAAGTGGTTCAATGAAGCGCAGCCTTCTGATCTTTGGTGAACCGCATATTCTGACCTCTTCTTTTCCAGTCATGGGGAAGACAGCCATCAGCACTCCTGTCAGTACCTACAGTGAAGTGTTTCATTATATTATAGCCTTGCAATTCTGGGAAATGTGTACACTATGAACTCTTGTGTTGGATCTAAGGGATACTTGGAAGCAATCCGCGCTGGAAAGTGAAGGTATTATTGCAAGGCATCCCTGTTAAATTGGGCAAACAATATATCCTTAACTCATAAACTCTACAATGAAAGATCACATACAAGATTGTGCAGGAGATTATCTTTCAATTCGGGGACTGGTGTCCAACCTCATCCACCATTGCACAGAGGTAATGCACTTGATCTGCTTAGTCTGTAACATGAAATTGACAACAACACTCGTAGCCGTTCCTGCACATTTCTGCTTTTTGGAAACTGACAAATGTACATTTTGAACTTGCAGATAGTTACTTGCCTGTGCTACATAAAATGCTTAGCGGTTATGGCAATAGCGTTTATGTCTGTTGGCTATATGTCTCAAGTAGTGTTCTATACGTCAGAACAAGTAAGAGCAGCCAAACCATGAAACACACAATCTTCCACGATACACGGAAATCGACAAGCTTCTCAAACGTTGAAGAGATTTGGGTAATTGAGTTTGGGCAGCCAGATTTGCCTGTCTTGAAAATGAACTTGCTTTGGGGCTCTTGGGCAGTCAGCGCCAGGGGCGTTGCTAGGGGGGGGGCTAAGGGGGCTCTAGCCCCTGATCTTTTGGTTGTAGCCCCGGATAGAATCTCAGGAGTTACAGCCAAAAGACTAGCTAGCCCCCATTCCCAACCGTTCCAAAATCAGTTTAGCCCCGGGTCTTTTCCAGACCTAGCAATTCCCCTGGTCACTGCAATCTTTCAGCGAGGTTGGAAAGGGGATTTCTGTTGCTTTAGTGGAGGCGGATGATTTGACTTTAGGCAAGGGCTATACCAATTGATTAAAGAGGTGCACCGCTAATAACATCATCATTTTTTAAAATTGCAAACATCCGCAAAAGGAATTATCTGTATTTCTTAGTTGGGAAGGCCTTGCTTTCTGTGTTCACTGTGTGTTTCTTATGGCAGAACTCTGTAGGATTCTTTCCTTCCTTTGGGAATTATGTTGATCATGTGCAATAGGCAATGGTGAAATGCATTTTGATAATTTGAGTGCTTCAATGGTTCAGAAGCCAGCTAAGTGTGTGAAGCACCCATTGCAGAGATTTGTTCATATGCAAAATTAGAATATCACATTCCAGCAAGGCTGGCTGAGCCTTTCCTATGTCTGAAGTTTATAAACCTGCCTGCATATGTACTTGGTTTTGCAGAACAACCTCTGCTATTATCAGAAATGTGCCTGTACCAGATAGGGGTTGCTATAAAAACGAACATATCATCTGTATAGTGAAGGTCTAGAAATTGGTTTGTTCAGATGGGGTGTTGTAAAACCTAGGCAATCACCTCCAACAATGGCATAAACTGTTAGTCCAAGATGTGAATAAATATCCAAATTCAAGACTATGGAACCACAGCGTTCATGTTTGCATCCTGGATTTGCCAGCAGATGATACAATTATCTTGGTCAAATTAGCTAACATATCTTACATTACTTTGCTGTCTTCTGTGAGGTTGGCCTTCTAGAGTGCTGCTCATATCGTTTAGCCCATTACTTGATCTTTCTTCTTATGTAGGCCATTTGGGTGGAAGGGTTGGTAGACGACGGAAGAGAGCGGACCATATGTTGCAGGCCTCAGGCAAGCATATTTTAAGGTCTGCTTGTTTGATACAAAAAAGGTTTGCTTTTTGGTAAAAGTCAAAGGTTTTTATGCACATTTATAAATGAAAATGTCACAAGCCATTGTTTTAGAAGTATTTAAAGCTTTAAAACACAAAAACAAACCCAGATTAAATGTGTTAAATCACATCGATTGGTATGCTGGTTCGTATATACTTCCCTGTATGATGGAGAGAATGAAGCTAGAATCATTCCCATTTTGCATAACACCCTTCTATAATATTTTGTTTAAAAATGATCATGCTTGGTAATGTGATTTGTGTACTGTATAAGTCTGTTTTTTTATTAAATGAGATTGTTTTAGTTCATGGTAAGAACTGTAAAAGAAAGTGTTCAAAAGCAGAAAATGCAGAGTTGGCACAAATCCCAGCTTCATCCCTTAACCAATGGGTGATCCTGGGCATCTCATTTAATCTTGCATTGCCTGACCTCTCAACACTGCCAGTCCCTAAACCTTTAAACATTGTCAGCCCTTACGAGTGATTTCCTTCTCATGGTATGCTCTTCATAGAAGCCTTATTCATGGTTTCACTGTGTTAATAGTGAGCACATTTTTATCGCACACCACAGGAATGTGTTCCTTTGATATCTAATGGCAACACTATTTCAAAACCCTATCCCACTTCTAATCTCAGTCTGTCTGGATAAAGACACCTTGCTGGTAGCTTCTAATCTGCCTCCACTATCCATGCTATGGTATGTTTAGCATTCTCCTTCCTTCCAAATGGTGGTCTCTATCGATGCATGATCACTTTTGCATTCTGTGAGGCAGCTAATGTGAGTTCTCTGTCTATTATGGGTTACATGTGAGTTCTCTATCTATTATGGGTTACATGTACCTTTTACATACAGTCCTGCATTAACACTACATTTACCTTCCTGGATGTCATTGATAAAAGTATCCTGTATGTACTAGAACAATAACCCCTTTGTTGACTGCTAATGTTGGTCTTCAAATGCTACTTGTTTCTCATACTGATTAGAGCAAGAATGAAGAGGGTAAGGGGAATTAAAGTAAACGTGCTTATTATGCTGCGAGAAAGCATATCAACCTATAGGTTGTGAGCGTGAGTGGTGGAGGTTGAGGGGCGCAACCAGTATTCTTGATCCCTTTATTCCTTTGGTTTGGTGGAGGGGTGCCCCAAAGATGTCCGTGCCCAGGGCCCCAAATGTGCTTAAGATGGCCCTGCTCACACACCTGGTTGTGCACAAAAGTTGACACAAACACCAACATGTCTTAAACATTCATTAGCACACTTTAAGGGAAGGGCAAACATGTTGTATGAGAGCTGGGAATTTCTTTTGGCAAGGGCTTGTTGATTTCATAAGTAGTAGCATTGGGTTTAAGGCACAACACATAACCTGCCTAGATGGAAGAGACACTTGTCCTGTGGCAGCTGATTCACCTGATTGGCATGCACTAACGAATGACTTGCTTTTGTGTGTATTTCGGGGATACTCAATCAGTGGCATTCGTGGCAGGATGATTGGGTGTATGATGCAATACACCATTTGCCTGGATAGACAAGGAATGTACACTAGGGTAACTGGATTGACAGCACACTTACACATTAATTGCTTTGGCACAATAGTTGTTTGGAGCACATTTTTTCCTGTAAATATATTAGCACACTTTGAGGGAGAGGTAAGTGGAATTAAAATATATTTTAAAGGTATTGCTGATCACTCAGGCAGGGTAATTAGTTTCAGGGTCACTGGGTGTGTGACACAACATGCCATCTACCTGGATTGAGGAGGTATTTTCATAAAAGGGCAGGATTAAACACGTACTCACACAAAACTTTGTTTAGTTTACTAACCAACACCAGTATTTACATTCTGGTATATTTTGTTACCTCCATTTGTGGGTGCAGGACAAGTGTTCTGGGAATGTATTTTTTGCATGAAGTGGCTTTAGCGCCAGGGAGATTGGGGTTGTAATGCAACATAACACATGAATGGAGAGAGGCGGAATTTCTGCTGGAGCATTTTGAGTGATCAGCCTCACACAAATGGTTAGGGTTAGCGAAACAGCTGACCCAGATACTAGACATTCTTTCAAATATATGAGCACACCTTGAGGTAAGGGAAGAAGTGTTTGGGTCATGCTCAAGGGAAATTGGTCCAGAGTGTTGCTGAACATTCAGGCAGTGGCATTAATGATAGGGCCATTGAGTGTTTGATCCAACACAACACATAGCTTGAAGGACGAATTTGTGCTGCAACAGCTTGATTGAATCCCTGCTCACAAATGACTTGTTTTAGCGCAATAGCTGAACTTAACACTCGCAATTCTCTTCAAAATGTATAAGCAAAGTCTGCGGAAATAGGAGGAGTGTTTGGGGCATGCTGGGAGAACACTGTTTTCAGGGAAGTGCAGATCACTCAGTCAATGACATTAGCGGTAGTATGGTTGGACATGTCACAGAAAAAAACACCCTGCTGGACGGAGGAGGTACTTGTGCTGGGGCCCCTTGAGTGAACAGATGGTCACTCAAGGTGTATGCAGAACACAGTGTGTAAATAAGTTGGTCCTTTTGTTTTGACCATGCTGTTCACATTGTATTAAAGGCACTTTTGTTGAATCCGGTGGAGTCATCACAGAATCCCAGGCAGTGACCTCTCCCCATGTGGCCAGGGGATGACAGTCGCTATCTGATCCTGACATTGGGGGTGGATATATGAGGGAGGATCACATGGGAGGAGACAACTGTTGGAGGCAAGTGGTGATACCATCCAGTGAGAGGCAGTATTCTCCCTTTCCTCCAGAAGAAGACCTTATAATACCCTTATAATACCCAAGTTCTTGATGACTTGTTGTCATACCACAAATCCCCCCACTGTAAAAATCAGGAACCCCTCCCGTTGTGTTACTCTAGACAAAATTCCATCTATACTTCAAACATTCATAACACACTTATAACATCTCATGTTTCTGACGTTTCACTATATAAAACTTTTGAACAACATCATTTTAGAAATCCAATTTTTAGAATTATCTTTTGTCCTTTGTGTCTTTTGGGACAGCTTTGGTGGTCCCTTAGTGTTATAAAATAAAGTAAGTGAGTAGTGAGTAGGATCTTGATATTCTTTGATTCCTAACTCTTTTTGTCTATATGCAGGCTCTCCAGAAAGTTGGCTAATGCAATTACTGTTTTTGTGTTTATGCCATTCATCAAGTATCTCCAGCAGTAATCCTTGTCCAACTGACTAAAGTCCTTAAATAGATGCCCCATGTGACTTCTTCTTTTTTTGCCAGTCCAGGGCACAGGAGCAACAAGTGTCTGATAGTTTCAGTTGTATTCTCTTGGTCACAAAACCTGCATCTGTTCTGGGTGACTACACCTCTGATTTTCAATATTTTGTTGGTTTTCAACAGCTTAAGCCTTGCTGTCAGAAAAATCAATCGAAGTCTCTTGTTTTGGAATTTGATTAGATATTTCATTGTTTCATTGATTTTCCGAGCATTGAATGGTAGGTTTTTAGTTAGTTTTTTTCTTCGCCATGTCTAGGGTCTGGCACCAATCCCATTCCTTGAATTTTTTTGCCATTTTCGTTGGATTCTTTTCAAATTCAAATCCAATAACACCTATTGATTTCAGCTCCCATAACGCCTCAAGTACTGAGATGAAGAGGAGGGAGGAGTTGATTCAGACTAAGCAAAGCCGAAATCTAATATACAGACTTGTTCTTTAACTAAACCTCAAGTGCACGGGATATTATTTAAAAATGACATATGCACTAAATGCAGCAGAATGGGAGAGAACCGTGCAGGAGAGAGCCGACAGAAAAAAGGTGGGCATATCCATGCATCGGCCGCGAACGTGAGTCACACATACCAGACTGGCATGAGGGAAGTCGAGACACAGCAGGCACACAAAACGCACTGTGTTAGCACTGGGAGCTGCAGCAGAGCTCCTGGAGGTCAAGTTGTGCTGTGAAGCAGCATTCTCCAGTCCTAGCCATAGAGGGAAGCCGGCGAGTGAATGCAGAGCTGCAGGAACCACTGGAGAAACGTCGGCATCATATAGGAAGCCATTCCAGGGAGGAAACTTCACCACAGAGACACGCTATAAGTCGGAATTGCTATGTACTACCGGTGAGTATGCCCAGAGCCAGTCAGGACCCCGGGGCGTACTGATATGCATGCAATCAAGTGAATGAATTATGTGAGACTATTATGGGCAATGCTCAAAGGCGGGTTAAATATTAAATATAGACAAAACCCAATGTTAAAGCAGTACTCAAAAGGAAGAATATTTGAATACCAACAAGATAAAGTACATCAATGAAACCTGAATATATACCTATAAACGAGATGCCAATGTGGGGGGAAGCTGGAGCAAGTGTTACCCTGAGTAAACATTGAAACACAACAAAGTTAATGTGGCTGTGGCATAGTGAAAAGGACAGTGAAACCAATAAGAAGTCCTGGTAAATTAAATACACTAGGCAGTTGACATCTGGGTAAAGATACTTGATAGGGGAGTATACCAGGGGATCTGGAATACCCCAGAGAATGATTCCTGGCAAGAGAGTATACCAGGCGATCCACCAAAGATGTATAAAGTATGTAACATTGTGGTGAGATACCTGGCAGGGGAGTATACCAGGGGATCGAAGAAGACCACAAAGGACGTCCTGGCAACCAAATATACCAGGCATTTTAAAACTGTATAAGAACTTTAAAACTGTGGGAAGACACCTGGCATGGGAGGATACAAGGGGATCTGAAGAACCCGTAAGAGGATTCCTGGCAGAAAGGTATACCAGGAGATCCACCTAAGTTGTAGAGGAAAGTTCAACCATATTACAAAATACCTGGCAGGGAAGAATACCAGGGAAACTAAGAAGTACATGAAAGAAGTTCTGGTAGGTAGATATTCCGGGCACTTGAAGTTGAACAAGGACTTGTTCACACTGCGGCAAGATACCGGCACGGAAGTATAACAGTAGATCTAGAGAGATCACAAAAGGGTATGTGGTGAAGGAACACACCAGGGATAACACCAAAGTATAAAACAAGTTAAATTCGGTGAAAGTACAAGAGAAGTTAAAGAAAGCTTATTATGGAATGTATTATATGAATAAGAACTTTGCAAATCCAGTACAAAAGAAATCAAAAAAGTGTCAGATGTCATGGAATGTAATGTTTGAACACAAACTTTCTAAAATCTATTGTAAAGAATCAAAACAGCAGTTGAATAAAAAGATACCAAGAAACTGTTGTTCAAAAGAAACACTTTTGCCATCCTACCTAAGCTTCCAGGGGAAGGGAGCCATCCCCTGGATCCAAGGATTTCTCCTTGGAAAGCACTTTTTGTTGAATGCATCTTTATATTTTGATTATGAACACTTTTTGCAAAACATAAATCAGAGACGTTTCCTTGCACCCTTAAATTCTAACGACTTGACACAGACCCATCTAGAGTTTTAGTTCCCAAGGCAGAGAAACCCTTCTTTATGATGGGGTTCAAAAAGTGTTTATGCAACCCAATTCTGTTTAATAAAAATGGCTAACAATGAAAACATTACAACTGCGTGTCTGTCTCGCATTTCAGACTCCTCACACACTGCAGAATTTTACAAGCTCAGTTGAAGTACAATGGCACCTGTAGAGTGAAACATGTTGGACCTGCTGGTTCCACTCACAGAGATTCACATTCCAACTCACATGAACAGGTCTGACAATCCCAAGATGCCTTTTAGAGTCTTGGTATGCATTGCAGAACATCTTGACACAAATGAGTTGAGCACACCTGAACCCAGGACATGCTTGTGGCCCAGGACATCCTGAGTATATAATGCTCAGCTGCAAGGCTCCAAGAGAGATCCAGTCCACAGAGAGAGACTGGCCTTCTTTCAAAGTTCAGGCATGGAGATAGGTAGTGTGAGTTTTCACAGTAGCGCTGAGACGTAGAAAAGTGTGCTGGAGCAAGCGGAGTTGCATGAAGTGATGATGATTGGAGGCGGTGAAGCTGCAGGAGGAAGCACATAAGCAGGAGCGGCTGGAAGAGGTGAAAGAGCGGGAGGAGTTGATGAATAAAAAAATGTAAGAGCATGTGAATAGATTAGAATAGCTGTTGAAACAGAAGAGACTTAAGGAGGCAAATGTGTAGGAAGAATAGAAAAAGAAGGTGAAGATGAAGGAAGAGGAAGTGAAGCAGGTGAGGGTCAAGAGTGTAGACAGAGGGGGAGAAGTGATAGAAGTTAAAAAGAACCAGGAGCAGAGGATTAGGTAATATTGATGCATAGTGAAAGAGAAAGAAGGAGTTAGCGGATAGATATGGAGGATAAGAGCAGGATAGAGGCCAGTCTTGAGCTCTCGTGAAGGTGTAGGGAGAGTGCCAGAGAGGTCAAGAGACAACACAAGCCCACCAGATGACTGTGAACAGGAGGAAGAGGAACACAAATATGGCAGAACATCAAGTAAGCTAGAGGGAATAAAATGTGGAGGCCATACATCAGGCGAAGTGATAGCCCTGAAAGCTCAAGTGACCATCTTACGGACAAGGGAAAAGGCCACGTTGGTTGGGCTGCTGTAGTGTCAGGTCCCTGAGAAAGGGGAGAGAGGATCAGCTAAGACAGGAACCTATAAGACCTAAAGTCCCACCTCACATTTGGAAAACGCTTTCAACTCAAACATTGCCCCATACTACAATGACAGTATGTAAGGCAAATCTGCTACACAACCAGCCCCTGGCCTGTTAGCTGTCCCCCCAGGCTTCAGCCAGCTGCTGGACCAGTTGTCAGGGAATGTAACTGATTCAAGCAAGAGACCCTGAATAATTATTTGATCAAGAGATTATATTCTGAAATGATGATCCTGAGAAATGTATTTAACCCACACACTTGAGAAGAAGGTCACAGGTATAGTCTTGGAGAGAGGTATTGAGTTTTAAAACGCTCAAGTGGAGGAGATGTGTTATTGACACTGGAGACTGTACTAGTGTGAATTTTCCACATCAGCTGTTGACCAATCCCAGAGAGTGCTAATCTGTAAAGGACATCTTCCATTTGATCACCATCCTGGTCAGAGGCTCATTGTTAATTCTACCATGTTGTTTATTTAGTGACACATTGGGAAAAGAGGAAGAACTAGCAGGGAGACGTATTCCTCAGATAATTCTACTTTTGTTTAGCATTTGTCCTGCAAAAAGAGTTATTTTTTATTTATCCCCTGCCCCAATTTGTGGTAATCCCCTAACAAAGACTCTATGCTTGCAGCTTACTTCCATGTTTGATTGTGGTTCACAATGTCTTTGTGACACATGGTATAAGAAATGGGATCACCGATCTAGACCTAGACTTGGGGGTCACCCACTGTCAGTTTAAAGAGCCCTCTTCATAGCAGCCAGATCTTCCCTTAGCAACTTCTGTACCCCCCCACCCCAGAGATAATGATCTTTCCACTCTTTTAGTAGGAACCCTAGTCTGTATCGAGACAACCTGTGACAGCGATGCCTGTGAGACAGAGGTTCAGTCAGCAACAAGGTAATCCTAGTTCTAATTCAAGAAATTCCTGAACTCCATGAAAAATCAGCTAATAAAGTTGTATTCCATATTACCTGCCAAGACTACCCACAATTTGTGCCAGAGAAAACAGCAACTGGATCCCGACGACTGGTTGTTGTAAACAAGACAAATCAATTTCACGTCAATCAGAATTGTAAGGCTTTCTGTTAAGGACCAACCCATCCAGAAAGCATGGAAGACCTATGTACTAGCAGTTCTGGACATTCCAGTGAGACTGATGAGTACATGAGTTTGGAGAACATCCTGAGTAAGCTAGCAAAGAGACAACTATCAGTTTTCCCATCCGATGTCCTGCCACCAAAAATGTGTTGCAGGAGATTATTTGGAAGTGTTTTTAAGAATAGAGAGAAGAACTGCTGACCCCAACACATTGTATATTTGTTGGACTGGAACATCCCGAACTTCCTATAATGTACCCAAAACAGGCAGAAAAACCAGCCACAAGATTTTGAGGGACTCTATTCTATAGCATTTAGAATATGTTCCTGAAGGCGGAGAAATTGCTACACACAGAAACACCACATCAAATGATGTTACAAGTTTTACATACAAGTACATATTTTGGAAAAATGGTTGCCTAAAAATATGCGTGCAGAAAGGTAAAGGAACAACTCGTAGTCATATTGTTTCTTATTACCCCGACACCAAAATTACATAGATCACTCTAACAACTACACCAGCCAAATGTAGACTAGGATGTTACAAATGCTATAATCCTCCTGAGACCTGAACAAAGGTTGTCTTTAGGCCAGGCCATCCCACATAAGAAAGCCATTTTCAGTTCTACTCAGAGGGAAGGAAACACCACCCCAAGAAAGTAAAGGCCAAGTTCTGGAGAATCAATTGAAAATGTCTACTGGTCCGAGTACACTGTCATGCACAACAGTAGCCATGGAAGACAAGAAGCCCTTGAAAGTACAGTAGGAGAAATCGGTGATCCTTAATAACATGCTCTCTCCCATTCCTTGCCCTCTCCTCTTTCCTCTTCTGATTTTCTGACTACCTCACTTCCAGGGTTCTTCTCTCTGGCCTGACTTCACCTGAATACTATTCCATACTGATCACCTTCTCCCCTTCCTAACTATCCTATTTATCCTTACTTACTGACTCTGACACTGCTTCTTTATTAACTTGTGGTCAATCAATTGCTCCTACATTTGACCCATTCCATCCTCCCTTATCCCATCTACTTACCCCAACTTATTTCTTATCTAATTTCTCACATCTTCTTAATATCTTTTTTTTCCACTTCCTCCTTTCCCTACTCATTCAAGCATGTTCTGATTATTCCTATACTCATAAAACCTTCTATTGATCTTTCAGTCCCAGGGAATTGTCACCACATCTCTCTTCTTCCTTTTCTTTCTAAGCTTCTTGAGCACATTGTAAATACAGAGGTTTCTTCCTTTTTGAATCTTAATTCACTTATTCCCCCTTTTAAGTATGGCTTTTCACTGTCACACTCCATGGATACCGCCCTTCATCATGTTCCTAATGCCATCCTCTCTGCCAGTCATGCTGAATTATCCTCAGTACTGATCCTTCATGATCTATCCATGACTTTCTATACTATTGTTGTGGCAGGGCTGCTATGCTGTGATATGCTATGTTATACTATGCTATGTTATGCTGTGCTAGGCTATGCTACACTATGGTACGCTACATTATGCTCTCTCATACATTTAGGCCTCAGATCCTCCATTTTACCTTTCCCCCTGTTTCCCTCTGCTTCCCTCTGCCACCCTCTGAACTCCACTCCTCTGACATGCCCAAACCCCTCCTCTGACATGCCCAAAGACCCTGAACAAGGCAAAGGGACACGTCAGACCTTCTCTCCCGCTTGCTCTCTACAAATATAGCATTAGCACCATATATGGTAGATATCAGTAAGGTTTCTGCAAATGTCGCTAATCCATAGTACAACATGATGTGCCAAGCCGATGTCTCCACAAAGCTTTGTCGAAAGGTCACAAATTAAATGTTTACAGCTGTTGCCAAATGTCTGCAATTTCATGCCAAGTACCTCGTAGCATTGTGCAAATGCTATAATATATTAGTAATTGCATAGGATATTCTATATAACCTGCACTCTAAGTGCTGTCCCTTGAGAGCTCAGAGTGCCAACTGCCCGCCACTTGTCCTGCTGATTTTTCCTGCTTATCACTCTGTATGTTGTGTATTTTCTATCAAATACAAGAAGCTTGGTTTACCCATCAGTCTGTGTTTAATCTCCTTATTTACTGCACGCCAAAGCTAAGGTCAAAGTGACCCTTTGGTGGGGCTGCTTTGGCTACCGCAGATGGTGCCATGTTCTGGGCTACGTGTGCATGGGTTTTCTGTAGGCTGCCCACGACCGGGACTGCATGGCCCAGTATACACCAAGGTTCTCACCATACCAGAGGTAGCTTTTATATGCGTGGCACACCTCTAGACTGCAAAGTTGCCAAGTATGCAGTGGGTGTTGAGAGGTGGGCCACAGAGGGTCTCCAGTGCACTGTATGGCTGTGAACCTGTTCCCTTCGGGCTGATCAGTAAATACAACCTTCCCGCTGCTTTTTCTGTCACTCGGTTTTTCTGAGCATTTCACTATATTTTGAGAGACCAATAGGATTTCAAATAGCAAGTACAGCAATTTTGGCAGACAAGTTCAAGATAACGGGTATATTTCCCATATTTTAGCAGAGCAGGCCCCTGCTGTCACAGAAGTACTGACAGGGTGCCACAGCCAATGTCGCCCCCCCTTCCCTATATCAAAGCAGCTCCCTGGCTAATGCGGAAAGCACTGGCATGGTGCCTGACAAAGCCCCCATCGAAGACTATGTTTTTGCCAAACATAAAACAAAGATAAAGCAAGCACTGAACTACAATTCACGATCCTTCTGTAGTTCTATTCAGTAGTTTTAATCTGGGTATCATAGTTCACTGACTCCCGCTCTTCCCTCAATACGGATCTGCCATTTTAGAGGGCCCTTCTTCACACTTTTGCCTGTGAGGTTTTGATTTCTATTTTTGGTTTGTCATGTTAGGTTTAACCGTTTATGTTGCTGTTCGGTTTGCAGTTTACACTGTTTAAAGATAATGTTTTGATCCTCATTGCGTTTTCTTCTGATACAAGCCTATGGCCCTCATGTGAGGTCACAGTCTATTTCTGGTTTGCAAACTATTAGAACATGGGACTGTCCCTGATTTGAGTGTCTTTCAGAGTCACTTTGCCCATGGTTAATGTGTGCCATCACATAGCCAATTTTTGTGATCTAGGTGGGTTTGCAGATTTGGGGTCCAGGTATGTTTTCACATGGCCCCCAGGATTGGCCGCAGGTTTCGATGCATTTGCCCCTAGTTGTCTATTAAGAGTTCTTTCTCAGCATGCTGTTTCTGTAAGAGTATTGTGCATTCCTGGGGCTGCCTTTTCTATGGTCGCAGCTGATTGTGTTGCCTTGTGTTTATCCTTCACCACTGTGTTATTTTTTACTTTCTCCCATGCAGTGGCTCGCCTTTGCCACTCAATCAGATGGCTGCTGTGGAACGCCATTACCACATATATCCTTGACCTACGCTAGACGTCTTTCATTGGCTCACTGCAGGCATGCCTTGTTTAGGGAATTTACATAGTCCCTTGGGGTTACTTGTGGGACTTTAGGTTGATGAATTGACTTTGTGTTTTATTTCTTGATTTATTGTGGGCATTGCCAAGAATTTGTGCTACTATTCACCAGCATACTTTCTGTGCTACAGACAAATTTGTGCACGGAAATACCTACATGCTTTACTACCATGCTCAGGGGATGCCTTGATTGGCAAGAACAAACAAAAATGTGATCATAACTAAATTTCTGTGATTGACCCCCCCTTCATTACTTTATCTACTACAACACTCAGAGCCTTGCAGTCTATATCTGTATTTTTTGATTCTGCTAAAGAGGCAATGCTGATGGCACTTGGCCATTTGGGAGTTAAGTGCCAAATGTTACTGCTGAGTTAACCCTAAAGCGGTTCCTCTAGTCCTTATTGTGCATTACTTTCTGTTTATATTCTGCAATCTCTATCACTCCTAGCTTGCTCCTGTTTCCCCTTTTTGTAACACCTCCTTTGGTTGGCTTCCACTGTCACCAATAGGAAATACCAATTATCGTTAGGTTGTGTGCACCATCCCTCTTGACCGGCAATACCTGCAAGCCCAATCGCCATTTCTGTCTCCCTGCTTTTTTAAATTCCTAAACTTAGCCATGGGCTCTGACCAATCCACAACACTACTTACACCGGCAGTAGGGACAAATGTCTTCTTCATGTTTTCAACCTCTGGGGCATTCACCTGTAAATATTTGAAAGAGTGGATTTTTTTGATTCAGGTTCAAAAGGAGTTTCAGTGGCCATTTGAGGGCTCATTTCATGTGGATCATCTTATTATTTTCAGCAAGGCTTTGGAACAAAGAAAGTCTAAGGTGTCTGATGGTCATTGGTCAGCTTATTTCGCCTGGTACAGTCTCTACAGACAGTTTGCATGACAGTCAGACTAGATGACTCAGGAACTCTCAGGCTAAGTTTGAGAAGGAATTAGAACAATATCAGCATCCTTCCAAGGGTGGCCGGCCAGACAGTAAAGACACTCACAGAACAGGCCTATAACCAAGTATTTTTACAGACACTGTTAAATCTCCCCTTCAGAAGTACCTACAGTGTCACCTCCTTTTTCACCTCTCTCGAGTGCCTGCACACCCCCTACTCTGTACCAGAGGGACCCACCACCCCCTACACCACAGCAAGATGACATGCCAGCCCAGCCACCCGACACACTCCCCCACCACCCTCCTCTGCCTCTCACCCCCCACCTGCATCACTAGCCACCCCATATTTCTCTCCCACCATGACCTCTCTGTCCAATCGTCAAGGAGACTTAACAACATCTCCTCCCCCTGCCCCGCCTACCCTTCTACCATTAGTGGCCTCTACCTAAGCACCACCCTCGACTCGTTCCCATCCGAGTTGGTTCCCACCTCATTCTACATCCACTCCCCTGCCTAACCCCAGTCCTACAGGAGCATGTCTGAATTGTAAGCGGATTCAATTCAACACTACAGCTAAGTCAATGCCTAGTCTGGGATGCTGAGGGAAACCCTTATTGATATATTTTTATGTCCAGTTTGTTTACTCTGGATGACAACCCTTATATAACACCCCTCTCTTAGAATCCCCCTGACCCCACGGAGCCAAGAAGTAGGTTTGTTTTGCAAATTAAAAGGTTTATTTGAAAATTAAACTATATATATATATATATATATATATATATATATATATATATATATCACACTTTTATAATAAATTAATGTTTGATAGCACACTTGTGAAGATGATAGTGATCAACAATGGATAATGTTACAGTGTTACACTCTTTTTGATGGCTTAGAAGTGATATAGAGAGGATAAAGTAGGTGAGAATGCTTTCATGGCTTCAAGGACAATGCAATGATGAATGAAAATGCAGTACAGAAAATAAACTTGATATGACTTTAACAAAAGACAATGGGCCTCATTACACGGACGGCGGTAAGGGTTCACGGTCACCGTTAATGGCAACGGTGACCGTTAACCCTTACCGCCGTACTACGAGGTCCCTTAGCGGGTTGGTGCTCTAACGCCTGCTTTTTGCAGGCGTTAAAAACCAACCCGCTAAGGGACCTCGGAGCTAATTACGGCACCGCAAAATTGCGGTGCCGTAATTAGCGCCTTCCCCATTCCCATAGAGCCCTATGGGGCAGAAATGGGAATGGGGAAGGGCAATGGCGGAAGGGGGATTTACCGCCCCACCGACCTTGGAATGGGGCGGTAAATCCCCTTACCGCCAAGGCGGTGCCGGTAATTTACCGGCATGGTCCAGGGTGCTAATAGCACCCTGGATCACCGCCTTCCGTGTAATGAGGCCCAATGTAATCACTTTTCTTTGACAATTCACCCCCCCCTTTATGCAAGGTAAAGAGATGGAAGAAAAGCACACAGTTCTCAGGAATGCAATCAAATATAATGCAGTTCCCCCCTAGCAAGCTTAGAGGAAAACAGGTAGGAGTTTTAAACACAGGCAAGATACTTTGATGTGGTTGCAAGTAAGTGAAAAATATGCTAAACAGGCTTTTAATTCCCTACATTAGGTTCAGGGTGAGTGAGAGATACTTTAAATTAATTCAGGATCACTTTAGAAATGCTCTATGAATGATTGTCAGGTTGCACACAAATTTCAGCAAGGAAAGCAAGGACAAATCTTTTTACACGTGGCTGAAATTAAGCAAAATGTCAAATCGCGGCAAATTTAGCCGCGTGCGTCGAGCACAATTACAGAGGCACTATAGGGGGTAGGAAGTCGGTTCTAGGCTCGTTGGAAAGCTTAGGATCTTGGACTTAGAAGTCCGCACTATGAATTATCCATCTTTTTAAAATCATGCTCTGGCCCCAAAGGGGTGTGGTTTTCCAAAGCACATTGTGGAATTTCTGGTTTATCCACTTCCCCCAAGCTCAGCTTGCTCTTACAGGCACTGCCCCTCCCAGTTTCTCCCAAGAGGAAGCCATTTACGACCCCCCTAATATAAGATTTGCCTGATCCAGGGACAGTGCTTTGTTTAGTTTCCTGTAGTCCCCAGGTGCCACTCCCCTAATTCAATCAGAGAGGTGTCATCTCCTTTTGGCAGGGGCAGCAGGATGCAGCCAGGCCTGGGAAGAATTGTTGAGCCAGTTCAACTCCTGTCGGGGGTAGTTGTCAGGCAGAATCCAGTTTCATTAAGCCAGGCTTCAGCTAAATGTCACTTTTGTTCCCAGTTTTTCTTCATTCAAATCAAACTCACAATTTTTGCACATGCAGCTAGAATGATGATTCAAAGTTCAAAACTATGACATTTAACAGTTGCAACCTATGTTACACTCAAAAGTAGGTCACTCATTTATTTTAATCATTTCGATTTTAGTGGCTTTCTGTCCATTTAACTTAAGCTGCTGACATCCACAGCTCAGCCAGTTTTGTTATGAACATTGTTTTGGGCTCTTCATCTTTCCAGATTTTGTATGCACACAAGAATACATTCTGCCAAATGTCTGCTGGTTTTCATTGAGATTTTTGAATATCGTGTGATGTTTAAAATAGGCATTTTGAGCTTGCATTCAGGGAAACAAAGGTGATTTTAAAGCGCTTTTTTTAGCCAACCGGCACTGCTGTTTTTCCTTTGGCACACATTTCACTCATGGCACTCCTGGCCCATCATGCTAGCACTGGTGGGTGGCAGGTCAGGGGACCACTTTGCTGTGCGCAAAACTGCACGGTTCTCTAGGATTCTGGCGCAAATGTGGGCTTTTCCACCCTCTTGGATTTCCTAAACCCACAGCACCAAATGTTGCAGCATAATAGTCCAAACATGGGTCAGGACACCCAACAAACCTCCCCGCCCGACTGCACTTTGATTTCGAGTCGAGATGGAGTCGGGTGCAAAGGATGTTTTGATCCACGCGCTGGGATGTCCGCATCATCTTCTTCCAATTCCGCAGATGGCACAGTTCAGCATCTTTTCCTCCATCCGGTTGGATCGATCGGTTCTCCTCGCCTGTCCTGATGGGAATATTGGGCGGTACCCCGGGCCCCTCGGATCTTTGCTCCCAGTCCCCGGTCGTCCTCCTTGGTCAGTCTCCGTGGTTTCATCTCTCCTAGGATGAGAAAGCAAAAGCGGCAATACCTATTCGTAGACATTTCTCCACCACCATTAATGGTTTGGCGAACACATACATTTTATACATCCGGTTACATTTTTCAGTCTTGTTTTAAAAAACAAGATATAACAGGAAATATTTTCTTTCCAGAATCATCATATTTTAGCGACTATATGTGGGATATTTTAGGGTTGGAACTGAATTACTCTGGAGCGGGCCCCTCTGGGATTCCAGAGGATTCCTCCAGTTGTTGCAGAGTGTGCCTGGGATGTCAACACTTTAGCTGATTAATATGGACCCATTTGTCTTCCCCTTCCGCCAGACTACCTTTGGGGATGCGGATCTTGTAGGCTACAGGGGAGATTTTGTCTATAATTTCAAACGGTCCCTTCCAGGTAGGCAAAAATGTTCGCTGTTTGGCCAGGTTTCTTTGGAAATTGTATAGATAGACCCGGTCTCCCACAGTATATTCCTTCCTGGTGGTCTTCAGGTCGTAGTGGGTTTTCATGCTATCAGCTGATCTTTCTAGATTCCGCTGAGCATAGGCAAAAGCATGTTGAAGGTGTTTCCTTAAATTCTCCACATACTCATGAGTTGTGGAGGCATTTATCAACGTCTGCTCTTGGGTCCTGTAGAGCAAATGCTGGGGAAGCACCATCTTGAGTCCGGTCATCAACTCAAATGGTGATATTTTAGTTGCAGATGAAGGGGTAGATCTGATGGCCATTAGGACCAGAGGTAATCGGATATCCCAACTTGGCCCAGAATCTGCCACAAACATTTTTAAGATGCTCACAATGGTTCGGTTGTATCTCTCCACTGCTCCAGAAGAAGCTGGCCTGTAAGCAATGTGTACCTTCCTTTTAACCCCCAGTATCTCCCACATCTTTGTCATTACTTCACTGGTGAAGTGGCTACCTCTATCTGACTCAATCCTTTGAGGCAGACCAAAACAGGAAAAGATGTGATTAATCATCAGGGCAGCTGCTGTTTCTGCCTTGCAGTTTGGGGCCGGGAGACATTCCATCCACTTGGTAAACAAGCATGTAACGGTCAACATGTACTTGTTTCCTCTAGACGAGCGAGTTACAGGGCCTACAAAGTCGATTTGCAAATCTGACCATGGCAGTGTCACCCCCCTCTTTTGGAGAGGTGCACGGTGTGTGAGGGATGATGGCTGAAATTGTGCACACACAAGACACCCCTTCAAGTATTGGTTGAGGTCATGTGTGGCCAGTATGCAACCTCTCTTAAGATTTCCAATGTTGTGTGAAACCCCCTATGACCGGCAGTGGCCGCATCATGGGCGTGACTCAACATCAGGCTTCGGAATGAGGTAGGGACCACCCACTGATCATGGCCAGCTTGGGATTTCCTTACCAACAAACCGTCTTGGATTCGGAACCTTTTTGGACATTTCATCAACACTCTTAGGTCCTCTTTCCCAATGTATCCATCAGGGGAAAGTTCTCAGGGTCCTCAATGTGTTGGTAAAACCTACCAATTATTGGATCCCCCTTCTGAGCTGTAATCAAACCAGCATCAGGGGTCTCCTTTCTCCATTGTGCAGTTGAAAGATCATTGTGAGCATTTGTCTGGGATCTAGTGATAGCAGTGACCTGGATTTCCCCCAACAGGGACTCTATTTCTGCTAGATCCCCTTGGATGGCCCCGGTTTTGGCCAGCTGATCAGCTAAGTCATTTCCAGTTTTGTCTGGTCCCTCTACTTTGGAATGACCCTTGATCTTTTTCCAGTAGATGGTCAACCCATTCGAGGTGACCAGGTCATCAATGTTTTGAATTAACTTCCCATGTTTCAAAGATTTGTTATTAGCACATAGCATGGCTCTGGTTTTCCAGTTAACCAGGTGCTCCATGAACCCGTTCCGTACATAATCCGAATCTGTGATTATGACCAGTTCGTGGAGTTGATGTCGGACAGCAGTGAGGATGGCTTGATGCACAGCCATCAATTCTGCCACCTGACTACTTCGGGGACCAATTTTGTATCCAGCGGAGGGTTCTGAGGACTCATTCACCCATGCGTTCCCTACGCCGGCCACGAGTTCTATTTCCCTGTTGTTGTCAACATGGTAAGAGCATCCATCCACATAGACAGTGGGCATTCCCTCACACTTGTCTTCTTCAAAGACTTTGTGTGGGGAATTAAGGTATGCCTCCATGTTGTCCTTGATTTTTAGACTTTCGTCCTCGAGACAGTTTTCTCTGGCACAATCATGCAAGTCAGCCAGACCTTGCGCGAGGGGACTCTTCTTGTTTTGGCCGTATCTGACCTCCACAGGAAAGCCTTGCATTGACAGAATCGAGAAAGTAATTCGGGAATTACTCACATTTCCGGCCCGGATTCTGTCACTTTGGAGATATTGCAGAGGCTGGTGTGGAGTCTCCACTATGATGTGTTCCCCCTGGATGAACGGGCGGTAATTCTTCAATACCCACACCGTTGCCAGGAGTGCCTTCTCACAATCATTGAATTTTTCCTCCACAGAGGATAACGTTTTGCTCGCATAGGAGATTACTTTAGTGACCTTGTTATGCTTTTGGTATAATACTGCCGTCAACCATGTATTAGAGAACCCTGTCTCCAGGAAGAACTCCTTGTTTCTGACAGGGTAAGCTAGGCAAAGCGCTTGTGAGAGGCTTCTCTTGAGTTGTCTTACTGCCTCGGATTGTTCTGGACCCCATTCCCACTTGACCCCCCCTTCAAAAGATGAATCAGGGGTCTGGTGATCTAAGCGTAGCCCTCAATGAACTTTCTGCTGTAATTAGTCAATCCAAGTAGGACGCAGGGTTGTGGAATCCTTCAGTTTCTGGAGTGCTTCCACTTTCTTTTCTTGGGGACAGAGACCCTGAGGAGTAATCTCATGCCCCAAGAAATTAACACTGGTTCTACACCACTGTGCTTTCTGAAAGGAAGGTTTTGCTCCGGCGGCCCTCAACTGTGTCAGAACATAACAGATCTCCGCTCTGTGTTCTTCCACAGATGAACTTTTGATGAGGACCTCATCTACATAAGCCAGGTTCCCCCTCGCACCCAGATCGGGCATGGCCTTATGTAGGAAAATGTTGAATTAATTGCCGGAGTTTAGGTATCCGAAGGGATTCCGGGTCCATGTGTACTGCTGGCCCCCAAAGGTAAAAGCCAGTTTGTATTGGTCCTCCCTACTGACAGGCACGGTCCAGTATCCATTGGTCAGGTCTATTGCAGTGAATACCTGTGACCCCTGGATCTGGGCCAGCCCTTGGTCAATGTAGGGCAGAGGCCATCGGGAAGTATGGACCTGTTTGTTGAGCTCCCTAAGGTCGGCGCAGAGTCTCCATTGGCCGTTTGGCTTCGATATTCCCAGCACTGGATTATTGAAAGTGCTGTGGACTGGACGGATTTTTCTCTGGGACTCAAGTTTCTTAATTATTTCAGTAAGGGACTCCATGGATGCGAGAGGCAAGTGATATTGCTTCACAAACACTGGAGTCATTCCAGGGTCCGTGGGAATTGTTGTTGTGTGGATGTTGGTGCGACCACAGTCATATGAGTCTACCGCAAAGAGATCTTGGAAATCCAAGAAAACGTGTTTCAACTTTTGCTTCTCTTCCAGATTCACGCAAGCATCAGCTAGGTTGACTCTCTCTTCCACCATCTGCCTGAAGCCTGGAAAGACTTCTGGTTTAGCTATCTCAGCGGCCTCCTCCAGCTGGGTGGAGAAGTCCCTGGTCAGAGTGCTGATTTGGACTGGAGGCTTCAGGTGGGAAAGGCAGCCCTCATTGACCTGGAAAATCACCTCATCCCTCCTGACGTCACAAGTCACATCTTCCTTTCCATAAGGGCAAGAAGTGTACACCAGGAAGTTCCCCCCATGCCGGGTGAAAATCCTGTCTGGTGTTGTATTGTCATCACTGTCACTGTCAAAACAGTCCTTGGGGATTTGTCCTAACAGTTCATTTCCTAAATCAATGGAGAAATGTCAGTCATCAACCGCCATTCCAATAATGTTGCCTGCGGCTAGAGTAATACTCTGTAAGTCGCTGTTATCCACCTCTATTGGAATGGTGTCATGTTCTATGTTGACTAATGTTGTTGGGTTTACCCCTAACCCTTGCTGTTGGAGAGAGGCATTTAGATGAATATAAGCATCAGGGTTTTTCAATTTTTGTCCTCTTTTAACTTTCACTTCCAGGGAGAATTGTCGGGTCCTTTCTGGGATGGTGACTTCCTCTTTAACCTGAATTTCAACTGCATAAGGTAGCTATTGAGCTGACCTAAATGCTTTCTCTTTATCATCAAAGCCCATGGGATTATCCGCTAATCGGGACCAAGCTTTGAAGTTTATTAGGTCCAAACTAATGTTAAAGCGATTGAGAATGTCACTGCCTAAGTAAAAGGCGGCAGTGATGTCTCGCACGACCCAACAATGGACTATGCTCTTGTTGCCAATGGAGATTTTGAGCATACACCTGCTTGGCAGGAGATGTTTGGAATTGGGTGCTTCCAGGTCCACTTCCCATTTGTCTATCAGTTTGAATGTGGGAATGGCTGGATCTTTTGTGAGTTGGCGGAACATGGCTTCGCTGATGAAGCTCTTACCATTGTTCACACACACTCGGGCGAGAACAGAGTCCTTCCCATTATTTAACTGAACAGGGATGAACCACTGCTCTCCAATATGCTGAATGTCAGCCAGGCTCCGAGCTGATTTCACATCTTTCTGGACTATAGGAGTGGGAGTGTCTGATTGTGGATTGGTAAAGAATTTCAGAGTATTTCCTTCCAGTGTGAAATACCACCTTAAACTGTAAGGAAGGTTGATTTTCAGAAATAGAGAGGACCCCCCATCACCAGTCTGTTGTCCTACTGCTATTACTGTCACGTCTGGAATTTGGTTGTTCTGGAAGTGAAATTCTACTTGGTCAGATTTTTGTTCAACCATGTGGCAGGTGCCGTTTAAACTAACATGGTTGACACTCTGTTTTAATTTTATTGGTCGGCTAGTCTGGGTTCAGAGGACCTTGTTTATGCAATCTATTAGAGGTGACAACCTTCTCAGGAGGTCAATCCCTAGTAAACAAGGGGTGCCCTCTGGAGTCACTACTATGACCGGGGGTTTCACCTTGTGTCGCCCAATTTTAATGTCCAAGTCTGCAGTCCCCTCGACGGGAATTTCCTTCCTGTCAAAGTTCTGCAGTTGTCCAGGAAGAGAGGTGAGAGGAATTCGGTAATTCTCCCCCCTTCCTGCATTTAGTTAATCAAAGGCCCTTCTGGAAAGAAGGGTAGCTTGAGATCCAGTGTCCACCAGCGCCAAAATTGTACCCTGCACCTGTACTTGTACCGGGGTATAGTATCTTCCCTCCTTCTCCTCAAGGGGGCATAGATAATGCACATTTTTGGACAATTGGTGGGCTAACTTTATGGTTTTGGACATGGCGAGAGAAGAGATTTGGACAGAATTCTGTGGAGAGCCTGGGGAATCTGAAAGAAAAAGTTGGCAACTGGAAATGGTTTCGGGTTCTGGGCTGCCCCCCCTTTTTGGAGGCAGTCGTCAGGATAGGTTTGACCCATGGGATTTTGGTATTGTTGGTTCTGGGATAGAACGATGGGCGGCGAAAGCTCAATCCCCACATCTACCCAGTCTGTTGATTCGGTTTTAGGTTCCCCTGGTTCCGGTTCTGGGCCGCCCCTGCCTTTTGGGAGGCAGTCACCAGCATGGGTTTGAACCAAGGGCTTTTGGTTTTGTTGGTTCTGGGATAGAATGATGGGCGGCGACAGCTCAATCCCCACATCTACCCAGTCTGGATTGGAATCTCTTGGGACCCATTTTTCCTTGGGAGGAGTTCCCCCATCTCTGAAGGAGAAGATCCTATTCACAGGATCTTCCGAGGATCCCTCTCCCTCAAATTGGAAGACCTGTACCTCCTCCACAAAGTGGGTCTGTTTGGGTCCTTTGTTTCTCCTACCTCCCCTCTGTTCCTTGGGAGGCAGACTTTCAGGGGTAGGAGATTTTGTTTCAGGTTCCTGGTTTTCCAGGGGCTGTTTACAAGTTGGGAAGGAAGCTTCCTCCAAGGCTTTACACCCCCTTCCCCTTGTGCCTCCTGCCTGGGAACCGGTGGGTTATCGGGGTGCTGCCCCCGTCATTGTTCAGGAGCACTAGGTCTGGAGATTGGGGCATTCTGTGCCGGCATGCCCATCTGAGGGTTCTGTTGGGCCCTCAGCATGGGCCCAAATCCTGTGCCATGTTCTGAACCTGGCGCTCTAACTGGGAAACCCGCTCAGGCTGATACGGGGCTCTATATTCTCCCCTGGGCGGATCCCGGGAAGGGTAGCTATCCCTTCTCTGGTAATACCCTGTGTTGGGAAGATTTGGATACCCCTCCACCCTTGGCCTCCCCTCTCCCGGATTAGGTGGTCTGGGCTCAGGAAATTGGGGAGTGAAGGATGGATAAGTTTGGGGCAGGAAACCTTGTGGATACCTGGGGAAAAAGTTCGGCCCAGGGTTTGGTGAATTTCTGCCCTCCTGTGGGAAGTTAGGAGGGAAGTTCCCCGGGTTAGGCCCTTGGCTGGATCCCCCCCCTTGGGCTGGAGGAGTCCACACATAACCCAGGATGGGTCGGTCTCCCTTGTAGCGGGGACTTACATAATCAGGGGAGCGAGGGACCCATTTGTGGGACTACCTCCTTGACTCCCTGTCTGTGACTGGCCCGAGGGCCTTCTGGGCTGTGAACTATTTGGTGCAGGCAGGTTTTTAGGTCCCCCCATCTCCAAATCTAAAACGGGGACAACCTTTACCTCTGCCACCTTGGCAGCAGCAAGGGTGCTGTTGGTTTTGGGGTTTTTCTGCGCATTACTTATTTTCTATGGGCTTCTGCACCTCATAGATCCGGGTGGCTTGCTCAATGACCCAGTCTAAAGATCTTTTCTCGTGAAAATCTCTCACGAGCTGGGTCATTATGTACTTGGGAAGAGCATGGAAAAATGTGTTGATGAATTCTCTGCTGTCCGTGCGCTCCCTTCTGGTGGTCTGCGCAAAGGCACGCTTCAATTCTTGCACGAATTCTTGTGGGGCCTGATCCTCCCCACATTGCAAATTGTAGGCTGCCTTGCGAGACTCTTGGAGATTTCTATGTACAGAAAAATGTTTCAAGATGGCCGCCCTATATGTGGACCATCTTGAATGGTTTTGGTCCTCAAGCCCCGCAAAGAAACTGGAGTATTCAGGGGAGAATGTCCATTTGACGTACTGGATGCAGCTACTGCTGTCCTTCAAATGAAAAGTCTGCATCATTTGCTCATAGAGCTCCAAGTGTTCCCAAACAGAATACTTGGCGTTCTTATGATAAGGCGTGATGACACTCCTGATTGCCTTAATCTGTTTTAAGGGGTCCTTAAGCAAGGCCCTTTTCACCTTATTGGCCTTTTTGGTTCGGGTAACCCTGGCCCATTCATCCTCTGATTCAGAAGCACTGCTCCCAGAGGTGCCCGTCTGATCTTCCAGGTTTTCCCGGATTCTGCGAGCCTGGGAATAGCTGGCAGAATGTGGGGACCTGGTCTCCTGTGTCCTGTGACGCTCAGAGGAGTCCCAGATCCCACCTTGCTACCAGGATTTGATGGGTACCCCCCCCCAGTGACCTAACTTGGCTGAGGCATTTAGGATGCCCTTAGGGGGCCTAATTTCCTGGGGTTCCCCACTAAATTGTACTGTACTTAGGTGCCCATACCCGGGTGCCCGCTCATCCATTCCTGGGTGGTACTGGCCTATGAGCCCCATACTTTTGGCTGGATAGTAATCTGCCATTCCTGTGGCCCTGTGCTCATGCACGCCAGGGGATATGGGGTGGCAGAGCCCAGCGACTGAGAGAGATGAAGGCCTCTGGTACTAGGGCTTCTGAGGTTATGCTCAGGTGTTTCCCTTTCCCAGCGAACTTCATCTCTGTCAGCCCCTGCTCCCTGTTGCAATGCAAGAGCCTGCGCTTTCAGTTCCTCAGTTAAGGCCTTACTAGACTCTATAAGTCTCTCCTGCATGGCTACCTGTTGCTGGAGCCTATCATTGAGCTGACAGAGAGCCTCATTTTCTCTCTGTGCCTCCTGATTGGTCCTGGAGTACTGGGCCAGTCTCTGCTGCAGGAGGGTTACCTCCTGAGTCCCATCCCTACTGGCCTGCTCCTTTCTTGCCAGAGCCTCCTCCACCCTCCTGGTGTGATCTAGCAAGCCCTGATGCTCTTTTTGGATGTCACCCAGCCCCTGGAGGGCCAAGTGATTTTCTTCAATTTTTCCTTTTAAATGGCAGACTTCCTGGCCTAAGGTATCCCTTTCCTGACCAAGAGCCTGCATTTGTGACGCCAGGTCATCCCTCTGCCTTTGAAAGGCACCAGCTTTCTGGCGTTCTTCATCAAACTCTGCCTGGGTATCCAGGTCTTTCAAAATCAATGTATTGCTTTCCTCTTTCTCTCGGTCTAGTTGGATTTGCAGGGTGGCTACCTGCTCTGTACATGCCCTGTTGAAATTGATCTGTTTCTCCAGCTTTTTCTGGCTCTGCAGTAAGGAGTCCAAACTGTCTTGGTGCTCCTTCTGCAAAGCCAGAATTCTGGTATCCTGGTCTGTCTTTTCCTGTTGCAGTATGTCCATGTCCTCTTTTATTTTAATGATATACTGCCTACTATCATTTTAAGACTCCTGGCTCCTCTGCAGCCTCTGCTCAGAAGAGACCAGGTCAGATTGGGCCTTCTCTAATGCCAACAGTTGCCTACTTGCCAGATCTTGGCCTTCAGCACATTTGTCCTGCATGGCTCCCATATATAGATACAAATATGCCGCTATCCTAACCATCTTGTCGTGTTCATCTTTAGCTTTAGGAGCCATGTATAGTTCGCTCAGGGCCACATGTGAGGGACCCTGATCTCTCCAGATATCTAACCCATTTTTATGTCCAGTTTGTTTACTCTGGATGACAACCCTTATATAACACCCCTCTCTTAGAATCCCCCTGACCCCACGGAGCCAAGAAGTAGGTTTGTTTTGCAAATTAAAAGGTTTATTTGAAAATTAAACTATATATATATATATATATATATATATATATATATATATATATATATATCACACTTTTATAATAAATTAATGTTTGATAGCACACTTGTGAAGATGATAGTGATCAACAATGGATAATGTTACAGTGTTACACTCTTTTTGATGGCTTAGAAGTGATATAGAGAGGATAAAGTAGCTGAGAATGCTTTTATGGCTTCAAGGACAATGCAATGCTGAATGAAAATGCAGTACAGAAAATAAACTTGATATGACTTCAACAAAAGACAATGTAATCACTTTTCTTTGACAATTCACCCCCTCCCCTTTATGCAAGGTAAATAGATGGAAGGAAAGCACACAGTTCTCAGGAATGCAATCAAATATAATTCAGTTCCCCCCTAGCAAGCTTAGAGGAAAACAGGTAGGAGTTTTAAACACAGGCAAGATACTTTGATGTGGTTGCAATTAAGAGAAAAATATGCTAAACAGGCTTTTAATTCCCTACATTAGGTTCAGGGTGAGTGAGAGATACTTTAAATTAATTCTGGATCACTTTAGCAATGCTCTATGAATGATTGTCAGGTTGCACACGAATTTCAGCAAGGAAAGCAAGGACAAATCTTTTTACATGTGGCTGAAATTAAGCAAAATGTCAAATCGCGGCAAATTTAGTTGCGTGAGTCGAGCGTAATTACGGAGGCACTATAGGGGGTAGGAAGTCGATTCTAAACTCGATGGAAAGCTTAGAATCTTAGCTTTAAGATGACAGTTAAGACTTGCTCCTAGCTCAAACGGTACCGGAGATATGGCCGATTTAGTAAAGGTAGTTTTTCGGATTTGAAATTTTAAAGCTCAGAATGACAGATGACAGTTTTCAGTTTTAAAAATGACAGAATGACACGATATTAGGAGGCAGTTCTAATAGGCTAAAATAGTTTGGATTAGATTATTTTAAACTAAGAGATTGGTTTTGGCACAGTGCTAGCTGGGTACTCACACTAGATAGTGATGCTGTAGGTTTTATGGTCAGAGGAACCTCCCCTTGTCAAATTGCACACAAATCTATTTCTGACCCAAATACATATTTATCTATGTACCATTTTTCTAATATTATAGGTCCAGTTAACATATTTTCTGTAGCACCAAACCATCTGATCCCTGTCTTTGTACGATGTTGTGTCCACTTATGACATAATTCTCCCCTTTTCATCCAGATAACGACCTCTAAACCTTTCCAGATTTTACACAAATGTGCACCAGGGATATGGGTTTCAGATGATAAAGTGTCAGATTTTTAACATGCATACATTTGGAGTAACAACCTTTTTTTTCCGCTACTATCCCCAAGAACATACCACAGGTTCCTAACACCTCTTAAAATGTTCACAGAAAAATCACAAGAATGATGATGTTATTTATATAATTTTTACAAGTCCGCACTATGAATTATCCATCTTTTTAAAATCATGCTCTGGCCCCTAAGGGGTGTGGTTTTCCAAAGCACATGGTGGAATTTCTGGTTTATCCACTTCCCCCAAGCTCAGCTTGCTCTTACAGGCACTGCCCCTCCCAGTTTCTCCCAAGAGGAAGCCATTTACGACCCCCCTAATATAAGATTTGCCTGATCCAGGGACAGTGCTTTGTTTAGTTTCCTGTAGTCCCCAGGTGCCACTCCCCTAATTCAATCAGAGAGGTGTCATCTCCTTTTGGCAGGGGCAGCAGGATGCAGCCAGGCCTGGGAAGAGTTGTTGAGCTAGTTCAACTCCTGTCGGGGGTAGTTGTCAGGCAGAATCCAGTTTCATTAAGCCAGGCTTCAGCTAAATGTCACTTTTGTTCCCAGTTTTTCTTCATTCAAATCAAACTCACAATTTTTGCACATGCAGCTAGAATGATGATTCAAAGTTCAAAACTATGACATTTAACAGTTGCAACCTATGTTACACTCAAAAGTAGGTCACTCATTTATTTTGAACATTTCGATTTTAGTGGCTTCCTGTCCATTTAACTTAAGCTGCTGACATCCACAGCTCAGCCAGTTTTGTTATAAACATTGTTTTGGGCTCTTCATCTTTCCAGATGTTGTATGCACACAAGAATACATTCTGCCAAATGCCTGCTGGTGTTCATTGAGATTTTTGAATATTGTGTGATGTTTAAAATAGGCATTTTGAGCTTGCATTCAGGGAAACAAAGGTGATTTTAAAGTGCTTTTTTTAGCCAACCGGCACTGCTGTTTTTCCTTTGGCACACATTTCACTCATGGCACTCCTGGCCCATCATGCTTGCACTGGTGGGTGGCAGGTCAGGGGACCACTTTGCTGTGTGCAAAACTGCACAGTTCTCTAGGATTCTGGCACAAATGTGGGCTTTTCCACCCTCTTGGATTTCCTAAGACCACAGCACCAAATGTTGCAGCATAATAGTCCAAACGTGGGTCAGGACACCCAACAGAATCAATCTGCCAAAAATACATTGATTTCAAATGCACTGTCCAACTCTTATGCTATTGAGTCCAGGCCTGGACAACTTACCAGGCAAGATTTTCAATTAGCACCCTGGTGGGGGGTGCTAGTCAATCAGGTGGCTAGGAATGCAGGCATGAACTGCAGGTGCAAGCCCACGTTCCATATCGCTTGATGTCCGGCTCCCTCACCGCCATCTCCCCTCTCACCCTCTGTTCCCTTATTTTTTTTATTTTTTCACCTTTTCAAACCCACGCTCATCTGTTTGTTGTGGTGGCGCAGGCTGACGTCGCAGTTTTTCCCCACTTCTCTGGCCATCATGGAAAGGGAAGAGGGGCTCCGAAGAGCCCCACCATCTCTTTCCATGGCGCCCATCTTAGGCCACATTATCACATTCTTCCATGTCTGAGCCACCCTCACCACACACTATGGATGCCTCAACATCCTCCGCTGCAGCCACAACCCTTATGCATATGTGCACCTACCCTCAGCTCAATACCCATGCTGTACCTATGAGAATTCACACTCTGTCACAACAATTCCCCACATTGCCTGACAACCCCACTGCTTTCCTGGAACATTTGAACACAGTGATTTCCTGTTGTGATCCCACTATTGGAGACCTTAAACAACTCCTACAAGCTGTGTTCAAAGACAGTCTATACAAACAAATTATGGACAAACTTCAATGGCCTGACATACTGGCGGAAGCTAAGGCTATTACTGCCAATATTACCACTTTTACCGCCCTCATCAAAGAAAGATACCCGGTCCAATCTGATTGGTCAAAATAACAGCCTGTTAGCAGGTCCAGTCCCAATCTCCATCTGACAACCTGTCTAGATTGATTGACTGTTTCACTAAATTCTCTGGTATTGCAAATGATGGGGAACAAGCTCGGCCAGCACTAGTTTCCCATTTAGTGAATGGTCTACTTCCTGAAATATTAAACACTATTCAAAATTTTCAGATTAGATGGCAAGCTGAATCTATTGGAGAAAACACTGCAGGCAGCTCAACATTTCTTTGACAAACTCAAACGCCAGTAGCAAGATAGTGCTACCCACCTCATGGATTTGCAGATATAGCATGCTCAACAAAAAAATTGCCTCTGGGGCTGGGGTCACCCGCTACCCCATGCCAAGCATACGCCCAACCAGCTCATCGCCACTTTTCACCAAGGTCACCAGCCACAACAGACTTTTGCAGCACCATTTTTGCCTACCCAGCAACCGGAGCTGGGCCAACCTTTGTGCAGATATTGTAAGGAGACAGGCCATCTCATCCAACAATGCCCTGCCAAATCTGGCAGACCACAGCAATATGGTCTCACTACTCCTCGCAATTATTTCATACTTCCTGATCATTCTAATTTCTACCCTCCACCCCACTCTTTTTTCCTCACTTACCTATGTTGGACTATCCGGTCCAGTCTATCCAATGGTCTCACTCCTATCTTTCTTACTAAACCTATTTGGAATCTTGCGCAGGACACATATCCTCTCCTTGTCCTCTTCTTTATGGGTCACCTCAAAGCTCTGTACTTGGTCCCCTGCTATTTTCTTTTCATACCATCCCTCTTTCCCCTCTCATCTCATAGAATCGGTCATGTCACTTTTTCCTGGATGGCTGTCATTTTTTCTTTTCTTTTTCTCTTTCTTTACTGACACTCTTCACACCAATGTTTCAAAGTGTCTCTATGCTATGCAAATCTGGATGCAATCTCAATCCCTCGAAATTGTAAGTCTTTTTAATTCACGCTACCACTCCACCCATTCCTTTTCTACCACCTACTCTTTGTTTTCCATCCTTCATCACTTCCTTTTTCATCTTCAGCCCATAATCATGGCATTCATTTTGTCTGTTCCCTTCCATCTTCTTCACAGACCTCCAGCCCTGCTCATATATGTCACTTTTATCTTTTCAATATCATCATGCACAACCCTCTAATTTTACTCTTGTCTTCTCTTTAACTTCCTTTCTATTTTCTACAGGTGTATCCGTGGTCTAGCCCCACTCTGTCTCTCTTCATTGTCCCTTTATATTCCCCGATAGGTTCCCTTCTTTCTCATGCTCAATATCTTCTTACTGTTCCTAAACTTTCCTATGTCCCATTTCATCTCCACTCATTCTCTCTCTTATCCCATAAGCACTCAAAGTCTCTCCTGCTACCTAACTGATCATCATCCTCTCTTCATATATTCTGTTCTCACTTGAATTCTCATTTTCTCTCTGCTCTTTTCAACAATGGACCCCTCTCTATCTGGTCATCTTGTAAACATTGATCAATTATGCTTGATTATGTAACAATCTTATTGTAATGTACAGCACTTTATGAATCGGAATAAGTCCAAATACCAATTAGCTGTTTTGTCCGCTGAAAATGTGGGCGGTTTGCCAGACAGTGCCTATCCACTTGGGAAACTCTGCTAATGGACACTAGCTATTGTACCCCTGTGGAAGCAGAGCAGGAATGGGTGATGACTGAACCAAAAAAGAGCCTGAAGCATCTTAAACGGTAATTATATAGTGCCTCCTTATATTTATATTGGCCTAAGCCTAATCGCTTTAAACGGAAAACCGCATTGCAAAGTTACAATTTTTGGGTTAACTTCGCCGCCATTTTAAGATTCGTCCGCCATTTTGATTTCTACTTGTGTGTTCTTCATTCTAAAATGGTGTTTTCAGCTTGCAACCAAGCCTCCTGACCTTTGAGTTCTGTTAATATTTAGGCTGTCCGAGAGCCGACTGTTTAGACTAAGTAAAGAGACCTTGCGCTCCATATGAACTGTCATCTAAGTATTGACTGCAAACATAAGATTCATCCTTGTATAAAAGTTGGGACAATGAAGAACAAACCTCGAGCATGGACACAGGCCGAGTTACATTGTGCAGGAATATAGAACAAGGCTTACTACAGGATTAGAGAACATACATCGCTATTGTACCTTCATGGATATTGTAAGCCTATGTAATCCTTTGTACAATATTGTATAAGGTGTATGTGAACTAGGCACAAACTCTAGACCACAAATTATTAAAATGACGAGAGGCTGGACAATATTACACGAAATTGTATAAAAGCGCGAATGTTTCAATGTCCAGCACTCTCTCACCTCTCTCTGTCGGGCTGGTACACATTGTGGGCTGTTGAGAGCCAGATAGCTATCTTTTTCTTTGAAAACTGTACAGTAATAAAAGATCTGTGAATCTTTTTAGCCCATGATTGGTGTATTTCCTTTGTGGTACTCAGGCTTGATATTTCTCTGTTCTTTCAAATGGCGCCCGAATAGGGACCCTCAAGATTGATGCCACCTCGTTGAAGAGTTGCCGCGGCTATTGGACCGGGATCGGATGGTGAGAAAAGGGGGCCCCTTTTTGGATGAGATGCAATACCTCAACAGTACTGCACAATCCGATCCCTGGACGGTGAGCACGAGATCCGAGACGGCATCTTGATGAAGGTCCATACATCGAGGCGGGCAGTTTTGCCGAAATCACCCACTATGTGGGTCCTTTGTTGTCCTTTGTAATCCGATCGGACCTCCCTTAGTCCTTTGAATCAGGTTAGCTGTGCCCTGATTCCTAAGTATCCTGATATTTGGTTGCAGTTTTGTCCTCATGAGCACAAACGATGCCAGGTAACACCAGTGATCTGATATACCTGGGAAATTGTCTGCCTGTTCCAGGGCTTTATTCCGCAGAGACAGACAATCTTTGATATTCGGCCGACCGGCACCCCAGGAGGGGTCGCCGGCATGTCTATGAACTGTAAGAACCGCATTTGGTAGTAGAATATTCGATAATATTTGACACAAACAAACTAGACATGTTTCCAAATTTCAGTGGTCTGTCAATGATAGTTTTGACATCGCTTGAATAGAGTATTCAGAAACTATATTTTTTGTTAGACCTACAGTGTGTTGATGTAATATAGAATTGGAAAATAGAAGCTATGTAGCAACTTAAGAGTAAATAGAAGCATGCATGTCCTCATTTGTTAAAATTCTGAAGAAAACCATAATTTCATGATCAACAAAAACAGTCAGAGTCTGTTAGGAACATGGATAGGGCGCTTTAAACTTGGTGTATAGAAAATATATCTGTCTAAAGATTTTTATGTCTTAGATGAACTAATTGATAAACTCCTAAATGAACGAAGGCCTGGTGCCACTGCACCACTTCCTTATGTACCTATTTGTGCTGTCTTACCTCTTCTTGCTGTCGCTCCTTCTCCCGAAGCAATTCCTGTTCTTCCTGTTGTTTCTCCGCCACCAGTTATTGCTTCGCTTTCTAGTGTTGTTCCTCTACTTTTACCTCCACTTTTACTGACTGTTACTGTTCCAGTAAGTTTGTCTTTGTTGCTAGTGGTAGTGTCTCCACTACCTATTGTACAGGATTTGCCTACTCTCTTTCTTTCCTAAAGCGGTTTTGTTCTGCTTCTAGCTGATAAAGGGGCGAGCACTGAATCAAAAGTTGTAACGTAGGACATGGTTTCAAAAGAGAAGAGGAAAAGATTTTCATACATGGGCTAAGCAATATATAGAGAAAAGTGAAAAATGTACAGTCTTAGCTAAAAACTCCTTAATCTAAGAAAGTATCTCCGATCAGGATGTCTTTATTGAGGGGATGGGGATGCATTTAGTTATAATGTGGAATAGATTGACGGACTCGGATGTCCCACAAGGGTCGAGGGTTTTGAATGTTTTAGACTATCCAAGGGATTCTGCTGAGAACATACATAAGAATGTCAAGAGGGTTTTGAGTTAAGAAGGGAGTTAGAACAGTTACAGAATGAGGAAATAGATGGTGATAGTTTGGACGCTTTTATGCGCAGAAATGGTACCTACCTCCTTGTAAGTCAATGAGTGAAGAAACGCGATTTTGCACAACGGATGCACTTAGATGGATTTTGAATGTGTCGATGTCTCCCACAAAAGTATATGCTACATATAGTCAGAATACTCCAGAAATGCAGAGGTAAGTGTTAACAGGAAATGGCAGAATACCTGAAGGATGAGTGTATAAAAAAGAGATTTGTTGTCCCGCAGAAATGATGATTGTCTATAAGGGAGCCCTTTTTGGACCCAATACTATTCCTACCACTTTTTAACGCTCAATTTGGCTATATTGCTTAACAAATGTTTGGAGTCGCCTACTTCTCAGTTACCTATGAGGGAGGGTCCTCCGACATTTGTTCTTAGAATTGGAATTCAGATAGTTAGAGGGATTGGAGGTGGGAATACATAGTTTCGAGGTCAGTCTATTCCACAGAATAATGAACAGTTGGATCTTGCACACATGAACCAATGTGCATATTGCAGACAAGAGGGTCAATAGAGAGCGCAATGTCCGATCCTTTAGCAGAGGTCGAATAACACATATGGTGTCATGGGTAGATGACCCAGTGGCCACAATGGAGTAGGGGGTCCTCGGGGAAGCCAGTTTGCTCAAAATTCTCAGTCCTTTTCACAGGATAATCAGCAACCTAATGTAGATAGCAGAAATATCTTTGATAATCCTTCCACTGCCTATCTTTCTTGAAATCTTGTCTACAATGATATATTGTTCCGTTAGGACAGCCCGAAGGAGGATCTGGAACCAATGCCTATTCCCGTTGATTAAAGAGTTTTCTACATTGAGATGAAGGTGGGGAATAGGAAGCATCTATTTTTCATAGATACGGGGGCACAGAAGTGTTCCATTGATCATTTGCGGGTTCCAGACATCCCACTGTGAGGGCAGAATAACGTTTTTAGGGTTTTCTGGTACGCCAGTGGTTAGTCCGATTTCTTTGCTGGTACTGATTTCACTGGGTCCATTCACGGATTACTGTCTGTTCCTTCTGACAACGAACTGTGGAGAGAATTTGTTGGGGTTGAATCTGTTAAAGGAATTAAATGCAGTAATTCATTGTTCTTCGGATGTGCGTTTCATGATTTCACCTCAGCAATTTTCTGCCTCACAGTTTATGTCTAGACCTTTACCGCCAGAATTTTGTGAAGTTTCGACGTGTTTTTGGGTGGTTGACGACAATTATGTTGGTATTTTACAGATTCAGACTGTTAAAAATTGTTTTGAAACCTGGAGTTAGGTTGCCATGAATTCCACAAACATAAGATTTCAGTTGATGGTGAGCAAGCTTTGAAGTGTATAGTTTCTGATTTTGTATATCATGGAGTGATTGGGGAAGTTGCAGGAAGTTTGTGACATAGTCCGATTTCACCGGAGTGCAAGAAAGGGGATAATACCATTGTATTCCGTTTCATTATCGATTTTACGCGCTATCAATAAGATTGTTGCTCCACAAATTCCAATTGTGAGTGTATTAACGACGATACTGACAATGATTTCAGCTTCTGCTACTCCTTTTAGTATTGTGGATCTTAATGATGCCTTTATTTAGCTTTCCCATATACAGGGATAGTAGATATTTGTTTGCATTCACCCTAGGGGGATGCTCATTTACATTTACCCGTGCACCACAAGGGTACACAGAGAGTCCGAGCATTTATAGTAGGGCTTTGAAAGGGCAGTTTGATGCATTTGAGTTGCCTTTCGCTTGTACATTGTTGTAGTACATTGACAACCTTCTCTTATTTACAGACTCGGAAAGTGTTTGCAAAGAGGGTACCGTGTTATTGCGTATTCATCTAGCAGAACATGAACATAAAGCTTCATTTGAAAAAGATTTTACTGATGACAGGAGTTGGCCTGTTTAGGCTATCTCCTGTCAAAGGAGGGAAGAAGATTGACGCCTGAATAAATAAAAAGTAAAAAAAGAATTTCTAGCATGTCTGTCCCAAATACAAAGAAAGAAGTTAGAGCCTTGATAGGAATGGCTTCTTACTGTAGATAGTAGATCCCAAAACCAATGTTGGCATTGACAAAGAAGGGCATTTATTTGCCACTACCATAGAACTTGGAACACCAGAAAGCTTTTGGTCTGCTCAAGACTGCACTGTGTTCAGTACCAGTTTTGGTCACACCAAAGTATGATAAGGCATTTGTGTTGTATGTGCATGAATGTGATGAATGTGCTTTGGCTGTGTTAACGTAGGAGCATGGGAAAACCGCGTTGCAAAGTGGAAGGTTTGCCAGTGGTTTAGATTCATTCGAAACCTTCCACCCATCACTTTTGTGGTCAGTTTGTTTCTCCTTGTGAGAGAGGGTATGCCCAGACGTGGGTCCCTTGCTCGCTGCGCCACAGGGAACCAGGCTGCACCTCACTGAGGAGGTCCAACAAGGCTGAAACATGTCTGGGGTTGCTTGGTTTTCTGTGCAGAGGGGACCTGGCCTAGCAGTTCGGGCTGGGCTGCTACCTTCGGTGGCGGCAGCTGCTGACTGATTTGCACATGGCTGGTTCCCTTTTGCAATGGCGCAGACAGGCTAAAGAACGGTGGTGTGGAAGGTTGCCCAGAGCAATTGCCAGTGGTTTAGATTCATTCAAAACCTTCCACCCATCACTTTTGTGGTCAGTTTGTTTGTCCTTGTGAGAGAGGGTATGCTCAGACGTGGGTCCCTTGCTCGCTGCGCCACAGGGAATCAGGCTGCACCTCACTGAGGAGGTCCAACAAGGCTGAAACATGTCTGGGGTTGCTTGGTTTTCTGTGCAGAGGGGACCTGGCCTAGCAGTTCGGGCTGGGCTGCTACCTTCGGTGGCGACAGCTGCTGACTGATTTGCACATGGCTGGTCCTCTTTTGCAATGGCGCAGGCGGGCTAAAAAAGGTGGTGTGGAAGGTTGCCCAGAGCAATTGCCAGTGGTTTAGATTCATTGGAAACCTTCCACCCATCACTTTTGTGGTCAGTTTGTTTCTCCTTGTGAGAGAGGGTATGCCCAGACGTGGGTACCTTGCTCGCTGCGCCACAGGGAACCAGGCTGCACCTCACTGAGGAGGTCCAACAAGGCCGAAACATGTCTGGGGTTGCTTGGTTTTCTGTGCAGAGGGGACCTGGCCTAGCAGTTCGGGCTTGGCTGCTACCTTCGGTTGCGGCAGCTGCTGACTGATTTGCATATGGCTGGTCCCCTTTTGCAATGGCGCAGACGGACAAAAAAACGGTGGTGTGGAAGGTTGCCCAGAGCAATTGCAGGTGGTTTAGATTCATTCGAAACCTTCCACCCATCACTTTTGTGGTCAGTTTGTTTCTCCTTGTGAGAGAGGGTATGCCCAGACGTGGGTACCTTGCTCGCTGCGCCACAGGGAACCAGGCTGCACCTCACTGAGGAGGTCCAACAAGGCCGAAACATGTCTGGGGTTGCTTGGTTTTCTGTGCAGAGGGGACCTGGCCCAGCAGTTCGGGCTGCGCTGCTACCTTCGGTGGCGGCAGCTGCTGACTGATTTGCACATGGCTGGTCCCCTTTTGCAATGGCGCAGACGGGCTAAAAAACGGTGGTGTGGAAGGTTGCCCAGAGCAATTGCCAGTGGTTTAGATTCATTCAAAACCTTCCACCCATCACTTTTGTGGACAGTTTGTTTCTCCTAGTGAGAGACTTTATGCCAAGACGTAGGTCCCTTGCTAGCTGCGGTACAGGGAACCAGGCTGCACCTCACTGAGGAGGTCCAACAAGGCCGAAACACGTCTGGGGTTGCTTGGTTTTCTGTGCAGAGGGGACCTGGCCTAGCAGTTCGGGCTGGGCTGCTACCTTCGGTGGCGGCAGCTGCTGACTGATTTGCACATGGCTGATCCCCTTTTGCAATGGCGCAGACAGACTAAAAAACGGTGGTGTGGAAGGTTGCCCAGAGCAATTGCCAGTGGTTTAGATTCATTCGAAACCTTCCACCCATCACTTTTGTGGTCAGTTTGTTTGTCCTTGTGATAGAGGGTATGCCCAGACGTGGGTCCCTTGCTCGCTGCGCCACAGGGAACCAGGCTGCACCTCACTGAGGAGGTCCAACAAGGCCGAAACATGTCTGGGGTTGCTTGGTTTTCTGTGCAGAGGGGACCTGGCCTAGCAGTTCGGGCTGGGCTGCTACCTTCGGTGGCGGCAGATGCTGACTGATTTGCACATGGCTGGTCCCCTTTTGCAATGGCGCAGACGGGATAAAAAACGGTGGTGTAGAAGGTTGCCCAGAGCAATTGCCAGTGGTTTAGATTCATTCGAAACCTTCCACCCATCACTTTTGTGGACAGTTTGTTTCTCCTTGTGAGAGACGGCATGCCCAGACGTGGGTCCCTTGCTCGCTGTGCCACAGGGAACCAGGCTGCACCTCACTGAGGAGGTCCAACAAGGCTGAAACATGTCTGGGGTTGCTTGGTTTTCTGTGCAGAGAGGACCTGGCCTAGCAGTTCGGGCTGGGCTGCTACCTTCGGTGGCGGCAGCTGCTGACTGATTTGCACATGGCTGGTCCCCTTTTGCAATGGCGCAGACGGACTAAAAAACGGTGGCGTGGAAGGTTGCCCAGAGCAATTGCCAGTGGTTTAGATTCATTCGAAACCTTCCACCCATCACTTTTGTGGTCAGTTTGTTTCTCCTTGTGAGAGAGGGTATGCCCAGACATGGGTCCCTTGCTCGCTGCGCCACAGGGAACCAGGCTGCACCTCACTGAGGAGGTCCAACAAGACCGAAACATGTCTGGGGTTGCTTGATTTTCTCTGCAGAGGGGACCTGGCCTAGCAGTTCGGGCTGGGCTGCTACCTTTGGTGGCGGCAGTTGCTGACTGATTTGCACATGGCTGGTCCCCTTTTGCAATGGCACAGACGGGCTAAATAACGGCGGTGTGGAAGGTTGCCCAGAGCAATTGCCAGTGGTTTAGATTCATTCTAAACCTTCCACCCATCACTTTTGTGGTCAGTTTGTTTCTCCTTGTGAGAGAGGGTATGCCCAGACGTGGGTCCCTTGCTCGCTGCGGCACAGGGAACCAGGCTGCACCTCACTGAGGAGGTCCAACAAGGCCGAAACATGTCTGGGGTTGCTTGCTTTTCTGTGCAGAGGCGACCTGGCCTAGCAGTTCGTGCTGGGCTGCAACCTTCGGTGGCGGCAGCTGCTGACTGATTTGCACATGGCCGGTCCCCTTTTGCAATGGCACAGTCGGGCTAAAAAACGGTGGTGTGGAAGGTTGCCCAGAGCAATTGCCAGTGGTTTAGATTCATTCAGAACCTTCCACCCATCATTTTTGTGGTCAGTTTGTTTCTCCTTGTGAGAGAGGGTATGCGCAGACGTGGGTCCCTTGCTCACTGCGTCACAGGGAACCAGGCTGCACCTCACTGAGGAGGTCCAACAAGTCCGATACATGTCTCGGGTTGCTTGGTTTTCTGTGCAGAGGGGACCTGGCCTTGCAGTTCGGGCTGGGCTGCTACCTTCGGTGGCGGCAGCTGCTGATTGATTTGCACATGGCTGGTCCCCTTTTGCAATGGCGCAGACGGGCTAAAAAACGGTGGTGTGCAAGGTTGCCCAGAGCAATTGCCAGTGATTTAGATTCATTCGAAACCTTCCACCCATCACTTTTGTGGTTACTTAGAAATGTATGCCAGGAAAGAAACTACGAATATATGTACAGTAGATGAAGGGATTGATCTGACAAAAAATATTCAAGCTGATGCCACTTCAAAATAATGTAGATACTGGGCTGCAGATATTAGCGAGTTTGGATGAGGAAAGGTGTTGGGCAGGCAGTTCAAGGGGAAGAAGGATACTACCCCATACAAATGTTACCTCCATGATCACAATGGCTCGTGGTCCCATTTACATACGTGTTAGGAAAATACATAAAATACTAGAACATGTCTGGGTGAACGCAAAATATCTCAGTAATTTGAAATAACTAGACACTTACTTATAGCTCTACTATCCATATGGACGCCCCAGAGTCTAGAACTGGAATTCCCCCCGGATGAAACCATGGAGGGGAGGCCAGCTAATATTTGAAGTCTACCAAAAAAAACCTAGAGTGTTAAAAAATATGTGGAGTATTTTGTTTCTTACTGAATGCTGTAACCAGTATTTGATTTATTAACAGGTGCGAGAAGCCCTTCCAGTTAAGTACAAGGGGCCAGGTCACAGAATTCGACCAGGTAGATGGGTGCTCCCGAAGTCATTTAAGAAAGCACCCAGTCTCGCAGCACGCTGAAGAGGACCATTCCAGGTCCCATTGGCCACACAGACTGCTGTATGAGTAGATGGGAAAAGACACCGGATCGACACGCATCAAGAAACTACCTTGCTCTTTTTGTCACTTGACGGAGAAGAAAAGAAGAAAAACTACTTGCCCTGTCTCTGAGGATAAATCAATCTTGAATAGAATCAAGGGTGCATTGAAGATACTTCCTGAGCCCGTGGGGCCCAGGGAGACATCTGCTTTGTCTTTGAAATCTTTTTTGGATCTTTCTGCACCCTTGAGAAATGTTTCCCCTGTTTCACCACTTCCATCAGGAAGCAACGACACTCTGTCCGCAGATCACACAGTACCTGGAGTCTTAAGGTACGGTCTGCGCCCACAGCACTAGACTTACTGCACAGCACGGCTGTGCCCACAGGAAACAATTGCTGAGCGTGTACTTTGCCACTTTTACGCTGAAGTATAAGCCAGTGGTTGGGGACTGGGAAAGACTATCTTCAATCAAGAAACCACGTGACCAGGAGATCACCAGCAAACGGACTACAGAGTTTTCGCAGGAACTTTTTGAGAAAGAGCTTTGATTAACAATGCCTGTCATTATCTCTACTCGTGCGGGACAATCGAATGATTGTGTGGCTAACAAGGACATTGGACGATCAAATACATAGTCCGTGAGGACGTATTGTTTTCTCGTAATTGTGTTAACCAGCCTTACAGTATTGATTGCTTTTAGGTTTTGGTACATAGAAGGGGGGTGTGTCCATTCAAAACTTTGATATCCACTGATAAATGTTTCTATTATGTCTTCTCCTTTCGTGCATCTGCACACTCTATCCTCTAGGGATTCCCAACACAGACAGGGTTATTACAACAATACCCTTTTGTTTATTTTGAATGTGATCCACATAATTTTGACTCGAATTAATTAATGGATATGTTTGCATTTGCTACAATAGGGGGAAAAGGGTGGGGCTGGTATATTGTTCCTTTGATTTTAAACTATTGTATGATACGCCTCCCTAAGGGCACTATTCTTTGATCACTTGAATGACAGCATCTCAGGGAATTTTGATGATACTAACTTGAATCAGTTTAAAGGCGAGTTCTAACGCCACTGTCTTGTCTCTTTTTGTAAATAGGACCAAGCTTAACGTTGCTTTATTTAGGCCCTTTTGATAGATTTCTAAACCTTTTTAATCATGAGATTCTTTTCAAAATGGCACCCGTAGGCAACCGGGATGCCACGTCTCCTTCTCACACTATCAATCAGAGCCCCTACTCTGTTTCCTTCTGCATACAAAGGATGGTTCTCAGTCAATGGGTCCTTTTAAGGATTGTACCAATATTGTGAATTTGATTAGTGAGGACAGACCTCTGTATGTAGATGTTTCAGTTTATTCCATTTGTGGCAATGAAGGTATCACTGTCAAGGATCTAATGGCGAACAATATATCTGATGAACATGACTTAGGATGTGTGGACATTGTAGCGTGGAGTTGTGAGTAAAACAAATATATTTAGTAAGATATTGGCTTAGGCCAAAAGGAGGGTTTGTTAAACGGTAATTATATAGTGCCTCCTTATATTTATATTGGCCTAAGCCCAATCGCTTTACATGGAAAACCGCATTGCAAAGTTACAATTTTTGGGTTAACTTCGCCGCCATTTTAAGATTCATCCGCCATTTTGATTTCTACTCGTGTGTTCTTCGTTCTAAAATGGTGGATTATGTTTTCAGCTTGCAACCAAGCCTCCTGACCTTTGAGTTCTGTTAATATTTAGGCTGTCCGAGAGCCGACTGTTTAGACTAAGTAAAGAGACCTTGCGCTCCATATGAACTGGCATCTAAGTATTGTCTGTGTACATAAGACTCTTCCTTGTATAAACATTGGGACAATGAAGAACAAACCTTGAGCATGGATACAGGCCAGGCCGAGTTACATTGTGCAGGAATATAGAACAAGGTTTACTACAGGATTAGAGAACATACATCACCATTGTACCTTCATGGAAATGTAAACCTATGTAATACTTTGTACAATATTGTATAAGGTGTATGTGAACTAGGCACGAACTCTAGACCACGAATTATTAACATGAAGAGAGGCTGGACAATATTACACGGAATTGTATAAAAGCGTGAATGTTTCAATGTCCAGCACTCTCTCACCTCCCTCTGTCGGGTTGGTACACATTGTTCACATTGGAGGGTGTTGGGAGCCAGATAGCTATCTGTTTCTTTGTATACTGTACAGTAATAAAAGATCTGTGAATCTTTTTAGCCTGTGATTGGTGTATTTCCTTTTTGGTACTCAGCCTCAATATTTCGCTGTTCTTTCAAGCCCTGTTCATGAAAGCAGCCAAGGTATCTTGGCCCACAAGAGAAGTGACCTCACCATGGAAACAGATGGGAAGACTATTCAAGCACTATTGGATTTCAGGAGTAGGCAGTCAGTGATCCTGATCTGTTTTTCCTGAGAAACTACTGACTAATACATTAATATCCAACACTGGCATCCATGGGTATCCTGAAATTTACCCAAAGGCCTGGTTTGTGGAAAAGCACTCCAGGCAAAAATGGCTATAATGCACATTTATCATAACCTATTCCTTTTGAAAACCAACCTACAAGATGTTGAAACTTAGTTCCACCAATCACAGTAAGATGAACACCTGGGTATGGAAGACGGTGGAACCATATCAGACTGGCACTTGGATGAAGAGGTCACTGTTGAGAAGAGGTGGGAGTGGCTCACTGATTTATACAAGAACGTTCCCAAACCCTCCCCATCCCAGGTATGTTTGCCAATACAAATGAGGAAAGGTTGGGGTCCAGAATCATTTCCATAGCTTGTGTACTGGGTTTGAATTAGGGAGCCTGACCCTACCCCCACCACCTGCAGCATGATGTGGTATCTAGGGGTGGTATGGGGAGGATTTTCTGGGTCCTACAGAACATTGAGGGCATGGGGTAGTGGACTATCACATTGTTCGTGTGAATGCTGCCCCCCATTTAACAACTAATAAACAAAATGGACATTAGAGATCTGTGAGCCATTCTCGTTTGAGCTAGCAGTGTTCAAGAAATTGAAGAGTGCACCAATCTCAAACCAATTCAGGACAGGGTTGCCTTTGTGGTGGCAACCAGAGAGCTGGACATGCCACAGATGACAGTTGTGCCAGCTCTGCACAAAGAGGTAAGCAAATGCTTTCCAATGCACATGCAGAGGTCCAACAAATATAGCATGGTGTACCCACTGTTTAGGGGCTGTGTCCATGTCACAGCGCATGCTGCTACAAATGCGTTCAGGTGACCTGAAACCATGAAACACTTGTGGCCCGCCCATCCCATGTGACGATCATTATAATTCCCAGCTTCAAGTCCTTAGAAGCCCAACAAAGGTGGGGGGAATATGCCACTTTAAAAGCCCACACAGGGAGATGGACAGTGTGGGAGTTCAAAGGAATGAAGCAACCTGGTGCAAAGAGCGGGAGCAATCAGAAAAGCAGGCGGAGGTGGTCAAACAAGAGAGGTGAGAGGAAGTTAAGGTGCATAAGGATGTGGTGAAGCAGGAGAGGTTGAAAGATGTGAACATGCTTGAGTAGAAAGAAAAGTCAGAGAGGTTGGAGGTGATGCAGTTGTAAGGTGGAGGAGGCGAAGCTGGAGAGGTGGAAGAAGATCAGTGGACAGGAGAAGGGGACAAGTGGAAGAAGTGGAACATGTTAGAAGAACCATTAATGAGAAGGGAAGGAGAATGAGTTGGCAGAGAAAAGGGGGAAAATAGCAGGCGAGAGAACAGCATGAAACTCTCTTGTAGGCACAGGGTGAGTTCCTAAGTGGGCACGAGATAAAATAGTCCTACTATTTGTCTGGTAATAGAAAGAGGAGGAACAATCAAGTGGCTTAATGTTGAGGAAGAAAACTTGGAGATAATTAGAGGGACATATGGCAGACTTAGTTACAAGCTGGCAGGCGTGATTGTGCATTGTACCCATGAGGAGGATAACATGGGTGGTTGGGCTGCCTGTAAGTTCAGATCCTTTAGAAAGGGGAAGGAGAGAATCACCTTAGGCAAGCACCTATATAGTATCTCCAGGTCCAGATCAACTTTGGCAAAAGCTCCAAAGTTTACTCAAAAATAGCCCCACTCTGCAAGGGCAGTGCTAGAGACATAGCACCTATACGACCCACTATACAACCCACCACTGGTCTGGTGGAGAGGTCAGCCACCTACTCAGACTTCAGTTAATGGGGAGACCAGTTGTGAAAGACTGTGAGCGACACTGAGAGGGGAGCCCTGAACAATTGTTTTACTAAGAGACAACATTCTGAACCAACAAACCTAAAAAGTTGATTTAACCTAGACACTTTAGATGAACATCTTGGGGATAGTCCCAGAGAGGAAAATGGCCCCAAAAACCTCTAGTATGGAGGGGATTCATTCAAACTGTGCAGACTGTACTATGTGGATTGTTTTACACTGGCTGCGGACTAATCTCAGAAAGCACCACTCTGTAGATCATTTTACTCTACTGACCAGCATCCTCCTTAGAAACTCAGTATTCATTCAAACGTATCAGGGGTTGTGCACTAAGGGGCATATTGGGGTAAGGTTAAGAACAAGCCAACAGACATGTCCATCAGCTCGTCCTACCTATGATTAGGATTTCAACATCAAGTGGAGTCCTTTTTGATTAATTTCTTCTACACAACGTCTACAAAAAGCACTGTCCTTTAATCTTACTTACATGTATTGGTGCTTCTCAGTGTCTTAATGACAAACGGCTGAAACATGCACATGAGTTTGTTTTCAATGTATTCGTACACTTTGCTGTAAGGGGAAATTAATTGGGTCCTTCTACTAGAAGGTTGTTTGCAGGATCTTACTAATCACTAAGACAGTGGCATTAGTGTTACCATTATTTGATGTGACATGCACCACCACCTGCCTGTATGGTGGAGGAATAAGCTCTGAGGCTGGCTTGGCTGAACACACTCTGCCACACAACCTGGTTTAGAAGAATAGCTGATACGAGCACTTGCATTTCTTTTACATGTATTCATTCATTCACACAATGTATGATTGTTGGTACTGTATTTTTCTGATAAGATCATCTAATGATGTCGCCATTGATGCTAATGTAAGCTAACACAAGCTCTACTGATTGACTTTTCTTTTAGTTAGGGTATGGCATATTACGTCATACTATGTTTCTGCTTATTATGGCTAGTGCAATTTCTGAACTATGTGCAATAATGAAGGTGTCGCCGTATTGTTATACTCTAAAACAGTGGTCACGCGTTGTGCACTCGTTAAACAATATTCTGACTGATGATGTTATAACTTTGTTTTACTTTTTTCATGGATGTTGTTTTTTAATGACGCCTTTGTAAATGAAGTAAAACATTTGGTAACAAACTAAATTATTTTCTTTTATATGAAAAATGCCAGCTCAAACATAGCTTACTTTAGTACAATGACTGACACAAGCATTTCAATTTACATTTATTAGCACATTTTAAAGCATTTGGTAAAGTGTTTGGAGCATGCTGGTACAATGCTCAGAGTTTCTTGCTGAACACTCAGACAGTGGCATTAGTGGCAGGTTTATTGGATCTGTGACACAACACATCCCTTGTATGGACAGAGGAGGAATCTGTGCTGAGGAGCTTGATTGAAGATACACTCAGACATAATTTGGTCGAGTTCAATAGTTGTTACAAAAAGCCACAGATTCTTAAAATATCAGCTGCGTTTGAGAGAAGTGGAAAATGGTTGGCGCATGCTTGGAAAACAATTGTTTTGAGGGTCACACTGATCACTCAGGCAGTGTCATGGCGATTGAGTGTGTGAACACGTTACCTGGCTAGTTGGAGGAGGAGTGTGTTCTGGGGGTCGCTTCGTGAACACGGTCTCACAAATAACTTGGTTTGGCACCATGGCTGATACAAGCAGTTTTACATTTACTATCAAACTTTGAGCAAAGTGGAAACGTGTTTTGGGCATGTTGATAGAACATTGTTTTCAGGGTCTTGCTGGTCAGTGATGTTAGTGGCAATATGACTGAATCCCAGAGGGCACTGCCCATGAAGATATATGGTATACGTTTTGTTTGTAGAATTGGAATAGATGTATTAATATTTTGCTAGCCACACTTGGAGAACTGTTGTTTTGTAATGAGGGCTAGCCTGGAGGCTAAAGGGCTTTTAAGGAATACGTTTGACATTTCTGTTGTCCTTGACTGTTCCGACTTTGGCTACTGGAATAGGGGATCCGAGGTGTTACAGAGGCTCATGAGAATAGGTTAAAGTCTGTTATGTTAAATCCTTTGAACACCCTTAGATGCAGTGAAGACCCAGCAACTCATACTTCTCCACACTCTTATGTCTCTCACACTCCGCGCTGCCGACTCGCGCTGGAAGTCTTGGAAGGATACGGGTGGCACCCGCATCTCGTGATACTTCATCACATACCTTTTTTGGTAAGCAGCTTTCTTCTAGTCCTTCACAAATTCTGCTGGTCTCTTCCTCTTTCGTTGGGGCTGGCTCTCCTTGCTCTCCGCAACCCTTGGTATCCTCTCCACTCAGGCGTCACTCTCTGACTGTGCATACTCCTCGTCTTGCTGCACGCCATCTTGATTTCGTGCAATGTATGATGATTCATTTGACTCTTGGGCACCTGCAGTCGTTTCGGCACTCCCAGGCCATTCTTATTCCCTTTGCCTTTCTCCTTCTCTCGGCACCCATTCACACGCTGTAGAGTCTCTGGGCTCACAGGATTTTTTCTCATACATGGCAACTCTCTCTATATTCCATTAGCGTCCATCTTTGCTCCATACGTGTTTGGTTCCTCTCTGCAACACTATTACGGGTCTGCTGTACTTGGAGCCTTTTGCTTGATCCTTGTGTGGTAACCTAATTTTGACTTGATGACATTACTTAACTTCTGATCGTTGGAACCCCCTGTATCTATCATTCCATGTCTTTATTAATTCTTTGCCTTTTGTTATCCTCTAAACTGCATCTTCCATGTTGACTGTATCATCCTCCCTCACTTTTGACATTCAAGAGGTACCAAGGTGGATGCAGCTCTTCTCCCCCTCAGGATGTGGAAAGGCAAAACATTTGTGATTCGGTTGGGGGTGAAGCGATGGGCAGCTATGGATTCTTTGCCCATCTTGCATGGGTCCATTGCAAAGGCGGCCGACAATTGTAGCCCCTTTAATGAACCTGTTGGTTCTCTCGATCAGCCCATTGGCTTGGGGATGAAAGAGGGATGCTTTGACTTGTTTAATGTTATGATCCCTCACAAACCTCTTCATTTTGCAGGAGACCAATGAACTCCATTGTCCATAACAATTTTTTTGGGCAAGCCTTCTCGTTGAAATATTGAAGTGAGCATTTATGTGACTGTGGATGTTGTGATGTTAGCTACAAATGCAGCTTCTACCCATTTAGACAGATAGTCGATCAATACTACCCCATATCAATGTTCGGGTGACAACGCTTCGAGGGGGCTGAAGAAGTCAAACCCAACTTGTGCCACACCACTTCAGGTATCTCGTGGGGATCAATGGTGCTTATCTCACTTTCAGTAATTTATCGATATTCAAGCACTCATGACATCTCTCCATCATGACACATATCTCTTGGTCCATGCCAGGCCACCAGTAAGACTCCCTCTTTTGCCTGCTCATCATGACACTCCCCAGGTGGCTGGATGGGCTCTGAACATGATTATTTTCCTTATGCCCACAGGTCGAAAACCTTAAGCACCCCTTACTAGCAGCCCCTCCACTTCAGATATTTCACCTCCCCCTTCCAGTATGGCCTCAAACCTTCTGGGATCGTCCTGTCATCTGGCCACCCATTTTGGACCCATTCTATGAGGCTGATTGTTCTCTCCAAGGACTCTTACTCATTTCACTAAAACGTCTTGCTTCTTAGATCATCTTCTGAAGTAAAGACACATTCAGCCCTCAGGAAAGTGGTTGTCGCCTCTCTGCATACTGGTATCATGACAAGCAGTCTACTTGGTAATTTTTCCACCCTGCAAAGTACGCAATTTCATACATGTACTCCTGTAACTTGGCTGCAATGCATTGTGGTCGGGGCGTGGACACTTCTGTGCCACCTAAGCTCAGCATATTAATCAGTGGTTTATGGTCAGTAACTAGCTGAAATTTTTTTCCCCACAGGTAGGTCCTGAAATATTCAACTGCCCAGCCACATGCCAATATTTCCTTTTCCACTGTGAGTAATTTTTCTCTACTGGTTACATCGCTTTGGATGAATAAACTACCATTTGCTCAGTATCACCTTTCTTCTGAGTTAGGGTCACCCCAAGACGTACGCACTAGCATTGGTCGTAATAATAGTTTTACACACTGGGCTCAAAGGGCAAAGGCACAAAGCACTCACTATTCGTTCCTTCAGATGCTCCATTTTGTGCCTGCCGGCAGTTGTACTAAGCCCCTTTTTTAAGCAGTTTGCGTAATGGTGCCGTTGTTTCTGAAAACTTGGGAGAAAACTTAGCATAATTTTCAGCCAGGCCCAGGAAAGACCTTGGGCCTCATTACGAGTGTGGCAATAAATCCCTGGTGTTATGGTGATGCCGGTCCCAACATTTCCAAGAGCCACAATCAATGGCTGATTACGGTTTGTTGGCTGCGTGCATTCCGGCATACTGGAATCGGAAACACTGGCATCATGGACACACTGGGAAAAATGCCATATTCTAGCCACACCATCATCCAGAATGCTAATGTTCCCGTTTCTGGTATGACCATGCCGGACACAGCTGCACCAGAAAAAGTGGCGCCCGCTAATACCGTGATCAGAAAAACAGTGACCGGAAATTACGTTATCGCCGGAACAGCAAACTGGCTGGCATCCATCATCAAATTCACAATCCACTGCAATCCGAGTGGGCGCCAGCAGCCATCCACCCATCCTGACTCCAGAAATAAATACATCAGCATGGCATCTCGCATCCGGGAGATCCATCAGCACAAGCCAAGCTTCATGGATGCGGAGCTGCACATGCTGACCAATACCATTGTAGTGCATTCTGGGGAACTATTTTCTATGGACCAGCGCAGCCGAACCAAGCAGCGGAAGAAAGTAATATCATGGCACAAAAGGTGTCTGCAATGGGGACAATGCCACACACAATTAAGGACTGCCACAAGCGGTGGGACGAACTCCACCTGAGGGTCAGCAAACTCCTGTCTTCACACTGCAGACACTGCATGGTGACAGGTGGTGGAACCTCCTCCCCAATCCGGCTCCCATCCTGGAGGAGAAGTGTAGCCATGTGCTGCATATGGAGGGAATTGAAGGAGTGGGTGCTGTGGAGGCCAGAGCCGGGGCACATGTTGAGGGAGGTGAGTACAGGAAGCTCCAATTTCAACAACAAACCTGACTGCCAGGCAGCCCCCCCTTGCCACTGATGAGTGTGTGCCCAATGCACACCACATTGCCAGTGCCTGCAACCACATCGGTCCGGGGACAGCACCAGCCCCTGTGGCCTGTGATGTCAGTAACTGTGAAACCCCAGGTAATCCACACGTGGAGGCACACATGAAAAAATGCCCATGGTTGCAGGTAAGCACTCTACCGATCTGCCACCATCAGTGCACACAAGCTCGGCGCAGCAGCCCTGTACAGTGTCCCATGGCAATGCACCTCCCCCATATTTGCTGGGACACATGAGCCAACACAATGGACGTGTCACCCCAAAAGTACCCACCCCCATTGCCACCCTTCTCTCTCCACTGTAGTGTGACAGCACAGAAATGGAAATTGCACAGTCCCCATCCCCCAAATCACACCCAGCAGTAGCCCTGCCTCCCCTCCCCAACATAGCCAAATGGTGGCAACAACGCCCCATAACTGGGTCCCCATGCGGGACACATTCCCAAACACATGACAGGCCACCTAACTGTGTCACTTGAACATTGTGTCATACCACATTCTGCAGGCACACTCACACACCAGGATAAACACACATTGCACTGTTGTGGACATCCACCCTGGCCCTCTGACAATGATCCGTGCCTGAAATCCATGATGAACACTCCACAAGAACCCTGTACCACCAAGCTAACATTCATGCCCCCAGACACAGACACAAGGCATCCTGTCACCATGTAATGCATGTGTGCCTGCCGTTCCAACACTGCCACCACAACAATGCCAGCGCTCACCTGCACCCACACATGGCCACTCTCCAAATGAATGGCGAGGGCATGGACCTTCCACGTCCCTGCCGGACCCACCACAAGCCCCCATTCACATGGTGGACCTACAACTGGGTCTTCCGTCAACTTGTGCCTTGCACCTTATGAAATCCCCCCATCGACACTCCCCCCTTCACATCCCAACACCCCACTCCCAGACACTGCCGCATGCCACCGCCCTCAGCAAATGCACGGACAGCACTCCAGAAGTCCCAGTAGAGCTGTGTTGCATGTGCCAACATCCCAAACCTTGCAGCTGAGGCCACACAACACATGCATGAGTGCATCATGTCATGTACCACGCCATGTCCCCTCAACAGCATGCCACGCGATCAATATGTTGCGTATATATGGGCAATTGAAAGCCACACTGGTCCCTAACATCATGCCTTTCTTTCATCCTCAGGCACATCATCTGACAGCGATAGAGGCAAACCATGCACATCAAGGGGCACCAGACGTGGAAGGCGGATGACTCTGCCAACTACCACCACAAACCAGGACACGGCAGCACCCACTATGGCTGTCACTGCTGCCCCCACCATCCAAGCAGCTTCTGCAGTGGTTTGAACAGCTGCTCCCACCAACCTGGCATCTCCTGCAGTGGTGACAGCAGCTGCCTTCACAACCCCGGCAGTTCCTGCAGCCCCTTCCGTGGCACAATTACCTGCAAGGGTGATGGCAAGAGGACGCCCTTTTCCCCAATCCCATCCCAAACAACCACTATCATATGCACCTCACAAGAGCAATGAGTAAGCTGCTGATGATGCTGATGATGCTGGTGAGAACACGAGGAACAATTTAGCCCCATAATCCTGCACAGCCCCCCACGCCTGCCCTTCCCCAGTGACTGGGAACTGGATGGCTGTCTGCGCCTCATTGAGGAAAGGCAGGAAGGATTGTCTGCCCTGGTGCAGCAGCACCTGTAGTAGTCCTGCCTGATGCGGGGGGAGGCTGCCCTGCTCCACACTGAGGCTCAACTCATGCGGGAAAGTGTGCAGGCCACTGGGCATCACAGAGCATGTGCCCTTGGACGTGCAACATTGGCCATTGTACACCTTCCCAGGAGGGTCTGCTAGGGTAACAGTATTATGTTGGCCATGGACGAGTCTCTCGCAATGGCCCTGCAGGTGGTCCTGGATCGACAGGTCAGTGACTCATCACACAAGCGGTCCACCAGCTCAACACCCGCTAGTTCACTTCAGAGCAGCACGAGGTGCAGGTTGATCCACCTGTCTGTTACACAGCGCAAGGGCGGCTAAGGTGGCAAGGGGCCACATACATTGGCCCTGGAGAAACATGTGGCATGGGTGTGTCATGAACCGACTCATTGACACAAGATGGGGAGGGGTTTTAGGGAGGGATAGTTGGGGAGGGTGTGCGGGGAGGGATAGTTGGGGGGTGCTGGTCCACAAGTTCAATTTTTCTCATTCCTGTACAATACACTGGGTGTTGCATTTCAAATCATGACTGGACATTAATTCTTTTGGTGAAAGTGTGATTTATTTAAAGTACAGTGTTGATTGTGGTGTATGGCCTAGGTCATGTGCAGATGCTCTGTGTCTAAAAGTAGTTTGTGATGAGTTGATAGCGGGCCTCATGTCTGTCCATGTCATCCCTGCAATGGGGCAATGGCATTTCAGCCTCACTGTCAATGCTGTCGACCCCCTCCACTGGATGCATGTCCATGTCTGGGGGTAGGGGAATGTTGCACCTGATGCACATGTTATGTAACATGGCACAGGCCAGGATGATCTTGCCCACTTTCACGGGGCTGTACATCAGGGAACCCCCCAGAGCTACTTAGGCAGAGGCACCTTGCATTCAAGAGTTAAAATGTCTGCTCAATGGTGCACCTTGTCTGGATGTGGGCACAGTTGTAGGCATGCGCATGCTGATTTTGGGCGTGCCTGAGAGAGGTAATGAGCCATGGCAACAAGGGATATCCAGAATCACCTGCATGGGAGGCACACAAGGGGGGCACAGTCATAGGGCCTCATTACGAGGTGGGAGATAAGGGATTACCGGCACCGGTAAGAGCACTGGTGCCGGTAATCCCTTACCTCCCTACTACGAGTTCCCTTTGCTGGTCCTTCCTTAACACCTGGTTTTTGCAGGCGTTAAGGACGGGACTCGCAAAGGGACTCTAGAGCTAATACCAGTAGCGCAATTTGCAATACTGTTATTAGTGCCTTCCCCCTCCCCATTGAGCCCTATGGGAGCTCAAATGGGAATGGGGAATGGCCCTGGTGAATGGGGAATTACCGGTCCCTCCCACCTCGGAATGGACCAGTAATTGCTCCATTCACCAGGGCGGAGTCGGAAGGGTTTTGGAGACAGCCATGGAGCTAATAGCTAATAGCTCCATGGCTACCTCCAACCTCGTAATGAGGCCCATAGTGTTGGTAGAAACATTGCAGCCATGTTTGGATGTGGGACTGTGTAACATGGGATTGTTGCAATAAGTAGTGAATGGCACAAATGACCCTAGTTTTTGGTGTATTGTACTGCGGGGGATGGGTTGCACCCACATTCCCTGCACAATATGACGCCCACCTTGGCCATTACCCTCATGCCGCCAAAGGCTTCTACATTGTCTATGATGTGTGCCATGTTTATTTGCGTTTGCATCTTGTACATCGGTCATCTCTCCCATTCGCTTTTCTGTGTTCCTTCATTGTTCAGATTCATATTACATGCATATGGGTATGTGCGCTTGTGACAGGAACGTCACTAGGCTTCATGCTGTGGAATGCACTGCTGGTGGGAGGTAGGTCAAATTTGGCTGACATGGCTGTAACGCAGGCGGTGGGGGATGTGCACAGTGTGTACATGGTGGGGTAGGTGGCATGGGTGCAATGCATTCTGGTACATGTAGAGCGTGTGATGTGCCTGTCCATCTGTGCACAAATTGTGATGTGTGTCCTTCCATTTGTCCATGCCACACATGCAAAACATGCCCTCCGGCCCATACATGCAATCTGTGCACATACTGTTGCATAACGCAAAGGCAGTGGTGACAGTCGACAACCTCCCGTACACAGTGCACATGCTATGATTAGGTACTTTCACTCACCCAACAGCCAGGTCCAATCTCTGCTGTATCGTGCCCTGGGAGAAGGGAAGTTATGCAGCCCCATGGAGTTGTGCGTGGATCCAAGGAAACGTGCACTGCAGTGGGTTATCAAGAGGTCTGCATCACACATAACCTGGATGTTCAATGAGTGGTACATTTTCCTGTTGCAGTAGACTTCCTCATTGGCATGTTTGACCACCAGCTCAACGTGTGTGCAGTCCAGTACACCTATCACATTTGGCATGCCTGACTTTTGTGGCATTGACCTGGGCTGATGTCCTGAGGAGGGCAACGTGGTAAAATATGTGAACTGGGGTTGTCGGCCCAGCCCTTTAAGACAAGGTAGCAATACTTTGAGATGCATGGGGATTGATGATACTCAAACATCAATAATCATACTAACTCAGGAAGTTGGCAAATCAAAGCTGTTTTGTTTGCAATTGTCTAAAACAGGGAGTTGAAACGAAAAACACCAATTCTTTGATCTTCTCGCTCAACAACTTTCATAAAAAAGCATCTTATATGTAAAAACTTGTCATTGCTGACATTATCCTACGTGGCAAACTACAAAAACCTATTGAAGAAAGTGATAGGATTAGAGGTAACATCTAGGTATACATTCCATACTTGTCAAAGAGAGTGATAGGGTCTCTAACATCAGGTGGGGCAACTAAGCCTCCACTAGTACAGGTCACTACGAACGTCATCAAATACATGATGTCCCATTGGTTACACAAACTATAGGGCTCTTTACTACGTGGCTCTCTATAATTGGTTGGCACCCTTACATGCATCAATACTTTTCCACATACGTCAGCAGCACACAGGCTGCCATCCAGGTGCTGGCGGGTTGGTCTTGACAACAACTTTCCACCAATTAGCATGCCATCTATCATCACCTCTTACAGTCTGCACGTCAATTAAGGCTTTGAACTTGGCCTTGGAAATGTTCCTTGCTCTGGAGAATACGTGGGAGTACAGCATACTCTGTCTCCTTGCATTGGTGTAGCTTGTCATGATTATCTATTTCCACTCATCCACGTGACTGAAGACCATGTTTTAGAGCTCTGGTGTAAATACTATTATTTAATGAACCCCTGATGTCTTCAATGTTCTCCTGCCCCTCCTCTGAACAAGGGTTTGTTCTTTCACACGTTTGTAGCTCCTGTCTGATCATTCCGGCCCAGAGTGGCCTTGGCTTCTTGGTGCTGGTCCAGCCTTGCCCTTCTTTGATTCATCTCTGTAATTCAATTGCTTTTTCAACTGCGACACACTAGAAAAAGCCTTCCCTTTTCTGGGCCACCTCTGCTAAAATGCGTAGTGGAATCGTCCATAGTCCATTCACTCCTATATATGTATATGTTGGCGCATGCCACAATCTATTCACTTCATAGCTAGCCTCAAGAATACTTTGTCTGCTTGCGTTTTTTTGCATCTGTAAACGTGTCAAATGACTCAATGTCTTCATCTTTTCTGTAGCATAGGCATCTTCATTTCGATCCTGAAATGTTACTTATCTTCGGAACTTTCTCAACGCCTAGAGAATGTCTATGTTCTCTAGTCTCTGCATCTCTTCTGGGTGCGTCAGTCTTGCTTTGTGTGATGTCACCGATCTTCCCTTTTGCTCATTTTTCACACTTCTTCTGGGATTTCATTCAATTGACCGTCATATTGTTGTGTATGCAGGTATGGTTTTCTCAATGGGAAGCTTATTTCCAGGATTCTCCTTGGTATTGGAATCTTCACTGGCACTGCACGTATTTCATACTCTGGTTCCCAGCATATAGGCAACATGGTAGTGATGCTTGGGGTGGGGGTACTTGGCTCCTTCTATGCACATGTGACACAGGAGGGCATCCAGAACCTGGACTATTGTAAAGCTCTGAGTTCCCAATGATGACTCTGACATCTCTTGATGTTCCAGTTGTTCCTTTAATGAGTTTCCAGTACATCTTTTATGTTTCATATGTCAAGTTCATCAGAGCTCCAGGTAAACATGCACCGGCATCCTCCCAGGTAGGCTACATCTCACCAACCCTCTCACTCAGAACCTCAACCATACAACAACATTCTCACCAGCAAGATTCCATGTCACTCACTCATCATTCTACTCATTCTGCAAAGACAACATGGAACCCTAAATCACTACATATCTCCCTTCCTTACACAACAACAACACGCCTACCAAAACCGGTCACACTCACAACACACAGCACACACATATACCCCAACACATGCGCATGCATCTCAACCACATGAACTATCAACACACCCGTACAACCTGAATGCGTCACCAGTTCAAATGGTACCATAACACAATACTAACAATGCCCCTCCCCTTTTCTACACAGTAAAGGAAGGACACCTACCAATGAAAATTGTACCACTAGCAATCAATCTTCAACAGCTTAGGTATCTTTCTAACCTCTCTCCTCCTCTACCACACAAAAACTATAACCAATACTAACATCATGGCCACACCACACACACAACTCTGGGCTGTGCACCACACACACCAAAGAACAAGGCTGGGCATTCCCCACACCCAAGTGAAACAACACAATAACACATTGCACCCTATGGTACCTATGCCGCCACCCCCACTTTGACGCCTGTGTCCTAAAGATCCACCTAAAGACCAAACACAACTATGAGAAAGCATCATCACACACAACATATAAATAAATGCATCACTTTCACCAGAACAACAGTACTCTTGTTACACTCAGCCACCAATAACTTCAAAGCCAAATAAATACACACCACTATGATGTGCACCTCACACTCAAAAGAACCATGTTGGACGTTCCAAACATCTGAGTGAAACAACATCCAAACAGCACAAACAGTACAATATTGCCACCCCTTATCTGTCACATGTGTTCCTTAAAACAAACAAAACCAACACCACTGCTGCGAAGAAACACTTAGAACACACCATGCACTAGGCCACCAAGCACACAACTACAAAAATCACCAAAATGCTAAAACTCTAGCACACCACAAATACTCCCACATGCAGATCACCACACTGCAACAAGCTAACACAGCTTAAAATGAATAACATTTTTGCAAAAACTCTCACAAATCTTTCTGCTCAAAATGAATAACTTTTCTGCAAAACTCTAACACATTTTAAAGCTCTAACTAAGCTTCTTAGCTCTCATCAAACGTATAGTCCCACCTGCAAAGAAAGAAATTAGTAAGCATGTTCCATTTATCACATTTTCCGTGCCATGTACTATAACTATATCAGTCCACTTTGCCTATTGCATTGAAAAGTCCATCTATGGAAAGAACATGCGTTAAACACAACAGCTTCAAAAACTAACATTGCTCACATCAAATTTATGTCTCTCAACAAAGGCCACAACACCACACTCTCCCATCCAGTGCACATTCTCTCATAAAGGCTCATGTTGCAATTATAGTGTCAAAATATCACCACTATCACAGGCCTCACATGACAATTAAACACAACATGTTAACTTAAACTCTGATGCATGCTATCTAATGCACCCAAATAACCAAAGGTTATTCTGTAGCCACGTTCCTTAGGGGACACGGCTCCGATTTGCAATGGGCTCTAAACTCCACCAAAGTCACTTTTGACTCTCATAGAAACACAGTTCTCATTGTTGGCACCTAGCTCCTCTGCCAGAGAGCAGTGGTGCCCTAGTCACACCTAGGAGAAGCTCAGGCTGAAAGCCTCTCCCAATGCTGCTCAATTGGGCTCCAAACCACTCCTTTGCACAGCATGACCTCCGGATTCTTCAATCCCCAGGTGCAGCTTAAGCTCCAAGCCTCTCCTATTGCTGCTGCAATGGGTTCCAAGCCCCTCAACTGCGCAACATGGCTTCCAGTTTTCCAGGCATAGCTCAGACTCCAAGCCTCTTCACTTGCTACTACTATGGGCTCCAACCCTCCATGTCGCAGCTTTGGTTCCCAGACCTCTTCAAGACAGTCAATGGGCCCTCAGCCCTGCCACTGTTGCTCTGTCAGTCTCTTGGCCCTCTGAGTTTAACCTGTCCAACTTCCGGTTAGACAGGCCAACCCAGATGGCTCTTGCATGGCGCAGATCACTATATCCTGCGCCAGCAGCCCCAGTGCTGGGCTCTACTGCGCCTAAAGCCAATAAGTGCTCGCCCTACCTGGGAGGGTCTTCTTCTTGGGTTGGGGGCAGTGCATGTGCCATCCTCAGTGCTGTCCCCCAAGCACAGCCAGCATCCTCGTCGCCAATGTAAAGCTCTGAGTTCCCAATGATGATTCTGACATCTCTTGATGTTCCAGTTGTTCCTTTAATGAGTTTCCAGTACATCTTTTATGTTTCATATGTCAAGTTCATCAGAGCTCCAGGTAAACATGCACCGGCATCTTCCCAGGTAGGCTACATCTCACCAACCCTCTCACTCAGAACCTCAACCATACAACAACATTCTCACCAGCAAGATTCCATGTCACTCACTCATCATTCTACTCATTCTGCAAAGACAACATGGAACCCTAAATCACTACAACTATCACCTTTGAGAAACAGGCCTTGGATACCCCGTGCAGCTCTCCCACAGTATGTTGAAAGGTGCCTGTGGCCAGGAAATGCAGCACTGATGCTACCTTGAGCAAGGGGGGGATGGCGGTCCGGATGCCAAATAGCCTCCGGATGTCATTCTGGATTAGGTGGACTATGGTATTTATGGTTGCCCTGTCTAGCCAGGGTGTGGATCTGTTTGTCTGTGAGGTTCCACAGTGTGGCCCTTATGCAGGGTGTGGGTGGCTGTCTGCATGGTGCTACTTGCTGGCCATTGATAATCTGCATGGCCATCATCATCCTCCTTCTCCTCCCACACCTCTGCCGCATTTTCTGCCTGTCTGCCTCTTCCAATTCCAGCTCATATTGGATCCCTGAATGCAGGGCCCCCAGCTCCATGACTGCTACTGCAGTGGCCAACATGGTTGTGTTGGAAGGTGTGTGGGGTGTGGGTGTGGTCCTTTTGAGCATTCACAGTGTGTATGGTGTCTATCTGGGCTAATAATTTCATGTTGCTGCACACCTGTTGCTGCACACCTGAGACTGCTTAATGCCTGTTCAGGGATACCACCACCAGCATTTTTATGCCAGTGTTTCCGTGTTGACGGAAGTCGTAATGATGCTGTAACTGTGCTGTTGGTGTTTACGGTGCTGCTGGCGATGGTAGCACTGTGGGTCATGTTTGCAGGAACGTAGTTTCTGGCATTGCGGGTCGTAGTGTGACAGACTGGAAAAGGGTGCCGGTACGGTGCTACCAGCACAGTTATTTCTGGACTGCCAAACTCGTAATGAGGTTCTTTAACTCTTCTTTGTTGGACCGAGCTGGGGTTTTGATATGGCTTGCAAAAAATACTTTTTGGGACTGATCCCTTCCTTCAAATTCTTATACCCCAAGTAATCCACTTCTTTGGCCTTCATTACGCAAATATCATATCTCAGCCTCACCCCTGCCTTTTGTAGCCTGGTGAGTACCTTTCTCAGCACTATATCATGGGTCACCACATCTTCGGCGTAAATAAGAATATCGTCTTGAAAATAGGGCACATTTCCGATGTTGCGTAACAGTGAGTCCATCATACGCTGAAATGCAGATGCAGCAGTGGACAGGCCGAATGGCATCTTAATGAATTTAAATGTGCCAAAAGGCATTATGAGCACCATCAGCACACTTGACTCTCTTTGTAAGCTGACCTGGTGCTAAGCGTCTCTCATGTACAATTTGAAAGAAACCTTCTTCATGAGAATCAACTCATTTATGCTGCCGAGAGGGTAAATGTCGGTGATGACCTCTAAATTCAAACTGCTTAAATCAATGCACAATCTAATTTTTTTTATTAGCACCACCGGGCTCAGCCACTTCAAGGATTCAGTGGTCTCGATGGTGCCTTCATCATCCTTTCAAGCTGCTCCTGCAGTGCAACTCTTGCCGTCACCGGCACCGGTCTCACTTTCGTTTGACAGGAACCGCATGATGTTTTAGTATGACTTTGTGCACATACTTTCTGATTTTTTCTGGTCTGGTTACTCAGAGAATAATTTGGGGGATTCTTCCCTTGATACAGACACTCCTCTGTTTTTCACCAGAAGCACCAGGTCCTCTCTTCTGGGATCCAATCTGATCTCCTATTTCACCTGGTCATCCCACCCTAACACAGTCGGACCTTGTTCTGAAAAGTAGACTTTGGTATTTGGTACTCGGCCTTTAAACTTAATCGTGGCATTTATGTACCCCAACAAAGACACTGGGGTGCCTCCAAATACTGTAGGGCTGAGTTTGGTCCTTAACACTTCAACTTTGGTTTTGCCCACCATTTCTCTATATGTGTGGATCGCAGTATCATCAAATCCGACCCTGAATCAGCCATCACTCTCGTCTCTTTGCCGCCGTCAACTTTAATGATGCAGTGTGGTTTCTCAATCCTGGCTGTCATACTGTTCATCATTATAACAGTTGGAAGAACCACTGCCACATGATTCTTCACGCGACCCAACCACAGCAACCTTCTTGCAATGCCATTTACAATCTATCACTATGGGGCTTAAACCTCCTGCAGTTGGAACATTCATTACTTCTGGCTGGGCATTCTCTGTCATTAGCAAGGTGCCTGGTGCTGCTACACCTATGGCATCTCCGAGGTTTGTATTTTTCACCTCTCTCATATCTCCCTTCATTTTGCGGTTTCTCCTTTCTCCTCCTGAACTACATAATGTGCACATTAGGTACTGGTACTGGCAGACTTCCGGCCATCTCTTTGCACCTGTACAATGTTTCTTCTATAGCTCTGATTGCACCTTCCTTTTTTTGATATGCACTGCTAGCATATCGCTAATCATATTTTCTATATTTTCACCAAATCCGCAAAGTGCAGCCAATTCTCATATTTGTGTCATATAGTCAACCACCAGCTCCGCTGACTCCTGCTTTCGGCTGTAAAGCTTGATTCTATGCCGCACAGTATTGTCTCTACTAGAGAATCTATTCACTAATCAGCTATCCGCCTCTTTGTAAACATCATCACCTTCATCTTCTACCACCTCAGACCGGCAAATATTCCTTGGCCTTCCACTCCCAGTGCATTGAGCAGTATCGCTCTCTTGCTCTCGGCAGTGTACCGTGCACCCGATAATGCCTCCACAGAATTGACAAACAACAGTTCCCATTGTGGCCACGGTATCGCAGGCCTACATGGAGACTGTAAGAACGCTGGGGGTGGCGTTGCGCCTTGAACCGCAGTTGCGGTCGGTTCGTGTCTTGCTCCTCTTTGCCAGTTTTCTTGTGGCCTGTAGTATTACACCACTCAGTACACCACTCAGTTTACTTTGAACAACGGGTAATCCATGTTGTATGAATTAAAAATCAATGGGACAGAAACAGTTAACTTCACTGTTCAGTAGATCATAAATGTCTTAAAAGGGGTTCTGTCTGTGTACAGAGTGGATTGCTCTCTTTAGGCCTCTTGAAGCGAGCGGAGAAGTGACGGAGTGCGACACTCTCTTCTCCATGGTCTTATGTCTTGTTGTGCTCCGCGGCGCCATCTCGCATCTGAAGTCTCATGAGGATACGGGCGTACCTGCATCCCGAGATACTTTTCCACCACACACAAGGGCCGCAAGATCAATGCGAAATACCATGGGCGAGGTAAATCATCTGGGCCTCGTGTGCAATTTTGAGCCAGACCATGAAGGTTTTTATGTGCCGATGGATGTGACGATACAATTGAGGCACACCCCTTTAAAAACTGGCATTGACTCCGTGTTTGCCTTGCTGTCGAGCTTGGCAAGCCCGGAACGCTCAGCTGTGGGTCTACATCAAGGAGAGTGAAGGTAATGCAGAGCCATATCGTTAATGAGATGTATTGGATCGTCTCATTCTGTATGTGCTGATGTATTTACCTCGGTTAACTAATAGCAGTTTCCTGCTGCTAGTAATGAAATCAACGTTATCATCCAGCGACCACAAAACCTTCTCTCTTTTTCTTTCCAAATTCGTTTTTTGCTTCTAATCTCTTGTTCTTTTTCTCTCATTGCATTTCTTCTCTCTTTTTCTCTTTCTCTTTTTTTCAGGGGAAGAGGGGGAGAAGAGCGAGCCGTCTTTCTTCTCTATCTGGCCAACCGGACCTGACCAACTGCTGGATGTTTATGCAGGTCGGAGGGGTTACGGTGTCTCTTGGGTGGGGTGGTTGGAGCCTTGCTTCTGTGCAAGGGTTTGGGAGATGAGCGATGCCTGGAGTCGCCCTCTGCTCTATATGGCCGAGCTGGCCCAGTTGCAGTTTTTATGTGCATAGATGGGGAGAGGAAATCCTTGGTGAAGGCCCTGCCAGTATTTGATAAACAAATTTCCTGCTAGCAGTTCAGTCTTCTGCCATTTAAAGTAGACATATATATCACAGCACAATTGTCAACATTCAGAAAGTGTCTGCCACTGCACTGCCCTTTGGGGCAATGTTCAATTCATGTCGATTGGGATCTGCTAGCCATTTGACACTTGTTGGTCAAGGTTGGAGATGAAATAACCAAAAATGAAAAACCTTAGAAATGACTGAAAAAAATGTTTTGATCGAAAACCGAAAATTACTTTTGGGGTTTAGCCTTTTTTTTAATAATGATGTGGGGGGAAACCCCCACACTCCCCTCATTTCCCCCTACCTTAACTTATACCCTTACCCCTACCCCCCTATTTTTAAAAAGTAATATACAAACATTTTGAAAAGATTCAATCAAAAAATTGGGGTCATTTCTACTTCGGTAATTATGTATTCTATTTTTCTACAGATACCGTTGCTGAAGGGAGCTTGGCGGAAAAGGTTTGAAGACCACTGAATTAGAGGCTTTCAATCCATCGTGGCCAGTATTTAGAAATGAAGTAAGAACTATTTAAGAAAAAAACAAACATGGTTGCTGTGATGTAATGGGAACCACAGAGGCCCACAATACATTGTGGGCACCTTTTAAAAATTAAGTTAAGTACTGCAAGTACATTCACAAGTATTAGCACCATTAAAGGGACATGAAATCAGCAATAGCAATATAGTAAACAAGTGCAAAATCACAGCAACAAGCAGAGGGATATACCTCTACGTAACAATCAACATATATACAAAACAAACAGTATAGGCAACATTTACTATGTTTAAGACTTCCTCTTGCTTGTATAAAATGGCTGCTGCTTTGACAGAGTGTTACGGTTCAGGCACAGCATTAATCTGGATCCCTTGGTCTGCATCAATAAGTATCTTCAAGAACTTTAGCATAGAAAAAAGTACCCCTCCAGACAGAGCCAAATACTAATGTACAAACTGGGAAATCATAATATTCAGATATTAAAAGAAATCTCACATGTTGTGTAATTCAAACATTGCAAGAGGCTTTCTTTTCAAGCAAGTTGGTTTGTGCATGTCCTTCCATTGTTGCATGCAAACGATTGGCTCCAAATCTTCACCCTTCACATAATCAAAGCCTTCAATCTGCCGCAGGGCATCTGGACTTTAGTTCATGCCCCTGTCGTCTTGCACATCGATGGGGGAACACCCAACTGAGGGTTCTCCCAAATCCTCTCTTGACTCACCTAAAAGCAATCCACCATGCCACAGCAACCCTTTCACACTTGCACGCAAATTTGACTGAATAACCCCGGTCCTACATGAACTACATTGGCAGTCATGAGTAGCACACCAGTGTACATGGCAGCTAAGCTACAAATATCTGGTAGCACACAATCCTCCCAGAGCAAATCGACCGACCTTCTTGAATCGCAAGCTGGACGCAAAGAGAATACCCGCAAACAATCCTTCTCTTGTCATGCACCCACCCTCTGTAAATCGATCGGAATTCATCCGCAATTCTCCAGTTTTGCAAATCTCTCAAAACATGGCTTTTTTCAAAAACACCTGACCAAGGTCTAATCCCAACGAATGCAGAGACTGACTCACAGTACTGCGCCACTGTTAAAAAAAAACACCAGCCCGAACGCAGGCCGCGCTTTAAACAATGAAATAAATACAAAACAAATATACTGTCCCACAGTGTTCCTCAAATTCTGCATATTTCGTGTTGAGTTGCAATAGTGGTGTTAAAAGAGGCCTGTTGTCAAATTGCAGGCTACTACATTGATCTTTCTCACCCTCACAGCGGTTCTGAGAAACCTGCCTCACACATCTGCGCAGGACCCTCGTCTGCCTTTTTAGTGTGATGCTTCGTGCTAGTGCGTGCATAGGGAGTCTCACATTTATAACTGACTACTGCATCTGCTTCATGCTGGATTCACGCACTAGTCCTACAGTGCTGAAAATGGAAATGGAATGGAAATGAGACATCGCTGCGCATCTTGATCTGAAGAGACACGTGGGCGGTGTCTTTCAAAGAGAGAGCCTGTCATTACCAGCACACGTAAAGCTTCGTGGCCGTGAGGATTGCTTTAAAAGAGATAATGACCAGCACAATAGGTGTCCATACTTGATGGCACCCGCGTGTTTCAAGGGATATTTAACAATGAGTACCTCTGTTAAAATATCTTCAGTCATTTTTTCAGGCGCGGATGTGATAACACCAATAAAGCTGATTTGTTAAATCTAAGTGGAAGTCATCTCCTTTATAATAAATCAATATTCACTCTGTCGTTACTGAGACACGGTAGAGACTGAGCCTCTGCTTTTGATGAGGACAGAATGGACGAAAAGCAGTGCAGAATTCACTGTGGCACTTTTATGCTTCACCGGAATTTTGACGAGCAGCAAAATATCACCTTGAGGCCCTGATTTCAAAGGAGACTTCTCCTCTCCGTTTCTGACGTTTTCTGTTTTAACCTTAAGTGCCAAGGGCGTCTGTGTTCGTTCTGAATTCCTATAAGAAATCCTTGTGGTCTAATTTTTCAACGGCGATCCATTTTTATCATTTGCACAGATGCCTTGAAAACCAGACACCACAACCAAATGTGTTTAGCACTGCATCTACACTTCTAACAACGGGCCATGCCACTACATGAGCACCATGCGTCTGATGTTGAAGCATCATTTTTCTGCACCATCTGTATTTTGTGCAGATGGTGCAGAAAAAAGCCAGATGAATGATGCTCTTGTGAAGTGGTTGAGAGGGTCCTGTACTTATGACACAGGGTTTGAACAGCAGCTTTTTTTGCGTTTTTTTATTTTTATTGTTTGAAGTGCGGATTTAGCTCGAAAGCAGCAGAGCACTGTACAGAGTGTGGGTAGCCAGTATTGTGTCTGCTTTCTGTTAACAGTAGCGCAATACTGTGAGGTCTGTGCATCGATATGTGCATCCATTGGAATTAGTCCTTGGTCAGGTGTTGTTGTAAGAGCCATGTTTTGAGAGATTTTGCGAAATTATAGAATTGTGTGGGAATTCCTAGATGACTCCGGGATCGAGTTCCAGAGGCTGGGTGCATGACAAAAGAAGGATTGTTTGCGGATCCACTCTTTGCGGACAAGTTGTTATTCAAGCAAGTTGGTCAATTTGCTGCGCAAGGCGCGTATGCCACCAGATATGTGGAGCGCACCCACCAAGTACACTGGTATGCTGCTTTGTAGATGTTACATGAAGTCTTGAACAGTATCCTGACTTGGGGCCTCATCAGGAGTTGGGTGGTATCGCGGCTGTACCACCGCCCAACTATAATAGCGTTTGCGCCCACTGGTCCAGTGTTATTACCGCCGGATCATGAGTTGGGTGCTAACTGTAATTCCCCATTACAAATTAAGTCCATTCGACCAAATGGGGAATTTCCAGCGCAATTACCACATGCTAGTACTGCTGGCAGTAATTGCACCGAAAATGGGCATTTATTCTGCGTTTTTACCCCCAGCTTTGCTGCCAGACTTGTGATAGGGCCAGCCCTTAAATGTGGCGGTAACACCGTTACCGCCACATTTAATGGCTACCGCACAACTCATGATGAGGCCCTTGGAGTGGAAGCCAATGTAGTTTGCGTAGGTGGGGGGAATTCGGTTAAGTTTCCGTGATCCTGTAATAAGACAAGCTGCAGCGTGGTGGACTGCTTTTTGGGGAGCCAAGTGATGTGGGATGTTTTTACCCATGCATCCGAGCCCTACCACAAAAACTGTGCAGTACTGGCATTGAAAACATCATGATGGCCAGAGCTTCCCAGAAAATGCCCAGGGAACTGCAGGAAGAATAGGCTGCCACCCATTTTTGCCGATGTTATGGGCACAGAAGGTCACTGCCTAAAACCACCATTGGACTACCCACACAGTAGCCTGAAACCATTGGGAATGGCAATGCTGATTGCCAAAAGCAACATAGAACTGTGGGGAATTCATTTTCTTAAATCCCCAAAATGGTTGCATTACCAGTACTCACCACTATCAGAAAGCCGGCGTTTTAAAACCACCAGACTTTGTGTAAAACTGAATAAATGAACCCAAAGCAGGCCAAAGAAAGACTTACTGAGAGGTAGATACAATGTAAAGTTATATTCTGAAGTGACTTGAATGTTCATAACAAGACTGGCTGAGCTCTGCAGGTCTGCAGCAGCCTAACTGAAACTGGATTTAAAACTACCAAAAATCGAAAATGTTTGAATTAACTCAGTGACCTACTTTTGAGTGTCACATAGTTGTCACTGTTGAAATGTCATAGTTTTGAACTTAGAATCAGCATTCTAGCTGCATATGTAAAAATTGTCTTGACTTAAACTGGGGAACAAAAAGTGACATTTTATCTGAAACCTGGCTTAATGAAACTGAATTCTGCCCACCAGCTACCCCCGCCAGGAGTTGAGACTTGCACAACAGCTGTGTTCCCAGGCCTAGCTGCCTTTTGCTGTTCCCACCAAAAGGGATATGACACTTCTCTGATTGAATTACCTGGGCTCTGCAGGAAATTGAACAAAGCCCTGTCCTGACTCAGGCAAATGTTTTATTGGGGGTGTCGTAAAAATGGCTTCCTCTGAACAATGCAACCCCCTTCACCCAGGCAGATGGTTTATTGCAGGGGTCATAAAAATGGCTTCCTCTTGGCAGAAACTGGGAGGGGGAGAAACTGGAGACAGAGGCTGAGCTTGAAGAAAGTGGAAAGACTGGTTTCTGTACCATGTGACCTGAAAAGACACACCCCTGTAGCCAGAATATGGTTTTAGAAAAAGATGAATAACTCATAGTACGGACTTGTCATAATTATTTAAATGATACCATAATTCTTGTGATTTTTCTGCCCACATTTTAAGAGGTTTTTAGAACCGGTGGTATGATCTGGGGGCAAACTAGCAGTTAAGAGGGTATTACTTAAAATGTCTGCATGTGAAAAGTCTGATACTTCATCAATTAATGCCTGCATGCCTTGCACACATTTGGGTAAATTTGAGTAAGAATCCGATATTGGTAACCCGACCAAAAAGCGCAAAAAGTTGCCATTTCTCAATGCAAGCTCTCAGGAAGAGCAGATTTGGACAGAGTATACCTCATGTGATATGTGATGGGTGCGTGTAATTTTAAACAGATGTGTACCTGTGTAAATATGTATTTGGGTCAAATATAGATTGTGTGTAAAGTTGACAGGGGTGGGTTCTCTGTATCATAAACAGACCTCATTATAATGACACTTCATTTCATTCCCCCAATCAAGCGGAAGAGGATGAAGTGGCCAATGACAAGTGGAGAGGGGTAGGGCCTAGAAAGCTAGCCTCTCCACCCACTTTCAAAACACATAAAAGCAGGCAGTCAGGACAGATAGAGACATTCAATTCCATTCCAGCATGCTGCCGGACCATACCACATCCAGAGATCCAGACTTCAAATCTATCAATCTCCAGAACCTGTAGCAGTACCTAGAAAGCAGAGCAGTATCCAGAATCCAGAGAGGCTAGACCAGCAGAGCAGAGCTGACCCAGACCGCTGTTAGCAGAACCAGAGAGCTGACCAGATCACTGTGAAGTGCCGAGACCAGACCGGAGTCCAGTCCGAAAACCTGACCAGATCCGTGGCGAGGCCTATTTCTAAATATATTGTGAGTACCTAGCAGAACTGTACAGAACCCAATCTCTTAGTTAAAATAATCTAATGCAAGCTATTTTAATCTAACCAGAACTGCCTCCTAGAAGTTGTCACCTGTCATTTGCAAAGCTGTCACATGTCATTTTCCTTATACTTTTGCCGTAATCACGATTCTCGCACTCGCAAATTTTACCGCGATTTGCGATTTGGTTAAAAATCCAACCACGTGTGAAAACAGCCGCTTCCTTGCTTTCCTTGCTAAAAATTTGTTTGCCTCTTAAGAACCATCCCTGAATCATTGCTAGAGTGAGCCTGGACTAATATTAACTAGATACCACTCACCCTGAACCTTCTAGAGGGAATTAAAAGCATTTTAGATTATTTTTCACTTCATTGCCAGCACATATAAAAGCATTTTGGGCCTGTGTTTCAAACTTCTGTAGACTAAGCTTGCTGGGATGAACTGAATTACATTTGATTGAATTTCTGAGAACTGTGTGCTTTCCTTCCATTTCCTTGCATTGCATAAAGGGGGGAGTGGATTGCCAGAGAAAAGTGATTACATTGTTTTGTTGAAATCATATTGAGTATTTCTGTACTGCAATTTCATTCCACCTTGCATCCATTTGAAACCATAAAGGTATTGTTGCTATCTTATCCATCCTATAACCACTCATCATTGATTATAAAGAAGTGTGCTAGTGCCGGACTATCCATTATTGATTACTGCTCAGATTAAGTGTGATATTCAATTATTAATTTATTATAAAGTGTGATATATATATCTATTGTTTAAATTATCAAATAAACCTTTTAAACTTGCAAAACAGAACTACTTCTTGGCTCAGTGGGGTCAGGGGGATTCCAAGAGAGGGGTGTTATATAGGGGTAGTCACCCAGAACGCATGAACTGGACGTAAAGATATATCAATAAGGGTTTCCATTCAGTATCCCAGACTAGGCATTGACTTAGCTGTAGTGTTGAATTGAATCTTCTTACAAATTGGGGGCTCGTCCGGGATGTTTGGGTTAGATCTATCACTTGTGCAGATTAATACAGTGTGCCAGCTGACCAGATACACATATCCGGTCGGATCACCACGCTGTGTTACACTGTAAAGCACTCCTCAAAGGAACGCTCTAAGGAAAAGGTCTGTTTTGCAAAAATAAAATATAAACTTCTGTAAGTCAGGAAGGAACTCAAATTCCAGAATGACGACCTTGGTAGATATGAAAATAGCCAGAGAACACTTCTTACATAAGCTATTTGTGAGAGGTGAATGGAATCATCAGGACCAAACGGTCTGGTTGCAGGCAATCGCGCAACAGGTCACTGAAACAGGGTCAGAAATATGGGGAGATCATGGTCCCCTACATGTGGCCCTGAGTGAACTATACATGGCCCCGAAGGCCAAGGATGAGCACCACAAGATTGCCAGGATAGCGGCATATTTATATTTACATATGGGAGCCATGCAGGACAAATGTGCTGAAGGCCTAGATCTGGCGAGTAGGCAACTGCTGGCACTACAGAAGGCCCAATCTGATCTGGACTCTTCTGAGCAGAGGCTGCTCAGGAGCCAGGAGTCAGAAAATGACAGCAGACGGTACATCACTAAAATAAAGGAGGATATGGATGTGCTGCAACAGGAAAAGGCGGACCAGGATACCAGATTTCTGGCCTTGCAGAAGGAGCACCAAGAAGGTTTGGACTCCCTACTGCAGAGCCAGAAAAAGCTGGAGCAACAGTTAGACTTCAATAGGGCATGTGCTGAGCAGGTAGTCACCCTGCAAAGCCACCTAGATAGGGAGAAGGCAGAGAGCAATAAACTGATTTTGAAAGACCTGGATACCCAGGCAGAGTTTGACCAGGAGCGCCAGAAAACTGGTGCCTTCCAAAGGCAAAGGGACGACCTGGCGGCACAGATGCAGGCTCTTAGTCAGGAAAGGGATACCTTAGGCCAGGAAGTCTGCCACTTAAAAAGGAAAATGGAAGAAAATCACCTGGCCCTCCAGGGACTGGGTGACCTCCAAAAAGAACACCAGAACTTGTTAGAGCACACCAGGAAGGTGGAGGATGCTCTGGCAAGAAAGGAGCAGGCCAATAGGGACACAGCTCAGGAGGTAACCCTCCTGCAGCAAAGACTGGCCCAGTGCTCCAGGACCAATCAGGAAACGCAAAGAGAGAATGAGGCTCTCTGCCAGCACAATGATAGGCTCCAACAACAGGTAGCGATGCAGGAGAGACTGATAGAGTCTAGTAAGGCCTTAACTGAGGAACTGAAGGCGCAGGCTCTTGCATTGCAACAGGGAGCAGGGGCGGAGAGAGACCATGTTCGCTGGGAAAGGGAAACTCCTGAGCATAACCTCAGGAGCCCTAGTACCAGAGGCATTTATCTCTCTCAGTCCCTGGACTCTGCCACCCCCTGTCCCCTGGCGCACATGAGCACCGGGCCACAGGGATGGCAGATTACTATCCAGCCAGAAGCATGGGGCTCATAGGCCAGTACCTCCCAGGAATGGATGGGCGGGCATCCGGGTATGGGCACCCAAGCACAGTGCAATTTAGTGGGGAACCCCAGGAGAATAGGCCCATTAAGGGCATCCTGAAAACTTCTGCCCAGTTAGGTCAGTAGGGGGGGTACCCATCAAATCCTGGCAGCAAGGAGGAATCTGAAGACTCCTCTGAACGGCGCAGGACACAGGAGACCAGGTCCCCACATTCTGCCAGCCATTCCCAGGCTCGCAGAATCCGGGAAAACCTGGAAGGTCAGACAGGAACCTCTGGGAGCAGTGCCTCTGAGTCAGAGGATGAATGGACCAGGGTTATCCGAACCAAAAAGGCCAATAAGGCAAAAAGGGCCTTGCTTAAGGACCCAGTGAAACAGATTAAGGCAATCAGGAGTGTCATCACGCCTTATCATAAGAACGCCAAGTACTCTGTTTGGGAACACTTGGAGCTCTATGAGCAAATGATGGAGACTTTTCATTTGAAGGACAGCAAAAGCTGTATCCAATATGTAAAGTGGACATTCTTCCCAGAGTACTCCAGTTTCTTTGCGGGGCTGGAGGACCAAAATCATTTAAGATGGTCCACCTATAAGGCGGCCATCTTGAAACATTTTTCTGTTCACAGAAATCCTCAAGAGCCTCGCAAGGCAGCCTACAATTTGCAATGTGGGGAGGATCAGGCCCCACAAGAATTCGTGCAAGAACTGAAACGTGCCTTTGCGCAGACCACCAGAAGGGTGCGCACAGACAGCAGAGAATTTGTTAATACTTTTTTCCATGCCTTGCCCAAATACATAATGACCCAGCTCGTGAGAGATTTTCATGAGAAAAGATCTTTAGAATGGGTCATTGAACAAGCCACCCGCATCTACGAGGTGCAGAAACCGGTGGAAAACAGAAACCAGCCCAAAAACCCCAAAACCAACAGCACCCCTGCTGCTGCCAAGGTGGCAGAGGTAAAGGTTGCCCCCGTTTTGGATTTGGAGATGGGGGGGCCTAAAAACCTACCTGCACCTAATAATGCTAGGCCCAGAAGGTCCTCGGGCCAGTCACAGACAGGGAGCCAAGGAGGCAGCCCCACAAATGGGGTCCCTCGCTCTCCTGATTATGTAAGTCCCCGTTACAAGGGAAATCGACCCATCCTGGGTTATGTGTGGACTCCTCCAGCCCAAGGGGGGGGATCCGGCCAAGCACCTAACCCAGGGAACTTCCCTCCCAACTTCCCACAGGAGGGCAGAAAGTCTCCAAATCCTGGGCAGAACTTTTTCCCCAGGTATCCACCCAATTTCCAGCCCCAAAATCATCCATCCTTCTTTCCCCAATTCCCTGAGCCCAGACAAACTAATCCGGGAGAGGGGAGGCCAAGGGTGGAGGGGTACCAAAATCTTCCCAACCAGGGGTACTACCAGAGAAGGGATAGCTACCCTTCCCGGGATCAGCCCAGGGGAGAAAATAGAGCCCCGTATCAGCCTGAGCGGGTTTCCCAGTTAGAGCGCCAGGTCCAAAATATGGCACGGGATCTGGGTCACATACTGAGGGCTCAACAGAACCCTCAGATGAGCGTGCCACCGCAGAATGCCCCAAACTCTGGACCTGGTGCTCCAGAACAATGACGGGGGCAGCACCCCGATAACACACGGGTTCCCAGGGAGGAGGCACAAGGGGAAGGGGGGTGTAAAGCCTTGGAGGAAGCTTCCTTCCCAACTTATAAACAGCCCCTGAAAAACCAGGAACCGGAAACAAAATCTCCTACCCCTGAAAGCCTGCCTCCCAAGGAGCAGAGGGTGGGGTAGGAGAAACAAAGGACCCAAACAGACCCACTTTGTGGAGGAGGCACAGGTCTTCCAATTTGAGGGAGAGGGAGCCTCAGAGGATCCTGGGGAAAGGACCTTCTCCTTCAGAGATGGGGGAACTCCTCCCAAGGAAAAATGGGTCCCAAGGGATGCCAATTCAGACTGGGGAGATATGGAGACTGAGCTACCGCCGCCCATCATCTCATCCCAGAACCCACAATACCAAAATCCCCTGGTTCAAACCAATCCTGATGACTGCCTCCAAAAAGGGGGGGGACGGCCCAGAACCGGAACCAGGGGAACCCACAATGGCTCTGATCTCCAGTTGCCAACTTTTTCTTTCAGATTCCCAAGGCTCTCCACAGAATTCTGCCCAAATTTCTTCTCTTGCAATGTCCAAAACCAGAAAGTTAGCCCACCAGTTGTCCAAAAATGTGCATTATCTGTGCCCCCTTGAGGAGAAGGAGGGAAGATATTATGCCCCGGTACAAGTACAGGGGCAGGGTACGATTTCAGCGCTGGTGGACACGGGATCTCAAGCTACCCTTCTGTCCAGAAGGGCCTTTGATGAACTGAATGCAGGAAGGGGAGGGAATTACCAAATTCCTCTCATCTCACTTCCTGGACAACTCCAGAACTTTGACGGGAAGGAAATTCCCGTCGAGGGGACGGCAGATTTGGACATTAAAATTGGGCGACACAAGTTGAAACACCCGGTCATAGTTGTGACTCCAGAGGGCACCCCTTGTTTACTAGGGAATGACCTCCTGAGAAGGTTGTCACCCCTAGTAGATTGCGTAAACAAGGTCCTCTGGACCCAGACTAGCCGACACATAAAATTAAAACAGAGTGTCAACCATGTTAGTTTAAACGGCACATGCCACATGGTTGAACAAAAATCTGACCAAGTAGAATTCCACTTCCAGAATAACCAAATTCCAGACGTGACAGTAATAGCAGTAGGACAACAGACTGGTGATGGGGGGTCCTCTCTATTTCTGAAAATCAACCTTCCTTCCAGTTTAAGGTGGTATTCCACACTGGAAGGAAACACCCTGAAATTCTTTACCAATCCACAATCAGAAACTCTCACTCCTATAGTACAGAAAGATGTGAAATCAGCTCAGAGCCTGGCTGATATTCAGCAAATTGGAGAGCAGTTGTTCATCCCTGTTTAGTTAAATGATGGGAAGGACTCTGTTCTCGCTCGAGTGTATGTGAACAACGGTAAGAGCTTCATCAGCGAAGCCATGTTCCGCCAACTCCCAAAAGATCCAGCCTTTCCCACATTCAAACTGATAGACAAATGGGAAATGGACCTGGAAGCACCCAATTCCAAACATCTCCTGCCAAGCAGGTGTATGCTCAAAATCTCCATTGGCAACAAGAGCATAGTCCACAATTGTGGGTCGTGCGAGACGTCACTGCCGCTTTTTACTTAGGCAGTGACATTCTCAATCGCTTTGCCATTAGTTTGGACCTTATAAACTTCAAAGCTTGGTCCCGATTAGCGGATAATCCCATGGGCTTTGATGATCCAGAAAAAGCATTTAGGTTAGCTCAATTGCTACCTTATGCAGTTGAGATTCAGATCAAAGAGGAAGTCACCATCCCAGAAAGGACCCGACAATTCTCCCTGGAAGTGAAAGTTAAAAGAGGACAACATTTGAAAAACCCTGATGCTTATATACACCTAAATGCTTCTCTCCAACAGCAAGGGTTGGGGGTAAACCCAACTCCATTAGTTAACATAGAACATGACACCATTCTAATAGAGGTGGATAACAGCGACTTAAAGAGTATTACTCTAGCCGCAGGCACCATTATTGGAATGGCGGTTGATGACCGACATTTTTCCATCGATTTAGGAAATGAACTGTTAGGACCAATCCCCAAGGACTGTTTTGACAGTGACGGTGAGGACAATACAACACCAGACAGGATTTTTACCCGCCATGGGGGGAACTTCCTGGTGTACACTTCTTGCCCTTATGGTAAGGAAGATGTGACTTGTGACTTCAGGAGGGATGAGGTGATTTTCCAGGTCCATGAGGGCTGCCTTTCCCACCTGAAGCCTCCAGTCCAAATCAGCACTCTGACCAGGGACTTCTCCACCCAGCTGGAGGAGGCCACTGAGATAGCCAAACCAGAAGTCTTTCCAGGCTTCAGGCAGATGGTGGAAGAGAGAGTCAACCAACTGATGCCTGTGTGACTCTGGAACAGAAGCAAAAGTTGAAACAAGTCTTCATGGATTTCCAAGATCTCTTTGCGGTAGACTCATATGACTGTGGTCGCACCGACATCCACACAACAACAATCCCCACGGACCCTGGCATGACTCCAGTGTTTGTGAAGCAATATCGTTTGCCTCTCGCATCAATGGAGTCCCTTACTGAAATAATTAAGAACCTTGAGTCCAGGGGAATAATCCGTCCCGTCCACAGCACCTTCAATAATTCGGTGCTGGGAATATTAAAGCCAAACGGCCAGTGGAGACTCTGCGCTGACCTTAGGGAGCTCAACAAATGGGTCCATACTTCCCGATGACCTCTGCCCTACATTGACCAAGGGCTGGCCCAGATCCAGCGGTCACAGGTATTCACTGCAATAGACCTGACCAATGGATACTGGACTGTGCCTGTCAGTAGGGAGGACCAATACAAGCTGGCTTTTACCTTTGGGGGCCAGCAGTACACATGGACCCGGACTCCCTTCGGATACCTCAACTCCGGCAATTAATTCAACATTTTCCTACACAAGGCCATGCCCGACCTGGGTGCAAGGGGTAACCTGGCTTATGTAGATGATGTCCTCATCAAAAGTTCATCTGTGGAGGAACACATAGCGGAGATCCGTTATGTTCTGACGCAGTTGAGGGCCGCCGGAGCAAAACTTTCCTTTCAGAAAGCACAGTGGTGTAGAACCTGTGTTAATTTCTTGGGGCATGAGATTACTCCTCAGGGTCTCTGTCCCCAGGAGAAGAAGGTGGAAGCACTCCAAAAACTGAAAGACCCCACAACTCTGCGGGAACTAAGGAGCCTCCTTGGACTGACTAATTACAGCAGAAAGTTCATTGAGGGCTACGCAGAGATCACCAGACCCCTGATTCATCTCCTGAAGGGGGGGGGTCAAGTGGGAATGGGGTCCAGAACAAGCCGAGGCAGTAAGACAACTCAAAAGAAGCCTCTCACAAGCGCCTTGCCTAGCTTACCCTGTCAGAAACAAGGAGTTCTTCCAGGAGACGGGGTTCTCTAATATGTGCTTGACGGCAGTATTATACCAAAAGCATGACAAGGTCAATAAAGTAATCTCCTATGCGAGCAAAACTTTATCCTCTGTGGAGGAAAAATTCAACGATTGTGAGAAGGCACTCCTGGGAACGGTGTGGGCATTGAGGAATTACCGCCCGTTTATCCAGGGGGAACACATCATAGTGGAGACTCCACACCAGCCTCTGCAATATCTCCAAAGTGACAGAATCCGGGCCGGGAATGTGAGTAATTCCCGAATTACTTCCTGGATTCTGTCAATGCAAGGCTTTCCTGTGGAGGTCCGATATGGCCAAAACAAGAAGAGTCCCCTCGCGCAAGGTCTGGCTGACTTGCATGATTGTGCCAGAGAAAGCTGTCTCGAGGACGAAAGTCTAAAAATCAAGGACAACATGGAGGCATACCTTAATTCCCCACACAAAGTCTTTGAAGAGGACAAGTGTGAGGGAATGCCCACTGTCTATGTGGATGGATGCTCTTACCATGTTGACAACAACGGGGAGAAAGAACTGGTGGCTGGCGTAGGGAATGCATGGGTGAAGGAGTTCCCAGAACCCTCCGCTGGATACAAAATTGGTCCCCGAAGTAGTCAGGTGGCAGAATTGATGGCTGTGCATCAGGCCATCCTCACTGCTGTCCAGCATCAACTCCACGAACTGGTCATAATCACAGATTCTGATTATGTACGGAACGGGTTCGTAGAGCACCTGGTTAATTGGAAAACCAGAGGCATGTTATGTGCTAACAACAAACCCTTGAAATATGGGAAGTTAATCCAAAACATTGATGAGCTGGTCACCTTGAATGAGATGACCATCTATTGGAAAAAGATCAAGGGTCATTCCAAAGTAGAGGGACCAGACAAAACTGGAAATGACTTAGCTGTTCAGCTGGCCTAAACCGTTGCCATCCAAGGGTATCTAATTGAGATTGAGTCCCTGTTGGGGGAAATCCAGGTCACTGCTATCACTAGGTCCCAGACAAATGCTCACAATGATCTTTCAATTGCACAATGGAGTAAGGAGACCCCTGATGCTGATTTGATTACAGCTCAGAAGGGGGATCCAATTATTGGTAAGTTTTACCAACACCTTGAGGACCCTGAGAACTTTCCCCTGACGGATACCGATTACATTGGGAAAGAGGACCTAAGAGTGTTGATGAAATGTCCAAAAATGTTCCGAATCCAAGACGGTTTGCTGGTAAGGAAATCCAAAGCTGGCCACGATCAGTGGGTGGTTCCTACCTCATTCCAACGCCTGATGTTAAGTCACACCCATGATGCAGCCACCGCCGGTCATAGGGGGTTTCACACAACACTGGAAATCTTAAGAGAGGTTCCATACTGGCCACACATGGGGCAGGACCGTGACCAATACTTGAAGGGGTGTCTTGTGTGTGCACAATTTCAGCCATCATCCCTCACGCACCGTGCACCCCTCCAAAAGAGGGGGATGACACTGCCATGGTCAGATTTGCAAATCGACTTTGTAGGCCCCGTGATTCGCTCTGCTAGGGGGAATAAGTACATGTTGACTGTGACATGCTTGTTTACCAAGTGGGCGGAATGTCTCCCAGCCCCAAATTGCAAGGCAGAAACAGCAGCTGCCCTGATCATTAACCACATATTTTCCCGTTTTGGTGTACCTCAAAGGATTGAGACATACAGAGGTAGCCACTTCACCAGTGAAGTAATGACAAAGATCTGGGAGATACTGGGGGTCAAGAGAAAGCTACACATTGCTTACAGGCCAGCTTCTTCTGGAGCAGTGGAGAGATACAACCGAACCATTGTGAGCATATTAAAGAAGTTTGTGCCAGATTCTGGGCCAAGTTGGGATATCCGATTACCTCTGGTCCTAATGGCCATCAGATCTACCCCTTCATCTGCAACCAAAATGTCGCCATTTGAGTTGATGACTGGACGCGAGATGGTGCTTCCTCAGCATTTGCTCTACAGGACCCAAGAGCAGACACTAATAAATGCCTCCACAACTCATGAGTATGTGGAGAATTTACGGAAACACCTTCAACATGCTTTTGCCTATGCTCAGCGGAATCTAGAAAGATCAGCTGAGAGTATGAAGACCCACTATGACCTGAAAACTTCCAGGAAGGAATATCAGGTGGGGGACCGGGTCTATCTATATAATTTCCAAAGGAACCAGGCCAAACAGCGAACATTCTTGCCTACATGGAAGGGACCCTTTGATAATATAGACAAGATCTCCCCTGTGGCCTACAAGATCGGCATCCCCAAAGGCGGTTTGGCAGAGGGGGAAGACAAGTGGGTCCACATTAACCAGTTGAAGTGTTGCCATCCCAGGCACACTCTGCAACAACTGGAGGAATCCTCTGGAATCCTAGAGGGTACTGTCTCAGATTAATTCAGTTCTAACTTAAAATATCCTACATATCACCTATCAAATTCTGAGTTTCTCAATGTGGGTGTTTTCGTTTTCGAATGCAAAAAGAAATGTGCATGTTCATATGTTTTGACTATAAATTTATATGCCACCCCACTATATCAATGGTGGGGGAAAAATGTCTATGAATAGGTATTGCCGCTCTTCCTGTCATGATCTCTGCTTCCAAAAGGTCAGGGTTTTCCCAACTCCCTTGGAAGCAGATCCATAACCCAGGTTCCGAGTGCCAACCAGTCCCAATTGGGACCTTTTGGACCCAGTCCTGGCGCCAGTGGCACCAGGCTCATAAATATGCCCAGTCCCAGCGCTGGAAGCGCCGGGCTCATAATGCTTGGGTGGACTTACCTGCAGCAGACCATGCTGCTTACTTGCCTGCCAGTTGAGCCTCTGATCCTCTTCTGTTTGGAACTACTTTTCCTGTTGGGTGGGGCAGGAGCCACTCCCTAGATTCAGAACACTGGAACTCTTCTGGAAAGCAGGAACTCTTTTCTTACCTAGGCGTGGCTGTGGAAGGAGACACCTAGCACTACAGGAGGCTATTTAAACCACACCCGATGGATGAATCTTGCTTTGCGTTATTCTGCATCCTCTGCAGCAGAACGCTCATCGTGTCTTCTGCATCTGATCCTGGGCCTAAGGAAAAAGGCTTACCATCCTGAATCCAGTCTTCAGCAACACCTATAAAGACAAGAAAGAACAGGTTAGCATTACGGTCTTCAGTGACAGCTCTTCACTTACCTGGTCCATCGGCTGTCACCAACGCCTCGCGCTGCATTCCGGCATCTGAAAGACAAAGGCTTACCTACTCTTCGTGCGCTCCGGAGGTCTTCACACTGCATTCCTGCATCTGAAAGACAAAAGCTTACCAACTCTTCGCACGCTCCGGAGGCCTTCGGCGCTGCATCCCGCATCTGAAAGACAAAACAAGGTGCGTTTAAAGACATTGGGGAACTTTAATACTCACGTGCCATTACTCCTTTCCACATCTAACCCAGTGGGTATTCCGGCACCCTGCAGCCGCTCCGAACTTGTACCTGCAAAATAAAAAGACAGTTAGAGCGCATCGTGAAGCAGGCAACAAGCGCTTACTTACGTGCTTCCAGGCGCTTCTATTTATCACACGGGCTCCATCTTCAACTCACTTCAGCCCGTCATCCGCCATCGCCGGAACCCTGCAAAACAAGAGACATCATTACTAAAGACTTTAAAGACATTAGAATTACTCGAAACTTACCGTTCGTGCAGTAAACGACAGACAGCAGTCCTCTGAAGTCAAGAGGCCTGCTCCCCTTATCCAGTGAAGAAACTGGTTACAGCACCCTGCCCCGAGGCAGATGGAGAGCACGGCGTTCACTTACCTAAGGTGAGAGCGTTAACCTTTGGGGTTCTACAGGAGAAGAGAAAGGGAAGAAGAGAGAGACATTCAATAACCCAGTTCCTTAATCCCATATTTTCTATCTGCAGACATCTTACCCTTCGAGTCAGACATACAGTGCACAGAGGTCCAGCCCAAAGAGCCAGCCGTGTGTTACACATCACCTTTGAAGATACGGTATACGCCCAGTCAAGACCGGCGCCTCTACGGGAATCAGGTGAGCGTTACAGAACGCAAAGCCTACCACAAAACTCCCGTCCAGGCGCTATGGAAACCTCGGATACCGACCAGCTAGCACAGTTACTTGGGGAACTAAGGGCAGAAGTGCATGCAGCCCGTCAGGAAACGAACGCTCTAAGAAGGGAACTGATTATTTCCAAGGAGCGAACAGATGATCTCGCTAGACAATTGCTACAGTCACAAGCCGGACAGACCCCGTTACCCGCATCTGGGGGAAATCTTCCTTCTACATCCTCTATGAATCCAGTGCAGATCAACCTACCTGGGAATGTACCTCTGGCTCCGCCCGAACGATTTTCTGGTGACCCAAAGAGGTTTGCAGTATTTATCAATCAGTGCCGGTTGCATTTCTTATGCCGGCCAGCAGCCTTTCCAACTGATCAAGCTAAAGTAGCTTTCGTGCTTTCGTACCTTAGTGGCAATGCGGCAGACTGGTCGATCCCTCTAGTAAATCAAGATGATCCGGTCCTCCATGATTTTCAAGCTTTTCAGCTCAGTATGGAAAAACTGTTCGCAAGACATTCACAGGGGCAGGCCTTGGACAATGAGCTTCTTTCGTTGCGACAAGGTAATCAAGACCTTTTGGCTTATATTGCGTCTTTCAACAGACTGATAGTGGAAACTCAATGGCCTGAGGACAAAAGGATTACGCTGTTTTATAGAGGTCTACGTGGAGAGCTCAAAGATGTGTTAGCCCAAGTAGTGAATCCCCCACAAGATTGTTCGGATTATATAGACTTAGTCGTTCAAATAGATCACAGACTGCAGAACAGGAAGGCCGATCGTTCCAAGTTTGATGCTCGAGTATTTTCCAAACTGCCAACTCCTTCCAAAGGAGTAGACTCCGGGGAACCCATGCAAATAGGGGGTCTGAAAGGTCCTCTAACACAAAAGGAGCGGGAAAGGAGAAAACAGTTGCAATTATGCCTCTATTGCGGAAACTCAGGGCACTTTCTTCGAGACTGTCCGGTGAAACCTGCCAAGAAGGCAGTAGGAGCTGCAGTTACCAAAGTTACAAACTCTGAGCAGGGAAACGACCTCGCCCGACAAGAATAGAGGTCCTCTTGCCGAGCGTGAAAACCAGTTCCGTGACCTCGCATTTTGTGATACCTATGGTCCTCATTAGCCCTGATAATCCGGATCGATTACATGCAATTGAAGCTAACGTCGACAGCGGTGCCATCGGCAATTATGTGGATCATGAAATGGTTTTGAGGATGAATCTAACTCTTTGTCCCAAGGCTGTAAAGGACGTCATTACTACGGTGGATGGTACGGAGATAGCCTCCGGGCCAGTAACGCATACCACTCAAGAGGTGACGCTAGTAAGTCAAGATGGACACCATGAGAAGATTGTGTTCGATGTGATCAAGGCCCCTCAGTTTCAGATTATTCTAGGAATACCTTGGTTAGAGAAACACAATCCTCTGATCGATTGGCGAGCAAGAACGGTCCAGTTTCCAGAATGTGTCTCTACTTGTCACCCTCCACCTGGTGTTGCACTGGCAGCAATTTCTTCAGAGACTCCCCAGTTACCTCCTGAATACCTAGAATACCAAGATGTTTTCCGGAAGGATCAGGCTAACTCTCTACCTCCTCATAGGTCTTATGACTGCCAGATAGACCTGATACCTGGATCTACTCCTCCTTGTAGTAGAATTTATGCCCTCACCGAGCCTGAGAACCTTCACCTTCGACAATACCTGGATCAATACCTGGCAAATGGGTTTATTCGTCCTTCCAAGTCCCCTGCTTCTTCAGCTTTGTTCTTCGTTCCAAAAAAGGAAGGAGACCTTAGAACTTGTATAGATTATCGCTCCCTGAACCAGATCACCGTTAAGAATAGATATCCGTTACCTTTGATCCCTGAACTCCTGGACCAAGTCAGAAAAGCATGCATATATACAAAGCTGGATCTTAGAGGAGCTTACCACTTGGTACGAGTAAAAGAGGGCGATGAATGGAAGACGGCCTTCCGCACCAAGTATGGGCTATTTGAATATCAGGTCATGCCCTTCGGACTTTGCAATGCCCCGGCCGCCTTTCAATATTTTATGAACGATGTCCTCAGAGAGCTCATAGATGTGTGTGTTGTTGTTTACATTGACGACATCCTCGTTTATTCTTCATCGGAATCTGAACATCGGAAACACGTGAAAATGGTCCTCGAAAGATTGCGTCAACACAAACATTTCGCTAAGTTGGAAAAATGTGTTTTCAACGTGACTGAAGTTGAATTCTTGGGATTCATATTATCACCTGGCGGAGTGCGTATGGATTCAAAGAAGGTCGATGCAGTTCTCAAATGGCCATCACCATCCTCCGTAAAAGGTGTGCAAAGCATGTTAGGCTTCGCTAACTTTTACCGCAGGTTTATCCCCGAATTCTCTCGAATAGTCCAGCCCATCACTGCCTTGTTAAAGAAAAACAAACGTTTTGAATGGTCTACCGAGGCGGAACAAGCTTTCCAGGATTTGAAGACTAAATTTATCTCTGCACCAATCTTAAAACACCCTCGCCCCGAACTCCCCTACATCGTGGAAACTGATGCTTCAAGCCTTGCCATGGGGGCAGTTCTATCACAAAAGGACCCGGTAACCAATCAATTGCATCCCGTGGCATTTTGGTCCCGCAAATTCTCGCCTCCTGAAATCAATTACACGATTACTGACAAGGAACTTCTGGCTATCAAGTCTGCCTTTAAGGCTTGGCGGCATTATCTGCTGGGGGCCTGACACACCGTTACTGTGATTACGGATCACCGAAACCTGCAATATTTGAAAACCGCAAAAGCCCAATCCTCTAGACAACTCCGTTGGGCATTATTCTTTGCTGAGTTTGACTTCATAATTACCTATCGACCTGGTACAAAGAACGGTAAAGCTGATGCCCTTTCTCGGATGGGAGTGGAAGAACACTTGATCAACCCTAAACCTGTACCAATCATTCCCGAACAAAGAATTCTGGGTGTAATCGCCACAGAATCCATAGAGGAAGTTAAGGATAAAGCCAGGCAACTTGTAACTCCAGCAGACATACAGAATTGGCATCTGCAGGGAAAGGACTTTGCAGTAAAGGACAACTTATTGTATTTCCTAGAACGATTATACCTACCCAGCACAGATTTACAGAAAAAAGTAATCTCTTGTTATCACGATTCTTTAATGGAAGGACATCCCGGTATGGCCAAGACCTCAGAAAAGATCAAGCGCTACTTCTGGTGGCCGTCTTGGAAAAAAGATATCAGAGACTTTATAATGTCCTGTGGAGTATGCGCCCAAAACAAGAGTCAAAAGGAAAGACCAGCAGGCCTCTTACGCCCTATTGACATCCCACCTCGCCCTTGGCATACGCTTTCTATGGACTTCATCACCGATCTACCTCCATGCTCCGGATACAATACGATTCTAGTAATCGTGGACTTATTCTCCAAGATGGCGCATTTCATTCCGCTCAAAGGCTTGCCAACAGCAGCAACTCTGGCCCGAGAATTTCACGAAAACATCGTCCGACTGCACGGTTTTCCTTCGGTTCTAATTTCGGATCGAGGTAGTCAATTTATTTCTCATTTTTGGCGAAGTTGCTGTCGGTCGGCTCAAATTGATGTGAGACTATCGACCAGTCACCACCCTCAGACCGACGGACAAACCGAGAGGACCAATCAAACTCTGGAACAGTATTTACGCTGCATGCTGCAACAAACTGAAAAAACTTGGAAAGACATCCTTTGGATAGCCGAATATGCCTACAATAACTCTGTCCATTCGGGAACTGGGAAAACCCCGTTTTTTCTTTTGTACGGCAGTCACCCTCGAACCTCGGAGTTGGATCCCCTCCAAGATCTTGAAACACCAGCAGTAGACTACCTGCATTCTACAATCACCCAAGCCTTTAAGGAAGCTGTTTCTCACCTTCAAAGGGCTAAAGAACAATACAAGAAAGGAGCAGATCAACATCGGAAGGAAGCCCCTCAATATCAAGTAGGGGATCAAGTCTGGTTATCCACCAAATATCTACCTCTAAAAGGGCCACGCACATTCAACCCAAGATACCTTGGTCCCTATTCCATCACTATCATAGTAAACCCAGTAGCGGTCAAGTTGGACTTGCCCCCGCACATAAAGATACATCCGGTCTTCCACGTCTCTCTATTAAAACCCGTGCAACCTCAAACCCGACTAACTAAATCTCCAAAACCTATCCTAGTTGATGGAGAACTCGAGTTTGAAGTCAAAAGCATTTTGGACTCCAAGATCTCCAAATCTAAACTATTTTACCTAATTGACTGGAAAGGCTACGGCCCCCAAGAGAGATCCTGGGAACCTGCTGAATATGTCCACGCTCCTCGCCTAATCAAAAGATTTCACTGAACATTTCCTGACAAGCCAAAACCCCCGGAGAAGCCCGGTTTGGGAGGGGCCTTGAGGGGGGGTACTGTCATGATCTCTGCTTCCAAAAGGTCAGGGTTTTCCCAACTCCCTTGGAAGCAGATCCATAACCCAGGTTCTGAGTGCCAACCAGTCCCAATTGGGACCTTTTGGACCCAGTCCTGGCGCCAGTGGCACCAGGCTCATAAATATGCCCAGTCCCAGCGCTGGAAGCGCCGGGCTCATAATGCTTGGATGGACTTACCTGCAGCAGACCATGCTGCTTACTTGCCTGCCAGTTGAGCCTCTGATCCTCTTCTGTTTAGAACTACTTTTCCTGTTGGGTGGGGCAGGAGCCACTCCCTAGATTCAGAACACTGGAACTCTTCTGGAAAGCAGGAACTCTTTTCTTACCTAGGCGTGGCTGTGGAAGGAGACACCTAAGCACTACAGGAGGCTATTTAAACCACACCCGATGGATGAATCTTGCTTTGCGTTATTCTGCATCCTCTGCAGCAGAACGCTCATCGTGTCTTCTGCATCTGATCCTGGGCCTAAGGAAAAAGGCTTACCATCCTGAATCCAGTCTTCAGCAACACCTATAAAGACAAGAAAGAACAGGTTAGCATTACGGTCTTCAGTGACAGCTCTTCACTTACCTGGTCCATCGGCTGTCACCAACGCCTCGCGCTGCATTCCGGCATCTGAAAGACAAAGGCTTACCTACTCTTCGTGCGCTCCGGAGGTCTTCACACTGCATTCCTGCATCTGAAAGACAAAAGCTTACCAATTCTTCGCACGCTCCGGAGGCCTTCGGCGCTGCATCCCGCATCTGAAAGACAAACCAAGGTGCGTTTAAAGACATTGGGGAACTTTAATACTCACGTGCCATTACTCCTTTCCACATCTAACCCAGTGGGTATTCCGGCACCCTGCAGCCGCTCCGAACTTGTACCTGCAAAATAAAAAGACAGTTAGAGCGCATCGTGAAGCAGGCAACAAGCGCTTACTTACGTGCTTCCAGGCGCTTCTATTCATCACACGGGCTCCATCATCAACTCACTTCAGCCCGTCATCCGCCATCGCCGGAACCCTGCAAAACAAGAGACATCATTACTAAAGACTTTAAAGACATTAGAATTACTCGAAACTTACCGTTTGTGCAGTAAACGACGGACAGCAGTCCTCTGAAGTCAAGAGGCCTGCTCCCCTTATCCAGTGAAGAAACTGGTTACAGCACCCTGCCCCGAGGCAGATGGAGAGCACGGCGTTCACTTACCTAAGGTGAGAGCATTAACCTTTGGGGTTCTACAGGAGAAGAGAAAGGGAAGAAGAGAGAGACATTCAATAACCCAGTTCCTTAATCCCATATTTTCTATCTGCAGACATCTTACCCTTCGAGTCAGACATACAGTGCACAGAGGTCCAGCCCAAAGAGCCAGCCGTGTGTTACACATCACCTTTGAAGATACGGTATACGCCCAGTCAAGACCGGCGCCTCTACGGGAATCAGGTGAGCGTTACACTTCCTTTGTCGTCATAGGAGAAAGAAAACCTTGAGACAGGCCAGGGAGGACGATCCGTAGACCGGGAGCAGAGACGCAAGGGGCCCGGGGTACCGCCCAATCTTCCCATCAGGACCGCGAGGAGAACCGATCTATCCGACCGGATGGAGAAAAAGATGCTGAACTGTGCCATCTACCGGAAGAAGATGAGGGAAACATCCCAGATCTTGCGAGTTCCATCAGTGAAACAGAATGACCATCGCAAGAGGGGGGCTTGTGGGATGTTTTTACCCATGCATCCAAGCCCTACCACAAAAACTGTGCAGTACTGGCATTGAAAACATCATGATGGCCAGAGCTTCCCAGAAAATGCCCAGGGAAATGCAGGAAGAATAGGCTGCCACCCATTTTTGCCGATGTTATGGGCACAGAAGGGCACTGCCTAAAACCACCATTGGACTACCCACACAGTAGCCTGAAACCATTGGGAATGGCAATGCTGATTGCCAAAAGCAACCTAGAACTGTGGGGAATTCATTTTCTTAAATCCCCAAAATGGTTGCATTACCAGTACTCACCACTATCAGAAAGCCGGTGTTTTAAAACCACCAGACTTTGTGTAAAACTGAATAAATGAACCCAAAGCAGGCCAAAGAAAGACTTACTGAGAGGTGGATACAATGTAAAGTTATATTCTGAAGTGACTTGAATGTTCATAACAAGACTGGCTGAGCTCTGCAGGTCTGCAGCAGCCTAACTGAAACTGGATTTAAAACTACCAAAAATCGAAAATGTTTAAATTAACTCAGTGACCTACTTTTGAGTGTCACATAGTTGTCACTGTTGAAATGTCATAGTTTTGAACTTAGAATCAGCATTCTAGCTGCATATGTAAAAATTGTCTTGACTTAAACTGGGGAACAAAAAGTGACATTTTATCTGAAACCTGGCTTAATGAAACTGAATTCTGCCCACCAGCTACCCCCGACAGGAGTTGAAACTTGCACAACAGCTGTGTTCCCAGGCCTAGCTGCCTTTTGCTGTTCCCACCAAAAGGGATATGACACTTCTCTGATTGAATTACCTGGGCTCTGCAGGAAATTGAACAAAGCCCTGTCCTGACTCAGGCAAATGTTTTATTGGGGGTGTCGTAAAAATGGCTTCCTCTGAACAATGCAACCCCCTTCACCCAGGCAGATGGTTTATTGCAGGGGTCATAAAAATGGCTTCCTCTTGGCAGAAACTGGGAGGGGGAGAAACTGGAGACAGAGGCTGAGCTTGAAGAAAGTGGAAAGACTGGTTTCTGTACCATGTGACCTGAAAAGACACACCCCTGTAGCCAGAATATGGTTTTAGAAAAAGATGAATAACTCATAGTACGGACTTGTCATAATTATTTAAATGATACCATAATTCTTGTGATTTTTCTGCCCACATTTTAAGAGGTTTTTAGAACCGGTGGTATGATCTGGGGGCAAACTAGCAGTTAAGAGGGTATTACTTAAAATGTCTGCATGTGAAAAGTCTGATACTTCATCAATTAATGCCTGCATGCCTTGCACACATTTGGGTAAATTTGAGTAAGAATCCGATATTGGTAACCCGACCAAAAAGCGCAAAAAGTTGCCATTTCTCAATGCAAGCTCTCAGGAAGAGCAGATTTGGACAGAGTATACCTCATGTGATATGTGATGGGTGCGTGTAATTTTAAACAGATGTGTACCTGTGTAAATATGTATTTGGGTCAAATATAGATTGTGTGTAAAGTTGACAGGGGTGGGTTCTCTGTATCATAAACAGACCTCATCATGATGACACTTCATTTCATTCCCCCAATCAAGGGGAAGAGGAGGAAGTGGCCAATGACAAGTGGAGAAGGGTAGGGCCTAGAAAGCTAGCCTCTCCACCCACTTTCGAAACACATAAAAGCAGACAGTCAGGACAGATAGAGACATTCAATTCCATTTGCTGCGGAGCATGCTGCCGGACCATACCACATCCAGAGATCCAGACTTCAAATCTATCAATCTCCAGAACCTGTAGCAGTACCTAGAAAGCAGAGCAGTATCCAGAATCCAGAGAGGCTAGACCAACAGAGCAGAGCTGACCCAGACCGCTGTTAGCAGAACCAGAGAGCTGACCCAGATCACTGTGAAGTGCCAAGACCAGACCGGAGTCCAGTCCGAAAACCTGACCAGATCCGTGGCAAGGCCTATTTCTAAATATATTGTGAGTACCTAGCAGAACTGTGCAGAACCCAATCTCTTAGTTAAAATAATCTAATGCAAGCTATTTTAATCTAACCAGAACTGCCTCCTAGAAGTTGTCACCTGTCATTTGCAAAGCTGTCACCTGTCATTTTCTATCTGCAAGCTGTAACCTGTCGCTTTGAACTTTTAAAATTTCAAATCCGAAAAACAACCTTCACAAAACCGTTCATAACCCTGGATCCGTGTGTGCTAGGAACTTGGTTTAACTTTCCTCTGAAAGCTTAGAATCTTACCTTTCCAACAAGCCTAGAACCGACTTCCTACTCCTTATATTTTACCGCGATTTGCGATTTGGTTAAAAATCCAGCCACGTGTGAAAACAGCAGCTTCCTTGCTTTCCTTGCTAAAAATTTGTTTGCCTCTTAAGAACCATCCCTGAATCATTGCTAGAGTGAGCCTGGACTAATATTAACTAGATACCACTCACCCTGAACCTCTAGAGGGAATTAAACGCATTTTAGCATATTTTTCACTTCATTGCCAGCACGTATAAAAGCATTTTGGGCCTGTGTTTCAAACTTCTGTAGTCTAAGCTTGGTGGGGTGAACTGAATTACATTTGATTGCATTTCTGAGAACTGTGTGCTTTCCTTCCATTTCCTTGCATTGCATAAAGGGGGGAGTGGATTGCCAGAGAAAAGTGATTACATTGTTTTGTTGAAATCATATTGAGTATTTCTGTACTGCAATTTCATTCCACCTTGCATCCATTTGAAACCCATAAAAGTATTGTTGCTATCTTATCCATCCTATAACCACTCATCATTGATTATAAAGAAGTGTGCTAGTGCCGAACTATCCATTATTCATTACTGCTCAGATTAAGTGTGATATTCAATTATTAATTTATTATAAAGTGTGATATATATATCTATTGTTTAAATTATCAAATAAACCTTTTAAACTTGCAAAACAGAACTACTTCTTGGCTCAGTGGGGTCAGGGGGATTCCAAGAGAGGGGTGTTATATAGGGGTAGTCATCCAGAACGCATGAACTGGACGTAAAGATATATCAATAAGGGTTTCCATTCAGTATCCCACAGTAGGCATTGACTTAGCTGTAGTGTTGAATTGAATCTTCTTGCAGTGAGCAGCTGGGAGTCCTGTCAGGAGAGCCTCCCCCCTCAATGTGTGAGAGCACAAGGGCCTGCAATACTTTTGAAGGGTAGAGATTCCCGAGCCAGGCTATTTGGGACCTCTTGGCTATGTGTTTCTGGAAGGACAGGCGACTGTTAATGGTGAAGCCTAAGGATTTTGCTGCGTCTGATAGTTGAGGATCAAATCCTACAAGGCGCATATCATTGAGCCATTTTTGGACAAGTTGTTTTTTAGTGGGCGGACCAATGAGGATGAATTCAGTCTTGGATGGGATTAGTTTGAGGTAGGAAGTCGACATCCAGAAGTGGATGAAGTCTAGGTAATCGTGGAGACAAATGATGTTCTGCACGCTTTTTAGTCTCATATACAACTGAGTATCATCTGCGTATTGGTAGATGGCGATATTGGGATCTCTGGGGAGAGTGCCCAAAGGCTCCATGTAAAGGTTTAAAAGGATTGGTGAGCAGATGGAGCCTTGGGGGACTTTGCAAGAGACCTGTTGTCAGCTAGAATGCAACAAGTTAATTTGAACAGCCTGGTGTCTGCCTGACAGATAGGAGGTAAACCAATTCAGGACAGTGCCAGAGAATCCCATCCTGTCAGCAAGGAGGCAGAGAAGAAGACAGTGGTTGACTGTGTAAAATGCACGAGAGAGGTAAAGGATGATGAAGAGGCATGAGTCGCTCTTATCTATGATTTGGTGGGCATCATCCACCACCTGGATGGTGGCTTTCTCGATGTTACACTTCGGATGAAACCCTGATGGATAGTCATTAAGGAGGTGGAGTTGTTCAATTCTGGTGAGTAGTTGTGCAGTTTTTCCAAGATTTTGCCAATAAATGGTAGGTTCGTAATGGTCTGGTAGTTGGCTAGGCCATTTGAATCTAGGGCTTTTTTTTATCAAATTAGGTCATATGAGACCAGTTTTGAGGGTGTCCGGGAATGATCCCTCTGGGAGGGATGCATTAATGATGATGCTGAGGAGCATATTGAGCACCGGGCCCGCATTATTTAATGATGGAGACCAGAATGATATTGTCAGAGTAAGAAGAAGGTTTGAGGGAGGCAATCATTTTAGGAAGTTGGGGGAAAGAGAGGAGAGGATTTGGTCCAGAGGAACAGTGTGAGTACCAGGGTGTAGGAGATGCTAATGCTGTAAGGGTTTTCAATGGTCTTTCGGATTTTGTCTATTTTTTTCAATAAAAAAGGTTGTTGATACCATCGCATGTTTCCTGAGTTGCTGGTACCTCAGGGTCCGGTGAGGTGTTTGGTACAATGCTTTACGACTTCAAAGAGGGCTCTGCTCCTGTTGGAGGCTGCCACAATGGTGGTGGAATACAAAGCAGCTTTGACCGTGGTAATCAGAATCCTACAGTTTGCGCTGAGAGATTTGAGTTTGATGAGGCCTCCTGAGTTATGGTTTTGAGCCACCATTTCTCTAGGGCTCTGATTGAGCGTTTGTTGGAGGCTATCTCGGAGGTGTACCATGGGGAGGATGGTTTGGTCTTTGGACGGCTGGATTTTAGGGGGGCATGAGCATCCACCAGTTTCATAGCAGAGTTGCTGAATAATTCTAGGTGGCTCGAGGCATTCCCTGTGGTGGGGAAGTCGGCAAAGCTTGCTTCCAGCTCATTGACTGGGAAGGTTTTGAATGAGCGGTGTTGAGTGAGGGGGTGGTTAGCCTGACTTTTGTGAGCTGTAGTCGAGTGGGTGACTGATGATGGAAGGGCCACATGGTCAGACCAGTCAAGTGGTATAGGGTCTGCACAGTTGATGCAGGGGTAAGATGTAAATAGAACGGCTAGGGTGTTGCCTTTGTTGTGCCTGGGGGTGAGCACAATTTGTTTAAGTTCCATGGAAGCAGTGAGTGCAAAAAGCATGCTTTGAGTGTGGATGTTAGCCTGTGACTCAGGTACATTAAAATCACCAAGAAAGACATTTCTAAAATGTGTTAATTAAGGCAGAGGAGAGTATGTTGGAGATGTCTGCAATGTATGAGTCACTCCAGTGGGGTGGTCTGTAGATGAGGTGGAAGGTGATAGATTGCTTGTGCAATTGAGGAAAACGAAAGCCGAGTGATTCAAATGTGTGTTGGAGTTGAGGTCTTACCTATTTGAGCTATCTCGATATGAATGCGCAGGACAATAAATACGTAATTAATTAATCTTTTATAACATGCGTAATACCAAAGACCTGTTTCTAAGCATGGAACTGGAATTTGAACCTGTGTTGCTCTGCATTGATTTGCTTCCAATACAAACACGTTACCCCTGAGCTTTCCTCCCCGCCCATAATCACCAGATAGTGCACCAGTGACCTCTGGTGACCTGAACTGCCTTGTAATTATGCTAAGTGCATGTTTTTTTTCCCAATTTGATAAATATGTGAAATAGCATGATTATCCTACCGTGTCTGTGTTCAGCTTGCTGCAGTTCGAATCCAAAATGGACTCCTATATTTTTTTATAAATCATTATTCTTTTTTTTTTTAATCTAGCATGGCCATGATTTCAGGGCTGGGGGCAAAACAAGTACTCTTAGAAATAATGCTGGAGCATAACACTATACTCCAGCCATCCCTCTGCACTCTGGCGTTTGTAAATACTGGACCAAACTCTGCCTTTACTGAAACCCAAAACCATGCAGACCGAGCCCATATTTTGCCACCAGAACACACAAAAATACCATAGCCATTCTTTGAGGCATTCTTGCATACTTAACAAAAGGGATATAGGTGAGATTTAAACAAAAAACATCAGGCCTGTGTTTTCATGGTATCCTGGATCAATGTAAGTCTACTATTTCGGTGATACAACAACAGGTCCTCCACAGTCCTCACTTTTTATCTTTGCACTTGCCCCACTTCCTCTTGCCCATAGTTAATTTGCCTTTGGCTGTGCACCTTGTCATATTGCCCCCAGATGATTTATCCATGGCACTTCCCATTGCTCAAAGAATTTCCCAATGCTCCTTCAAATTGTGTGCAGAATTATCCTAAGTTACTTTCATGTTGCTCACACATTTTCTCCTGCCACCTCACATTGCCCCAGCACTACTACTCCTTGCCACTTCACATTGTCCTCAGCATTGCCTCATTTCACTTGACACTACACCAGAGCCCCATTTGAATGAACAGTCTCTTCTCTCTCTCTCGCACACAAGCACACACACACACCAATGATGCACTTACCAGAGCTTCAGCATTCTGTTCCACATTACCCTTGGGATCTGGGCATCACACACAGGGCATTATGGACCTTGCTGAGGGAAGAGTCATGCAGTGCTGTGTGACTCATCTCCTGTCTGAAAGGCCAGCCCTGACCGAATAGGAAGTCATCCTGCACTGAGGCATACCCTTCCCCTGAACTTTCTGTGCTTCTGCTTCATGCTGGGTTACCACTCTGGCACGCAGGGAAGACAAATGTGCTGCCAATATCTCAGACTAAGAGCAAGTCTATCAGCCATGTACTCCCTGAAACCATGTTTTGCACACGTCTCAGTAGTGGCAATGCTCTGAACTAGAAGAACACCAACATTATTTTAAAGTGTCAGGTCAGGCCCTTTCACCACCTGCTCTGAAACTGCAACCCATTTGCCAAAACTAATGATGGTTATGATGCACAGGCTCTGACCAAGAATTAATATTGCTTTTAACACTCTTCATCACATTAAAGGTGGATGCACTGTAAAGCACCACCTTTGTCAAAGCTAATGGTGGTGCCAAAGCACCACCAATGATCAAAAACTGTTGGTGGTCTCAACGCAAGGCAATGGGTTGGAACTGTCTCTAGGGGCCTTCGGAGGAGGACAATGGGGGCAGAACCACAATGTATCTGGCGGTGAAGAAGTTCTTGGTGCTCGACATTGTTGAGGCAGTTCCAGGGCGCTTCGCAGCCAGTGAGACAGAGTTAGTTGTGGAAGACAGCTGCGGCTATCAGGCTGCACGCAGTTCAGCAAGCGAGGCTGGACTGATGTCTGCAGGTTGTCTGGCACAGCGGCTCGGGCCAAGAGTTGTTGTCTCTGTGCTGGTTGGCCGGTCTGGAATGCTGGTCGAGGTGTCTCGGATACCTCTGGCGACTGCGGCATGACAACAGTCAACAGTCAACAGTTCAGCCCTATGCAGTTCAAGGACTTGACCTTCTCAAAATTGTCCTTACAAAGGTGGACGCTGGATGATGCTTGTGGGGCTTCCTCCTAGCTTCTTCACAGGGCTTGTGTCCTTTCAAGGAAAATGGTCCAAAGCTCAGGAGGGTGTTAGCAGGCAACGGCCTTGTCCTTTGTCCAGAGACTCTCCAGCACTCCCACCTAGGAAGCTTGCTGTCAGAGCCTAGCAGGGCACGCTCTGTGCTGGCTGGGTACTGGTTCTAGAGCTGTTGGACGGGTCCTCTGAATCTGGTATCTCCCTCTGTTCCCTGGGATATGTTTAGGAGAGGGATCTTGCTTCCCTCTTGTAACTCCTGGCCTTCCTTCACTGGTGGAAGACGTAAGGTAGACTGTACCTTTAGCTCGCTTCCAAATGAGTCCTTCTTCTTATATCATGCAAAGTCTTCAGATGATCTCATCAGTAAGGGGCACAGCCCACTTTTAAAGCGAAATGGGCTTCAGCGATTGGTGTAGGCTAAGCCCACCTTATTGAACCAATCCTGGGTTGCCACAAACAATCTTCATTGATGCTTCAGGTCAGAACCAGGGCGCTTGCCAACATACAGGTGAAGGATGACAATATATACTTTTAAGTCCCACCCATCTTCCTGTCTGCTGTACAACAAAGTGTCTCCCTAATTAACTGAGCCCTATGCAGCGCTTGATCACAACATGGGCCTCCTTTGAATTAGGGAGTTGCAGGCAGACTTTTGTCGCCTCCAATTCACATACTTCCCTGCTCTGAAAGGAGTGGTTCCAGACAGGACATCCACTGCCCTTTCATACAAAGGAGGGGTATTAGTACCAAGTTGACACATTGCATTACAAAGAGGTGTCTGGTGTTTGGTCTCCATTGTCACTCCCTGCACCCAGGCCTTCCATGAGGCCTGATAATTAACATCCCTCAGTAGTATTCACCGCCACCAGCAAGGTTTCACAACAGAGATGCAAATCCATAGGGCCATGAAATTCTAATTATGCTGCCCATGGCCAAAGGCTTTTGATGTACCCATGGCTGTCAGGTGTCGGCTACACATGACAGGGGAGAGCAGCGTTGGTAAGCTATGTCCTTCAAGAGTACATGACTATTTTTCTGCTGTGCAGTGAGTATGAAAAATATGCGCTGGAATGGCCCCATCATTCATGCTTTTAAAACAAACAAAAAAGACCCAATGAGTGCACTTTTCAGGGTGGATGGTTGAATTCCTCACACCGCTCCAAAAAACTGCATCAAACGTAACCAGGATTCCTTCACTTTTGTGGAGAAATACCCAAGAGGATATACAAAGACCCAATGCTATATACTTAGGTAGGTTCGTACATTCTGACACTGCTGTGTCTACTGTGCCAATGCTAGTCATGAAGCCACCAAGTTTTTCCAAAATTGCACTCCGGAGGGATCTGGGGCACCTCAGGGCCCTTTCTGTCCTAACATAGGAATGCTTGCTGCCAGCATCATACCAACATTGAGCATGCAATATCTGAGCAAACAAATACTAAAGGAAAAAGAAAAAAAGAGTTCCCAAATAAGGGAACTTGCGTCCCCTACAAACTATCACAGGCTGAAAAATAAAGCCAAATAAATAAATAAATAAAGCCCTTCTTTTCAAGGGTTGGATCTCTGGCCCTCTTTCAACAATATTCGTATATATCTCAATTCCTCTTTTCTTTCGTCTCCTGCGTTATCAATGCATTTGCCTTCACGTGCTCCGGTAACCCATTCCTTCCGCCTGGGTTTACTGGGTGGCTTTAGCTGCCTCGCATCTCTTCTTCTGCTTCTTTCTCGATCTGCTGACTGGGCGTGCAGCCTGTCCGACTGTCAGCTTTTGCTTTGCCTTCCTTCATTCCAGGTGGCTGCAGCTGCCCACGGTCATCAAGCGGTAGTCTCCTTTCGTCGCAGTCTCCATTCAAACTATCAGTGTTAGCCTTCGAGCTGCTTCTTACAATCTGCTTGTTTCTGACATCCCGACTGGCGTCCAAAGAAGATTACAACAGCCACAGACTCTGCCACTCTCTCAGCGTGTCTCCCTCAGCTGCTTCTGTTCCATACTCCGATCAGCCGTGGAAGTTTTAAACCTATCGGCATTGGTGAAAATTCTCCAAAGACTAGAACGCAGCGTAGGCTTACCGCTTCTGGTCATCTTCATTACACCATCTCTCTTCCTCGTCTCAGTGTTGTCAAGTAGAGGGAAATGCAAATAAGTTTGGTGTTTGGTTATGATTGGAGATTCTACATTTACATCACAACATACCATACAAGAATGTTGGAATGGCAAATGGGTGTCAGCAGAAAATAAAGGTGAAGGGTTGACGTAATGTTTTTGTTCTGTCCCTCTGCAGTTGGTCCTTCCCTACATGGTCCTCCCACAGATAGCCACCCCCAAGGTCAGAGTCAGGTGGCGCCTGCCTTTCCCTGGCCATGTGAGGGAAGCTTCCCTCCAGAGATGAGTTACTAAATTCGGCACATGTCATAACGTATTCCAAGATGGCCATTGGGACTTCATGTACATGTTAGCATGTGATGAGGAGTCAGGATATGAAACAATGCTAAACGAGACGTCCGTGTATCGCAACTGCTCCAGTTCTTTCCATGATTCATGTCTTAGATCGAAGCCTAGAAATTTGGTCAGGTAAGCTTAGAGTTTTTTTAATAAAGTATCAGGAGACTCTTTCTCCCTTGATATTGGGTCATCTCATAGAATCATTGCCCTGGAAATACAGAGTAGTCAAACTATTGTATTTATTTTCATTGTGTTCATTCACAAGTTTTGTAGACCTATTACCTTTGCAGTGAGACAAGTTCACAAACTCCCCCCTCTCAAGAACCCTTTCCCAGTTCTTCTCTCAGAGATGGGAACTAACACACTTCTCACAGGGGTGCTTTCCCCCTTTTTTAGATGGTTTAAGCATGGTGAATCAGGAGGACAGGTAAGGACTAGACAGGCCAGTTTCTGATTCCTGGAAAGTCTCAGCAAGTGGGAGTGGGGTGAGAATACTAACTAATCCTTTCCTCTGTTTTACCTGGTTCAGCTCCTGAGCTAGTAATCTGGAAAAGCAGAAAAGAGGTGCACTGCTGCTAAGACGCCCCTGCCTTGCCATAACTGTTTTCTCTCCAGTGTGAATTGAAGAGGAGATCGGTAGTTACAGTAGAAGCATTGTTTGACATTATTGTGTAGCTCCTGAGGAAACATCGCATTCGAGTCACCTGACAATCCAGACCTGACTTTATCTTAGAAAGATTTCACACAGATACGTTAAATGACTCCAATGTTATCAGTAATAGAATTTTCGCACGGGTCAACGGTTCATAGGTTTTGCCTTAAAACTGAAGGGCGGCAACCGTCAATATGCCAACGCGCTAGAGCAAGACATAGTTATGGTTAAGACTAAGTTCCTAGGGAGTTTTAAAAAATATATATTTTCTTAATATCTTCCAAATGTTTGCATGAAAAAATTTGAAAATATTCCAGAGTAATATTTTGAGGTAGCTGCCTGTGCTTGGACATTTTCAGATTTCTACATGAGTGGTTTTCATAGATTAATACATGCTAAAGGAATAGTGTGCTCAAAAATATTATTGTCCCGAGCATTCGGGTATGTGTTTTTAAGCATACGTTGATCGATCGTACAAACATTTCCTATGCACCTTACCGTAGGTTTCCTCACTTTTAGACATGCGAAATCAGGCAGCAGGACGAGGTCATCTTGAGCTAATCTTATCCGTTGCTGTATTGCCGTAAGGTGAACTGCCCCGCACTAAATCATATCCCTCGCCCCTGAAGCTGACATCACTAGCCGCGTACGGCCCATTTTACAATGTGAATGCATGTCTCGTGTCAACGTTCTCTGTGCTCCGGCTAATGACATGTCTCCATGGAAATGGCAGGACGCCTCTTTCCTCAATAAGTATAAACAGACCGCTTCTCATCAGACAGCATCAGAGTTGCTTTTTCAATCATTTCACTGTCTTTTTGTAACGCTCACCTGATTCCCGTAGAGGCGCCGGTCTTGACTGGGCGTATACCGTATCTGCAAAGGTGATGTGTAACACACGGCTGGCTCTTTGGGCTGGACCTCTGTGCACTGTATGTCTGACTTGAAGGGTAAGATGTCTGCAGATAGAAAATATGGGATTAAGGAACTGGGTTATTGAATGACTCTCTCTTCTTCCCTTTCTCTTCTCCTGTAGAACCCCAAAGGTTAACGCTCTCACCTTAGGTAAGTGAATGCCGTGCTCTCCATCTGCCTCGGGGCAGGGTGCTGTAACCAGTTTCTTCACTGGATAAGGGGAGCAGGCCTCTTGACTTCAGAGGACTGCTGTCCGTCGTTTACTGCACGAACGGTAAGTTTCGAGTAATTCTAATGTCTTTAAAGTCTTTAGTAATGATGTTTCTTGTTTTGCAGGGTTCCGGCGATGGCGGATGACGGGCTGAAGTGAGTTGAAGATGGAGCCCGTGTGATGAATAGAAGCGCCTGGAAGCACGTAAGTAAGCGCTTGTTGCCTGCTTCACGATGCACTCTAACTGTCTTTTTATTTTGCAGGTACAAGTTCGGAGCGGCTGCAGGGTGCCGGAATACCCACTGGGTTAGATGTGGAAAGGAGTAATGGCACGTGAGTATTAAAGTTCCCCAATGTCTTTAAACGTACCTTGTTTTGTCTTTCAGATGGAATGCAGTGTGAAGACCTCCGGAGCGCACGAAGAGTAGGTAAGCCTTTGTCTTTCAGATGCCGGAATGCTAACCTGTTCTTTCTTGTCTTTATAGGTGTTGCTGAAGACTGGATTCAGGATGGTAAGCCTTTTTCCTTAGGCCCAGGATCAGATGCAGAAGACACGATGAGCGTTCTGCTGCAGAGGATGCAGAATAACGCAAAGCAAGATTCATCCATCGGGTGTGGTTTAAATAGCCTCCTGTAGTGCTTAGGTGTCTCCTTCCACAGCCACGCCTAGGTAAGAAAAGAGTTCCTGCTTTCCAGAAGAGTTCCAGTGTTCTGAATCTAGGGAGTGGCTCCTGCCCCACCCAACAGGAAAAGTAGTTCCAAACAGAAGAGGATTAGAGGCTCAACTGGCAGGCAAGTAAGCAGCATGGTCTGCTGCAGGTAAGTCCACCCAAGCATTATGAGCCCGGCGCTTCCAGCGCTGGGACTGGGCATATTTATGAGCCTGGTGCCACTGGCGCCAGGACTGGGTCCAAAAGGTCCCAATTGGGACTGGTTGGCATTCGGAACCTGGGTTATGGATCTGCTTCCAAGGGAGTTGGGAAAACCCTGACCTTTTGGAAGCAGAGATCATGACAGTACCCCCCCTCAAGGCCCCTCCCAAACCGGGCTTCTCCGGGGGTTTTGGCTTGTCAGGAAATGTTCGGTGAAATCTTTTGATTAGGCGAGGAGCGTGGACATATTCAGCAGGTTCCCAGGATCTCTCTTGGGGGCCATAGCCTTTCCAGTTAATTAGGTAAAATAGTTTAGATTTGGAGATCTTGGAGTCCAGAATGCTTTTGACTTCAAACTCGAGTTCTCCATCAACTAGGATAGGTTTTGGAGATTTAGTTAGTCGGGTTTGAGGTTGCACGGGTTTTAATAGAGAGACGTGGAAGACCGGATGTATCTTCATGTGCGGGGGCAAGTCCAACTTGACCGCTACTGGGTTTACTATGGTAGTGATGGAATAGGGACCAAGGTATCTTGGGTTGAATGTGCGTGGCCCTTTTAGAGGTAGATATTTGGTGGATAACCATACTTGATCCCCTACTTGATATTGAGGGGCTTCCTTCCGATGTTGATCTGCTCCTTTCTTGTATTGTTCTTTAGCCCTTTGAAGATGAGAAACAGCTTCCTTAAAGGCTTGGGTGATTGTAGAATGCAGGTAGTCTACTGCTGGTGTTTCAAGATCTTGGAGGGGATCCAACTCCGAGGTTCGAGGGTGACTGCCGTACAAAAGAAAAAACGGGGTTTTCCCAGTTCCCGAATGGACAGAGTTATTGTAGGCATATTCGGCTATCCAAAGGATGTCTTTCCAAGTTTTTTCAGTTTGTTGCAGCATGCAGCGTAAATACTGTTCCAGAGTTTGATTGGTCCTCTCGGTTTGTCCGTCGGTCTGAGGGTGGTGACTGGTCGATAGTCTCACATCAATTTGAGCCGACCGACAGCAACTTCGCCAAAAATGAGAAATAAATTGACTACCTCGATCCGAAATTAGAACCGAAGGAAAACCGTGCAGTCGGACGATGTTTTCGAGAAATTCTCGGGCCAGAGTTGCTGCTGTTGGCAAGCCTTTGAGCGGAATGAAATGCGCCATCTTGGAGAATAAGTCCACGATTACTAGAATCGTATTGTATCCGGAGCATGGAGGTAGATCGGTGATGAAGTCCATAGAAAGCGTATGCCAAGGGCGAGGTGGGATGTCAATAGGGCGTAAGAGGCCTGCTGGTCTTTCCTTTTGACTCTTGTTTTGGGCGCATACTCCACAGGACATTATAAAGTCTCTGATATCTTTTTTCCAAGACGGCCACCAGAAGTAGCGCTTGATCTTTTCTGAGGTCTTGGCCATACCGGGATGTCCTTCCATTAAAGAATCGTGATAACAAGAGATTACTTTTTTCTGTAAATCTGTGCTGGGTAGGTATAATCGTTCTCGGAAATACAATAAGTTGTCCTTTACTGCAAAGTCCTTTCCCTGCAGATGCCAATTCTGTATGTCTGCTGGAGTTACAAGTTGCCTGGCCTTATCCTTAACTTCCTCTATGGATTCTGTGGCGATTACACCCAGAATTCTTTGTTCGGGAATGATTGGTACAGGTTTAGGGTTGATCAAGTGTTCTTCCACTCCCATCCGAGAAAGGGCATCAGCTTTACCGTTCTTTGTACCAGGTCGATAGGTAATTATGAAGTCAAACTCGGCAAAGAATAATGCCCAACGGAGTTGTCTAGAGGATGGGCTTTTGTGGTTTTCAAATATTGCAGGTTTCGGTGATCCGTAATCACAGTAACGGTGTGTCGGGCCCCCAGCAGATAATGCCGCCAAGCCTTAAAGGCAGACTTGATAGCCAGAAGTTCCTTGTCAGTAATTGTGTAATTGATTTCAGGAGGCGAGAATTTGCGGGACCAAAATGCCACGGGATGCAACTGATTGGTTACCGGGTCCTTTTGTGATAGAACTGCCCCCATGGCAAGGCTTGAAGCATCAGTTTCCACGATGTAGGGGAGTTCGGGGCGAGGGTGTTTTAAGATTGGTGCAGAGATATATTTAGTCTTCAAATCCTGGAAAGCTTGTTCCGCCTCGGTAGACCATTCAAAACGTTTGTTTTTCTTTAACAAGGCAGTGATGGGCTGGACTATTCGAGAGAATTCGGGGATAAACCTGCGGTAAAAGTTAGCGAAGCCTAACATGCTTTGCACACCTTTTACGGAGGATGGTGATGGCCATTTGAGAACTGCATCGACCTTCTTTGAATCCATACGCACTCCGCCAGGTGATAATATGAATCCCAAGAATTCAACTTCAGTCACGTTGAAAACACATTTTTCCAACTTAGCGAAAAGTTTGTGTTGACGCAATCTTTCGAGGACCATTTTCACGTGTTTCCGATGTTCAGATTCCGATGAAGAATAAACGAGGATGTCGTCAATGTAAACAACAACACACACATCTATGAGCTCTCTGAGGACATTGTTCATAAAATATTGAAAGGCGGCCGGGGCATTGCAAAGTCCGAAGGGCATGACCTGATATTCAAATAGTCCATACTTGGTGCGGAAGGCCGTCTTCCATTCATCGCCCTCTTTTACTCGTACCAAGTGGTAAGCTCCTCTAAGATCCAGCTTTGTATATATGCATGCTTTTCTGACTTGGTCCAGGAGTTCAGGGATCAAAGGTAACGGATATCTATTCTTAACGGTGATCTGGTTCAGGGAGCGATAATCTATACAAGTTCTAAGGTCTCCTTCCTTTTTTGGAACGAAGAACAAAGCTGAAGAAGCAAGGGACTTGGAAGGACGAATAAACCCATTTGCCAGGTATTGATCCAGGTATTGTCGAAGGTGAAGTTTCTCAGGCTCGGTGAGGGCATAAATTCTACTACAAGGAGGAGTAGATCCAGGTATCAGGTCTATCTGGCAGTCATAAGACCTATGAGGAGGTAGAGAGTTAGCCTGATCCTTCCGGAAAACATCTTGGTATTCTAGGTATTCGGGAGGTAACTGGGGAGTCTCTGAAGAAATTGCTGCCAGTGCAACACCAGGTGGAGGGTGACAAGTAGAGACACATTCTGGAAACTGGACCGTTCTTGCTCGCCAATCGATCAGAGGATTGTGTTTCTCTAACCAAGGTATTCCTAGAATAATCTGAAACTGAGGGGCCTTGATCACATCGAACACAATCTTCTCATGGTGTCCATCTTGACTTACTAGCGTCACCTCTTGAGTGGTATGCGTTACTGGCCCGGAGGCTATCTCCGTACCATCCACCGTAGTAATGACGTCCTTTACAGCCTTGGGACAAAGAGTTAGATTCATCCTCAAAACCATTTCATGATCCACATAATTGCCGATGGCACCGCTGTCGACGTAAGCTTCAATTGCATGTAATCGATCCGGATTATCAGGGCTAATGAGGACCATAGGTATCACAAAATGCGAGGTCACGGAACTGGTTTTCACGCTCGGCAAGAGGACCTCTATTCTTGTCGGGCGAGGTCGTTTCCCTGCTCAGAGTTTGTAACTTTGGTAACTGCAGCTCCTACTGCCTTCTTGGCAGGTTTCACCGGACAGTCTCGAAGAAAGTGCCCTGAGTTTCCGCAATAGAGGCATAATTGCAACTGTTTTCTCCTTTCCCGCTCCTTTTGTGTTAGAGGACCTTTCAGACCCCCTATTTGCATGGGTTCCCCGGGGTCTACTCCTTTGGAAGGAGTTGGCGGTTTGGAAAATACTCGAGCATCAAACTTGGAACGATCGGCCTTCCTGTTCTGCAGTCTGTGATCTATTTGAACAAAAATAGAACGACTAAGTCTATATAGTCCGAACAATCTTGTGGGGGATTCACTACTTGGGCTAACACATCTTTGAGCTCTCCACGTAGACCTCTATAAAACAGCGTAATCCTTTTGTCCTCAGGCCATTGAGTTTCCACTATCAGTCTGTTGAAAGACGCAATATAAGCCAAAAGGTCTTGATTACCTTGTCGCAACGAAATAAGCTCATTGTCCAAGGCCTGCCCCTGTGAATGTCTTGCGAACAGTTTTTCCATACTGAGCTGAAAAGCTTGAAAATCATGGAGGACCGGATCATCTTGATTTACTAGAGGGATCGACCAGTCTGCCGCATTGCCACTAAGGTACGAAAGCTACTTTAGCTTGATCAGTTGGAAAGGCTGCTGGCCGGCATAAGAAATGCAACCGGCACTGATTGATAAATACTGCAAACCTCTTTGGGTCACCGGAAAATCGTTCGGGCGGAGCCAGAGGTACATTCCCAGGTAGGTTGATCTGCACTGGATTCATAGAGGATGTCGAAGGAAGATTTCCCCCTGATGCGGGTAACGGGGTCTGTCCGGCTTGTGACTGTAGCAATTGTCTAGCGAGATCATCTGTTCGCTCCTTGGAAATAATCAGTTCCCTTCTTAGAGCGTTCGTTTCCTGACGGGCTGCATGCACTTCTGCCCTTAGTTCCCCAAGTAACTGGGCTAGCTGGTCGGTATCCGAGGTTTCCATAGCGCCTGGACGGGAGTTTTGTGGTAGGCTTTGCGTTCTGTAACGCTCACCTGATTCCCGTAGAGGCGCCGTTCTTGACTGGGCGTATACCGTATCTGCAAAGGTGATGTGTAACACACGGCTGGCTCTTTGGGCTGGACCTCTGTGCACTGTATGTCTGACTTGAAGGGTAAGATGTCTGCAGATAGAAAATATGGGATTAAGGAACTGGGTTATTGAATGTCTCTCTCTTCTTCCCTTTCTCTTCTCCTGTAGAACCCCAAAGGTTAACGCTCTCACCTTAGGTAAGTGAATGCCGTGCTCTCCATCTGCCTCGGGGCAGGGTGCTGTAACCAGTTTCTTCACTGGATAAGGGGAGCAGGCCTCTTGACTTCAGAGGACTGCTGTCCGTCGTTTACTGCACGAATGGTAAGTTTCGAGTAATTCTAATGTCTTTAAAGTCTTTAGTAATGATGTTTCTTGTTTTGCAGGGTTCCGGCGATGGCGGATGACGGGCTGAAGTGAGTTGAAGATGGAGCCCGTGTGATGAATAGAAGCGCCTGGAAGCACGTAAGTAAGCGCTTGTTGCCTGCTTCACGATGCGCTCTAACTGTCTTTTTATTTTGCAGGTACAAGTTCGGAGCGGCTGCAGGGTGCCGGAATACCCACTGGGTTAGATGTGGAAAGGAGTAATGGCACGTGAGTATTAAAGTTCCCCAATGTCTTTAAACGCACCTTGTTTTGTCTTTCAGATGGAATGCAGTGTGAAGACCTCCGGAGCGCACGAAGAGTAGGTAAGCCTTTGTCTTTCAGATGCCGGAATGCTAACCTGTTCTTTCTTGTCTTTATAGGTGTTGCTGAAGACTGGATTCAGGATGGTAAGCCTTTTTCCTTAGGCCCAGGATCAGATGCAGAAGACACGATGAGCGTTCTGCTGCAGAGGATGCAGAATAACGCAAAGCAAGATTCATCCATCGGGTGTGGTTTAAATAGCCTCCTGTAGTGCTTAGGTGTCTCCTTCCACAGCCACGCCTAGGTAAGAAAAGAGTTCCTGCTTTCCAGAAGAGTTCCAGTGTTCTGAATCTAGGGAGTGGCTCCTGCCCCACCCAACAGGAAAAGTAGTTCCAAACAGAAGAGGATTAGAGGCTCAACTGGCAGGCAAGTAAGCAGCATGGTCTGCTGCAGGTAAGTCCACCCAAGCATTATGAGCCCGGCGCTTCCAGCGCTGGGACTGGGCATATTTATGAGCCTGGTGCCACTGGCGCCAGGACTGGGTCCAAAAGGTCCCAATTGGGACTGGTTGGCATTCGGAACCTGGGTTATGGATCTGCTTCCAAGGGAGTTGGGAAAACCCTGACCTTTTGGAAGCAGAGATCATGACACTTTTTTGTGTACCATGTGGCTCGTTTCTGCTCTGTTCAGCTATCTTCATTGCTCGTAGGCCGTGCAAACAGATACTAGTACTATCATTACTATCTATTTTAATTTTGTCACATAATGGCAACAATACAGCCCTACCAGTACGAGCCGGAGTATTCCGAGGCGGAATTACTCGAAAGAGAAAGATGCAGAAACGATAGGCTTCGGACGACAGTTGGGAGGACGAATCACCACATCAAGAGCCTGAGCTTAGTGGCATGTATGACGTCTCCACCTGGTGTACCTGCAATCGGTGCAAGTTCATACCAACCGAGGAGGAGAACTGCTGCTGCCGAGAAAACTCTGGATGCTTCGCCTACATATCAGAAGATGAGACACAGCTGTAATGCATTACCGATCTTCATGACTTCAGGGCAGCCTGACTCACACGGTCCGTGTTGAGGATTATGATGGTGCTTATGCACGAACTTCGTGCAAAAGTTTGCCCTTGCAATCCAAGTAACGAGTAAGTGTACTCTAGATGTGATGTCACTTAGGCCACTAACATTTCATGTTTGTCTCCTATATTGTCATAACTTTGATCTATCACTGCCAAATGATCACTCGCGATTTGGGGAAATCATAGTGGTCATCTTATCTGTCTCTCACGTACAACCAAGAAACATTATTTCTCTGTTTCCCAAGTTTAATGGAATACATAGTTGTTCACTTTTGTAATGTGTCTACACTTTAAAACCCAAGTTGATTGATCTGTGAAGTAACATTTGTACTGACAACAATGCCATAGGATACAAGATTGCATTTTCAACTAAGGTTTGATGCACTTATCTTGTTCATTTAAACTCAGTTTGTATCTTTCTCTTCCACGGGTGATACAGGCTGGTGGACTATTGTGCATTTACATGGTGGCTTCATGGAAGGCTTGGACACCACGTTCGATGAGTAATACCCACCTGTGTCGTTGGTGCCATTAGAGACACATTCCCCAGTGACAGTGGTCAGTACAAGGGATTTTCCCACACTGTGCTACAACCCGAAGTATATAATGAGTAGTACATTTGTGCCATCAACATCAGAAACAAAACAAAATACAACTGAACTTTTGTGAATGGTTATTTCAATTTTTCGGTGAATCAAGGACACGCTCACTTGTCCTGGCAGGGCTGACTGAGTGGGAACGGCCGAGGAGTCAAACACCATGTACACTTCAGCGGTGTCACGGGCCTTGTCTGCATGCCTCATGCCCATCCACCCCCCTCATTATCAATGGCAGTTCACACCAGTGGATGTGGGCTGCCAAGGGTGCTGGCAGGGATGGGAACGGCCAAGGTGCCAAACACCATGTACACTTCAAAGGTATCTTACGTGCAGGGGCCATTGTACACATGTCCTAGCCAGACCCAGTGTCTTCAGGAAGGCTCACCTGAAGCGGACCGCGCCCCTGGAATCCACATAAGTGTGTCTCTCCCTTCAGCAGTGTTCCAGGCCTTGTCTGCACGCCTCATGCCCATCCACCCCCCTCCATTATCAACGGCAGTTCACACCTGTGGATGTGTGCTGCCAAGGAGGCTGGCAGGGATGAGAACGTCCAAGGTGCCAAACACCATGTACACTTCAAAGGTATCTTACACGCAGGGGCCATTGTACACATGGCCTAGCCAGACCAAAGGTCTCCAGGCAGGCTCCCCTGAAGCAGACTGTCCCCCTGCAATCCACATAAGTGTGTCTCTCCCTTAAGCAGTGTTCCGGACCTTGTCTGCACGCCTCATGCCCATCCATCCCCCCTCCATTATCAATGGCAGTTCGCACCTGTGGATGTGCGCTGCCAAGGGGGCTGGCAGGGATGGGAACGTCCAAGGTGCCAAACACCATGTACACTCCAAAGGTATGTTCCGTGCAGGGGCCATTATTCACATGGCCTCCCCATACCCAGTGTCTCCAGGCAGGCTCCCCTGACGCAGGCCGCACCCCTGCAATCCACATAAGTGTGTCTGCATTCAGCAGTGTTCTGGCCCTTTCCTGCATGCCTCTTGGCCGTCAATCCCCCCCTACCCTATAAATAGCAGTTTGCACCTGTGTCCGTGCCCTCCCAAAGGGGCTCTCAGGGTGGAAACGGCCGAGGTGCCAAACACCATGTACACTTCAAGGTATCTTCTGCACAGGGGCCATTGTTCACATGGCCTCCCCAGACCCAGGGTCTCCAGGCAGGCTCCCCTGAAGCAGAGCGTGCCCCTGCAATCCACATAAGTGTGTCCCTCCCTTCAGCGGTGTTCCAGGCCTTGTCTCCATGCCTCATGCCCATCCATCCCTCCTCCATTATCAACAGCAGTTTGCACCAGTGGATGTGCGCTGCCAAGGGGGCTGGCAGGGATGGAAACAGCCAAAGTGCCAAACACCATGTACACTTCAAAGGTACCTTACGCTCAGGGGCCATTGTACACATGGCTTAGCCAGACCCAGTGTCTCCAGGCAGGCTCCACTGAAGCAGGCTGCGCCCCTGCTATCCACATAAGACCACACCATATACACATCACTCATTCACATAAACATCGACTTTTCTAATTCTTTATAAACCCCATGATATTTGTCATGATAACATCTGTGACCACTGAAAGTCAGCTTGTCATTGTGCTACCTATGAACATCTCTGAGCACTGGAAGTCAACTTGTGATCACGCTACCTGTTCTCCTACTACTAACTAGCTTGCTTGCTGAATCTAACTGTTTGTTGTTCAAGGTAAGGCCGGTTACCTAATCATCTCTTCTTGATCTCTAAATTTCTATCTATTTCGAACAAATGTCCCCAGTAGTGTAATGTTCATTCATCTCATTGCAATTACCATTGACTTGTGTTCAATTTGTTCTGTTCTCGATATATAGCGATTGTCATCAGTGTCAATTGGGATAGAATTGCATCCTTCACGGACCGTGTCTATAAGCATGTTTCCTTTTGATGCATGAAAGTACATTCAACGGATGAGTAACACGTTATGATTTGCGTCACATCAATCAATTCTGTATGAAAGTTATCCTAGTGTATAGTTGACTACGCTACACAGGTTTTGCTTCTGTGACGAAAACAAACATTGCATAGAAAAATGTATGATGTAATTCCAACTTTCTCACACATTCATGCAAAATAATTTTTGGACTTTTTTTTAATAGATTTTCGAACAATACCTGCTTGTATGGTTTACGATTGCCGTTCTAAGACCCATACCAAACCTAAGGGCACAATAATGCATATATTCCAGAGGAATATAGATCTAATTAGAGAATGGGTCAGATATTGCAGATTTGCGCTGGATGAGCTTGAAAGTAGAGCTCAGGATGTCTTGGGGGACTTGAGGGGCGATCGATTTCACATCTGCAGCCTGCACTTTACCCCGAATATGTATGACCAATCGCAATACACAAAGAAGCATCGGCTCAGGACGTCTCGTAAATTGCTTCCAAATGCAATTACAACTCTATTCATGCACACGCTGCCTCAGATGAGTCACGGTTCATGAATTAGCTGTAGGCCTTGGGGTACTGAACAGGTAACTACATGAACGGATTGGAGCTTTCGGTGTAAATCTTTCTTACTAAACTTTGCATATTTACCAGATTGTATTGCTTTATAACTATACCCCATTTTGCTAGACATCTGTCCCTGGTTTTAGGAGCATCATAGAACATTATTTATGAACACAGAAAACTATGCTATAGTGCCCATTCGAAATAAGCATAATCTTTTAATCTTTTCGAAATCGGTTGCTTCACATGTCTATTCTTTTAGGTGAGCATATTGACTGAAGCACAGACTATCGGTAGTGACAACATCACCAACAGGTCCAGTATACCAATGGTGAGCCATACAGACTTGCTGAAGTTCTTATTCTTGAGAGTTGGATCTTCCCACATATCTAATGCACATCTTATTTTCCCTTTACCACTTCGTGACGATGCACTCAATCAATTCTGTGTGAAAGTTATCCTAGTGAATAGTTGACTACGCTACACAGGTTTTGCTTTTGTGACGAAAACAAACATTGCATAGAAAAATGTATGATATTATTCCAACTTTCTCACACATTCATGCAAAATAATTTTTGGACTTTTGTTTTTACATATTTTTCAACAATACCTGCTTGTATGGTTTACGATTGCCGTTCTAAGACCCATACCAAACCTAAGGGCACAATAATGCATATATTCCAGAGGAATATAGATCTAATAAGAGAATGGGTCAGATATTGTGGATTTGCGCTGGACGAGCTTGAAAGTAGAGCCCAGGATGTCTTGGGGGACTTGAGGGGTGATCGATTCCACATCTGCAGCCTGCACTTTATCCCAAATATGTATGACCAATCGCAGTACACAAAGAAGCATCGACTCAGGACGTCTCGTAATTTGCTTCCAAATGCAATTACAACTCTATTCATGCACACGCTGCCTCAGTTGAGTCACGGTTCATGAATTAGCTGTAGGCCTTGGGGTACTGAACAGGTAACTACATGAACGGATTGGAGCTTTCAGTGTAAATGTGTCTTACTAAACTTTGCATATTTACCAGATTGTATTGCTTTATAACTATACCCCATTTTGCTAGACATCTGTCCCTGGTATTAGGAGCATCATAGAACATTATTTATGAACACAGAAAACTATGCTATAGTGCCCTTCGAAATAAGCATAATCTTTTAATCTTTTCAAAATCGGTTGCTTCACATGTCTATTCTTTTAGGTGAGCATATTGACTGAAGCACAGACTATCGGTAGTGACAACATCACCAACAGGTCCAGTATACCAATGGTGAGCCATACAGACTTGCTGAAGTTCATATTCTTGAGAGTTGGATCTTCCCACATATCTAATGCAAATCTTATTTTCCCTTTACCACTTCGTGACGATGCACTGAAAATGAAGGAGCAAGACTCTGCATCCATTTCTTTTCAAGAGTCAGCAACAACTTTGAGTGCATATCAGGTATTTTTATTTCGCTTTTCGATTATGGAAATGTATTATGCATGGAATTTTAGATAATATGAATCATTTACGTATACTGTTGTTTGTTTACATAATGTTTCATTTATGGGTTTTTATTTATATGTACCATTGTCTGCATCCGATGTTCAATTTCACTGTTTTCATCCATACTAAAACAAGTACTGTGTTACAGGGGGATGCTGGTACTTCGACTAGAATTACATCATCCTTTGGAGCTGCTCCAGAGCATGAGGTATGCATACTGACAGTTCCCTTGAATGAAAGAAAGTAAATCCTACATCTGATACTATTAGACAGTGACATTCATATAAACGTGCATCTTTTCAAACTTTTACCATTTCAGTTATAACGTTACAATTTCTACCCTAATGCTGAATACAATGCAAAATGCTTGAGTGCAACATTACAATCAGTAGGTTTTGCACGGTGATCTCTGTTATCAATCAAGTGAAATTTGAAATGTATATTTTGACTAAATGACGTACACTGACATACACTATTTACAAGTGTATGTATATAAGCGATGTGTGCGATGAAATAATTTGATTTAAAATACAATTGACTTTTTTTAATGAATATTATATTCAAGGGATGTATACAAGGTTGGGAATTAGAAGAGGAGGCACATGGATCAGAGGTGGCGGAGCAGCTTGCTAGTGCGGTCGTTACATTGAAGAACACGGTTTCACAGAAATCAAGAAAACAAGGGTAACTAACAAACAATTTTGTTTACGAAAAGTGGTTTGGGCTGGTGCTGTCTTCATAACATGCTTTTTTAAAATCTAAAGTGCTATATATTGTATGTTGGATTTACATTGAACATGTTTTTACAACCCATCTCCTAGACGCCCAGAAGAAAAAGAAGTATGAAGACACAGACAACAAATGAAACCAAAGATGCTGCTTGCCAAACAGATTTCACCATGGAGCAACTATTATTTGAGGCGCGGCGTAGTCCAGTCTATAAGCAGACTCCAGATGCTTATACCCAATGGCCAGAAAATGAATTGAATGTGACTGGCGAAGCAAGCAAGTGTTTTTGGACCATTGCTACAGTGTGAGAACTCGACAAGATGAAGAACAAACCGAATATAAGTAAGATACTTTTGAATTACTCAGTGATCACTTCGCACAATCTACACCCGCAAAAAAAGGGCCACTCAATAAACAATCAACATTGATGGTTTCTCCAATTTGTGTTCAAATAACACAAGCTGAAATAAAAGACGCTGAAGCCTCTACGCAATTGACCGAGGAACTTGCCAAAGATGTCGATTTCAGTGTGTCCTGTTCGGCTGATAAGTCCACCACAGTCGAGTCACAAACCACATTCATGCAGGTTGATACTCTAAGAAAGGAGCACAAATACATTGTATTTGACAGCTGCCTGCTAGAGATTATATTGATGCTGAAATGTGTCCATCCAGTGAGGGGGAGCTATGCAGGCAGCCATTGGTAAATGTGACTCGTGTATCACAAGGCACTAACCTGAAAATCCAAGCCACCTGTGGCCAGCTCCATGCTACATTTTCATGGTCCACTCAACCGATGCTGGGCAAAGTGCCAGCTGGAAATCTACTGTGTGCAGCAGCTTTACTTTTCAGTGCCTCTACTATTAGTATGTTGTCCAGTCAATTTGTGGGACTCCAGTTCCTTTATAAAACACAGTACTACAAATAGCAACAGGAATATTTATTTCCTGCTATTAGTGGACCTTGGAAAATGGAACAATTGTCAATTGAAAGGACATTCTCTGACAAACGGTTCAGGCTAGCTGGCGATGGACAGTGTGACAGGCCTGGATTTTCAGCAAAGTACTGCACATGCCATTTTCAGGAAATGGAAACTAAAAAACTAAAAAAAAAATGTGAGTTTGGTGGTTGTGCAGGTGTCCGAATGTAAATCCTCAGTGGCCATGGAGAAACATGGTTTTATAAAATCCCTGGAAGATCTCCAATGGAGGGGACTGCAAATAGACCTCCTAGCCACCGACAGACATGTTTCAATAGCCAATACCATGCAAGAGCAGTTGCCACACATTCACCATCAATATTCAATTTGATGTATGGCACTTTGCCAAATCAATCAATGAAGAAATCACAGCTGCTGGTAAAAAAAAGGGTTCTGAAAATATTTTACAGTGGTCCCAGTCTTTGAGCAACCATCTTTGGTGGAGCTCCAAAGGTTGTGCTGGGTCTGTGGATATTCTACTTGAAAAATGGTGCTCATTAATGCACCAATGTTCCAACGTTAACTCTTGGACAGAAAACCTACATTTTCACCAATGTGCACATGGACCTTTATCATAGGAGCAGGAACGCAAGAAGATGTGGTTGATTCCATCTTCACCTCCACACAAAGGTCTTGAGAAGATTTGTGTTTGATAAAACTCTATCAAGAGATCTGAAGGGACTCACAGAATTCTGTCACACGTGAGATTTGGAGGTGTTCCACAATAAGTACAGACCCAAGAGATTGCATTTCAGTATAGACGGGATGCAATATCGAACATTAGTAGCAGTATTAGCGCATAACGAGAACGTTGGAGAGAACAATCGAGGACTGCAGGAAACTTTGGGATGGTTTGTTACACAATGACCTTTACGAAAAGAAGCAAAAAATGAGTGGCCAAGCCAATATACCCGGAAATGGAGTTCGATTTTGTGAAAATTCTCGCTTTGGCTGTGTTGGACATACATACCCAATGAATCGCTCATGATTTTGTTCCAAGGACACATACATTGCCACAAAACATTGCAAATGTGCCCTGCCCACCGAAAGCAGACCTCGTGGAACAGTTCACTTCCCAGTTCAAATGATTAGCAGCTATTTATTTGTTCAACAATGTTTATATAATTTGTCCAAATAAAGCGTACAAATTGTCTTTTGAAATGTATCCTCTTTGTCAATTTATTTGCATGAAAGGCCTTTTGGAGGATGCCATACAGTGTAATGCTTTGCTTTCACACTTCCCGCTTTGGCCGAGCTCTTGTGGGTCCTTCACTGAGAGGGGGACGGTCAGATGGATATCAATGGATATCAGCATGAAAGCAACTTTGGGGTTCTACAGTTGCCTTACCAAGCACGTGTCCAAATAGCTGGATAAATACGCGTCCCACAAAGGAATGTGACCTGGGCTAGATAAGAAACCTGGCAGACAAGAACTACTGACTGTAAGCAAAACAACGCCTGCAAGGGGGTTGTTGGTGAGAAATAGGTGCGTTCTGGGCACCAGATGCGTTCAAAGGGAACAGGGGTCATGGGTTCAGGGAACCGCAGCCTGGCAGGAGGTGGTTGAAGATGTCATGAGTCAGTGAGCAGAGACGGATTGTGAACTAAGGTTGGAGCAGGACTTACTCTGATATTCTCGTACAAGCACATTTGTCAGAGCTTGAGACTCGCTACTTGCAAAAATAATTAGCTGCATTGCTGTGGGAACAGGAGACGAGCTGAGCTGACAGGTGGTGGGGGCTGGCTTTGAGAGGCACTGGGAGAGTGAGCGATTCAACAGAGGGACATAGGGACTCTGAAAATAAGGCTTTTGGAAGTAAACTAACTGTAACTGTTTTCATTAAAAAAAGTAAATCACTAGAAATTTTGCGCGACATTGGTGGATGCCAGCAAACAATTTGTTTGTTTTTCAAAAATATTTCAAATGCCACGTTGGTCTGCAGGGCTATTCGCTCTCATGGGAGTGAAGGTCACAGCGTTTAGATTTTGCTTGTGAGCTGTGCACACCCACGCATCCTACACAGTATCTGGTTCGATTGTTTTTCGTCCTTGGAAGAAAGGGAGAATTCTGAATGGAATAAATGAAGAGAGGTGTGTAATACTGTCAAATATGATAAAGTTCACCATTCCAAAACTGGACAAAGGAACATGTAATTTAATTTTATGAAAATTTGTTGATTTGAACAGACACTTTGCGTTAGAAAATGCCAAATATTATGTACGTTTTACTGTAGACGAGTTTATAGACGAACAAGTCAAGGTTTCATTTTCTGACCGGTATTGCTGGCTTACATTGTAATGGATTGTTGTTTGTGTCTTATGGCAACGACACGCAAAAACAACCTGTGTGTACTTTTCTTTGTCCAGGGCATATGGGCAGTTCAGCACTGAAATGTATGTAGTCCACATCTGGGTTCCCCCAGGTTCCACCAACGCCAAATTCAATGCTGATATTCCATTAAAATGCCGTCTATGTGTTCTTCGAATTCTTCCATCAGCTTGCGCATCCCATTGCGAGCTAAACATACTGCATAGCACTAAACTCTCAAGCACATAGCAGACTCCAACTTTCCACAATGTTTTCTCTGTGTTTCCATTGTTTCGCGTTTGTGTTCATCATTAGTTTTCACACTGTGCAGAATTAATGTGTAAATTGATAAATTAGAGTCAAGAATGGCTACTGAGACACATTTCTGTTATGTTTTCTACACAGCTACATCCTGCCATTCTGTGAATGTCATCGTTTCCAGATACCAATTGATGGCTTCTTCAGCCGGCAGCTGCAGATACACTTAAATGGCTGGATTACAATCATGCTGTTTTGGGATGATTGCCCAGGCCGATATGCCCTTTCGTGGTACCAGCGATAAGGATCAACCTGATATCATTTATAGTGGTCTAGCACCAAGCTGATGCCGAAGCCTTGCGATTCAAAGTGCATCCAATGTGCTTCTTATAACCCAAGGAACACCTTGTGACTCATGATAAACATTTGTGGATTGAGAACAAAGAAATAAAATACCAATGTGGTTGAATATGGATATCGGTGGATGTTATCGGAGCGTTTATTGTGAAATAAAAGCGCACTATAAATTGCAGAGTATTGGGTTTCCTTTAAAAATATTGTTTTGTATTCAAAATTGGGACGAACTGTGTTGTGAGAGGATGTGTGTTTATATTCCGGCTTCTGACGTCAACACGTAGGTGATGACTGGGCGCGTTTGGCTACACTGCCCAGTAACGTCATGGAGATAGGCGGAGAATATCGCTAGGAATGGTGATGTCACCTTCAGGGACAGGAGATAAGATTTAGTGGCGCCAGGGCAGTTCACCTTAGGGCGATGCAGCAACGGATAAGATTAGAACAAGATGGCCTTACCCTGCTGCCTGATTTTGCATGTGTAAAAGTGAGGAAAACTACGGTAAGGTGCATAGGAAATGTTTGTACTATCGATAAAAGTAAGCTTAAAAACACATGCCCGAATGCTCGGGACAATAATATTTGTGAACGCACTATTCCTTTAACTTTGATCGAGTTTGAAACAGCTTTTAACATGGGATCTTCCGATAGGAAATAAAACGAAAAGTTCTGGCCCAAATATCTCAAAATTGTCTGCTTCGATTTTCCAATTTTTTTTGCTGGTGGCTAGATTTTAGCTTAAAAGGCTGAAAAAATTGAAAATCTACTTGGCCAATTTTAAAATATTAAGGATTGAAAATGTATCGATATATGATGCATGGACACTGCCAACTAAAATTTCTGGTGAAAAAAATACAAAATAAGTTCAAATACACACCAACCATATGCTCATCAATCATCCAATCCACATGCAGAGAACTTATAACCACACCCTGCATACACACTTACCCCCAGTGCATTGTACACATTCCAACATACAGTGAAGCAAGGAAATGCATAATCCAGAAACAACCATGCCACCCATATGACACCAGATAGAACCACACCCAGCATACACACTCACGCCTACTGCGTTGTACCCATTGCAGCATATAGTGAAGCAAGGAAATACATAGTTCAGCAAAAATATGCAGCCAACATTATTTTGACCACTCACAGCATACGCACGTACCCCCACTAGGTGCACATTACTACATACACTAAAGCAAGGAAATGCATATTATCCAGCAACAACATGCAGACTATGTTATCATAACTACACACAGCATACACACTCACCTCCACTGCACACACATTCCAAATACAGTTAAGCAAGGACATACATAATATCCAGCAACAATATGTACCCAACATTATCATGACCTCACACAGTATACACACCCACCTGCACTGTGTACCCATTTCAATATACACTCAATTTGCAGACAACCTATCATCATGATGGCACTCAGCATATGCACTCACCCACACTGTGTACACATTCCAACATACACTCATAAGGCAGCCAAAATGACCATGACCACACAGAGTAGACACACATCCCCGCATTGCGTACACATTCCAAAATACAAACAATATGCAACCAACATTATCATGACCACACACAGCATACACCATCACCCACACTGTGTACACATTCCAAAAGAAAAACACTCAATATGCAGCCAGCATTATTATGACCAAACAAAGCATATGCACTCACCCACAGTGTGTACACATTCCAGCATACACTAAAGCGAGGAAATACATACTATCCAGCAACAATGTGCAAACCACATTATCATAACTACACACAAAGGGCCTCATTACACCGATGGCGGTAAGGGATTACCGGCACCAGTAAAGGCACCGGTGCCGGTAATCCCTTACTGCCCTACTACGAGGTCCCTTTGCTGGTCCCTACCTTAACGGCTGGTTTTACCTTAACGGCTGGTTTTACCAGCCGTTAAGGACGGAGCCCGCAAAGGGACCTTGGAGGCAATTACGGTACCGCAATTTGCGGTAACGTAATTGCTGCCTTCCCCATTCCCATTGAGCCCTATGGGGGCTCAAATGGGAATGGGGAAGGGCCAATGGTGAATGGGGAATAACCGCCCCGCGACCCTTGGAATGGGGCGGTAATTCCGCCATTCACCATGGCAGGATCGGTAAATTACAGGCAGCAACCATGGCGCTAATGGCGCCATGGTTACTGCCTTCTGTGAAATGAGGCCCAAACTATGCACTCACCCGAACTGCATACCATTCCAGCATACACTTAATATGCAGTCAACATTCTTATGACCAAACACAGAATAAGCACTCACCCACGCTGTGTATACATTCCAGAATACACTCATTATGCAGCCAACATCAACATGCCCACAGACAGCATATGTACGCACCCACACTGCATACACATTCCAAAATACACTCAATAAGCAGCCAACATTAGCATGAGCACACCCAGCATTTGTCCTAACCCCCACTGGGTACATATTACAAACATACACTCAACCCCCACAGCTCGCACATTCCTACATACACTAAAGCAATGAAATAGATATTATCCAGCAACAATATGCAGCCAACTGTATATTTACCCCCACTGTGTACACATTACAAACATAAACTCAACCCCCACAGTATACACATTCCGATATAAACTCAAGCGAGAGAATACATAAATGCAGCAACAATAGCCAGCCAACATCAGCATGATGACACAGCATTGACTCTAACCCCCACTGCGTACACATTCCAACATGCACTCAAGATACAGCCAACATTCTCATGACCAAACAGAGCATATGCACTCACTCACGCTGCATACGCATTCCAGCATAAACTCATTATGCAGCCAACATCAACATAGCCACACACAGCATACACACTCACCCACACTGCATACACATTCCAAAATACACTCAATTTGCAGCCCACATCAACATGAGCACACATAGCAAATGCACTAACATCCTCTGCATACACATACCAACATACACTCAATATGCAGCCAACATTAGCATGACCGCATGTGCACTAAACCCCCACTGGGAATACATTACAAACATACACCCAACCCCCCACTGCATACACATTCCAGACGTATACTCAACGCTCCCACCCCCGTGAGTGCACATTCCAACATTCAATGACGCAAGAAAATACATCATTCCTGCAACAATATTCAGGTAATATTAGCATGACCACACTGCATAAGCCCTAAAGCCCCCACTGTGTACACATTAAAAACATACACTCAACCCCCACAGCATACACATTCCATCAGACAGTCAAGTAAGGAAATACATAATTCCAGCAACAATATTTAGCCAACATTATCATGACCACACAGGACATACATGCACTGTGTATGCATCACAACATACACTTAAGCAGGTAAATGCATAATCCAGGCAAAGAAATACATAACAATGTATTAACAAAAATGTAAATTCTGTATAGAAAAAGCAAAAGTATAGCAGCACATTACTGTAAAACATTATGTAAGCCTCAAACAATATTGCCTAAACAAATGTTTCCCTCATTAATCAAATGTACTCCATCCACCCTAAAAATAAGGTCAATTTGACTGTTGATGTTGCAGTGAAAAATCAAATGTAGGCCATGTTCAACTGAATATGTATATATACATCTATTTACAACTATGCAATCTCAATTGATTTTTTTAATGATTGCACTACCCCGCATCCACATTTTATGTTCTGCTAAAAACGAAAACATAATTTTAGTTTCATTAAATATTCCTGCCGGGGTATGTGAAATCCTAACCTTCGGGGTAGTGCTCTGGGGAAGGATCTCCTAGGAAGAGAAAAGGTTCAGGGAGGTGAGAGGAATTCTGCGGATGAAACATGCTATTTGCCTTCTTTTAAAGGAGACATTTTTCCACTCCCACAAAATATAAACGCTTGTTGCCACCACAACCCTTCTGTTGCACGGGTTAACCACCTCAGTGTGGGTGTAAGTAGTCAGAAGCCCTGTATAAAACAAATAAACATCTCTCTCAAATTCAGGGAACACAGACAATTGAAAACCCCCTAACTTCCAAAAGTGTAATGGAAGGAGGTTTGTAACTGTTAACCACATTTGATCTAAAAATCTATATTCCTTTTTACCAACCAGTTTGATGACTGATCTGCATAGTTTTCCCTTAGTAAAGGTTGTTGGGAAAAGAGATTAAAATCTAAGAAAGAAATCACTTAAGAAAACTAACTTTGTTATTTGGAACTCCAAGTCCCATAATTCCCTCAGTACTGGGTTAAGGAAGAGGGACATAGAGGAACAATGTTGTAGTGATCAGCTAATTAAATAATTTAATTGACCCCACACCTTAGGGAGAATCAGAGGCTTAAATGTCTTCCTCGGGTGTGGGCTAGAGGGAAGCTGAAGAAGTCAGAGAAGCAGAAACAGAGGAAGCTGTGTATGCTATACAGACCTTGGGCCTCATTACGAGTCCGGCAGTAACCGAGGTGGTAAAAGCGCCTGGTTACTGCCGGATTCGTATTACCATTCCGCCTCCATGACTCCCGGAAATACCAGGGCATTACGACCCTGGTATCCCGGGAATTCCAGAGGCGGAATTCGGTAAATCCCCATTCCCATTGAGTCCCATAGGACTCAATGGGAATGGGGAAGTGGAAACACCGGCACCATCTCGTGATGGTGCCGGTGTTTCCACATCCGCCTGCAGGCGGGCAGTGTTAAATCTGCCAGGTCAGACCTGCCGGGAACATCACCTCCCGCCTGCAGGAGTCAGGTTCGGGCGGTCCGGAATCAACAGTGGCAGCGGGTTTACCGCCACTGTTATTTCCAGACCACCCGACCTGTAATGAGGCCCCATGTCTGCAGGTGGAGGTGGGAGCAACAGAGAGAAAAGATACCGGGACTACTGAGGGTCTTGAGAGGATCAGTGCCTCTCCTTAACCCCTTTACAGAGGTTGTACAGCAGAAAGTCAGTGTGGAGGAAGATGCCAAGAGATCTCTGGTGACTGGGTCGCACCGGAGATTCGTAGGAGCTTGGGAAGCTCCAAGTTGGTGTGGCGGCGGTGAGAGCAAACAACCAAAAATGGTTTGCTGGGTCCAGGGGATGCACAGAAGCTAACGGCCAGCGAGCACCAAATGGGAGTGACTGACCGAGTGAGATCCACACTGGCAAGTGGTACCAGAGTGCTTGGGTGCTGGTCGTGTGTGTCAGGTTAGCCACGCAGCTCACATGTGAATGACAGAGACGATTATATTGAATACCAAACTATTAGAAAACCACAGAGGTGGATGTTAATGAAGCAAAGTAGCAGTGATGTACCTTTTGTGAGTTTTTGGAGATCGCCCAATGAGATACCAGTGTTAAGAACTAAAGCGTGCAAGCATTTCCAAAGCCAAAAGAGAGCTAAAGCTGGACCAATTGAGAATACCAAGCAATGCCACCCCAATAGGGAGCTAACATTGGGCCAAATAAGAACACCAAGCATTGCCAAAAGCCAGTGGGCAGTAATACAAATTCTAATGGTTGTAGGAAGAGCTAATTCTATGTTTAGAATAATGTGCTTAATCTAAACTCACAGTGCCAAAAACAAGGTACCCACAAGGAAACACTGTATCCTAGCTACTGTATAACCATTGGTGCAGAAGGGAGAGAAAGGTGGCAAAGAAGCTGCCCTTCTGGAATAAGTTCTCCAGAAGGAGATGAGTGCCATCTGTAGAGTGAATGTTCTATTCCCTGAAAGCTGCATTTTGATACTAAGAAAAACTATTGAAGGTGTTGTTATTCTAAAATTGAAAGTTACCATTGCAGCACTTTTCTCTTTTGTTCTTGAAGAAGTAGATGGGCAGGCAAGTATACCCATAGAGCAAGAAGAGATTGCCCAGAACAAACCCGGTGAAAGAATGTCAGGTAGTAGAAGGTGAAAGTGCTGAAGTGTGGTACAAACAGAGTACATAAGTAAGGGGGATTCTAGAAGTGTCTATATCCCAGGTTCAAGTCTCAATCAGATTCTTTAACTCACCATACCTTCACAGAGGAGACATTTCTACAACATATCAGTCTTTAGCCTGCCCAAGGGCAGTCCAGCACTGAAATGCCAGGCAATTCTTTTCTGAAAAAGATTACCAACAGCAACCCCAGACATGTACGTGTTTCAGCCTGGTTGGGCCTCATCAGTGAGGTGGAGCTGTGCCTCTCTAAGAAGAGTGAGCAGGGGTTCCACATCTGGATTACTCTAGTAACTTAGGGTGAAATCCAAAGCTACTGAATATGCATAAGTAAGGGGTTCTGGGAGTGTCTCTCTACTGGCCTATATCCTGGGTTCAAGCCTCAACCACATTCTTTAGCTCGCCATCCCTTCACTGAAGAGAAATATCCATAACAAATCAGTCTTTGTCCTGCCCAAGGGCAGTCCAGCACCAAAATGCCAGGCAATTCTCTTCTGAACAAGAGTATGAACAGCAATCCCAGACACGCGTTTCAGCCTGGTTGGGCCTCATCACTGAGGTGGAGCTGTGCCTCTCTAAGAACAGTGAGCAAGGGTCTCTCTAAGCACAGTGAGCAAGGGTTCCACATCTGGATTACCCCAGTAACTATGATGAAAACCCAAAGCTACTTAATATGCATATGTAAAGGGGGTTCTGGGAGCATCTCTCTACCAGCCTATTGTTAGGGCACCTGCCTGGGTGGCTTCCGGAGGACGTTCGCGGCCCTGGCAGCTTTATCCCTGAATCCGGCTTGCCAGGACGGATGTTCCTCGACGGGCGATCATGCTTCTGATTCATAATCGAAAGCATATGCACGCGCCGCGGGTTGGTATGATCGGCGGCACAGGCTTGTGTTCCAAGCCTCGTTCCTGTCCCAGCTCGGCTGCGGCGCATGCGTGGGTTGGCCTGCGCTCCAAGCCTCGGTTACATGCCGTGTGCTTTAAATAACGTCCAAGTGCAGAAACAAGTCGCGTCTTAACGCGGTTTGTTCCTGACTCTCCGCTGCGCTTGGATCCTCAATCCGCTCCAGTTCTTGCTTTGTTTACCTTTTGGCTTCCTTGTTTCCTGGTCCTGACCTTTCCTATCCTGGGTCCTGACTTCTTCCCTGGGTCTGGGTTCCCTGTTTGTTCCTGGGGTTTTCTCCCTTGGGTCTCTGCCTTTACCTTCGGTTCCCACTGCTCTCCCTCTGGGCCTGGGTTCTCCTTGTCCTGGCTTGCTCCACCTCGGTACCCGCTCCGCTCCTTGCTTGCTCTGCCTTGGTACCAGTTCCTTGCCTGCCTCACCTGGGTACCTGCTTCTGGCTTGCCTGGCCTGGGTACCAGCTCCTGACCTGTCTACCAGTACCTGTGTCAGTCTTGCTCCACCTGGATACCAGCTCCTGGCTTGTCTTACCTGGGTGCCAGCCCTTGAGATTCCAACCTGAACTGTTTCTTCATTCTGTGAGATTCCTTATTGAGATCCTACAACTACCTTCCTGGATTCCAGAAAGGAGCCTTCATCATCTTCAAGCCAGTTGCTTCGGACTTGTCTGCAGTTCCATCTACCTTCCCTGTCAGTGCTTGCACTGTCTTGACATCACGTAAATCTGCAGCGAAGTGTCTCCGTGATGTCAGGAGTTGGTCCCCATACATACCTATATCATCAGGGCTTGGTCCGGATTGCTTCCTTGTGTCACTTTTTCTTCACCCTTTTCCCGGATCAACCAGTCTGGCTTCTCCAGTGCAAACATCTCCTGGAAATACAGGTATGCAGCATCCACGTGACGCATACCTTAACACCTATATACCATGTTCAAATTTCAACAGATTCCATAGCTCACAATCCCTTCTCTAAAGAGAAATATCCACAACATATCAGTCTTTGTCCTGCACCAAAATGCCAGGCAATTCTTTTCTGAACAAGAGTACCACCCACAGACACGTGTTTCAGCCTGGTTGGGCCTCGTCAGTGAGGTGGCGCTGTGCCTCTCTAAGAGAAGGGAGCAAGAGTTACATGTCCAGATTACCCTAGTAATTTAGGGTGTAAACCCAAAGCTACTCAATATGCATAAGTAGGGGGGGTGGGAGTGTCTGTCTATCAACCTATGTCCCGGGTTCAAGTCTCAACCAGATTGTTTAGCTCACTAATAGAATATTGAGTTGTGACAGTTGCAGAAGAGTAGTGTAAGCTGGTTGAAGAAAAGTTACAATTCTTTCTGCAGTTAAAATTGATTATGGTAAACCTTCCTGACCAGACTTTTTGATGCTTCTACAAATTTTAAACAGTTCTTATTCCAGGAGGAGTGAGAATGTATGACTTTCTCAAGAACTGTGGTAAACCATACTGACAAGTTACTACAAAGGGTATTTTATGGAAGCAACTGCATTTTGTGAACTTGAGTACAAGAACTTAAGAACTGTACTGAAACTTTAAGTTGAATTGGATTTCCTTTTTTTTTCTTTTGTTTGGAGAACACCTTTGTTCGGGTCTGGGGAAGTGAAGTTCATGCAGACCTCAACAAGATACATTGATCATACTGTGAATCAGGTCATATGTTATATACTGTTGTTGATTTGAATTGCCACATATTTCCGTTTTGCTTTGATTGTTGTATAAGTGTGAAGGTTAGATATACCTTGGTTAGAGTGTTCCCTTTGGATTATGTTAGGCCGGAAAATCATCATTAGGGTAGGGATAGTGAGGCATTTATTCAACCTGTTTCATTGAATAAAATGGCAAAAGTTAAACATTCTCTACAAAGTTGTCTGCCTCACATGTCTGACCCCTCACAGGTAGCAGCACATCCATTTTAATGTTAAAGCAAATTTCTGTTCCTCTTCAAGAGCGATAAACATTCACACCAGCTTGGATTAAAATAAAATCTTGTGCATGGTCAATAGTATTGCATTAAATTAAATGTTCATTAAGAATGTCTTGCCATTTGCCACCTTGTAAGGCATGCCATTACACCTTCAAATCATCAAATTATGAAACAGTTAGCACTCGGTGCACGTAATGCTCCAATGAATAGACCCAGGAATCGCCAACAATTAACATTGTTTTGGGCCTCATTACGACCCAGGCGGTAAGTTACCGCCTGGGCCGTGACTTTACCACCATGGCGTAAACTACGTTTACGCCATGGTGGTTGGCGGACTTACAGCCCCATTCCGACCTTGGCGGGGCGGTAAGTCCCCAATCCCCATTTACCCTTCCCCATTCCCATTTTTGCCCCATAGGGCATAATGGGAGTGGGGAAGGCGTTAATTACGCCACCGTAAATTACGGTGGCGTAATTAACTCCATGGTCCCTTAGCGCCATGGATTTTAACACCTGCTAAAAGCAGGTGTTAAATCCGCCATGGCGCTAAGGGACCTCGTACTCAGGCGGTAAGGGTCGGCGCTGTTTACGCTGCCGTAAACCCCTTACCGCCTGGGTCGTAATGAGGCCCTTTCCCTACATTTAAAAAAAGTTAAAATAAATATACACACGTGAAAAATACATATACAAACGCATGCATATTTGAAAAAGTACTAGATAGAAAAAGTGAATACAAATGTAAGCAATGTCATCTAATATCTTGACCATTCTAACCAGTGGCGACTGGTGAATTGTTTTTATTGGAGGGGCGTAATTAATTGCCACAAATATACAAGAGCGACCATGCGTAGCGAGGGAGCCTGAACCAAAGGGACTTCAGAGAGTTCTCCAACATGGAAATAGTTTTGATTAATGGGTTAAGATGGTGCTTTAGGCAGCACACTTTCTATGAAGATTTGAAAAAAAAGCCAGAAGGTGTGTAATCAGTTTTGAAGGGTAACACATGACCAACCGTGCAGAGGCGCATTTCCTGAGGCATTTTCATGATGCCTTTCACCACACTATATGCCAATATAAAAAGCATTTTCGCACTAGCTGTGCTGATACACTTCCATGCTTTTGGCACCTATATGTGCCAGTATACCCATATAAAAATATATTAATGTTTGGATTGCACATTAAGGCCAGTAATACAGTGAGGGAGCCCTACAGCATCTAGAGACCAGTTCTGTACCCTGACACTGCTGGGGCACAGCGCCAAATTATTAACCAGCCAGAAAGCTTATACACACACATAACATCTACTAGTTAAAGGTGTTCACTGTTTCTTGGCTAGTTTTCTTTCCAGAAACAGTCAATGCCTTTAATGAGTGGAATAATCATAAATTCACATTTACTTTCCAGCCCTCGCTCACTTAATGACACAGTTTACACAGGTTTGAGTGGGCAATGCATTGAGAGCCCTGCCTACTATTTGGGAGCATCAAATAGGTGGAAAGTTAAAACATTTCTGTGATTCCACTTCGAAAAAAGGAAGCTCCTAAATTATGCGACCTTTTTTGCAGTGGAATTACAGGAATGCTTACTGGAGGCTGTACTGTGCAAAGCATTTACATCTCACACTCACAGTCACATAATTTGAACTTTTATGGATCAGAGTTGACTTGACTCATTAAAGTAGAACCTATGTGACTATGAATTAGGTGTAAACACCTTGCACATTATATCTCTCTGTGATGCTGGAAATGCATCTGAGGGACAGGGCCTCTGAATCCTTGTCCTTTTTCTGTTTTTGCCGTGTGTTCTGTTATGTTTTCTGCCCCGGAGTCCATGTGGGACTCCTGGCAGTGCAGCTCTCTCTTTTGGTTTGGTGAACAGACCCATGGGATACCCTTATGGCACCCATGGGTAGGGTTGCAACCCTGTGCCCCTAGTGTATGTTTTTGGGCACCTGTGGGTGGCCCCAGAGCAGGGTATGGGCTGGTGGCAGCTCCGTGCTGAAATTGACAGGTGCTCTGGGTGTCCTCCATTTTGGGATACCCAGGCCCTGCCATTGGGATCTGTTGATTCCTGATAGGAAACAAGATGGCCCCTGTGGCCTCTTGCTTTCTATTGCCTGTTATCTTGTTTTCCCAAAGTCCTGGGAAGCCCTGTCTCTGTCCCTTCCCCCTGACTGGCTGTTGGGTGGAAGTTCCATGTATGGTATTGTTGTGAAGGCCCAGCTAGACTGGCTGGAGCCTTCCCAGTGTCTGTATGTTGTGGGTACCTCCTGTGGGTGGGACCTGGGTGAATGGAGTGTGTGACCAATATACACTTCTTGTTGTGGTTGTCTGGTTTCTGGCATGAGAGACAAAGACTGAGACAGCCCTGCCCGAAACTGACCTGAATGCAGTGTGTAGTGTTGAATGGCTGGGTACTTGTCCCAATCCACATTTCTTGTTGTGAGTGTCTGGAAGGGAGGAGTGTGGCCTGAATGCACTGTGTGCCTGATTGGCTGACTGACTGCATGAATGCCCTGCAGTATGATTGGCTGCTGAGTGTGTGCCAGCAGCGTGGATGAGAGAGAGGATAGTATATCTGGTGACCTCTCACCACTGGAAAAGTGTTCAGAAGGGACCTTTGGTTGAGAAGCGACCATTGTGCTCCTGAAGCAGCCAGGGAGCTGAGTCTCCACTCTACGAGTAACTGGAACTGCTGATCCTCGACGTCCAGCTGGAAGAAGAAGATTTGCTGTGGCATTTGCTTCGACCGATCCGAAGGCTGACGAATTCGTCGAGGGCTGACCCGAGAGAGGACCTCGTAAGGCGCCCTCTTCCCGTGCTCCGAGGGACCATCGAGCACCGCTCCATCTTCGCCGAAGCGCCCTGGAAGTTAGACCCTCGAAAGGCTGTCGACCCGAGACGGGACCGCCGAGGAGATCGAAGTGAAGCACCCGGACATCGACGCCGTCGAAGTCCATTGCCGTCGACCAAGGTTCGCAGGTTTGTGGAACCGCTGGAGGCCCGTCGAAGTTGTGTTGCCCAGCCGTGGGAACCACTTGACGCCGTGCCGCCGACGACCGGAGCCGTCCGCTCCTTTGCCTAAGAACATTCAATCGAAGGACTCTCTCGACCGCTTCGGCGACCTCTTATCCTGCCGGAGAAAGTCGAGGACGACCAACGCGCCGAGGAGAAACCTGCCGGTGGGTTTCCCGCCACCCGACGACATCAAAGACTCGGACGACTCGGCGCCCTTGCTGGGCTCCCGTCTCTACAATCTTTGCGGTCCAGAACTATTGTCATCGAGGTGCCCCGCACACCTCCGCCTTGCAGGACACCGACGCCCCGACGCCGACGAGCACCGCTCGGACGAAGCTGCCGCCTCTTCGACATCGTTCTACCTCGTTTGTCGACGGACGTTCGACGCCCCGTGCCTCCCGCTTGAAAGGGAAGGCATTCAAGAAGGGCCGTCGATTCCCCGTCGCCGAACAGCGAGTCCCTCGACGTTTGTCGACGCCTCTTCGAGGAGCTCGACTCCACCAGGTACATTGGGGGGGTAAAAACATTATAGGAGAGAATAAGACTTGCAGAGCAATATATGGACTGGGCTTGTGCTATATCTTTCTTTACAGGTTGCCCAGGTGGGGGGATCTCCACACAGAACTGTGCCCAGTGGTAGGGGCCAGTATTCTGCCTATTGCTCAACCATCTTGTTTTCTCCCCTCTCTCTATTGCTGGTTTCACTCTATTGGCCTGTGTGACATTGTACAGTATTGTTCATGCACTTCACTGAGATCTAGGGTGGTACCACTTTAGGATTGTAAATATTTGTCATTGTAGATTTTGCCGGAGTACAAAGTGAGTTATCATGATGAATGTACATAACCTTAACTTTTGATTATATAAAGACTGTGTTTCTAACCAATACAGAGTGTGGATATTCCTTTGTGGGGGGGCTTGGGAATACACTGTACTTAAGAACCAGCCTGCATCACCTCCTGAGAAGCTAGGCCTTGATTGCTCGACCATTGCTACCGAATAGAGAATCTTGGCTCGGGTCTCCTGTGCCTCTCCTCCACCATATAGGGAGTGGGAGAACAGACACCCCCCACCGGTCGTTGAGACCCGTTCTCTCACACTGGTGTCAAGCGGTGGGATGCTTATGGTTTTAAGAATCAGTGTATAACTGTGCCACTTACAAAGGATATTTGCCCTTTATTGAATTAAGGTTTAGTTGTGTACAAGGTAACTGCATTACAAACAATGGAGACTATTGCGAATGGCAAATTAACTCGGATGAGCTTGGAGGCTCTCCAGAGTGCTTGTGAAGTTAGGGAGTTAGACTTTGTGGATAAGTCTAGGGCTGAGCTGATAGCTGCCCTGGTGGACTACCAGACTGATAGTGAAACTCTTGATGAGGGGGGGAATGCAACCAATGAGGACTCTGCCCCTGGGGTTTCAGCTGAATCTGTTTCTGGGAATGCCGCCATTCCTGCTGCCTCTGTTCCAAACTCCAGCAATTCCTTAGAGCTTGAGTTATTAAGGATGAAATTGGCCTTTGAATACCGCAAGTTGGAAATAGATGCTGAGCTTAAGAAAGAGGAGTTGGCTCAACAAGTGGAGCTCAAGAATTTGGATCTTGAATTCAAAAATAAGGACCTTGAACTCAAGAGCCAGGACACTGAATGTCAGAGGATCCAGCTAGAGAAAGCTAGAGTGGAGACTTCAGCTAGATCCAGTGAGAGTGTCAGGTCCCCAGCCACCAAGTTTATGAAAGATTTGGTTGGTGTATTTGTGGAGGGTTCGGATATCCTCCAATGGATTGAAGCGTTTGAAATGGCTTGTGAGATTCATGATGTGGATAAAAGAGATTGGGCGAAGTGTTTGTTAAGCAGAGTGCCTCAAACCGGGTATGACTGTATTCTGAAGCTGAGTGTGGAAGAAAGGGGTCAGTACGAGTGTATGAAATCTGCTTTGATTGCCAAGTTCGGCAAGACACCTACCCAATACCTTAGAAGGTTCAGGGATTTTAAGAAAAAGGAGAATATGTCTTGGGTTGACTGGGTGAGTGCTGCGCACATGAACATGATGGGGTGGATCGATGGATACCAGGTTAAGACTTTTGTTGAATTGTCCCACCTCTTGTTTTTTGAGCATTTCTCTGAAGCCTGTTCACCAGAGCTGCGTCAGTATGTGGCTGACCAGAACATTTTGGACCCCTTTAAGCTGGCTAGGTTGGCTGACAAGTGGGTCTCCCACCGGGTGTCCCCTAAGGACTCCACTGGGAAGGACAAGGATAAAGAGAAGGGGGCCCCTCAGAAAGCTGAGGAGTCCCCCAAGCAGTCACAGTCGGGTAAACCAAAACCTTCCTCTCCTAAGACCCAAAAATCTAGTGGGGATAAGTCATCTGGGGGTGGGAATAAGAGTAGTGGTCCACCTGCTGCAAAGCAGGCTCCCAGTGTTTCCAGTACCATACCCCGCACTCCTGGCGCTTGTTGGGACTGTGGGGTTCTGGATCACAAAAGGGGTGACCCCAAGTGTAAAGGTAAGGCACTTGGAGTACAGGCTGTCAGCCTGGCCTACCCTTACCCCGTGTCTGAGGTGGAGGCAACTGTCCTCCCCTCCTCTGCCGGAATCACATTTGGTGCTCCGGTGGAGATTTCCTTAGTGTCCCTTGGGGCCTGGGACCAGTACGCGGAAGTACTGGCGACTATCCCACAGAACACCCGTAGATTTTTGAGAAGTGTCCTCTTGAATGACCAGCCTTCTACTGGTTTGAGAGACACTGGGGCAAGCATGACAGTGGTGGACAGGACCCTGCTCAGGCCAGAGGACTATGAAGGTGCTCCTCTGCAAACCACCAGGTTAGCTGGTGGGCCTCCCAAATTATCACCTGTAGCCTTAGTCACACTCATGATTGGAGACAAGACAGCAAAGCTTCCTGTCCTGGTTCAGGACAATGTCCCTGCTAACATTTTGTTAGGGAATGATCTAGTAGAGTTGGGGTTGATCTCGGATGGTCTTCCCATGACTGCTGCTGCCGTCACTAGATCACAGGTGACACCGGGTCTGGCTGTGGGTCAGATACCCGAGCCAAAGGCGAGGCCTAAGGCAAGAAGGAGGAAGACCAAGAAGGCCACCTCTGTGGAGGGAGCACCTTCTCTTCCTGCTGCACCCATTGGGATCCATGCTCCGGACGGGCTGGGTCCAGTGGAAAACCCCAACTCAACTCATTTGGGAGAAGAGGCAGAAGACTCTCCTGTTGGAGAGGTTCTCAACTCGGAGGATCATCCCGACCTTCAATGCTTGTTAGCTGAAGGGGGACCCTCCCGGGCAGACTTCTGTAAGGGACAGAGAGAGTGCCACTCTCTCGAGGGACTGAGGAAACAGGCCCTGGCCCAGGCACAAGGAGAGGTGCCTAGGAATTTCCGGATTTATTGGGAGGGTGAGCTCCTTGTTAGTGAGCCCACTAAGCCTGAACCTGGTGCCCGCAAGAGGTTGGTGGTACCCCAGGTTTACAGGCCCTTCCTACTGCAGTTGGCACATGAGGTGCCCTTGGCTGGTCATCTTGGGACCAAGAAGACTAAGCAGAGGCTCTCTGCCCATTTCTACTGGCCACGGATGGGAGTAGAGGTGGAGTCCCACTGCAGGACCTGCCCAACTTGTCAGTTGTCTGGCAAGACTGGAGGCAGTGTCATTGCCCCACTACAGCTGTTGCCAGTGGTTGGCACACCATCTGAGAGGGTGGGCATCGACATCATCGGTCCCCTTGACCCTCCATCATGTCTCTTGCTAGCTTCTGGGCAAGAAGAGGATGAGAGTGAGCCCCTTCCTGATTTGCTGCATAGCAACCCTCAGGATGGCTCAGTGGAGGGAGTACATCTCTCTCCAGATTTGACAACAGAGCAACAGAGGGCCTGTAGGGCTTTGCTCCAACAGTATGCCTCTCTGTTTTCACTGAAGCCAGGCCTTACACCATGGTGTAAGCACGAAATTGACACTGGTGACAGTGTACCTGTCAAAAGCAGGTGCTACCGTATGTCAGATACCGTTAAGAACCACATCCAGGCTGAGGTCGCCAAGATGTTGGATCTGGGTGTTATTGAACCCTCAACCAGTCCCTGGTCCAGTCCAGTGGTCCTTGTCCCCAAGGCAAGTTCCCAGGCGGGTACCAAGGATTGGAGGTTCTGTGTGGACTACCGAGGAGTCAATGCCGTCACCAAGACTGACGCGCACCCATTACCCAGGGCTGATGAGCTCGTGGACACCATCGGTGCTGCCAAGTTTGTGAGCACCTTTGACCTCACTTCAGGCTATTGGCAAATAGCTCTGACGGACCATGCCAAGGAAAAGACGGCCTTCTCAACACCTGAGGGACTCTACCAGTTTAGGGTCATGCCTTTTGGGTTGAAGAATGCCCCTGCCACCTTCCAGAGATTGGTCAATCATGCGCTCAGTGGGCTGAAAGCCTTTTGTGTGGCTTACTTAGACGACATTGCCGTCTACAGTTCCACCTGGGAAGAGCATTTGACACATCTGGATAGGGTGTTGCAGGCCTTGAAAAGGGCTAACCTCACTATCAAGGCTACCAAGTGCCAGATAGCTCAGGGGAAAGTTACCTATCTTGGTCATGAGGTAGGAGGGGGTCAAATCCAACCTCTCGCCAGTAAAGTAGAGGATGTACAGAACTGGGAGACTCCCACTACTCAAACCCAGGTGAGAGCCTTTTTGGGCCTCACTGGGTACTATCGCAATTTCATGGCAGACTATGGGACCATAGCTGCACCTCTGACAGCTCTAACGTCATCCAAGCAGCCTAGGAAGGTTACTTGGACCGAAGACTGTCAGCGGGCCTTTGATGGCTTGAAAGAAAGTCTGTGTAGGGCACCTGTGTTGAGTGCGCCTGACTACAGCCGACCCTTTATCGTCCAGACGGATGCCTGCGACAACGGAATTGGAGCTGTCTTGTCCCAGTTAGATGACAAAGGGAGAGAACACCCTATCATATTCATCAGTAGACAACTCAAGGGTAGAGAACTTAGGTGGGCTACTGTTGAAAAGGAGTGTTTTAGTATAGTTTGGAGCCTTAGGCGTTTTAGGCCCTACCTTACGGGGTCTACCTTCAAGGTCCAAACAGATCATAAGCCCCTGAAGTGGCTTATGCAGATGAAGGGTGAGAACCCGAATTTGCTCAGGTGGTCCATTAGCCTGCAAGGGCTAGACTTCACCATAGAGCACAGACCAGGGAAGAGTCACGATAATGCAGATGGCCTTTCCAGAAGGTATGTTGACCGTCTGGATGAGGGTGTCTATCCCGTGGGAGATTAGACACCCTCCACCTCAGTCTGGGGGGGGCGACTGTGATGCTGGAAATGCATCTGAGGGACAGGGCCTCTGAATCCTCGTCCTTTTTCTGTTTTCGCCGTGTGTTCTGTTATGTTTTCTGCCCCGGAGTCCATGTGGGACTCCTGGCAGTGCAGCTCTCTCTTTTGGTTTGGTGAACAGACCCATGGGATACCCTTATGGCACCCATGGGTAGGGGTGCAACCCTGTGCCCCTAGTGTATGTTTTTGGGCACCTGTGGGTGGCCCCAGAGCAGGGTATGGGCTGGTGGCAGCTCCGTGCTGAAATTGACAGGTGCTCTGGGTGTCCTCCATTTTGGGATACCCAGGCCCTGCCATTGGGATCTGTTGATTCCTGATAGGAAACAAGATGGCCCCTGTGGCCTCTTGCTTTCTATTGCCTGTTATCTTGTTTTCCCAAAGTCCTGGGAAGCCCTGTCTCTGTCCCTTCCCCCTGACTGGCTGTTGGGTGGAAGTTCCATGTATGGTATTGTTGTGAAGGCCCAGCTAGACTGGCTGGAGCCTTCCCAGTGTCTGTATGTTGTGGGTACCTCCTGTGGGTGGGACCTGGGTGAATGGAGTGTGTGACCAATATACACTTCTTGTTGTGGTTGTCTGGTTTCTGGCATGAGAGACAAAGACTGAGACAGCCCTGCCCGAAACTGGCCTGAATGCAGTGTGTAGTGTTGAATGGCTGGGTACTTGTCCCAATCCACATTTCTTGTTGTGAGTGTCTGGAAGGGAGGAGTGTGGCCTGAATGCACTGTGTGCCTGATTGGCTGACTGACTGCATGAATGCCCTGCAGTATGATTGGCTGCTGAGTGTGTGCCAGCAGCGTGGATGAGAGAGAGGATAGTATATCTGGGGACCTCTCACCACTGGAAAAGTGTTCAGAAGGGACCTTTGGTTGAGAAGCGACCATTGTGCTCCTGAAGCAGCCAGGGAGCTGAGTCTCCACTCTACGAGTAACTGGAACTGCTGATCCTCGACGTCCAGCTGGAAGAAGAAGATTTGCTGTGGCATTTGCTTCGACCGATCCGAAGGCTGACGAATTCGTCGAGGGCTGACCCGAGAGAGGACCTGGTAAGGCGCCCTCTTCCCGTGCTCCGAGGGACCATCGAGCACCGCTCCATCTTCGCCGAAGCGCCCTGGAAGACAGACCCTCGAAAGGCTGTCGACCCGAGACGGGACCGCCGAGGAGATCGAAGTGAAGCACCCGGACATCGACGCCGTCGAAGTCCATTGCCGTCGACCAGGGTTCGCAGGTTTGTGGAACCGCTGGAGGCCCGTCGAAGTTGTGTTGCCCAGCCGTGGGAACCACTTGACGCCGTGCCGCCGACGACCGGAGCCGTCCGCTCCTTTGCCTAAGAACATTCAATCGAAGGACTCTCTCGACCGCTTCGTCGACCTCTTATCCTGCCGGAGAAAGTCGAGGACGACCAACGCGCCGAGGAGAAACCTGCCGGTGGGTTTCCCGCCACCCGACGACCTCAAAGACTCGGACGACTCGACGCCCTTGCTGGGCTCCCGTATCTACAATCTTTGCGGTCCAGAACTATTGTCATCGAGGTGCCCCGCACACCTCCGCCTTGCAGGACGCGGACGCCCCGACGCCGACGAGCACCGCTCGGACGAAGCTGCCGCCTCTTCGACATCGTTCTACCTCGTTTGTCGACGGACGTTCGACGCCCCGTGCCTCCCGCTTGAAAGGGAAGGCATTCAAGAAGGGCCGTCGATTCCCCGTCGCCGAACAGCGAGTCCCTCGACGTTTGTCGACGCCTCTTCGAGGAGCTCGACTCCACCAGGTACATTGGGGGGGTAAAAATATTATAGGAGAGAATAAGACTTGCAGAGCAATATATGGACTGGGCTTGTGCTATATCTTTCTTTACAGGTTGCCCAGGTGGGGGGATCTCCACACAGAACTGTGCCCAGTGGTAGGGGCCAGTATTCTGCCTATTGCTCAACCATCTTGTTTTCTCCCCTCTCTCTATTGCTGGTTTCACTCTATTGGCCTGTGTGACATTGTACAGTATTGTTCATGCACTTCAATGAGATCTAGGGTGGTACCACTTTAGGATTGTAAATATTTGTCATTGTAGATTTTGCCGGAGTACAAAGTGAGTTATCATGATGAATGTACATAACCTTAACTTTTGATTATATAAAGACTGTGTTTCTAACCAATACAGAGTGTGGATATTCCTTTGTGGGGGGGCTTGGGAATACACTGTACTTAAGAACCAGCCTGCATCACCTCCTGAGAAGCTAGGCCTTGATTGCTCGACCATTGCTACCGAATAGAGAATCTTGGCTCGGGTCTCCTGTGCCTCTCCTCCACCATATAGGGAGTGGGAGTACAGACACCCCCCACCGGTCGTTGAGACCCGTTCTCTCACACTCTCACAGTCACATGACACCTTTTAAAAGAAGCGCTGCCAGTACGGGCTGCTTTTTGAAAAGCAGCCCAGGCTGGCAGTCCTACTTTTAAAACATAAATCATGTGGCTGTCAATGAAGATGTAATGTGCACTGGTGCATTACATTTATATCTCACACAGGTTGATGGCTCAAAAGAATTAAAACTATGTGACTGTAAGTCTGCATGATTCAGTCACATAAATTAAGCTTTTTGAACCAGTAATCAACTTAAATACTGAAAGTAAGTATCACGGGCAGGTGATGTTTATCTTACCACAGACCATGCAGTCCGTTCTCCTCTGAAAGTCTGTACTTCTGCAGCACGCCTGGCACATCCAGTGGGAGGGATTTTTTCCTCCATGGGCCTCTTGAAAACACAGCACGTCAGTCTCAAACTGAGGAAGGCATAGTGACTTCCTCGAATTGGGGTGATTTTCCAGAGCACGAAGTGTTCGTGGGATACATGACCGAAGATTATTTGTTCAAAATAATCTTTAGTAATCTCTCCCCTGAACATTCCCAATGTGCCCAAACACTTTCCCCTGACCCCCGACGCACCCCGACCACCGCCCCCTTACTTACCTTGCCTACCGTTGCACCATGTCCCTGCAACGCCAGTTCCCTTTCACTTCCGTGATTGGGAACCGGCGATGCAGGGTCCTTTTCTTTTTTTTTTCGGGCAGCTGCAAGGGTGTCCCCCGCAACACCCCTCTCACTATACTGTATAGTATGGTGAGTCTGGAGTTATGGGGGACACCCCTGCAACCCCTGCATCCTTTTTTTTCCTTTTTCTTTGGGGATGACTGGGGGGACACCCCCACAACCCCTGCTCCCAATATAGTGAGCAAGGTTGCGAGGGACATCCCTGCAGCCTCCAGGTCCGAATGCGTGGTTTGGTTGAACTTTTGGGCCGTTCGACTTTTCGACTTTTCAAATGGCCAAAAATCGGTCAAATCACGCATTCAGACATTTAAATTCTGTCTTTTCTGGCCAAAACGGACTCCTCGGATTGCAACCTCATGACTGCATCATTTTCCTCACCTCTATCCTATCTCTAACATGGGCTAGGGTGGGTTCAGTAAACTGTAACCCTACCCCAGTCTGAATTAAAGACAGGGTAGAGGGCTGGGTAATGTGTACAATCTATGCCTTGGGGGCATTTTAATGTTAACGCCCCTGGGCCTCCGTTTGAGCCCAGCTTGGTGACCCTTTGATGTCTCGTCAGGCTCAAACTGCACTGAGCATGTCCAGTGGCGATGGCTCTTGAGTGCGCTCTTCCCAATGGACATAAAACACAGCCAGCCGTGACCTGAGAAATAAATCAATCAGCCTCAGGCCCTGAGTCACTGACTCATGCAGAGCTGCTGCCTCTGCTGCACATTTTTAATTTTCATGCATCATTGACAATGAAACGTGAAAGCACATTTATTTGGCGGGGGCACCGAACACAACGCTGTACTGAATACATTATAATTTTGGGTAATTTCTATGCTTTTCTCTTTCCAGATGCCTCCCAAAAAGTAAAAATCCATTGTACAAATGAATCCAAAATCAGAGAAAGTGTTATTAGTAAGGGCAGCTTAGACACCTCTAAAACCTGAAGCCGACTTGAACAACAATAAATAAGTCAGGCTAAGTCAAGGGCTGCAGAAAATCTGAGCAGAATCAAGACCAGTTTGAACAACAACTCAGGTTCCAGAAGCAGCTCAAATCCTTCCTTTTTGCTTCTGCTTCCTCTCCTCTGCTGACCCACCAGTCTGCTGCACTGACTGGTCACTTGGCTTCCCTCAGAACCTAACGAGCACCAGGCTCCTCCTCGACCTGAAAGCACCAGAACTGCCTGTGGGCCTCTGTGCACTGTTTGGCTGTACTTGTAACCCTACAGTCCCCTGCCACCTTGCACTACCCTTAGCGCCCCCCGGCTGCACTAACTCAGAGCATTGTGCCCTGACTGCACTTCCTTTTTCCCTCCCCCTGCTACTTCTCCTCTCCCCTCACTCCCCTGCACTTGCACAATCGGAATGACACAGGGCCTGGTAAGAATGTGTTTTCAGCCCCCCTCTGTCTCCCTACCTTGTTTGTCACACCTAGAATCACTTGTGTACAGGCATGTTATAAATGATTCATCATATCATATATTAATTAAAAAGGAATGGCTAAATCAAGGGCTGCTAAAACAACAGAACCCATGTGGAGTATGGGTATTTTTTGCTAGTAGTAGACTTAGATGAATATGAATGTAGGCACTAGCATACTGTTAATAGCACTCTATAGGAATGTCAATAGAAATGTAAACACTAGCGTACTATTCAAAGCACTATATACAAAATATGAATACAAATGTAGGCAGTAGCATTACATGTCCTTACAATTATAACACACAAGCATGTACAGTAAACAGTAATATAGTATACATTTTATATTTAACAAGTGTTCTTACAATTAGAATGTAGAATTGTGTACAATAAATAGTAAAATTAGCATGTTTCTTATGCTAATAAAACAAATACAAATGTAAGCATTAGCATACTATGCATATCACTGTATGCACAATGTTAATATGTATGTAAGCTGAAGCATCAAATGTACTTAAATTTCTAACATACAGGATTATACAGTAAACACTACAACAACCTATATTCAACAATTGGCCTTACAATTACAATGTGCACGTGTGTATTCTCAACAGGAAAAATAACAGAATACATAATGTACAGTGTAAAAAGGATACAGTCCACATCAGAAGTGAATTTATGTATAAATAATGTACTTATAGGTGTGTACATTACATATGAGCACATCAGTTATTTAACACGTGTTCATACAATTAGACTGCATACACTGCATAAGCAGAACTGCATAAATAGCATAGTACACAATATACAGTTAGTAAAAAATATGCAAGCATATGCATCTATATGTAATGTTATTCAAAATAATATACTTCAAATAACTACATATGCATGCTTAATGTAATGTTGGTGGCCCTACATACATATGATACACTTTACACCTTTAACATGTGTATAATCCAACCAGTACCTAGAAAATCATCAACGTTTATAAATATTGTCTTGTATAATGTGTACTTTCCTTCAAACATGTACAATACATAAAAATGTCTAATAGGTTCAACAGTTCTGTATGTTATAAAGTACTTATAACATCATCAGTGTACATAAAAGATATTACACTTGTATGTGTACTTTCCTTTCATCTCCTGTTTAATTCATAACATTACTAGTAATAGCTTCAACAAATGGGTATGTTAAACAATAAGTATGACATCACCAGTGTTCATAAAAAAATACAGTTCTATGTGTTCTTTCGTTTCATCTGTTGTTAAATTCATAAAATGTGTAGTAACAGTAAAAGCTTAAATATGTGTTGATGTTAAACAGTACACAGAACATCTTCAACATATAAATATAAAAATGTGGCAGCATTAAAAGCGATGTGCGCCTTATAAAACTGTACACTTTATTTTTTTTAATTTTTTATTGATTTGGTTGAATTAAATCAACAAAAGAAATCAATACATCAATACAAAAGCAAAGTTAAAATACAATACAATGATAGAACTTCACCCAATATCCAAAAAATTGCCAAAAACCTCTCTAAACAAAATACAATTTGTAAAAACATTTGAAAAATCGACAGAACAGAACAAAAGAACTCAGAGGACGTTTTGCCACACTTAATATGCCTTTTTCTTCTTTTGTATGGGCGAATGGCCTCAATAGTAAAGGAGATCAACATTATTTGGCAAGTACATGTATATCGTTTCCAATTTATAAATGCCGGCTTTCCAGAAAATGTACTGCTCCTATTTTGATCAGAAGATAAGAACTGTTCAGTATCACTGACCAGCATTGTTCCAATTCCAAACTGCCTAAGTATTGGAACTGTCTTGTAAAGTGAGTTCTTCTAGCAGCCACCAGAGCCGGGCATTGTGTTATTAGGTGTTTTGATGTTTCTGGCATTTTTTGCATTTCCATAAAAGCAACAGCAATTTTCTTGCACTGATAATAATTTGCCTTTCATTAGATGGGCTCTAGTAGGCCAAATATTAAAACGCAATCATATGATTGCGGAACAATATTTTACTGAAGGTGCTCTATTAAGATATACAGAGAGATACCTCATTTATTTTTGGAGTAAAGCGCTGTAGAACCCCATCTACATAAAGCAAGCACAATTCATAGGTCTTGATTCAGTCTATGTTGTAAATTTTAACTTTTGCCTTCTCTGGGTTATTGATCAACATATCAACCATCACATCCACATTGGGCAAGATAGTATAGACAGCATTAGTCCAAAGCAAGATAAACTTACGTCTAGTTGTAAACATGTACACAGTTAGTTCTATTAGGATCACATTGTTTCCTGTAGATATTAAACATTTCCTAAATAATGAACACAGACGCCAATTATATAGAGCTTGGAGAGAGATCACACCCAACTCATAGCGAAGCCACAAACATGGAAGGGATAGCGGTAAGGCTAAAACCTTTTTCCCAAATTTTGCCTCCCATTTATTAAATGTAAATTGAAAATTTACGGATAAGATTTCCAAACCATACAAGAGGCTTGGCACTGCGTTCTGGTTCCAGTAGGACCAGGCAGGTCTAATAGAAGATTTCCCATACCTATGCATGATAATACTGGCTTGCGATATTGCTGTGTCTAATTTCTTCTCCACCTGCTCCAGATGTGCTTTTGGTTGGCTTGTCCCTTTAAATATCATGGCCAAATAGCTGTTTTACTTATGAACCAAGAAAATGTGTTGTGTCCATTTCTTTTGGGCGAGAACAGAATTATTTAAGTTTTATTTGTATTAACCTTTAATTCATTGGACACTGTATAATAATTAGGTGCTGATGGAGGGTCCTGGAGGCCACACTGAGTTTTTGAAATGAGTACCATATGATCTGCATACATCAGAGTGTTTACTTGCAGATTGTTAATTTTTGGAGAGTCAGAGATCACCTTTTGAAAAATGTGCCTCGTGTCATGGATGAAATAGTTGAAAATAGAAGGTGCCAATAGGCAACCTTGTTTCAGCCCACGTGCTGTCCGAATGGGAGATGATAGAACCCCATCCAGGGGCAGACGAACACAAATCGAGGTATCTGAGTGCAAGGCAAGAATAATCCCAAACAGAGTTGGTTGGCAACAATCGCACCTCAGTTTATTAAAAAGGAGCACCCGTGAAACAGAGTCGAATGCAGAGTGCAAGTCAACAAAGGCTAGGTACAAAGCTTGCTTTAGTGTCTTGCCAATAAGCTTTAATGGCATTTAAGGCTATTAGGTTATTCTGAGAGCCCATCCCCGCGATGAACCCTGTCTGCTGTGGATCTCGAAGGTTATTGGTCAAAGACCACTTATTAAAATCTTCCCTGGGTAGACTAAGAGCGCAATTGGTCGATAGGTTTGTGCCAAATTTCTATCCCCATTTTTGAAAATCGGGATGATGACTGAAGATTGCCACGATGAAGGAATCAATCGCAAAGTCACCAATGTCTGAAAAATGTGGTGTAGAATACATGCCCACTCAGCTGAATTGGTTTTAAGTATAGCATTTGAGATGCCATCTGGACTGGCCGCCCTAGATGAGCTGGCCTTTTGATGATTTCTTCAATGCCAGCTATTGTAAATTCAAGATGCCACCCACCCGCAGGCGCTTGTAAATATTTTGATTTATCAAATTTGGTGTCAGCATAAAGAACAGAATAATAAGCAACCCATTGATGTTCATTTACCGCATTTAACTGCTCATCCGCTTGACTGTTTCTCAGCTGATTACCAAGAAGGTGCCACATCTCAACAGAATTCTTGTCAATCATTGCACTTGCCATTTGTTCACTGTCTCGTTGAAACATGATTGATGTGTTACTTTGTACCCAGTTTTTATACCGTGTTTTGGCAGATTTTAGTTCTTGCCAGCGACTACTACTCTGCGATGCGAGAATCGTTCATTTTATCTACCTAAATGCTTTCAGTTTATCTAGGATTGCCTGATCAAAGGCATGTCTGTGTTTTACATGTGCTTTAGGTGGTATCGTAATTGTGTAAGCAAAGGGTGCTAGGATCTCTCTATATTGGACCCCAACATTAGCCATATCTCGCTGTACTAGGCGCTCAAACTCAAGAATTTTGATGTTGGACCATTTCAGTCTTGTCCTTGCACTATTAAACCCGAAACCACTGTTCACCGTTAATTCTCTGGGCTTTAGTGACACAGATTTGCACCGCCATTGTCCAGTTCTGGTGTTCCCTGGCACCAAATTAGGAATGTCAGATATCATGCTTATCCGCCCAATGGCTCAAACGGTATTGCCCATAGAATTCTTGCATTTTCTATGGATGATAGGTTTCATCTACACTATAGGGCGGCTAGCTGCGCCCTATATTACACAGCCACGGTAGTGGCTGTGTAGTTATGGTAAGGTTGCTAATCCCATAGGAGGAGCACTTTTTGAGTGGCTTAAAACTTTGCTCTCCCTGGATGAATCCTCACCAAACTTTACAAAAAAAGTATGTGGCCCAAAGTTTGGTGAGGTTTGGTCCAGGGGGGGAAAGTTATAGGGGGGTCCCAAAATTTATTTTTTCCCATAGACTGAATGGGGGAAAAACTTTGCGCACGCCTACAGCTCAAAACGCTGGATGGATTTTCACCAATTTTGCGGCAGGAGCAGCGGCTTGGTCCCGACAGCGTGCTTTTGTAAATTTGGTGAAAATCCGTCCAGTAGTTTTTTTTTAAACGATCAAAAAGTAGGTCTCAAAGAATTAGTGATATCTATGTCCGCTCCGTGGACACACTTCCCGGTTCACACCACGGGCAAGATAAAGATTGGCTAATCGGTTGCGTCATGTCCGCGGACATGTGTCGCGTTCGCTCATTGTATGGTGAAGAGTGTGAAGTGCGTCCGATTGTTCCGATGCACCCGCCATCTTGGATCCGTGTTTTGGTGTCCGCGGACATTGCCGCAAAAACATATTAAAAAACACAACATTGCACTTGTTAAACTTATCAAATACTGTCTGGTGAGGTGAGGGTTGATGAGGATGGGATATGGCAGTAAGAAGCAAAAAAGTGGTGTTTTTTTGTCATGAAAGTCATACGCCACATTTGGAGGTGTTCCACTATATAATGTGTGTAAAGGACTAATGTGGTGTTAGGAAAGATTTTGTAATTGTAGGTAGTTTTCCTTCCATGTGGCAACCCCTAAACTTTTTGCTGTTGTTTTTCACCTTGTTCTCGACTTTGCCAGAGAAGTGCAACCTTCTGCCGCACTCCTCTGGGCTTTCGCTCCATTCTTATGGGGAAACTGACATGCCCTTAAGACAGTCAGTACCGGGAAACGCTGTTTTCCGTAGTTTCTTTTATCATGTTGCGGCTTTCGTGCAACATGACACTAGAGGGCACTGTAAGCTAAGTTACTGCTCTCTTGGGTCTCTAGCCTTCTACAGGCCCTAGATACTCTTTTAGGATTGTTACTGATCGGTGCAAGTGATTCACGGACGGAATGGTGGCAGCGATCGTTTCTCGCGCTTAGCCCAAAATGGTGGCCTGGCTCCCAAAATGGCCAGACCACAAGGCTCCTTTGTCCTGTCCGCTGACCGTCTTGCTCCCTTCACCTTCCCCAGGTCGAGCCGACCCGGGGCCTTCCTTATTTGGGCATGTACTTTCCCGCGAAACACGGATGCTTTCGCGGGCTTCTACATGCCTGGTGTGTGCCTCCAGGATGTGGGCTGGGATGTCTGGTCACAATACACATCCTGGGTGCCAGAGAGTCTAGGGTGGTGTGAATGCCTGGGACCACCGTGGTCCGTGATAGGTCCACGAATGGTGTGAGTGTTGATGAGCAGATCTCCCATTGGGTCCCCTCCGTTTTGGCGCGAAGGGAACCGTGGATAAGAGGGGGCTGGAAACACCACTACCATGTCGATCTCCTGAGTTCTCACGAACAAAGGAATACAGGAGCCAAGTATCCTGCAACCAAGAGGCTGAACCGAGGAATCGCTGGTGACCCGCTGAAGGACTGCTCCTCTGCACTGCTGTCGCCTTGTGAAACCCTTTTCACCTTATATCAAACCAGAAGGCCTGTACTGGTACTTCGACCCTTGGAATAGCGGGGACAGCTATTCCCGGCATCTTCACCATCTCCTGCTAGTAAGCCTTCGGAAGCGTCTCTGGGCCATCCAGCAGACTGACCAGCCTACACAGGAGTCTTGCTCTGTAACCGCCGCCAGGTTGTGTAGTATTTCGAGTCCTTGTCACTCTCACACGATTCATACACTTGGCGTTCCCAGGTCTGAAGTGAGTAGTGTACATTTGGCTCAGATACACACGGCCGCTCCGTTGCCCTGCTGTGGTAACAAACTGTGCGGGTTCCTTCGTTTGCAACGTCTTTTACTCAACTCTGCTGCTGCAGACTCAGCACGACGAAGAGACGTCCACTGCTCTTCTGAACCTGCCAGTGACTGAAACTGACGCAGAGAAACCTGGGTCTGCTTGCATCGCGGACAGGTGAGCAGCATAGCTAGGAACTGGTCGCCCTCCTGCAGGAGCCCATAGCTTTTCCCCGCTGTGTCAAAACAGCACGCCTTTCCGTACTCGCGCTCTGCTTCTGCCCACCGTGGAGGCTGCGCTTGAGTCGCGGAACACTGTTCTTCTTCATTTGTGCACAAAACTGAACTGCCTGATTTCCCTCGAAGAGACTCCCCTTTTGCCCGTTGGCACCAGCGTGTGCAGGTACTTTTGAGCACAAGGCTCCACTCTTCGTAGGGCTCGGACTTCCTTTTAGTTAGGTGCCTCTGAAGGCGGACTGGGTCTAAGCATTATTTCGCACTGCCTGTTTTCCTTCCCTTTTAGGTGGACTACACATTTCGTGCATCTAACGCTTGAGACTTGTTTGTATTTGTATATATATTGTATTGGTATGGTATGTGTTGGTTTACTAGAGTTGAATTGTGATTTCTCGCTACGGTCATTGTTTTAAAGGCCTTGGAATAAATGTGTATATATTTTTAATATAACACCTGTTTGGAGTAATTTGTAAGTGTCCTTGCTTTGTGTGCTCATTGCGGGCTTTCAGTCACCCTCACCCCTCTTGAGACCTAGTCTTGACCGCCGCGATCGCTACCCTGATTGGTCTGGCTTGTCCAGAGGTTACCCTGTTCCAAGTAATTAGGTTTGCCTTCTGAACTTCTGCGCCGCCAGGACAGAGTTCAGAAATCCGTCTTAACACATTGGTGTACAGCGGTGGGATACGACTGAAGGTATCCAGTGTTGCGCACGTACTAAGGCATTTCAAGTTATTCCTACCAGGACACGTAGTGAACTGTTGTAGTATAACTTTAAAAAGGCCATAGTCCTATCTAACAGTATGGAAACAAATACCTTGTTCCAAATCAGAAACATTGAAAAAGATGTGTGCAGAGAGAGGTGTTTCCTCTCAAGGCACGAAATTGGATTTGATCCAAAGAATCGTGGCGTGGCAAGAAGAGCAGCTTGACGCTATAACTTCTGAGGACAGTGCAGAAGGAGGTGGGGCTGCTCTCACTGGTAGAACCGACGGTTCTGCCGCTGCACTGATCCACCGCGACCACGAGGACAGGGAGGATGAGATGTCCAATGTTTCCTCTGCCAGTGCTGATGGGGAGGCTATGCTTGAATTCAAGAAGCAAGAGCTGCGGTTTAGGCAGAAGGAGCTTGAATTCAGCATAGCCAAACTAAAAATCGAACAGGCAGAAAAACAGAAAGACAGGGATCACCAGTTGGAACTGGCCAAGCTTCAGGTTGCAAATGGGTCCAAGGGTCCTGGATATGGGTCTGGGGCCTCCTCTCATCCACGGTTTCCGAAAGATCTGCTCAGTGTGTATGAGGAAAGGAATGACATTATGGACTGGCTGAATGCGTTTGAGTATGCATGCGAAGTTCAACAAGTTGACAATGCTGATAAGATTGCCTGGTTACTCAGCAGACTGCCCTATTCTGGCTGTAGTGCCATTATGGAAATGTCGAAGGCTTAGCGAGCTGATTTCGCAATGTTTTTTTGATCAAACAATTTTATTGATTTTTTTACATAATACACAAAAAGAACAGTGACCCTGAGGGGATCCAACCACCAATAACATCTTAAAAGAAAATAAGTTCCGTCTTTCAACAACTTAAGTATATGTTAACAAATACTTGTACACTCTTGCTTTGCCATTACATACTGGCCACCGGCCTATGTCATACAATAGTTTTACTGTGCATTCTCCCACTTTTCCCATATTTTCCCCGCTTTCCCAGGGCATCCTCTGGCCGCATATACTCTTCGCTCCATCACAATGCATGCTTCTACATCATCTATCCATTGTGCATGCTCAGGGGTTACATTCGAGCCCCATAGCTTGGCAATGTTGCGCTTGATCAGTGCTGTGGTGGTTGCAAACAGTAGCTTGTCGGTGCAAGACATCTCACCCTCTTCCTCGACACCCAGCAACATCAATTTCGGATCTCTGGGCACAGTCCGACCCAGTACCTTACTAAGTGTGTCACAGCAGCGTTGCCAGTATAGCGTGATGTGTGGACAGCCCCATATAATGTGGAAAAAGGTGCCCTCTTCCTCGTGGCAGCGCAGGCAATTCGGGTCTGTGGTTTTACCCCATCTGTACAATGCAACCCGTGGATAGTAGACTCTATGCAGTATTTTGAGCTGGACAAGGCGTAATCTGGCCGAAATGGAAGTTTCCCTCGGGTACATTAGGATTGTTATCCAGTCTCCAGGCAGTATTTCTCCCACATCCCTTTCCCATTTAGATTTTAGACTCGATAGCTCCGGTGTGGCGAACGAGGTGAGAACATTGTACATCATTGAGGTGGTTTTGGCGTCTATGCTATCTAGTACCTCTCTATGGGGGTGCAGTCTGCCATGTCCCGTAGGTCAGGCAAGTACCGCTGTAGAGCATGACTCAATTGCATATGCCGGTATCGGTCAGTGACAGGGAGGTTGAATTTCTCCACCAACCTCTCGAATGTCACAATTCCCCCGTCCCGAATCACATCTCCCACTTTTGTTATTCCCGCAGTTATCCAGTTCCGCCATTTTGGGAGCCTGTCCAGCTCAGGGATGTGTTTATTTACCCACAGTGGCTGTACCGGCGTGGTTTTCCCTTCCCAGTTTATGTGTTTATGCGCCTCTGCCCAGATTAATGCCCGGTGAGCAGCCATTGTTTTGGTGGTGTTGCTATTTATTTTCTTGTATAGGGACTCTAGTGGGGTTATGCTTGCTCCATCCAGGGTATCAGATTTAATATGAGGTAGCGAGGGGTTACCGTGTAATAGGTCATTTATCACTGCCATCTGACTCGCCCAATAGTACGTCTGTATACGTGGCAAACCTATGCCTCCATCGCAAATGGAGCGCTGCAGGATGTGGAGTGCTATTCTCGGGTGTCCATTGTTCCACAGGAATTTCCGGAGGATTCTGTCGATTCTGTGAAACTCCCGTCTGGGGATGTGTAACGGGGCGTTTTGGAGTATGTACAGGAATCTAGGTAGTGCCATCATCTTAAATAGTGCTGCTGTCCCCAGTAGGGTCAGTGGCTGGGCGTTCCAGTGTTTGACGTCCTCTGCGAAGCGGTTTATGATTGGGTGGAGGTTTTTTTCTACGTACTCGTTTAGATTCGTCGTTATCTGAACCCCCAGGTAGCGAAACTGGTCAACTTCTATACGAAAGGGGCAGTTCTGTATCTCTACGCTACCCATCTCTCTCAGTGGGAACAGTGTGGATTTCGACCAGTTTACCTTCAAACCACTAAAGGATTCATATTCCTTCAGTAAGCGTATCACTGCAGGACAAGAGGTTATGGGGTCTGATAGATACAGGAGCAGGTCGTCCGCATACAGTGAGACCTTATCCTCCCAATCTTCTGTCCACCGGAAGCCCTTCCACATTTGTGATTCTCTTAGTAGAATCGCCAACGGCTCTATGTCAAGCGCAAACAGCATTGCAGACAAGGGGCATCCCTGTCGTGTCCCCTTGCCCAGTTTAAACGGCTGCGACAGCCACCCATTTACTCTGGTCACGGCCTCTGGGGACTTGTATAGCAGCTGCACCCATCCCAGGAATTGGTCACCAAAACCCATTCGACGCATTATTTCCCACAGTGCTGGCCAGTGCACCGAATCGAAGGCTTTCTCAAAGTCTATTGCTAAAAGTGCCAAGGGACCCCGCGATAGGGAGGATTTTTCAAGTGCAGCGTGCAGTCTGTGTATGTTCATACGCGTAGACCTCTGGGGCATAAAGCCGCACTGGTCTGGGTGTATAAGTGACAGGATAACTTTCTGCAGTCTATTTGCTAATGCTTTCGCCAGGATTTTGGTCTCAGTGTTGATTAGCGAAATCGGTCTGTACGAACTACATTTCTCTGGAGGCTTATCTGGTTTGGGGATCACTATTATAGTTGCTCTCCTTACGTCTGGGGGAAGCTGTCCTTGCTCCCTCGAGTGTATGTACATCTGCAGGAGATGTGGAAGTATCGCACTTGGTTCTATCCTTTTCCATGTCTCCACCGGGAAGCCATTCGGTCCCGGTGTTTTCCCGGGATGTAGTTGTAACATGGCCAACCCTAGTTCCTCTACAGTAATGGTTGCCTCCAGTAGATCTCTCTGTGTGTCCGTTAGGCTGGGAAGGGTGATCCCATTCAACACGGAGAGGTTAGTGGGGGCTTCCGGTGGCCCATAGAGCATTGCATAATAGGCTGCAAAGCCTTCTGCGATAGCCTGATCTGTCCACAGTGGTTCCGAATTGTCGGGTTTGATCATCCTGACCTGTTTGTGCCCTTCATCCCTGCGCTCCAGCCAGGCTAACAGTTTACCCGCTTTATCTCCAGTCTCATATAGTCTGGCGCGCATCGTGGTGTGCGCCTGTTTATCGTTGTCTAGGGCTACATTGTGCATTTTTTTTTGGGCAAGGACCAGTGCTCGGTTCGTTTCAGGCAGGTCTCGCACCAGATGTGCGCGCTCTGCACGTTCCAACTGTTCTTCAGCCTCATTTACTTTTTGCATTTGAGCCTTTTTGTGCGCCATTGTCCAGGAGATAATCTCTCCCCGCAATACTGGCTTGTACGCTTCCCACAGCAGTCTTGGGTCATCAATTGACCCTGCGTTTAGCTCAAAGTAATTGGTTGTGGTTTCTTGAATACGCTCTACAAGCTCCGGGAAGCCTAGGTAATAGTTGTTAAGGCGCCATGAAGGGGGAGGGATTGGCCTTGACGTTGATAGTTCTATTAGTAGGGGCGAGTGGTCAGAGATGCCGCGTGGAAGTAGTGTGGCACTAAGTACTCTATGCACCTCTGTGGTTGGAACGAAAAAATAGTCCAGTCTAGAGAGGGAAGCATGGGCGCCCGAGTGGAAAGAGTATTCTCGCCCCTCGGGGTGAAGGTCACGCCATACATCCCTCAGTCCCAATGCTGATGTGAAGGTGGCTAGCCTAGTGTGCGTGTCGGGATTCCTGCCCCTTAGGTGTGTACGATCCATACCCAGGTTCATAACATCGTTAAAGTCGCCACCAAGGATTAGTGTGTCTGAGGAATCTTGTACTATTATGGGGGTTATTTCTTCTATGAGATTTCGCAACAGCGCGGGTGGTGCATACACAGCTAGTATTGTTATGGTTTGATTCCATAGGGTTCCTGTCATATGCACGAATCTGCCTCCTGTGTCCTGTGACACACTGGACAGTGTCAGCGGCAGCTTCTTATGGATCAGTATGAGGACCCCTCTGGAGCCTGAAGTAAAACCCGAGTGCAGTGCTGTACGATAGTTACCACGTTTAAATAGGTTGCATGTGGTGCCCGCTAGGTGTGTTTCCGTGAGCATCGCCACATCCGGCGCTTGCCTGTTTAATGCTTGGCTGACCAGTCTGCGTTTTATCCCACTACCCAGCCCATTGACATTCCAACTCAGGAGACGTAATGATTTCGTATCAGATCTAGCATTCGTCATCTGGTTGGGGGGTGGGTGGCTGTTGAACAGTATATGTAGGATTCCGGGAAGATGCACAAACTATTGTTTCGCCGTGTGATGCAGGTTCGTGGGAGTGAATATTTAGTGTTGTCGGACCATACATGAACAAAAATAAAGACGAAACCCAGAACAAGGGTAAGAACTCCCCCTCCCCCCAACTCCATTTCTTGTTCCCCTGAGGGCATCTACTGCCCCGGTAGTGTTACCTAACCCCCCTCCCTATACTCCCACCCAACCTGGAGTATCTGTCGCCCGAAATTTAAACAGAACAAGTAAACCTTAACTAAGCCACTCTCAGTGGCATATGAACTTCTTAGATCACACAACACCTGTCCGTGGTGCTGTCGCGGACTTCTTTGGTTTTAGTCTTCGGTTGTGGGGCGTGTGGCTGTTCGGCCACTGGCCTGGTTGTATTCCGTGCGTAGATCGGTGTGGGGGGTGAGAGATTTTGTGGTGCTCCTAGGCTCAGTACCTTGGCTTTCTACCCAAAACTGCTCCCAGTTCATATTTCTTCCCGCAGCGGGTTTCCTGGTTGTGGACGCTGCTGTTGGCCCTGCTCCGGCGGATGTTCTGGGCGAGGACTATTGCGTCTATCTCTCCTTCTCCCCTCCGTGTTCCAGTCCCCTTCTATGTGCCGTTCGGCCCAGTTCCACGCCTCTCTGGGGTCGGTGAAGTGCACGGTCGTGCCCCCATGGAATATCTTGAGTTGGGCAGGGAAGAGCAGTCCATATTTGACACCCACTGATTGTAGACGTTTCTTAAGCGGGTCAAATGACTGTCGTGCTTTCTGTACTTCCCAGGTGAAATCGGGGAAAAAGGCTATTTTGGATCCGTTGAATGTGACCGTGCCCTTCAATCTTGCCAGTTGGAGTACCGTGTCTTTGTCCCTATAGTTCAGAAACCTGGAAATTACTGTGCGTGGTGGAGCTCCTGGTATCACTTTGCCAGCTGGGATGCGATGGGCCCGCTCGATAGAGAAGAATTTAGAAAATGCCTCTCCGTCATAAATATTCGTCAACCAGTCCTCAAGGAAGAGTTCCATGCATTCCCCTTCGGCTTTTTCCGGCAGGCCGATTATGCGGATATTATTGCACCGGGATCTACCCTCGCTATCGTCCACTCTTGCTTCCAGGGTCTTTATCCGTGCTAGCATACTCGCCACTTGCCTATTTACCCCTCGCAGGCCGTCCTCGGTTTCAGAGATTCGCGCCTCTGCCTCTCCCGTGCGGGAGGTCAGCTTTTGCAGATCATGGCGTAGCAGGGACACGTCTGCACCTATGCTGTCCATCTTTTTTTCCATCGAGGTCCTGGAGTTGGTGATGGCACTCATGATATCTCTTAGAGAAATATTATCCACATGGTCCGGGTCGTCCGTTGGTGGCCTCTCTGGTGAGCGGGGTGCTGGCGTCGCTGCATACTGCTCGATCCTGCTCTGTGTGGATGTTTTCCTGGGCTTCTCCTTACCCATTCTGTATTTGGCGTGGTACTGTTGCAGTGTGCTGGTGTCTGGGGTGGAGGGTCCGGCCGGTGGTGCTGGGCCCGCTGCGACCGGCGGATATTTATGCTTGTGTTGGCTTAACCGTTCCCTTGACCAAACAATGTCTATTAGCCACACTTTCAGCAGTTCTGTGGTTCTATCCTCTGGTAGCTGCCACAGCAGGCGCCAATGGGGATCGCGGCTCCGTCTGAAGGCCCTTTGCCCGTGGGGGGAGGGAAGGCGGTTCGCTAGCACTCTCTATCCCACCTTACCCTCTCCTTACCACATCACCGGGTGTTTCAGGCCTCGAGCAGCGGGTCCACGTCTCCGGTTGTAGGGGGCACGCTAGTCGGATCACCAGCCGGTGCGCCGTGCGTCTTCTTCCGCGCCAACACTGACACGCCAAGCTTCCCGCTCCGGGCCCTCTTCAGGCCCCCGGTTCGGTTGGATTCTCGCCAGGTGGGCTGGGCCTGCGACCACTGTACCGCCCCAACACCGCAGTCAGGGTGTTGACTGCAGGGCCCGGTGGAGCGTGCGCCTGCAGCCGGCCGACAGTTAGTGCGCGCTCGCAGTTATGGCGGCCATCTTGGCCTCAGCACTTGTCACGGTTCCTGTAACTTCCACTCGATCTGGACGGCGATTCCTTTTACGGATTTGCGTCAGAGCACCGCGATTCGGTGCCGGAGAGTCTCACACACCGCTGGAATATTTCAGGGTTCAGCTCGGATATATATTTTAGCAGGATTTTAACAGGATGAGGCCAGTGGCGCGGGAGCAGCGCGGGCTCACGTCCTCATCGGATCACTTAGCTGAACAACTTCATTTCGCAATGTTAAAGCAAACTCTCATTTTAAAGTTTGGGAAGACTCCGGCCCAATATTTGAAACGATTCAGAGAGTATAAGAAAAAGGAAGGTGGTACTTGGGTATCTTATGTCACCGAATCATTGAAAAACTTAACTGGATGGGTCAAAGGCTATAAGGTTTCTACCTTCGAAGGCATGATAAATCTTGTCATGCTGGAACACATTTTTGCATCTTCTTCCCCGGAGCTTAAACAGCATTTGGCCGATTCGAAGGAGATAGATCCTAAGAAGCTGGTCATTGCAGCAGACTTATGGGTGTCACATCGAGTGTCCCATAAGGACAAAACTCATCCTGGTAAGCAGGAGGAAGGGAAAAAGTCCAAAGATAAGGAGGGTGGAGAATCTGATAAATCTTCTTCTCAAAATGGCCACAAAAAGAAAAATAAGGGTAAGACACAAGAGAACTCACAGGGTAGTGGAGGTCATCCTCCGAAACAGAACTCTGGTTACAATAAGCCTCCCTATGTAAACAGACCCAATGGATCTTGTTTTGCTTGTGGAGCAACTGACCACGTGAAGGGGGATCCCCGGTGTAAGGTTAGACCTTTGGGGGTCCACTCCGCTAATCTGGCCTTCTCCTCCTACGAGGAAGAAGAGATTACAGGAGCATCCTTCTCCTCAGACTCATTTCCCAGCGGGATAGAGGCTGAGGTAGTTTTAGTTTCCCTGGGTTCCTGGGAGCCTAAAGTCGCAGAGGCTTATGCTAGGATTCCAGATAATACCAAGCACTACTTTAAAGACAGTGTGCTGATCAATGGAGTAGATACTCCAGCTCTTAGGGATAGTGGGTGCAGTCGAACTGTAGCGGATTCTACCTTGGTAGACTCAGAGGAAGTTGCCAGAGCTACTCTGATGCCCACTAAGTTGGCTGACGGGCCACTCCGTATGTTCCCAGTAATACCTGTAAATCTTACTTTAAATGGTACAGCAGTCAGGATTCCAGTGAGCATTCAGAGAAACGTCCCGGGAAAGGTCTTGTTAGGTAATGATCTCAGAGCTTTAGGGCTCATAGGAGACACTGCCGAAAGACCCTACACACGGTCTCAAGCACGGGCAGCATTGGCCAAGACCAATACGCTGCCCCAGCCGAAGGGGAAACCCAAGGCGAAAGGAGTAAACAAGTCAAGACGAGGGAAAGAGAATATTCCCCCGAGCTCACCTACCACTGCGGTGGAGGAAGTTGGTCAATTGCCTGGGCCTGACGAGGAGGTGGCGATGCCTGAAGTATTTGACCCCAACGATCATCCTGAACTAAAAGACTTGTTAGTAGAAGGTGGTCCTGATAGGGACGAATTCAGTAAAGGCCAACGTGAGTGCCCATCTCTGGAAGGCCTAAGGAGACAGGCCTGCTCCCAGCTTGAGGGTGAACCTCCTTGGACGCATAGGATTTATTGGGAAGGTGGACTCCTGTATAGTGAGCCCACAGAGTCTACAGAAGGAGACCATAGGAGGTTGGTGGTTCCCCTTGCTGTTAGGCCCTTCCTCCTGCAGTTGGCGCATGAAGTGCCCCTTGCTGGTCACCTTGGTATTAAGAGGACCAAGCAAAGGTTATCCATGCACTTCTACTGGCCCAAGATGGGGGTGCAAGTAGAAAGTCACTGCAGGAGTTGTGCCTCCTGCCAGTTATCTGGTAAGGTTGGCTCGACAATCCAAGCTCCCTTGGTACCACTCCCAGTTGTGGGGGTACCATTCGAAAGGGTAGGGATCGACATCGTTGGTCCCTTTGACCCGCAAACATCCTCAGGCAATAGGTTTATCCTGGTGCTGGTTGACCATGCAACCAGATATCCTGAGGCCATCCCATTGAAAACTGTAACTGCCAAGTCAGTTGCAAAAGCTTTACTTGGCATATTTACTAGGGTTGGCTTCCCTAAAGAAGTTGTGTCGGATCGTGGCAGCAACTTTATGTCGAAGTATATGCAGGCTATGTGGAAAGAATGTGGGGTCACCTACAAGTTCTCTTCGGCATACCACCTCCAGACCAATGGTCTGGTGGAACGTTTCAACAGAACGTTAAAGAGCATGATTGGGGCTCTGTAAGAGCCTCAGAGAAGAAAATGGGATCTTCTTTTACCATGCCTACTGTTCGCCTACCAAGAGGTACCACAGGAGGGTGTTGGCGTCAGCCCCTTCGAACTTCTGTTCGTTCATCCTGTACGGGGACCCTTAGCCATAGTCAAAGAGGGATGGGAGATGCCCACTCCCCCTGTTACTACCAACGTAGTTGATTATGTGCTAGGGCTCAGAAAACGGATGGTACTTCTGATGGGCTTGGCTAGTGATAAATTGAAGGCAGGACAAGCGCTGGTGAAACATTGGTACGACCAGAAAGCTTCCCATATCAACTTTACACCTGGTCAGCAAGTCCTGATCATGAATCCCATAAGGCCTCGAGCTTTACAGGACAAATGGTCGGGCCCTTACACAGTGGTGGAGCCCCTGGGTGAGGTTAACTATTTAGTGGACCTTGGAAGTCCTGGACAGGCTCCAAAAGTGTTTCACGTGAATAGGCTGAAGGCTTTCGTCCCAAGAGTCGAAATCGCAGCACTGCTACTGGCTTCAGATGTTGAGGAAGAGGAGTCTGAACCTCTCCCCGACCTGTTCCAAAGCGGTCCTTCAGATAGCTCCTTTGAGGGTGTCCGAGTGGCCCCTCACCTGACTTCTGATCAGCAGGCTGAGGTGAAAAGTTTGCTTAGGCAGTTTTCCCCCCTGTTTTCACAGTCACCTGGTTTGACACCTTGGTGCAAACATAACATAGACACAGGAGACAGTGTCCCTACCAAACGTAGGGGATACAGGATGTCAGACAAAGTATGGTCTTATTTTAAGACCGAGGTCAACAAGATGTTAGACCTTGGGGTGATTGAACTCTCTAGTAGTCCTTGGTCCAGCCCTGAGGTTTTGGTTCTAAAGGCAGGCACTTCTGAATTGAGGTTCTGCGTGGACTACAGGGTTTGGAATGCTGTCACCAAGACAGATGCACACCCCTTGCCTCGAACAGATGAGCTGGTGGATACTTTGGGTGCCTCCAAGTACCTCAGCACGTTTGACCTCACTGCTGGCTATTGGCAAATAGCTTTAGCAGAACATGCCAAGGAGAAGACAGCGTTTTCTACTCCAGACGGCCTTTACCAATTCCGGGTAATGCCGTTCAGGTTGAAGAATGCACCTGCCACTTTCCAGAGGCTTGTGAATCATGTTTTGAATGGGTTGGACGAATTCTGCCTTGCATATCTGGACAATATAGCAGTTTTCAGTGCCACCTGGGGATACCATGTGAAACACCTCGGGATTGTGCTCCAGGCTCTTCAGAAAGCACACTTGACCATAAAGGCTAGTAAATGCCGGATTGGACAAGGTTCAGTGGTTTACCTTGGACATAAAGTAGGTGAAGGGAGGATACAGCCTCTACCCAGGAAAGTACAAGCAGTACAAGACTGGCCTACCCCCACTACACAAACCCTTCTTAGGACTCACGGGGAATTACCGAAACTTCATGGCAGACTATGGCACCATAGCTGCCCCTCTGACTGCCCTCACCACTACGAAGAAACCCAAGAAGGTAACTTGGACCGACGAGTGTGAGAAGGCCTTCAATGGCTTAAAGGACTCCTTGTGCCAGGCCCCTGTCCTCAGGGCTCCTGATTATCAAAGACCTTTTATCGTGCAGACGGACGCCTCTGACACTGGGATAGGAGCTGTACTAACACAAGTAGATGAGAAGGGTAAGGAACACCCTATTGGTTTTATTAGTCGCCAGCTTAAGGACAGAGAGCTCGGATGGTCCACGGTAGAGAAAGAATGTTTCTCTGTTGTGTGGGCCCTAAGGAAGCTGAGGCCCTACCTCTATGGGACCCACTTCACTGTGCAAACTGACCATAAGCCCTTAAAGTGGCTAATGAACATGAAGGGGGAGAATCCAAAGTTGCTTAGGTGGTCCATAAGTCTACAAGGCTTCGACTTCACTATTGAGCATAGGCCAGGTGTCCAACATAGCAATGCTGATGGGTTGTCCAGAATGTTTAACCGACCTGAACAAGAGACTCATCCAGGGGTGGATTAGTTCCCCCTGTCCATAGTCTGGGAGGGGCGAGTGTTAGGAAAGATTTCGTAATTGTAGGTAATTTGCCTTCCATGTGGCAACCCCTAAACTTTTTGCTGTTGTTTTTCACCTTGTTCTCGACTTTGCCAAAGAAGTGCAGCCTTCTGCCGCACTCCTCTGGGCTTTCGCTCCATTCTTACGGGGAAACTGACACGCCCTTAAGACAGTAAGTACCAGGAAACGCTGTTTTCCGTAGTTTCTTTTATCATGTTGCGGCTTTCGTGCAACATGACACAAGAGGGCACTGTAAGCTAAGTTACTGCTCTCTTGGGTCTCTAGCCTTCTACAGGCTCTAGATACTCTTTTAGGATTGTAACTGATTCACGGACGGGAATGGTGGCAGCGATCGTTTCTTGTGTTTTGAGCTCCTTTTGGCGTTTTAAGCGCGTTTCTCGCGCTTGGCCCAAAATGGTGGCCTGGCTCCCAAAATGGCCAGACCACGAAGCTCCTTTGTCCTGTCCGCTGACCGTCTTGCTCCCTTCACCTTCCCCAGGTCGAGCAGACCCGGGGCCTTCCTTATTTGGGCATGTACTTTCCCGCGAAACACAGATGCTTTCGCGGGCTTCTACATGCCTGGTGTGTGCCTCCAGGATGTGGGCTGGGATGTCTGGTCCCAATACACATCCTGGGTGCCAGAGAGTCTAGGGTGGTGTGAATGCCTGGGACCACCGTGGTCCGTGATAGGTCCACGAATGGTGTGAGTGTTGATGAGCGGATCTCCCATTGGGTCCCCTCCGTTTTGGCGCGAAGGGAACCGTGGATAAGAGGGGGCTGGAAACACCACTACCATGTCGATCTCCTGAGTTCTCACGAACTAAGGAATACAGGAGCCAAGTATCCTGCAACCAAGAGGCTGAACCGAGGAATCGCTGGTGACCCACTGAAGGACTGCTCCTCTGCACTGCTGTCGCCTTGTGAAACCCTTTTCACCTTTGATCGAACCAGAAGGCCTGTACTGGTACTTTGACCCTTGAAATAGCGGGGACAGCTATTCTCGGCATCTTCACCATCTCCTGCTAGTAAGCCTTCGGAAGCGTCTCTGGGCCATCCAGCAGACTGACCAGCCTACACAGGTGTCTTGCTCTGTAACCGCCACCAGGTTGTGTAGTATTTCGAGTCCTTGTCACTCTCACACGATTCGTACACTTGGCGTTCCCAGGTCTGAAGTGAGTAGTGTACATTTGGCTCAGATACACACGGCCACTCCGTTGCCCTGCTGTGGTAACAAACTGTGCGGGTTCCTTCGTTTGGGACTCTTTTACTCAACTCTGCTGCTGCAGACTCAACGCGACGACGAGACGTCCCCTGCTCTTCTGAACCTGCCAGCGACTGAAACTGATGCGGAGAAGCCTGGGTCGGCTTGCATCGGGGACCGGTGAGTAGCATAGCTAGGAGCCCATAGCTTTTCCCCGCTGTGTCAAAACAGCATGCCTTTCCGTACTCGCGCTCTGCTTCTGCCCACCGTGGAGTCTGCGCTTGAGTCGCGGAACACTGTTCTTCTTCATTTGTGCACAAAACTGAACTGCCTGATTTTCCTCGAAGAGACTCCCCTTTTGCCCGTTGGCACCAGCGTGTGCAGGTACTTTTGAGCACAAGGCTCCACTCTTCGTAGGGCTCGGACTTCCTTTTAGTTAGGTGCCTCTGAAGGCAGACTGGGTCTAAGCATTATTTCGCACTGCCTGTTTTCCTTCCCTTTTAGGTGGACTACACATTTCGTGCATCTAACGCTTGAGACTTGTTTGTATTTGTATATATATTGTATTGGTATGGTATGTGTTGGTTTACTAGAGTTGTATTGTGATTTCTCGCTACGGTCATTGTTTTAAAGGCCTTGGAATAAATGTGTATATATTTTTAATATAATACCTGTTTGGAGTATTTTGTAAGTGTCCTTGCTTTGTGTGCTCATTGCGGGCTTTCAGTCACCCTCACCCCTCTTGAGACCTAGTCTTGACCGCCGCGATCGCTACCCTGATTGGTCTGGCTTGTCCAGAGGTTACCCTGTTCCAAGTAATTAGGTTGGCCTTCTGAACTTCTGCGCCGCCAGGACAGAGTTCAGAAATCCGTCTTAACAAATTGGTGTACAGCGGTGGGATACGACTGAAGGTATCCAGTGTTGCGCACGTACTAAGGCATTTCAAGTTATTCCTACCAGGACACGTAGTGAATTGTTGTAGTATAACTTTAAAAAGGCCATAGTCCTATCTAACAGTATGGAAACAAATACCTTGTTCCAAATCAGAAACATTGAAAAAGATGTGTGCGGAGAGAGGTGTTTCCTCTCAAGACATGAAATTGGATATGATCCAAAGAATCGTGGCGTGGCAAGAAGCGCAGCTTGACGCTATAACTTCTGAGGACAGTGCGGAAGGAGGTGGGGCTGCTCTCACTGGTAGAACCGACGGTTCTGCCGCTGCACTGATCCACCGCGACCACGAGGACAGGGAGGATGAGATGTCTAATGTTTCCTCTGCCAGTGCTGATGGGGAGGCTATGCTTGAATTCAAGAAGCAAGAGCTGAGGTTTAGGCAGAAGGAGCTTGAATTCAGCATAGCCAAACTAAAAATCGAACAGGCAGAAAAACAGAAAGACAGGGATCACCAGTTGGAACTGGCCAAGCTTCAGGTTGCAAATGGGTCCACGGGTCCTGGACATGGGTCTGGGGCCTCCTCTCATCCACGGTTTCCAAAAGATCTGCTCAGTGTTTATGAGGAAAGGAATGACATTATGGACTGGCTGAATGCGTTTGAGTATGCATGCGAAGTTCAACAGGTTGACAATGCTGATAAGATTGCCTGGTTACTCAGCAGACTGCCCCATTCTGGCTGTAGTGCCATTATGGAAATGTCGAAGGCTGAGCGAGCTGATTTCGCAATGTTTTTTTGATCAAACAATTTTATTGATTTTTTTACATAATACACAAAAAGAACAGTGACCCTGAGGGGGTCCAACCACCAATAACATCTTGAAAGAAAATAAGGTCCGTCTTTCAACAACTTAAGGATATGTTAACAAATACTTGTACACTCTTGCTTTGCCATTACATACTGGCCACCGGCCTATGTCATACAATAGTTTTACTGTGCATTCTCCCCCACTTTTCCCATATTTTCCCCGCTTTCCCAGGGCATCCTCTGGCCGCATATACTCTTCGCTCCATCGCAATGCATGCTTCTACATCATCTATCCATTGTGCATGCTCAGGGGTTACATTCGAGCCCCATAGCTTGGCAATGTTGCGCTTGATCAGTGCTGTGGTGGTTGCAAACAGTAGCTTGTCGGTGCAAGACATCTCACCCTCTTCCTCGACACCCAGCAGCATCAATTTCGGATCTCTGGGCACAGTCCGACCCAGTACCTTACTAAGTGTGTCACAGCAGCGTTGCCAGTATAGCGTGATGTGTGGACAGCCCCATATAATGTGGAAAAAGGTGCCCTCTTCCTGGTGGCAGCGCAGGCAATTTGGGTCTGTGGTTTTACCCCATCTGTACAATGCAACCCGTGGATAGTAGACTCTATGCAGTATTTTGAGCTGGACAAGGCGTAATCTGGCCGAAATGGCAGTTTCCCTCGGGTACATTAGGATTGTTATCTAGTCTTCAGGCAGTATTTCTCCCACATCCCTTTCCCATTTAGATTTTAGACTCGATAGCTCCGGTGTGGCGAACGAGGTGAGAACATTGTACATCATTGAGGTGGTTTTGGCGTCTATGCTATCTAGTACCTCTCTATGGGGGTGCAGTCTGCCATGTCCCGTAGGTCAGGCAAGTACCGCTGTAGAGCATGACTCAATTGCATATGCCGGTATCGGTCAGTGACAGGGAGGTTGAATTTCTCCACCAACCTCTCGAATGTCACAATTCCCCCGTCCCGAATCACATCTCCCACTTTTGTTATTCCCGCAGTTATCCAGTTCCGCCATTTTGGGAGCCTGTCCAGCTCAGGGATGTGTTTATTTACCCACAGTGGCTGTACCGGCGTGGTTTTCCCTTCCCAGTTTATGTGTTTATGCGCCTCTGCCCAGATTAATGCCCGGTGAGCAGCCATTGTTTTGGTGGTGTTGCTATTGATTTTCTTGTATAGGGACTCTAGTGGGGTTATGCTTGCTCCATCCAGGGTATCAGATTTAATATGAGGTAGCAAGGGGTTGCCGTGTAATAGGTCATTTATCACTGCCATCTGACTCGCCCAATAGTACGTCTGTATACACGGCAAACCTATGCCTCCCTCCCAAATGGAGCGCTGCAGGATGTGGAGTGCTATTCTCGGGTGTCCATTGTTCCACAGGAGTTTCCGGAGGATTCTGTCGATTCTGTGAAACTCCCGTCTGGGGATGTGTAACGGGGCATTTTGGAGTATGTACAGGAATCTAGGTAGTGCCATCATCTTAAATAGTGCTGCTCTCCCCAGCAGGGCGTTCCAGTGTTTGACGTCCTCTGCGAAGCGGTTTATGATTGGGTGGAGGTTTTTTTCTACGTACTCGTTTAGATTCGTCGTTATCTGAACCCCCAGGTAGCGAAACTGGTCAACTTCTATACGAAAGGGGCAGTTCTGTATCTCTACGCTACCCATCTCTCTCAGTGGGAACAGTGTGGATTTCGACCAGTTTACCTTCAAACCACTAAAGGATTCATATTCCTTCAGTAAGCGTATCACTGCAGAACAAGAGGTTATGGGGTCTGATAGATACATGAGCAGGTCGTCCGCATACAGTGAGACCTTATCCTCCCAATCTTCTGTCCACCGGAAGCCCTTCCACATTTGTGATTCTCTTAGTAGAATCGCCAACGGCTCTATGTCAAGCGCAAACAGCATTGCAGACAAGGGGCATCCCTGTCGTGTCCCCTTGCCCAGTTTAAACGGCTGCGACAGCCACCCATTTACTCTGGTCACGGCCTCTGGGGACTTGTATAGCAGCTGCACCCATCCCAGGAATTGGTCACCAAAACCCATTCGACGCATTATTTCCCACAGTGCTGGCCAGTGCACCGAATCGAAGGCTTTCTCAAAGTCTATTGCTAAAAGTGCCAAGGGACCCCGCAATAGGGAGGATTTTTCGAGTGCAGCGTGCAGTCTGTGTATGTTCATACGCGTAGACCTCTGGGGCATAAAGCCGCCCTGGTCTGGGTGTATAAGTGACAGGATAACTTTCTGCAGTCTATTTGCTAATGCTTTCGCCAGGATTTTGGTCTTAGTGTTGATTAGCGAAATCGGCCTGTACGAACTACATTTCTCTGGAGGCTTATCTGGTTTGGGGATCACTATTATAGTTGCTCTCCTTACGTCTGGGGGAAGCTGTCCTTGCTCCCTCGAGTGTATGTACATCTGCAGGAGATGTGGAAGTATCGCACTTGGTTCTATCCTTTTCCATGTCTCCACCGGGAAGCCGTCCGGTCCCGGTGTTTTCCCGGGATGTAGTTGTAACATGGCCAACCCTAGTTCCTCTTCAGTAATGGTTGCCTCCAGTAGATCTCTCTGTGTGTCTGTTAGGCTGGGAAGGGTGATCCCGTTCAACACGGAGAGGTTAGTGGGGGCTTCCGGTGGCCCATAGAGAGTTGCATAATAGGCTGCAAAGCCTTCTGCGATAGCCTGATCTGTCCACAGTGGTTCCGAATTGTCGGGTTTGATCATCCTGACCTGTTTGTGCCCTTCATCCCTGCGCTCCAGCCAGGCTAACAGTTTACCCGCTTTATCTCCAGTCTCATATAGTCTGGCGCGCATCGTGGTGTGCGCCTGTTTAGCGTTGTCTAGGGCTACATTGTGCATTTTTTTTTGGGCAAGGACCAGTGCTCAGTTCGTTTCAGGCAGGTCTCGCACCAGATGTGCGCGCTCTGCACGTTCCACCTGTTCTTCAGCCTCATTTACTTTTTGTATTTGAGCCTTTTTGTGCGCCATTGTCCAGGAGATAATCTCTCGCCGCAATACCGGCTTGTACGCTTCCCACAGCAGTCTTGGGTCATCAATTGACCCTGCGTTTAGCTCAAAGTAATTGGTTGTGGTTTCTTGAATACGCTCTACAAGCTCCAGGAAGCCTAGGTAATAGTTGTTAAGGCACCATGAAGGGGGAGGGATTGGCCTTGACGTTGATAGTTCTATTAGTAGGGGCGAGTGGTCAGAGATGCCACATGGAAGTAGTGTGGCACTAAGTACTCTATGCACCTCTGTGGTTGGAACGAAAAAATAGTCCAGTCTAGAGAGGGAAGCATGGGCGCCCGAGTGGAAAGAGTATTCTCGCCCCTCGGGGTGAAGGTCACGCCATACATCCCTCAGTCCCAATGCTGATGTGAAGGTGGCTAGCCTAGTGTGCGTGTCGGATTCCTGCCCCTTAGGTGTGTACGATCTATACCCAGGTTCATAACATCGTTAAAGTCGCCACCAAGGATTAGTGTGTCTGAGGAATCTTGTACTATTATGGGGGTTATTTCTTCTATGAGATTTGGCAACAGCGCGGGTGGTGCATACACAGCTAGTATTGTTATGGTTTGATTCCATAGGGTTCCTGTCATATGCACGAATCTGCCTCCTGTGTACTGTGACACATTGGACAGTGTCAGCGGCAGCTTCTTATGGATCAGTATGAGGACCCCTCTGGAGCCTGAAGTAAAACCCGAGTGCAGTGCTGTACGATAGTTACCACGTTTAAATAGGTTGCATGTGGTGCCCGCTAGGTGTGTTTCCGTGAGCATCGCCACATCCGGCGCTTGCCTGTTTAATGCTTGGGTGACCAGTCTGCGTTTTATCCCACTACCCAGCCCATTGACTTTCCAACTCAGGAGACGTAATGATTTCGTATCAGATCTAGCATTCGTCATCTGGTTGGGGGGTGGGTGGCTGTTGAACAGTATATGTAGGATTCCGGGAAGATGCACAAACTATTGTTTCGCCGTGTGATGCAGGTTCGTGGGAGTGAATATTTAGTGTTGTCGGACCATACATGAACAAAAATAAAGACGAAACCCAGAACAAGGGTAAGAACTCCCCCTCCCCCCAACTCCATTTCTTGTTCCCCTTAGGGCATCTACTGCCCCGGTAGTGTTACCTAACCCCCCTCCCTATACTCCCACCCAACCTGGAGTATCTGTCGCCCGAAATTTAAACAGAACAAGTAAACCTTAACTAAGCCACTCTCAGTGGCATATGAACTTCTTAGATCACACAACACCTGTCCGTGGTGCTGTCGCGGACTTCTTTGGTTTTAGTCTTCGGTCGTGGGGCGTGTGGCTGTTCGGCCACTGGCCTGGTTGTATTCCGTGCGTAGATCGGTGTGGGGGGTGAGAGATTTTGTGGTGCTCCTAGGCTCAGTAGCTTGGCTTTCTGCCCAAAACTGCTCCCAGTTCATATTTCTTCCCGCAGCGGGTTTCCTGGTTGTGGACGCTGCTGTTGGCCCTGCTCCGGCGGACGTTCTGGGCGAGGACTATTGCGTCTATCTCTCCTTCTCCCCTCCGTGTTCCAGTCCCCTTCTATGTGCCGTTCGGCCCAGTTCCACGCCTCTCTGGGGTCGGTGAAGTGCACGGTCGTGCCCCCATGGAATATCTTGAGTTGGGCAGGGAAGAGCAGTCCATATTTGACACCCACTGATTGTAGACATTTCTTAAGCGGGTCAAATGACTGTCGTGCTTTCTGTACTTCCCTGGTGAAATCGGGGAAAAAAGCTATTTTGGATCCGTTGAATGTGACCGTGCCCTTCGATCTTGCCAGTTGGAGTACCGTGTCTTTGTCCCTATAGTTCAGAAACCTGGAAATTACTGTGCGTGGTGGAGCTCCTGGTATCACTTTGCCAGCTGGGATGCGATGGGCCCACTCGATAGAGAAGAATTTAGAAAATGCCTCTCCGTCATAAATATTCGTCAACCAGTCCTCAAGGAAGAGTTCCATGCATTCCCCTTCGGCTTTTTCCGGCAGGCCGATTATGCGGATATTATTGCGCCGGGATCTACCCTCGCTATCGTCCACTCTTGCTTCCAGGGTCTTTATCCGTGCTAGCATACTCGCCACTTGCCTATTTACCCCTCGCAGGCCATCCTCGGTTTCAGAGATTCGCGCCTCTGCCTCTCCCGTGCGGGAGGTCAGCTTTTGCAGATCATGGCGTAGCAGGGACACGTCTGCACCTATGCTGTCCATCTTTTTTTCCATCGAGGTCCTGGAGTTGGTGATGGCACTAATGATATCTCTTAGAGAAATATTATCCACATGGTCCGGGTCGTCCGGTGGTGGCCTCTCTGGTGAGCGGGGTGCTGGCGTCGCTGCATACTGCACGATCCTGCTCTGTGTGGATGTTTTCCTGGGCTTCTCCTTACCCATTCTGTATTTGGCGTGGTACTGTTGCAGTGTGCTGGTGTCTGGGGTGGGGGGTCCGGCGGTGCTGGGGGTAGGCACTAATGGTGGTGCTGGGCCCGCTGCGACCGGCGGATATTTGTGCTTGTGTTGGCTTAACCGTTCCCTTGACCAAACAATGTCTATTAGCCACACTTTCAGCAGTTCTGTGGTTCTATCCTCTGGTAGCGGCCACAGCAGGTGCCAGTGGGGATCGCGGCTCCGTCTGAAGGCCCTTTGCCCGTGGGGGGAGGGAAGGCGGTTCGCTAGCAGTCTCTATCCCACCTTACCCTCTCCTTACCACATCGCCGGGTGTTTCAGGCCTCGAGCAGCGGGTCCACGTCTCCGGTTGTAGGGGGCAATCTTGTCATGCTGGAACACATTTTTGCATCTTCTTCCCCGGAGCTTAAACAGCATTTGGCCGATTCGAAGGAGATAGATCCTAAGAAGCTGGTCATTGCAGCAGACTTATGGGTGTCACATCGAGTGTCCCATAAGGACAAAACTCATCCTGGTAAGCAGGAGGAAGGGAAAAAGTCCAAAGATAAGGAGGGTGGAGAATCTGATAAATCTTCTTCTCAAAATGGCCACAAAAAGAAAAATAAGGGTAAGACACAAGAGAACTCACAGGGTAGTGGAGGTCATCCTCCGAAACAGAACTCTGGTTGCAATAAGCCTCCCTATGTAAACAGACCCAATGGATCTTGTTTTGCTTGTGGAGCAACTGACCACGTGAAGGGGGATCCCCGGTGTAAGGTTAGACCTTTGGGGGTCCACTCCGCTAATCTGGCCTTCTCCTCTTACGAGGAAGAAGAGATTACAGGAGCATCCTTCTCCTCAGACTCATTTCCCAGCGGGATAGAGGCTGAGGTAGTTTTAGTTTCCCTGGGTTCCTGGGAGCCTAAAGTCGCAGAGGCTTATGCTAGGATTCCAGATAATACCAAGCACTACTTTAAAGACAGTGTGCTGATCAATGGAGTAGATACTCCAGCTCTTAGGGATAGTGGGTGCAGTCGAACTGTAGTGGATTCTACCTTGGTAGACTCAGAGGAAGTTGCCAGAGCTACTCTGATGCCCACTAAGTTGGCTGACGGCCCACTCCGTATGTTCCCAGTAATACCTGTAAATCTTACTTTAAATGGTACAGCAGTCAGGATTCCAGTGAGCATTCAGAGAAACGTCCCGGGAAAGGTCTTGCTAGGTAATGATCTCAGAGCTTTAGGGCTCATAGGAGACACTGCCGAAAGACCCTACACATGGTCTCAAGCACGGGCAGCTTTGGCCAAGACCAATACGCTGCCCCAGCCGAAGGGGAAACCCAAGGCGAAAGGAGTAAACAAGTCAAGACGAGGGAAAGAGAATATTCCCCCAAGCTCACCTACCACTGCGGTGGAGGAAGTTGGTCAATCGCCCGGGCCTGACGAGGAGGTGGCGATGCCTGAAGTATTTGACCCCAACGATCATCCTGAACTAAAAGACTTGTTAGTAGAAGGTGGTCCTGATAGGGACGAATTCAGTCAAGGCCAACGTGAGTGCCCATCTCTGGAAGGCCTAAGGAGACAGGCCTGCTCCCAGCTTGAGGGTGAACCTCCTGGGACGCATAGGATTTATTGGGAAGGTGGACTCCTGTATAGTGAGCCCACAGAGTCTACAGAAGGAGACCATAGGAGGTTGGTGGTTCCCCTTGCTGTTAGGCCCTTCCTCCTGCAGTTGGCGCATGAAGTGCCCCTTGCTGGTCACCTTGGTATTAAGAGGACCAAGCAAAGGTTATCCATGCACTTCTACTGGCCCAAGATGGGGGTGCAAGTAGAAAGTCACTGCAGGAGTTGTGCCTCCTGCCAGTTATCTGGTAAGGTTGGCTCGACAATCCAAGCTCCCTTGGTACCACTCCCAGTTGTGGGGGTACCATTCGAAAGGGTAGGGATCGACATCGTTGGTCCCTTTGACCCGCAAACATCCTCAGGCAATAGGTTTATCCTGGTGCTGGTTGACCATGCAACCAGATATCCTGAGGCCATCCCATTGAAAACTGTAACTGCCAAGTCAGTTGCAAAAGCTTTACTTGGCATATTTACTAGGGTTGGCTTCCCTAAAGAAGTTGTGTCGGATCGTGGCAGCAACTTTATGTCGAAGTATATGCAGGCTATGTGGAAAGAATGTGGGGTCACCTACAAGTTCTCTTCGGCATACCACCTCCAGACCAATGGTCTGGTGGAACGTTTCAACAGAACGTTAAAGAGCATGATTGGGGCTCTGGAAGAGCCTCAGAGAAGAAAATGGGATCTTCTTTTACCATGCCTACTGTTCGCCTACCGAGAGGTACCACAGGAGGGTGTTGGCGTCAGCCCCTTCGAACTTCTGTTCGGTCATCCTGTACGGGGATCCTTAGCCATAGTCAAAGAGGGATGGGAGATGCCCACTCCCCCTGTTACTACCAACGTAGTTGATTATGTGCTAGGGCTCAGAAAACGGATGGTACTTCTGATGGGCTTGGCTAGTGATAAATTGAAGGCAGGACAAGCGCTGGTGAAACATTGGTACGACCAGAAAGCTTCCCTCATCAACTTTACACCTGGTCAGCAAGTCCTGATCATGAATCCCATAAGGCCTCGAGCTTTACAGGACAAATGGTCGGGCCCTTACACAGTGGTGGAGCCACTGGGTGAGGTTAACTATTTAGTGGACCTTGGAAGTCCTGGACAGGCTCCAAAAGTGTTTCACGTGAATAGGCTGAAGGCTTTCGTCCCAAGAGTCGAAATCGCAGCACTGCTACTGGCTTCAGATGTTGAGGAAGAGGAGTATGAACCTCTCCCCGACCTGTTCCAAAGCGGTCCTTCAGATAGCTCCTTTGAGGGTGTCCGAGTGGCCCCTCACCTGACTTCTGATCAGCAGGCTGAGGTGAAAAGTTTGCTTAGGCAGTTTTGCCCCCTGTTTTCACAGTCACCTGGTTTGACACCTTGGTGCAAACATAACATAGACATAGGAGACAGTGTACCTACCAAACGTAGGGGATACAGGATGTCAGACAAAGTACGGTCTTATATTAAGACCGAGGTCAACAAGATGTTAGACCTTGCAGTGATTGAACCCTCTAGTAGTCCTTGGTCCAGCCCTGAGGTTTTGGTTCCAAAGGCAGGCACTTCTGAATTGAGGTTCTGCGTGGACTACAGGGTTTGGAATGCTGTCAACAAGACAGATGCACACCCCTTGCCTCGAACAGATGAGCTGGTGGATACTTTGGGTGCCTCCAAGTACCTCAGCACGTTTGACCTCACTGCTGACTATTGGCAAATAGCTTTAGCAGAACATGCCAAGGAGAAGACAGCGTTTTCTACTCCAGACGGCCTTTACCAATTCCGGGTAATGCCATTCGGGTTGAAGAATGCACCTGCCACTTTCCAGAGGCTTGTGAATCATGTTTTGAATGGGTTGGACGAATTCTGTCTTGCATATCTGGACGATATAGCAGTTTTCAGTGCCACCTGGGAATACCATGTGAAACACCTCGGGATTGTGCTCCAGGCTCTTCAGAAAGCACACTTGACCATAAAGGCTAGTAAATGCCAGATTGGACAAGGTTCAGTGGTTTACCTTGGACATAAAGTAGGTGGAGGGAGGATACAGCCTCTACCCAGTAAAGTACAAGCAGTACAAGACTGGCCTACCCCCACTACACAAACCCAAGTGAGAGCCTTCTTAGGACTCACGGGGAATTACCGAAACTTCATGGCAAACTATGGCACCATAGCTGCCCCTCTGACTGCCCTCACCACTCCGAAGAAACCCAAGAAGGTAACTTGGACCGACGAGTGTGAGAAGGCCTTCAATGGCTTAAAGGACTCCTTGTGCCAGGCCCCTGTCCTCAGGGCTCCTGATTATCAAAGACCTTTTATCGTGCAGACGGACGCCTCTGACACTGGGATAGGAGCTGTACTAACACAAGTAGATGAGAAGGGTAAGGAACACCCTATTGGTTTTATTAGTCGCCAGCTTAAGGACAGAGAGCTCGGATGGTCCACGGTAGAGAAAGAATGTTTCTCTGTTGTGTGGGCCCTAAGGAAGCTGAGGCCCTACCTCTATGGGACCCACTTCACTGTGCAAACTGACCATAAGCCCTTAAAGTGGCTAATGAACATGAAGGGGGAGAATCCAAAGTTGCTTAGGTGGTCCATAAGTCTACAAGGCTTCGACTTCACTATTGAGCATAGGCCAGGTGTCCAACATAGCAATGCTGATGGGTTGTCCAGAATGTTTAACCGACCTGAACAAGAGACTCATCCAGGGGTGGATTGGTTCCCCCTGTCCATAGTCTGGGAGGGGCGAGTGTTAGGAAAGATTTCGTAATTGTAGGTCATTTTCCTTCCATGTGGCAACCCCTAAACTTTTTGCTGTTGTTTTTCACCTTGTTCTCGACTTTGCCAGAGAAGTGCAGCCTTCTGCCGCACTCCTCTGGGCTTTCGCTCCATTCTTACGGGGAAACTGACATGCCCTTAAGACAGTAAGTACCAGGAAACGCTGTTTTCCGTAGTTTCTTTTATCATGTTGCGGCTTTCGTGCAACATGACACAAGAGGGCACTGTAAGCTAAGTTACTGCTCTCTTGGGTCTCTAGCCTTCTACAGGCCCTAGATACTCTTTTAGGATTGTAACTGATTCACAGACGGGAATGGTGGCAGCGATCGTTTCTTGTGTTTTGAGCTCCTTTTGGCGTTTTAAGCGCGTTTCTCGCGCTTAGCCCAAAATGGTGGCCTGGCTCCCAAAATGGCCAGACCACGAGGCTCCTTTGTCCTGTCCGCTGACCGTCTTGCTCCCTTCACCTTCCCCAGGTCGAGCAGACCCGGGGCCTTCATTATTTGGGCATGTACTTTCCCGCGAAACACGGATGCTTTTGCGGGCTTCTACATGCCTGGTGTGTGCCTCCAGGATGTGGGCTGGGATGTCTGGTCCCAATACACATCCTGGGTGCCAGAGAGTCTAGGGTGGTGTGAATGCCTGGGACCACCGTGGTCAGTGATAGGTCCACGAATGGTGTGAGTGTTGATGAGCGGATCTCCCATTGGGTCCCCTCCGTTTTGGCGCGAAGGGAACCGTGGATAAGAGGGGGCTGGAAACACCACTACCATGTCGATCTCCTGAGTTCTCACGAACGAAGGAATACAGGAGCCAAGTATCCTGCAACCAAGAGGCTGAACCGAGGAATCGCTGGTGACCCACTGAAGGACTGCTCCTCTGCACTGCTGTCGCCTTGTGAAACCCTTTTCACCTTTGATCGAACCAGAAGGCCTGTACTGGTACTTCGACCCTTGGAATAGCGGGGACAGCTATTCTCGGCATCTTCACCATGTCCTGCTAGTAAGCCTTCGGAAGCGTCTCTGGGCCATCCAGCAGACTGACCAGCCTACACAGGTGTCTTGCTCTGTAACCGCCACCAGGTTGTGTAGTATTTCAAGTCCTTGTCACTCTCACACGATTCGTACACTTGGCGTTCCCAGGTCTGAAGTGAGTAGTGTACATTTGGCTCAGATACACACAGCCACTCCGTTGCCCTGCTGTTTTAACAAACTGTGCGGGTTCCTTCGTTTGGGACGTCTTTTACTCAACTCTGCTGCTACAGACTCAACACGATGACGAGACGTCCCCTGCTCTTCTGAACCTGCCAGCGACTGAAACTGACGCGGAGAAGCCTGGGTCTGCTTGCATTGGGGACCAGTGAGTAGCATAGCTAGGAACTGGTCGCCCTCCTGCAGGAGCCCATAGCTTTTCCCCACTGTGTCAAAACAGCATGCCTTTCCGTACTCGCGCTCTGCTTCTGCCCACCGTGGAGGCTGCGCTTGAGTCGCGGAACACTGTTCTTCTTCATTTGTGCACAAAACTGAACTGCCTGATTTCCCTCGAAGAGACTCCCCTTTTGCCCGTTGGCACCAGCGTGTGCAGGTACTTTTGAGCACAAGGCTCCACTCTTCGTAGGGCTCGGACTTCCTTTTAGTTATGTGCCTCTGAAGGCCGACTGGGTCTAAGCATTATTTCGCACTGCCTGTTTTCCTTCCCTTTTAGGTGGACTACACATTTCGTGCATCTAACGCTTGAGACTTGTTCGTATTTGTATATATATTGTATTGGTATGGTATGTGTTGGTTTACTAGAGTTGTATTGTGATTTCTCGCTACGGTCATTGTTTTAAAGGCCTTGGAACAAATGTGTATATATTTTTAATATGATACCTGTTTGGAGTAATTTGTAAGTGTCCTTGCTTTGTGTGCTCATTGCGGGCTTTCAGTCACCCTCACCCCTCTTGAGACCTAGTCTTGACCGCCGCGATCGCTACCCTGATTGGTCTGGCTTGTCCAGAGGTTACCCTGTTCCAAGTAATTAGGTTGGCCTTCTGAACTTCTGCGCCGCCAGGACAGAGTTCAGAAATCCGTCTTAACATGTGTCTGTGTTAAAATGTATTTAAAATAATAATGGAGTCAGACTGCCGCCCCCTAGAGTCTGGCATCTGAGGCAGCCACCCGCAGTGTTTGATGGTAACAGCGGCTCTGCACGTGCATGAGAATACGAGTTCTCATGGATGCATTGAGCCATTTTGTTGCAAAGTGAGAATGTATTTAGATTCTGAATGAAGGTCACCAGCTTTGATTTTTTTGGTTGCGAGCTAAGGAAGCCCACGCATGGGACACAAAGTATAAGGTTCAATTGTTTTTTGACCTTGAGAGAAAGGGAATATTCCGTAAGGAATGCAGTGAGAGGAGGTTTGTAATAATGAACATTTGATAAGGTTCTGCATTCCAAAAGTGTTTAAGGAACATGTAAATTCAGTTCATGAAGAATCTTTGGTGTGAGCACACTGAGCGTTACGGTCTGATTTACGCCAAGAGAATGGAAATGGTGAATATAATGTAAGTCTGATTTTGACGAGTGTATACCAGAACGAGCATTAACTTATCTGAAGATTCATTTTGGGTTATATTCTATTCGTTTGTTCTGTGTTTCTTATTGCAATGTAACGCAAGTACTATCTTTCTGTGTGGTTGTCTTTTTTATGTGGTTATGGGGAGTGCAGGATCTAGGTGCATGTAGACTATCACCAGGTTCACCCAGGTTGAATGCTAATATTTCATTAAAATGTCATGTATGACCATATCGAATGGTGTATCATTTTCCACGTTGTTTTTGTTTTTGTCTTTGTTTAGATTGTTTGATGTGTGTGCTAATCGTTAGTTTAAACTCTATGCCAAATTAAAAAGTCAATAGATATATTGTAATAAAGTTCGGGTATTGATACACATTTTCTGTTATGTTTTCCAAATACCTACATGCTGCCTTTCTGCGATTGTCATAGATTCCAGATGCCAACTGACGGCTTCTTCAATCGGCAGGTGCACGTAGTTGTCAATGGCTGGATCACAGTGACTGTTTTTTGGGACGATCGCCCACGGCCAATGTGCCCGTAGGCTGTACTAGTGATTAGGAGTAACATAACATCCTTTATGGTGGTCTAGGCCCAAGTTGATGCAGAAGCCCTGGAATTCACTGTGCGACCCAAGTGGTTCCTTTATCGAAAACGAACACTTTGTGTATGGAAAAAGAACAAGGTGTCCCTCTCGATTAACATTTTGGATCACGAGCAAAGAAACAAATTTGCAGTTTGATTGAATATGGGAATAGTCGGATGTTCTCGGAGAGTTTATTGTGAAATAAAAGTACTTTACAAATTGTACAGTGTTATTGTTTTCTTTTAAAGAACTGTTTAATATTCAGAATTGTGACGTGCTGTGTTGTTAGTCGATGTATGTTGACTTTCAGGTTCTGCGTCATGTCACGTAGGTGATTATGGGCGCGTTTGGCTATGCTGAAAAGGAACGTCACTGAGAAAGGTGTAGAATATCACTAGGGTTGGTGATGTGAGGGTCAAGGGCGGGGCATATGATTTAGTGACGTCAGGGCAGTTTACCTTAGGCATATGCAGCAATGGATAAGAATAGCACAAGATGGACACGCCTTGTTGCCAGGGGAAAAGTGAAGTAAGGTGAATTGGAAATGTTTGCGATAGATCAATGTATGTATAAAAATACATGGTCGAACCCTCGGGACAGTAATATTTTCTGAGCATTGCACTTGTGAAACTTACGAAATAATGTTTGGGGAGGTGAGGGGTGATGATGATGGGTGGGATATTTCTGACAAGATTTCGAATGAGTTTACAAAGTTTGGTGGGATTTTGTGCAGAGCTTATATGACGATTGTATGTGCATTCATTTGACAGTTTTGAAAAAATAAAACGTGGGTGGGTTTCCAGCAAATTTGCGTAAGGCGCATTGGAAAGCATTGAAAAACATGGTTTTGCAAATGTGGCAGTGTTTTCTTATTTGACAAGTGTCATAATGTAGTTAAAAAAAATAGTGGTATAGCTTTAGTGACTGAGGGGTAGGGTGTAGCCATGGGAAGTGGCCAGAATGTCGGGTCATGGTATAAGGTCATGATCCGGACAATGTGGCTAGTGGCCATGACCAGACGGGATAAAACATAGGATTAAAGTGGCCATGTCAACCTGGGACTGGCTTTGTGGTAAAGTTATTCGAAATTAGGATAGAATTGAAAGGGAAGAAAAATGTGCTTGTGGTAATATGGTCATAGGGTTTTCTTTTTGCCTTTGCAGGCTGCCATGGAAAGCGAAGAGGGGCCTTGTATGGAACCCCGCCTTCCCTTTCCATGGTGGCCATCTTGGAAAAGGATTTTCCTTCCTAAGGTTTCCCGGTGTAGGACGAAAAATCCTCTTTTTTAGTAGCACGGGTTACCACTTTGGGAACCTAGGCTGTTAATGGCCTTCATCCCCATTTCAGGGGCCGGAATGGGAGGTAATGGTCCAGACACCTCGTTATCCACCCTTGCTTCGCTTGGGCTGATAACTTGGGCTGCTGGGCCGGTATCCACCGTTCCAATCCGTGGAACGGAGGATGAACGTCCCAATATTCCCATTAGCATAACACAAAATGTAAATGGAAATGTTGGCAAATCTTATTGAGTCTATGTACTTTACTGAGAAATATAAAGTAAATGGATTCTATGCGTTTTTTTTAGTTCTATTTTTTAACTGTGAAAGGCTGTTCCTAAAGGAACATTTATTTTGTTTTTGGATGGATTTTTTTTGGCAGGAGAGCTAAGAACGAAAGGTGGGGAGGGAAATGAGGGAAGAGGCACCAAACACTAATATGAAGGGGCAGGTGGACAGGGGTAAATGTTGCGTGTGTGTTATTTGTAAGGTTGGGGGCAGTGTTTCTCATGCTCCTTGATTACAGCAGTGGTGGTGTCTCTTGGGGAGGAGGGATGGCCTTAGCTGATGCCATTTTAAGATAAATAGCAGTTTTGCTAAAAGTATGTACTGTGTACTAGATTGTTAATGGATGAGTATGAATATGTGTTGGAGCTGTGCAAACGAAATGTTGAAGTTGAAAGTTCCTAGATCAGCAGAAAATGTAGTTCCAAACTGTCCACAAAGCACATATCTTATTGTGAAGTGCATATAGGTTCTCGGACACGTCATCATGCGGTGCGCCAGCATATGGTCATGTGGCACTCTCCGGAAGGTCTGCAATGAAGTCAGATGTTTGTAGACATTATGGTTAAGTTGCACTAATAAAAACCTACGAAATTCAGTAAAAAAACTTAGTTAAAGGGACATTATGGTTAAGTTGCGCTACTAAAAACCTATGAAATTCAGTGAAAAATCTTTGTTAAAGGGATGTTACGGTTCCAAGTAAAACCGAAAAATCCCTGCAATTCGCCAGTTATGGTAAGCTAAGCACCCATACTCGCGCCACCACCTTACACTGCTAAGACTAACTCCCAGGACATCAAAGATGACATCACAAATGTCATTGATGACATCACTGATGACATCACATGTGCATTTACTTTTCATGCAGAGCCTCCACAAGGGATTGTCATTATAATATTGGCAGAAAAGTATCAGAGATAATTGTAGAACTTCATTAAGCAATGCATTGCTAAAAAATTCCATTGCATTACTGAGTTCTTTCAGTACATGTACGAACTCATGAAGAAATGTAGGCATTGTCTGCAGCATGCGCTATAGAGGTGCAATATTCAAAATCTTCCCATGTTGGATACTAAATTGATAAATGCTTACATTACAGAATTTTGTATACTGTGAAACATAAGTATCTATAAATGCTTCCCTTACTGCATAATTATACTATTACACACAAAACATACAAATAGAAGCATATACAGGGAACGTAAAGTAAGCAAACAAAACTGCAGTATTACCAGAAAGTGTTCATAACCAAACTAATTAACTTCATGCACAGAAAAGATTCTTGTGTTTCAAGATTCCTTCTTCTCCTATGTATATGTATCATATGATGTAACTGTACCCTAAGGAAAGAATTGTAAGAACATATGAGAAGAGTAAGGACTACAAATATAGCACTTTTTACTTTTTTAATTCCTGACTGGCAGTGAAGAAAGCCACCTTCTTAGATATGTCAGTGAACAAAAAAAGAGGGAGCTAGACATGTGATGTCATCTTTGATGTCCTGGGTGTTAGTCTTAGCAGTGCAGGGTGGTGGCGCGAGTTATAGGTGCTTAGATTACGATAACTGGCAAATTTCAGGGGGTTTTCGGTTTTACTTGGAACCATAACGTCCCTTTAACAAAGTTTTTTCACTGAATTTCATAGGTTTTTAGTAGCGCAACTTAACAAGAATGTCCCTTTAACAAAGTTTTTTTACTGAATATAGATATATTGGACAAGTAACCGCCTCAATATTTAGCCAGGAAATTAGTTCTCTAGAAAGAAACCAAGAGTGAGAGACATTGAAAAGTGACACATTTAGAAGTGTTACACCCGAACAACTGGAAACAGCAGATATAGAATTAGTGATATTACGCATAATGGCCCTCATTACAACTCAGGCGGTAAGGGGTTTACGGCGCCGTAAACAGCGCCGACCCTTACCGCCTGAGTACGAGGTCCCTTAGCGCCATGGCGGATTTAACACCTGCTTTTAGCAGGTGTTAAAATCCATGGCGCTAAGGGACCATGGAGTTAATTACGCCACCGTAATTTACGGTGGCGTAATTAACGCCTTCCCCACTCCCATTATGCCCTATGGGGCAAAAATGGGAATGGGGAAGGGTAAATGGGGATTGGGGACTTACTGCCCCGCCAAACTCGGAATGGGGCGGTAAGTCCACCAACCACCATGGCGTAAACGTAGTTTACGCCATGGTGGTAAAGTCACGGCCCAGGCGGTAACTTACCGCCTGGGTCGTAATGAGGCCCAATGTCATTGATACTGCCATTACAGTTGCACGCATGAAGACGTGCACAGTGAGTGCATTGGGAATGTTACTGTTGTTGAAAACCATGAACTAAATGCAGTTCTTGCATTCTTACCATCTCCAACCCTCACACATACATGCAACCCACATCCAGTACCTATGCTGAAACTAATTGAGAAGTGAACCAAGATGCATTTTATGCGCAGACAGGTGAGCGAATACTGATGAAAGAAAACACCGTTTCGCAGTAGCTGTGGTACCCTTTGGTGTGCTGCGTGCAATTTCACCAACCTGTGAAAGTGTGCCATTATGAATATACAATAATTATAATTTGTATCCATAGGTGCCTCTTTATGCCTGACTCCTCTTGCTTCCAAATGCTGCACTAGTAGGTTTTAATGGCCCCCCATTGCTAAACATCTTTCTTTATATGAAACCATACACTTGCAGTTAGATGATATGAAGGTTTCTAAGCGCGGACACGGGGATCGAACCAGCATTGCGCTGTGTTGTGTTGTTTCCAAGGCGAGCACGTTGCCCCTAAGCTATCCTGCCAAGATAGATAGGTCGGCAGGCAGGCAGATGTGAACACACGTCTTCTAGTACATGTCTGTCTGCATGCCTTAGACTTGTAGCAGCAGAAGGGCAGTTCTGAAATCTAAATCATTTTAGTACGTGGGCTAATAACCTCTCCGTGCGTGATACGAACAAAAAGAGAGCGCACGGCAGATAATCCCCGAATGCCCAGCCTTTAAATATGCAGGAGCCATACGCACGCAGAAGCACGCAAGGCAGCCGCATACATTATCCACATGGTCGGAGGAGGACCAGCCAGCAGACACTCAACCCTCACTTGCCCACATGTCTTATTCTTGGGAAAGAGGCTTGCACTTGGCAGTAAAGGATGCGTGTGAAGGATGCCATCCTCTGCCCACACATGGAAGGGCAGCTAGTTCCAGCTGGATTCTTCATGAAGAAACCCAACCAGGATCCTACGCAGTTCAGTACTGCAGGGATATCGGTGTCACAACTCGACATAGCGGAAACAGGACTCAACCAGGGAACAAGCATTGGCAAAGCCAACACTTTAAACATGTCTTGAGAAACGCATTTCCCCCCACTCATATATGTGTAACACTGCAACTTGCTTTTTGCATTTTGCTACACATCATCCCAGTGGAACGCTACTGCGGGTCTTTGCCTTTTCTAGTAGATTTGACTTTTTCCATGAAAAAAGTATTCTAATACAGTGCTGTCTGCTGGTATGCTGTGTTGCAAATAAATCAAGTGGCTGAAGGTACACTTGTTGGTATCCCTACAAAATATCCCCACCAAAAATATCGCCATAGATATGGCTGTTTGTCCCGCCATAGGCAGTATTTTTGGGGAGGATATTTTGTGGGAGCGGGGGTGCAGGGGTGTCCCCCGCACATTTTAAAATAATTCACGGGTTGCAGGGGTGTCCCCCGCAGGGACCATGGGTCAATATCGCTGCAAAAAGATGGCGATATTTTTGTATCGCAATATTTTTGCGGGGATATTAACACATGGAACTCACTTGTTCACCACTTAGATTCAAGTGACTCATTGCCGTTCAGACAGATACATGTTGCATTCTTGAATGCAGGGACATCATTTGGGGGTCGCCATGGGTCGCAACTGCAACCCCTGAGGTCTCCTTTGCTACCCTTGTGGTCTCCCTTGCTACCCCTAAAAAAAAAAAAAGTCCCCCTTTTTTTAATCGAAGCTCATGTGCTGTGGCCAGCACTATGTGGGTCTTTGTTTCTGGAGTGGCTGGCTCCTTGTTGAGGCCTCTTAAAAAAACAGAGTTTCTACAAGGGTAACACTGAGCAGTAACCCTCAATAAGAAAGGATAGGAATAACAAATCATTTGTCTTCCTGTTATTCTATAAAATGATTTCTAGACTCATTAAAGATTTATTTCAGGCACACTTCAGGGGGTGAGTCATTGATTTAGTCTTTTCTTAAGCACCTCAAATTAACAATGCAGACAAAAACTTCAGAAAAAAGCATTTAGGGTAGAATAAACATCCATTTCGTACTATGTATTTTGCTTTTCGCAAGTTGCAATTTTAGCATGTTTTTTTTTCCTGCTGTTGACTCTGTTCCCATCGTAACAAGACATTTCATCTCAGTGTCCTCGGTCACTTGTCAAAATCCTTGTGCCTAAAAGATTGTGTACAGTGTAGAAATATTTGACAATAGCACATAAAGTACCCTTGATTTCAGTGTGCCACAATGTATGCTTTGTTGTAATGTGTCTATCTTTCCTATCTCCCTGGCATGCTGTTCAGGATGTTTGTTTGCATGTATGAGGTAACAAGTGCCCAGAGTACGGGATGCTGTGTGGGTTCGCTGCTCTCCCTGCGCTACTTTAAATTCTGTAATACACAGTTATGAACACTCCCAATGGTATGTATTTTGCCAACCTCTGAAGCCTGTAAAGTAGATTCACGCAGGCTTGACATGTGGGCAACTTTGCACCAGACCTGCAGATGAACTGAACTGCTTTTAAATCTCAGTTACTAGTTAAGTGGTATCCACTACAGAGAGTAATTTGCTTTCTGATTTTGAGAACATTCAGACACGTAATTGCTCATTTTACTATAGCCGGTAAGATAGCTCAGTGGGTTGAGCGCTTGCTGGTGCAATGTGTGTGTGATTAGCAGATTCTAATCCCAGCCAGACCAACTCAGCCTTTCATTCTTCTGAGGTTGATAAATGAGTACCAACACAGGTTGGGTGATATTGTATGCATATTTGTTGTAAATAAACTAAAGCGCTTAAGCATAAGTGCTAATTAATAACACATCATTAACATTTGGCCTTGGACGTCTGCTTGCATTTACAGTAATTTGGTAATATGGACCTATACACACTGATATTAACATTCATATGGTGTTAATTTCTTGTATGCAATGCACACATTACAGTGATATTGTAACTATATTATTCATAGTTTACTTGGGAACAATGCCATGTGATGCCACTTCCAATTTTGTCAAGGGGTGAAAGGTTGTGTTCCATCGTTTCCCATGATATCACTTCGGGTGGGGTCAAATTAGATCACTTCCTGTGATGTCATCATAGGTCAAGGGTTGTGTGATGTCACTTCCGCTACCCCTGGCATTTTGGTGAAATTACATCCCTGCTTGAATGGCTGTGTTTAATTAACTTAACGTGACATGAATTTGGAAAAGGGCAGCTAAAGAGCAGAAATTAACCAATTATCCATCAATCTACTGTTTTTGCAGTCGGCAATGCCATTTTTATGTTATTTTAATGTGACAATAATTTAGATAACACAGAGAATGTGCTACTGGTCAGGGTACTGTCATATATGTATTCCTCCACAAATTCCAGAAAAGTGTGCCAACTCCATAAATAATTTCAACACCAATAGTTTTCTCTTACAGGCGGTTGACAACACCTAACCCTCAAGCATTCGTTTTATGACTCAATATTCCTGAATGCAGGCGGCAGTGCCATTTACATCGTAAAATGGCGTGGAACATGAGCAAGTATTTCAAATGATAAACCCTGTCTTTGCTTGTTATGAACATGCCGTACCATTATATTGGTTTTCTACGTCTGAGCACATCCATCATCTTAATAATAGATATTTGACAATTTATTATGATGGAGCTTTTGGGTGGCGTTTGATTTCAATTAGAAAACAATGCTCATTCAGTTTGCCGCTATTTCAGCTTTTTAAGATTAGAAATCCATTGAGGGCCAAAAAACAACTGTTCCTAAAAACAGAAATCCCACTTTTGTAAAACCTTCCAGCAAATCGTCATTTTGTTATCCCCTCTTCACCCTGAAAGAAAAAGAAATGTTTTTTGTTTTCTCTCTCAGACAATGATGCTACAGTAAAATCATGGAAGGCACTTTTTCAGGTTCTGGTCTGCAGATCCACCTGGCCACGACTGTTGCATTCCAAGTTTTTATGCCCGGATTAGAACAGCCAAAATGAATACGCTTGCCGTCATGACTCTATGGTTTATGCGGTGCCCGCAGTGCCGAATTAAACCCTGTGGAGGCCCCAAGGCAGTTCAATTTTTGGGAACCCCTCGCAAATTATATCCTAATATGTTTTTTTTAATTTTACCAACCAACCATTTTAATAAACCAATCTATACAGTCTTTAATGTAAAGTTTTTGTTTCTTTGATTTAATTCATTTTTTTCTATCTTTTGGAAACAATTTAAGAACGCTTGATTGTCATTTTCATTCAAGATCAAATCAAAATTATTTTGATCAGTGGTATCGGCGGCCCTTAAAGGAGTGGAGCCCATAGGCCGATGCCTACTTTGCCTGTTTTGGTAATGCAGGACTGTGTGCCTGCATCTCTATCCCTACCCAATCACCAGCCACTTGTGGCTCCCCACTGTAGGTCTAGAAACCTTTATAAAAGTACAAACACTAGAATGAGAAGGCTCCAGGAATGCACATCCCAGACTGTAGAGGCACCATGCACATATTATCAGCTTGCAGAAAGAGGCCTGCAGATGCTCTGCTGCACTTCCTCTCAATGAGGCCTCTTCTCCGAGTGCCATGTTGCTCATTGCTATTTGTCCTTGATGATTCTGATTTGTTATCTGGTTGTTCTGCTTGCTCCTGCTACCCATAACCTGACGTATTAGCGTTCCATCCATGTTTGGCTTCTAACAGGAGTGAACCCTGGATTCTACTAGCTAACTGTGCACTCTGATATTGTTGTTGATTCTGACCTTTTGGCTTCATCGTTTTTAAGCTGTTATATGGATAATTCCTTTGGCAACTGCCAATGCCCACTTCACTATTTCATCTCAGCCATGTCTTCCGCACCTGCTTTAGGATCTCCCTGACTTGGTTCCATGTGTTCAACTAGCCTGGAAAAAGTTGCCACGTGGAAGACTTTTTTTTTCCCAGCACTCCTAAAAGCTTTCCCCCACATATTGTAGGACGGGTCTACATTTCTATTATATAAGCCAGTCGTAGAATATTTGGGGAAAGGGCTTGATTGTCTTTGGACTGCCAATTTGTGGCAATGTCACCCCCTGGCAGCCATTTCCCAGGTGACTTTATCACTGATTTCCCCTTGTGTCGTGATTTGTAGTGGGTGTACATACGACAGTTAATCAGGAAGAAACGTTGTCATGTTTGTTTCTGGGGTCCGCTTGACCATAGTTTTTGTCTTTTGTCTGGGCCTCTTTCCTTTTGACTGTTTACTACATGCTCCTTCTGTCCCTGTGCCTTGTTCTAGTAGTTGGCCATAGCGCCAGGGGAAGGTTCTGGTGCTCTTCCTGCTTTAACCCCCTGCCCCAGCTGCGGAGGGATGGCCAGCACTGGTCTAATGCCTACCAGGAAGGAATGCTGCTTAGGCTCAAGGATGATACTTTCCTCTTTTTAAGGGTTGATGTGTTTCGATGGGGTATTTGGGGGATTGTTTACTTCTAATCAGTAATATTAACCTATCTGTACCCTTTTCTTCTACCACGCCATTGGAGAGGGCCAGCAGCATTCCTTCCACATTCCACTCGAATGGCTTGCAAAGAATGGACTAGCTCTCTTGGGGCCGACACACTGTTGAGCCGGATTTGTACCAGCTCCATTAACCCTTCATATATTCACATTAACACGTCATATACTTCATATATTCATTGTGTAAGGAACAAGTATTTGAAGCTTACCACAGTTTTTCTCTTTACCCCGTCTCATGCTGGAGGAAAACAGGAAATGGTAAACCTCTTCAAAATGAGGAATGGATCATGGATTGCACAGTTGTGTGCCTTGGTCGGAATCCACGGCTTGTTCTAGCCCAACTGGTTGTAATGCTGCAATTTAGAGATAGCAAGGGAAATGGATGTACATGTGCAGGTCTAGACCTTTCCCAAGATATTCTCTCTGTGGTCCTAATTCACACTGCTAAGGTCCATAAGACGAGTTGATAGTCATAGGTTGCACTGTTGCAGACTCAGAGGTCATGCATACCTCAGAGGCAGTGTCAGCACAGAGCATGAATTCTGCTTTAAGATTTCACAAGCAGCAAGATTGGTGTTATTGGAACAATGAGGGCTATTCCGGTGGTTTTTACATACACAAATGCTGTTAGTTCTAAAATATTAACTGTGTAGGTTTGAGTAATGGGTCTATTCTTTAGTTGTTGGACATATTTCATAACATATGTCAGCAATGTCAATAGTCTGCACTAGCTGTTGTATGGCACTTCAGTTTTTTTTATTATTATTCAGATCTTGTCTTGGCAAGCAATCTTTAGAATCTGCTTCTTAGCATGAGCTGTTGTATGGCACTTCAGTGTTTTTATTATTATTCAGATCTTGTCTTGGCAAGCAATCTTTAGAATCTGCTTCTTACTCTAATGGTGGGATTTTGAATGTATGCTTGTAATTCAAATCCTGTTGTTCTAAACTCTCAAGTTGTGCTAAATTCTTTGCCTTTTCACTGAATTGGGAAATTCCAATCAGAGTACCATCTGTAATACAGCTGTGTCAATTGCTATGGGCCTCATTATAGCCCCAGCAGTAGCCGTGCCTGTAAAACAGACATGGCTGCCGCCGGAGTTGCATTTCTTCTGGCACCCGTGAATGGGCAAGAACCCGGTAATTGCCCATTTTCGGGTGCCAGAATCAAGGGCCTCCTCATCCCCATTCCCCCCCCATGTCCCCCAGGGCTGAATGGGGATGGGGACTTTAAATGCACCAGCACATTCAGAGTTGTGCCGGTGCATCCGATGTGCTGTGCTCACGGGTGCCTGTCACCCGCCAGGAAAAACCTGGCGGGCTGACAGGCACCCGCGACCACAACACATAGTATGGCGGTCCGGGAACTGCGTTACCAGCATGTTTACTGGTACCGTAGTTCCCACACCGCCAGGTTTGTAATGATGCCCTATGCCTTTTACCTGTACCTTGATTGCCATCTGTGGTTGTGCACTTTTTCTGGCTGTACCTCCACCACCCTAGATTCCTCAATTGTTCATGCTTCCCGCTGAATTCCTGTAACCTAGGCCCTATCGCTGATTATCCCTTTTCTTAATGTGCCTTTTATTGCATTTGACTCTTCATCACTTGACCTGATGCTAGATAGCCTGGTGAGTTCTTCATGCTTTGTGCAGTCCTCAGTCTGTTCTCCACTCCCCACCCTCACCCCTGCTACCATGGTCCTCTCCTTCTCCTGTGTCTATTCTAACTGCTACTCTATCACCTTTCCTACCTCTCTCTTGAAGTCTGGAAGGAAAACATTTAAGAGAGCACTCCTGGTTTGGATCCCAGACTGCCAGTTGCTAAGAACTACTTCAATGCTTCCTCCAGACAGACTATCACCAACATCCGCTTTGCTGTCTCCTCTCCTGACCTATGGACTCCCCATATGGTGTCTATCCTCTCCCCCTTTTCTCCCTGGCCCATTAATAGTGGTACCAGATAACAATTTCTCCAGGCACACTTCTCATTTTCCAGGTGCATCATTAATGTCTACCAGAATGGCACTATCATGGCCCAAGCCTCTCAGCCCAACCTCCCCCTTCTTGACAGGCATCTCCCGTGACTCTTTAACTACCCTCTCTGTTCACTCCACCATCTGCCACCCCTCTGACGTCCTTGCCCCAACCGACAGTAGTTCCTTATGCCTGTACCCTACCTCAGAAGACTTTTAAAGGTGCCAAACAGCCTCACTTATCTATCCTCAATTCTCGCTCCGCTGTCAAACACTCGTCTGACTACTGTAACCTCCTCAAAGACTTTAATCTTGACACTGCCCTCACCAAGACGTAGTTCAATGCCAGCTCTGTCAATGATTTTGCCACTCTCCTTCCTGAGAGCTATAAGATCCTCTCCAAGCCCAAGTCTAACTGGTCTGCGCCGGAGTGGCCCTGATCTTCCCTGAATGGATCCCTGCTTCTATCATACCCGCTCAAAACTACTCTTCCTTTGAAAGAAACACTTGTGTTCAGGTGTGTCATAATTGACTTATCATATCATATCATACCATATCAATGTCCTGTCTTCAAGCTTTGCATATATCTTAGCCTCTCGCTCACTCTCACCGCTGTCTACAGGACCCCTGGGCCGATATCCCTCTTCCTCTCTGGGTGGGCTGACCTCCACCTCTTCTCTTCTGCTCTCTACCCCTAAGTTTCTCCTACTCGGACACTTCAATATCCATCTTGACTCTCCTGATGCAACCACTTTACTCTTCCACAACATCTCTGAGTCTCTTTCCATCACCGTTCTTCGCTCTGGTCCTACTCATGCAGCCAGACACACCTTGGATGCCTTAATCTCAGCTGACATATCACTCCCTACACCTCTCACTACTCCTCTTGCCTGGTCTGATCATTATCTCCTCTCCTCTCATCTGGAACTTCTTGGCTCCCTGGCTAAGCCTCTTCCCGCACTGCCAGTCTCCATCTCTGTCATTCCACCGATGAAGCAAGTGTCAGTAGCTGCTTTCACTGCCTCCTTCATCCCCCACTCCTGCTCATGACTCTCACACTGGTTCAGCCCTTGGTAACCTTAACCTCACCATCTCCAACACCCTTGACATCCTTGCCCTTGCCATGAGGATCCGCATGAAGTATCCTTTTAAGAGCAATAGCTGGCAAGATTCCAACCTAACCTCGTTCAAACGCAAGTGCAGATTCCTAGAACAGAAGTGATTGTCTTCTAGCACATCCTCTGACATACTGGCCTGCTGCTTGCTCCAGAGACTCTCCATCCACTCTAAGAAATGGGCCCATTTCCAAACCCGCATCTCTGGGACCACAAACAACACAGCTGAACTGTGCATAATCTGCATGGAACTTGCCAATCCTACGGCAGTCGTGACTTTGCCTCGTCCTTCCCAGGCCCTCTATACGGCTATGGCTTCCCATTTGACAACGAAAACCTCTCTCCTCTAGTCCCACCCTCCTCCTCCTGCACAAAAGGCTCCCTTTACCCCCCTCTCTCCTTCCCCCTTATGCCCCTCCTTCTCACCCAAACACTGGATGACGTCACTGAAACAGTATGCTTTATGAAAGTCTCCTCCAAACAGGCGCTTTCCTGCTCCTCTAGAAATATCAAGGACAACAATGCCTCCCTTGCCCCCCCTTAGCTGAGTCCTGTAGCTAATCTTTTGCCAGTGGCTCCTTCACCTCACCCCTTAAGCACTCCCTTGTGCACCCCCTCCTAAAAAAGCCATCTGAAGACCCTTCCTGCCTGGCTAACTACCACCCAATCTCCACTTCCCCATTCTTGGGCACACTTGGAGAAATTGGGTATCTCCCAAATGATCCATCACACTGAATCTGTTGGTTGTCTTCATGATCACTGGTCTGGATTTATATCAGCCAAAGGCACAGAAACTGCTCTCCTGAACATCTTTTGCTTTACTTTATTTTAAGTTATTTATATAGCGCAAACATGGACCCTTAGGCGTTAGGGCACGGACATGACACAAAAAGACAGAAGTTCAATGTGCTGGGGCTAAAGAACCAATGCTAGTCAAGGAACGAAGGTCAAGCTGCTTCAGGGATTGAAGCAAACAGCCAAGTTTTCAGTTTTAAAAAGAAAAGATTCAACAAGACCAGGCCTCGCCGCTCCAGAAGGAGCGAATTCCAAGCGATAGGGGCCGCGGAAAAAAACGCTCCATGTTCCACCTTCTTAGTTCTTCAACTGGGAGAGACCAGGTGGTTGTTCTGGTTATTTGACCTAAGGGTTCTGCTGTTAACGTTATTAAGGATAAGGTCTTGTAAATACAGAGGCATAAAGTCCAGTCTGCATTTGAAGGAAATAACCATGAGTCTGAATCAGACTCGCGCTTCCACAGGAAGCCAATTCAGAGAGCGTCTGACCACCGAGACATGGTCCCAGCGATACAGTCCAACAACCACTTGAACCACACCATTCTGGACGACCTGGAGCCTATTGAAATCCACTTTACAAAGCCCAACCAGAACAATGCTACAATAATCTAACTTTGTGCCAATAATCGCTCTGGCAATAGTTTCAGCATTTTCCTGGGATATAAAAGTTTTTAAGTCCACCCCTAAGAATTTAACTTTCGCCAATGGTGTTAGTTTAACTTCCCCAAGTGAAAAGCTGCCGTAGGAGGGATCCAGTTTTGCCAACATCGATGGGGTACCCACGATCCTAAGCTCTGTTTTTCCTCTATTTAAAGTAAGGTTAATGCGAACCATCCAGTTCTCTATCAAGGAGTAGACTCTGTTAAGTTCCTCTTCATCTGGGTGTCATCTGCATAATTAGAGAACATGACACCCTCCTGCTCCAAAAGGGCAAAGAAGGGAGCCACAAAGATGTTATAATCAGGGAGAGATGCTTGATCCCTGCAGCACCCCAAAATTGACTAAGACCGGTGAGGCGTCTGCCTCCTCTGAGAAGACACGACTTTCTCTAATATCCAAGAAGGAGCTGATCCATTGAGCCGCAGGTGTAGAAAAGTTGGTCACCTCTACCATTCTGGAAACCAGAATGGCATGGTAACCGAAGCAAAAGCAGCTGATAAATCCAAGGCTATAAGAAGACAAGATAGGCCCTTTTTCAATACGTCCCATAAGTCTCGACTTCCCCTCCAATAAAGAAGTCTCCATTCCAAATCCCTTTCTGGAACCTGATTGAAAGCGATTCAGAATAGGGAACTTCTCCAAGTGTTGCGAGATCTGTCTGTACGCAATCCGATCGAGGATTTTTAACAAAAAAGGCGTATTTGTTATGGGCTTGTAGTTAAGTGGATTATACAAATCACACCCAGATTTTTTCAGGATAGGGGTGATCCAAGCTTTTTTAATATCAGCGGGCACATAACCGTCCTGTAGAGAGTAGTTAACAAATTTGCAGATGGCATTCAGAAGTGCAGGAGGACATGATTTGATAATCATGGAGGAACCTGGGTCTTCCTTACATCTAGTTGCCTTCAATTGCTCAACCATCACCGCCAACTCATCAAGCTCAATAGAGGAAACATTCAATTGGGGAATCAAAGGGCATCTGACATAAGACTCCATCCCCTCACTACTAGAGGCTAATGGTTGGAATTCTATTTTTTTTTGGCTAGGTCATACCTGATGCGCTGCAACTTATTTTGCATCGCATTTTGAATTTTCTCTCACCAAGCTGCATCCTTTGTAGGAAGATTAGCAAGAGACTGAGAAGTGTGCTCTTGTTCCTTTAAAATTTTGAAAAGTTCTCTAACATCAGACTTAGCATTCTTAGCATTGCATTATGGTAGTTTTTCTTAGCTTCCCTAATGTCCAATTTGTAAAGCTTAGCGGCTGACTTGTAGTCTACCAAAGATCGAGGACACTGAATAACTTTCCAAGAATGAAAAGCCTAGAGGCAAGCAGTTTTAATTTTTGAAGATCCAAAGAGAACCATGGTTTACAATTCTTCCCTTCTATATTTTTTCTTGATTTCAGAGGGGCAAGAGAGTGTGTGATAGAATCCAGGTTAGCTATGAGAGATTTAGACATAGCTGCCACTGGCACAGAATCCCCATAGTTAATAGCAGGATCAATTAGGGGTTTGATTTTTTCACAAGTAAGAAGCTTCAGATTGCTAGCGAATGTGATCCGGGACTTCCTATTCTTCATTTTTATCGGAAAGGTTGACATAATAGATAAATGCGCAAAGGCATGATCAGACCTGGGACAAGGGGAGATCGAGAAGTCCTGGCTGGTAGCGTTGACTATAGAGACCTAAAATAACGTATGACCTAATTGATGGGTAAGCACATGGATGTTCTCATTGATTCCCAGTTCAGCAAGTATCTGCTCTAATTCCACCGCCAGGTCATCATCTTTGTGACCCAGCCAGTAATTAATATCACCTAGTAGAACAAAACAGGAATTAGGTTTAAGGTTGACTAGCAAATAATTAGACAGAGCTAAAATAAAATGTTCTGTTAGAGAGGGAGGCCTATATACAGTGGTCGAAGTGAGCAGGAGCGGTTGGGAGCGGTGCTCCTCTACTTTTTTAAATTAAGTTTTACAGCTCCTATACTTTTATTTTAAAAAGAAACCGTTCCGGAACGGTTTAGTTTTATAATAACAGTGTAGGAAGAAGTTGAAACTTGCACTTTCAGTGCACTGCACTAAACATTCCCTTACACAGCAGGCAAATGTGTTTGGGGGTTTGTATTGTGTGTGGCAGGGGGCAGGGCAATGGAGTTTGTGAGGAGCGGGCAGGCCTGTAGGGAACATAGCTCCACTACTTCTTTTCTTACACTTCGACCACTGCCTATATATCAATAAATGTTCACTGTAGATTCTGCGTTGAGGCCCACTTTAATGTGCAAAGATTCAATGCCCTCCATAATATGTCCTCGGACTTCCCAGATATTCAGTTCCCTTTTAAAAATCAAGGCCACCCCACCACCTCAGGTCTATCCTGACGTAACATGGCATAACCCTCAGTTATAGCTATATTGAGGGAGGGGCCAGCAGTCTTGGATGCCCAAGTTTCTGTCAGAGCACAGATATCGATGTTATTATGATCTAGATAATCACAAACCTCATGGGCATGTTTAACCCGAGATCTAGTCTTTAGCATCAAACATGCTAATTTAGAAACCTGGGTAAAAGAGTGTTTAACAATATTTTGTATCGGGGGTCCAACCTCAGACATTTGAGAAGCCAAGGCAGCATTATCTAGAATGGAAGTTGATACATCCGTCAATATACCATCTGATACTTCCTTGATCACTCACAACATGAAAAGGATGGTGCGCAGGAGCAGCCGTCTCTGTGTTCACAATAGCGGCATTATACATAGAGTTATGATCAACAAGGGGAGCGGTACATACCAGCCCTTCCACTGCAATCCTGACACCGGGAGCATTAAAAATATTTCTAGCGGCATCTATTGCCGGCAGAACTTCTGAAATCCTCTTGGAGACTGATTGCACCAGCAGCGTAGCGGGCCACCATGGACCGGCACAGACCGGCTTGACTCTTTCGCGTCAGCGCGTTCCCGCCAGGTTTCTGAACAAATACACGTTCTGAACTACAAAACTGAGGGGAATTGTAGTACAGCAGCCGTAATAATGCGTGCATGCAGAGCGTTGCTCTGATTCAAGTGACTCGGCTTGAAAACACTGAAAGTATATACCAACTTTAAAAATAGAGCACCAATACACCAGTAAAAGCACAGCAATAAAGGAAACTGAAGTTAAAATGAATAAAATGCAAACAAACAAATCAATTTTAAAATGGATAAATCCACTTCACTCTCTACTTGCGGTGTCACTCAGGGCTCTATCCTTTTTCCGTGGCTTTTTAATATTTACCTTACCCCTTTAGCCCACTTGATCTCCACTTTCTCTTCTCACTTCCAATGTCACGCTGACGACACACAGCTCTCCTTAAAGCTTCCCTCCTCTACCTCCTCTCCTTTCTCTCTCATTCTCAACTGCCTGACTGCTATTCAGGCATGGTGTGTTGATAATGATTTATGCCTTAATGCCATTAAGACTGAGATCCTCCTCATTGGGACACCTGCCGCTTCCTTCCCTCCTACTTTCTGGCCCCCCTCCTTGGGCCCCCACCCCTCACCCTTGTGTGAAGCTAAAAACCTTGGTGTCATCTTCGACTCCTCTCTCTCTCCTTCTCCCCTCATATGACTGCCCTTGCTAAAATTACCCACGTTCAGCTTCACCTCCTCAGAGGTATTCTCCCTTTGCTAACCTTCCCCCAGAAACTCAATGTCTCCAGAGCTGTGGTTCTCTCCAAGCTGCATTACTGCAACAGCCTCTTCCTTAATCTGCCTCTTTCCTCCCTCCGTCCTCTTCATCTAATTCAGAATAGGACTGCAAGACTAATCCTTGACCGCAAGTCCAGGGACTGAATCTCTCCAGCCCTAAAATCTCATCACTGGCTCCCAGTTGCTGCAAGGATAAAATTCAAGACCCTCTGCATCATCCATAAGGCGTTTAGGGGCCTGAGACCCCGAAACATCCATCGTTCTCTCCCTAAATACCTCCCAGAGTCATTCGATCCTCTAGCTCCTACTCCCTTGTTAGAACTACAGTTCCCTTTAGTTCTGTAGTTCCTCTGGTCCCACTTATTTGCATACCAGGCGCGTGAGGAACAAGCCGGTTAGTGCCAGTTTGTGTCCGCTTTATTCGACTTGTTCGCTCTGCCTTCTGAATTCAGGCAGCTACATGTATTTACATTGTTGTACCACCATGCCTTCTATCAATGAGACATTAGCTACATTACCAAGCACCGCTTCTTCCGCATATATCCATGAGAATTCTATGTACCAGAGAAGGTTTGCAGATACAAAGCGCAAATATAGTAATTTAAAGAAAATAACATCACAATCTCTATCATGTCAGTTGTTAACCAATCTTAGACCAGTGGATACATTTAACAAATCCAATTATTTGGCCTGCCATTTTACCAATATGAATAACTTAATCATTGACAAACTTGCTCCCAAAACATTTTGACTGGTGAAATCCAAACCAGTAACAGTACCTGGTTCAATGATTCTATTGTGGGCCTACAGTGTTTAAAGAGAAAAGCAGAAGGAGAGTGGTGAAATATCTCCTCTCCTCTATCTCATTCCCCATGCAAACAATCCATTTTTAATTTGAATAATTATCATTGCGATAATTGATGCCGAATCCCAAAGTTTTGATAACAGGATCTCGACCACCAAATCAAATGTACAAGAATCATTTGTAATCCACAAGAAATTCAAAGGAAAAGCCCCGGACATAATTACACTAAGAAAGGACGCCTTATGGTGTCAAACAATACATGATGAATTTGAGCAGAAAGTCTCACAACATTTAAAATCCATAGCAGCAAACAAAGACCATGATCAGCTCCAAGGCCCAATTCCGGCTGACACCTTAACAGCTCAGACCATGTCCCTAATAAGGAACATGAGTAAATCTCTTTACAATTTAAACCATGTTCCGAGAAACAAATTCTCAAAATAGTGGTCAACATGACACCAATTTCCTGTTTAGGGGATAGTTGTCTGTCTAGTGTGATTAAAGAATGCATGAATACACTAGTACCATGTGTAGCACTTCTTGTTAATTTATCCTTTGCCGAAGCAAACATACCTCCTCTCTTGAAAGAGACATGGTTTCCCCACCCCCGTCTAAAAAAGAATACATTGGATCCTAATATAGTTAAACACTACCGTCCAACTACCAATGTACCATTCCTGTTAAAGATCTTGGACTGGTTTGCATACGCCCAACTGCAAGATGTTCTCGAAAGTAATGATCTATTGAGCCCTAAATAGTCCGGTTTCAGGTCTAAACGCATGATGGACATCGCACTTTTGTACCTGAAACCGAACATCGGCAGCACAGTAGATCACAGCAGTCCAGCTCTATTGAAGTTGCTTGTCTTTTTCTGCCGCGTTCGAGTTGGTGGATCATGCAAGGCTTGTTACCAGATTGGTAGAAGAGGTTCACTGCTCTCATGCTGCATCAGCTTGGATTTCCTCCTCTTAAGAGAAGAGAAATGCAAGAGATTTGGTAGCACAACATTTAATGTCCAAGCACCAGTAGCCTGGAACAAGTTACATCTCCATCTGAGGCAGGCCAATTCACTCACCGGGTGTTAAGAGGCTCCTCTTTAATTTGGCTCCTGATTCATTAATAGGTTGGCTCTTCTTCCATGCCTATCCTGCTTTTTAGGTCCTATGTCTTGTATGAAAGTATGTGCGCTTTGAGGCCCATGGCCGATTTAGCACATTACAAATATGACAAATAAATAAAATATAAATAAAACTCTCTGTTGATCAGACATTTCTCTGAGCAGAGAGTGGGGGGGAGGTAGATCTCTTTCTTTGGCAGGAGCCTCCCTGTGGAACGGCCTCCCTTCCCCTCTCCATCTTGAACTGGACTGCCTTAAGTTGCAGAAGCTTCTCAAGACCTTACTTTTATCCTCTTCCTTCCCTCTCCCCCTCCCTTGCTGACCTCCACCTGCCATTGCGACTGGTTGCCTGTGACTCCTATGAAGCTTACTGCAGCCAAGCTCTTCCTCAACCGGTCTTCCCCTGCACCCTTTACCAGCACTTGCCCTCGGGCACCCTTCCCTGACCAGACTGCTGATTTTGGTCCACCCTCTTCCTCGCACTAGTTTCCCTTGGCACTTGCCCACATAGGTTCCTCCCAGCACTAGTCAGCTTCTGGGGCCTCCTCCTCCAGCACTTCCTCCTCTTCTCCCTATCCCATCCCTTCGGGCGAACCCCCCACCACTCCCACACTTCCTGTTAATGCACTTGCACAATCCGAATGTCACAAGGCATAGTAGGACCATTATTGGTGTTTTTTCTCCCCTGCTCTCCCCAGCCCCCTTTTGTCTTGTGGCACCTGGAAACGCTTCATGCTGTATAGGCGCCCTAAAAATCTTAACAAAATAAAATAAAAAAAATAATAAATTCAGGTGCAACATGTACACATGTCAACCATCATTGCCCACGTGCCAAGTGCACAACCACTCACTTTCCGACAACACCGTTTCAGCATTGATCTACAGCACAACGCACACTGAGATACCAACATACCGCCCGACCACAAGCTGATGCCATGCATGTCTGCTTTTCCCATACGTGGAGTACATCTGTGATATTGTTAGCATCATTCAGTGCGTCTTATTTGAAGAGCTCAATGGAACTTATGGCTTGGGGGCTTTATGTTTGTGGAATAAAGAAGACTACAAAAGGCTCTCTTCTCTTGGATGCAAGATATGATATGATATGATATGATATGATATGGTATTTGTAACGCGCCTATACACAAGTGTTTCAAGGCGCGACGAGGCAGGGAGGGAGGGAAACAAGGGGAAGACAGACAAACGATCCTACTAGGCCAGGTGTCATTCAGATCGGGCAAGTGCAGAGGTAAGGGGAAAAGGAGAAAGTGCAGGGGGAGGAGGTGGGGGGGAAAGTGCAGTACACGGTAAGTAGCGTAATAAAATAATAAATAATAAATAAAAGGGCCAGCTGGTGGCAAGTGCGAGGTAAGTGCAGAGCAAGTGCTAGGAAGGGGGCTGTAGGGATACAGTGACAGTCCCACAGTGCAGGGGGAGCCAGGGAGGCAGTGCAAGTGGAGAGTGGCTGGGCCCTGGACCGAGGTCGCTGAGAGTGGCCAAGATGCAGGTATAGTGCAGAATTTCAGTGGGGAGTTAAGCAGGTTTAGCAGGGGAGAGGGAGAGAGAAGGCAGAAGCGAAGAGGAAGGTTTTGAGGTGCTTCCGGAACCGGAGATGGTTCTCCTCAAGTTTCAGGGAGGCAGGAAGGCTGTTCCAGAGGGAGGCCCCTGCTGCGGAGAGAGATCTACCCCCAGCTCGTTGCTTCGAGAAGCGGCTGACCATGAGGGAGTTGGAGACGGATGAGCGAAGGGCTCGTGAAGGAAGATATTTAGGAAGAGAGAGTTGAAGGTATTTAGGCCCCAGGCCCCAGAAGGCCTTGTGGACAATGCAGAGGGTTTTGAACTTAATCCTCGCAGCCACTGGGAGCCAGTGAAGAGATTTCAGTCCTGGAGAGATACAGTCCCTGGGCTTGAGGCCAAGGACAAGTCTCGCAGTTCTGTTCTGGATAAATTGCAGAGGGCGGAGAGTGGAGGCAGGCAGATTAAGATAGAGGCTGTTACAGTAATCCAGCCTTGAGAGAACCAGGGCTCGGGAGACAGTGAGCTTCTGGGGGAAGGAGAGGAAGGGAAGAATACCTCTGAGGAGGTGCAGCTGGTAGTGTGACTTCTTAGAGACGTCAGATATATGAGGAGAGAAGGAGAGTGTGGAGTCGAAGATGACCCCAAGGTTTTTAGCCTTGCAGGTAGGGGCAGGAAGGGGGCCAAGGGAGGCCGGCCAGAGAGCTGCAGGGAAGGAGGGAGTGGGTGTGCCGATGAGTAGAATCTCAGTCTTACTGGCATTAAGGCAGAGGTCATTGGCGGCACACCATTCCTGGATAGCAGACAGACAGTCGGAGATGAGGGAAGAAGAGGAGGAGGCCGAGGGTAGCCTGAAAATGAGCTGGGTATCGTCCGCATAGCACTGGAAGTGGGGGCAGAGAGCGGCGATGCGGTGGGCAAGGAGTGCCAGATACTGGTTGAAAAGCCAGGGAGAGAGGTTGGATCCCTGGGGGGCACCACAGGTGGAGAAAAAGATGTCGGAGAGGAAGGAGCCCATTTGGACCTGGGAGGGTCGACCGGAAAGGAAAGAGGTCAGCCATGCCAGAGCCTGACCAGTGATACCCAGGTTATCACGGAGACGGTTGAGCAGGATGGAATGGTTGACAGTGTCAAAGGCAGAGGAGAGATCGAGCAGAATGAGAACACAGGGAGTGTTGGAATCGAGGTTCAGGAGCAGGTCCTCACGGATGTTCAGGATGCAAGCTTCGTCTGCAGTGCACTGCTGCTTACACGTATTTCAAAACATTCAAAATGCTTTCCATGAAACCTCGCAGCACGTCTTTGTCTTACCGCTACTAAGTAAGGAACGGATGTATCATAGCAATCTTCTAGTTGCATTGTAAAAAGATCTGGGGGAATCAGTAGAAGACGATCACTGGATCAAATAGCGCCAGTTTGTCAACTTAAGGTCTCTATTGTGGTGATCTGGTATTGTGACATGAGTCTGTTGAACAGGGTCTATTGGATACCAGAGATGATGATTAAAAGTGGAATGTCAGATTCACCCTTTTGAGCATGGTGTAGACAAGACATTGGAATTCTGATGCGCATGACGTGGAACTGTAGTAAGGCTCAACCATTCTAGGACAAGATGTGCGGGCTGTGTGTTACTTGTCAGCGTTACCGGCAGGGGAAGCTGTTAGCCTGCAGAGTGGGAGTCTGTCCTCACCATGGTGCCTCCTGGAGTCTGACTTTGTAGTCCCTGCTGGAGTCCAAGAGTACAGCACTGAAAAGCACAAGCCCTGCACGGAGTGCACACAGTGTGATTGATGGCTGTGTGCTTTGTGTCAGCATTATCAGTGGGGGAAGCTGTTAGCCTGCAGAGTGGGAGTCTGTCCTCACCATGGTGCCTCCTGGAGTCTGACTTTGTAGTCCCTGCTGGAGTCCAAGAGTACAGCACTGAAAAGCACAAGCCCTGCACGGAGTGCTCACAGTGTGATTGATGGCTGTGTGCTTTGTGTCAGCATTATCAGTGGGGGGAGCTGTTAGCCTGCAGAGTGGGAGTCTGTCCTCACCATGGTGCCTCCTGGAGTCTGACTTTGTAGTCCCTGCTGGAGTCCAAGAGTACAGCACTGAAAAGCACAAGCCCTGCACGGAGTGCACACAGTGTGATCGATGGCTGTGTGCTTTGTGTCAGCATTATCAGTGGGGGAAGCTGTTAGCCTGCAGAGTGAAACCTCGCCACAGTGCCGGCTGCAGCGAGTAGAGTACTGAAAAGCACTAGCCCTGCGTGGAGCGCATGTGGTGTGCGGGCTGTGTGTTTCGTGTTTGGTGTGGCGTGTGGACAGAGGGCAGAGCTCAAGGCTCAGACATTTCTGCTCTTTTACAAACAACGGGGGTTGGTGGAGGAAGAGTGGAGGAAAAGCCGACTGCTTGGTAAATCGTGTTTAGCACAGCCTCGGTGTGACCCCGTAACTTTGGCCCTAGGAAAGTGTTGGAACGCTTTAGGAAATGCTTGTTTAGTCCCCAGACGTTGGATCTTTGAACTCAGCATCCCGCCCGGGTTTATCTGTCGAAACGTCGACAGTGCCCACAGCGCCTACAGCGCTTGTGCCCTTAACCAGTGTCGGTCGTTCCAGGGAAGACCAACCCTGTGACACAATTCCAGGGAGAAGAATGCTTCAACCAAAGGTGAGAAAGGATACATGTAAAACTGCATTGAATCGAATTGAACTGCCACAATTTTCCCACAAGTTTGCAACAAGTCGGATGCTATAGGCAAATACCAGTAACCATGGTATAACTAGGGCACATAAAACACCAGTAAAAAATAAATAAATGCCGAGGCAGCTCTTTTGCTCTCTGCTCTCTTATATACTGGGCTTTGGAACGATATTGTTTCCTTTTAGGATTGTGCAGGACCCCTAGGCACTCTTATTTCCTGAGACCATTGGTGGAGTGCATGGGTTGAGTGTGTTGGTGGAGTGGCTGAGGGGCGGGGGTGGACTAAGGCAGCTCCTTGAGCCCGTCGGGAGTGCCCAAGGCGCTCAACCGGCCACATAATCCTTAATGTTCTCATCCTCTATCAGCTGCCCCTTTTTACAGAGATTGCCCCAAAGAATCTCCTTTAAGGCTTAAAGGCCCAATAACTACAAATATTCAATGACTTAAGAGCTTCATTATACCTTATTATGCCTTGTTGAACTGTTGAGCTTCGCTAGTGGTATCAGCTCGATTTCGATTGTGGATTTTTCACCTTGGTCCTGCACATCGAAAATTTGTAAAGAGCCTGCACATCCAATTTTTATAAATTTCTCATTGACGAACTATTGGCGTTGAATTTTGCTCGCACCGCCACTCCTGATTTTATGAAATGTTAACCTGTCAACTTCTTACCCGGGTTTTAGCAAGTTTACAGAGCATTGGGCCTCATTACGACCCAGGCGGTAAGTTACCGCCTGGGCCGTGACTTTACCACCATGGCGTAAACTACGTTTACGCCATGGTGGTTGGCGGACTTACCGCCCCATTCCGACCTTGGCGGGGCGGTAAATCCCCAATCCCCATTTACCCTTCCCCATTCCCATTTTTGCCCCATAGGGCATAATGGGAGTGGGGAAGGCGTTAATTACGCCACCGTAAATTACGGTGGCGTAATTAACTCCATGGTCCCTTAGCGCCATGGATTTTAACACCTGCTAAAAGCAGGTGTTAAATCCGCCATGGCGCTAAGGGACCTCGTACTCAGGCGGTAAGGGTTGGCGCTGTTTACGCCGGCGTAAACCCCTTACCGCCTGAGTCGTAATGAGGCCCATTGTCTTTTAAATAAGTGGTATTAATTCAATGGTTTAATGGTTTTAGCAAAATGCACAGAGTATTGATATTTTTAAATTGACTTATGGATTTATGGAGCACTGTCACTTTAATCTTGAAAAACTTTGATAAGCACAGCTTGGGTGGCTGGTATTTACAATATTAATTATAGTATTGTTGTTAATGACATTACAGCTGTTTTAGAGCTAATGGGCCTCATTACACGGAAGGCGGCTGCAGAATGAACTTTGCCGGTAAGGGACCGGCACTGTCATTCCGGGCCTCCACATTACGAGGTCTGCAGCGGGTCCCGCTCTGGAAGCCTGGCCAGACCAGACATGCAGAGCTGGACCCGCTAGCAGTACATGATGCTAACAACGTCCCGTCATTAACGGGCCCATTGTTAGCATCCTCCCCATTCCTATTGAGCCCTATGGGGGCTCAGATGGGAATGGGGATGTACCGGATCCGGGTGCCAAGAATGGGAATTACCGGACCCGAAAAAGTCAGCATGGCCCGGTAATTCCCTATTTTTGGGACCCAGACCCGGTATAGTGTAAGGCGAAGGATGAGCAGTTAGCCGAAAGGAAAACAAAGAATATTAAGAAGGCTCAAAATGGTCACGGAACATCTAACAACGCCACTGGTCTTCAACCAACTTTGAATGCTTATTTAAAGCAGATGGCCGGCAAGACTGAGGAACGTATATTGAACACAGAGAGGGCAATAGAAGCAGTCTCTAACCGCACCGGCATGGTAAGTACCCTCGCAGGTACTTCAACAGCCCTCCCATTGATAAACACTCATTGTCAGGGGCTGGTACCTAATGGGACCTAAGCGCTCCTCTAGAAACGGTGCACACCACCTCTCTGGTTGATTGCTCACTTGAGAATAATGATCGGCAAGAGGAGGGAAACAGAGGTGGTAGATGATAGTAATAAAATAGTACTAAAACATCGAGCAGACCTCGGGGCATCATTTTCTGTTTTGGCGTGTACTGATATTAAGGTATTGGAGGAGGTCCTGGACAGGAAACTACGCCCCATTTTGGAGGAAATACACTCATTGAAAAAATCAAGTAATGCCTCATTCACTATTATGGATGAAATTATTAGAGGGATAAAAAAAGATCCATTGGAGTTCAAACAAGCCATCGCTGGTTTAGCTTCCATTGTTACTATTCAGGACACCTCTTGGGGGCGAAGGGAGACATTGGAACAGGTAGGTAGGAGGCAAACCTCACTGCCGCCCTAAAGCCCCCCAGAATTAAAGTTGACTTATTTCCACTTAAAACAGTGGAGCACTATCCCATGTAATGGCCACTCCCGAACGTATGTAAAACAGCACTGCCGGGGAGCCAGACAGTCATTGATCCCCCTTCAGCTGCAGCACTACTCCTCGGGGTAATCACTGACATACCTGTCCTGGTGGATAGGTCAGAAGAGACAGCCATCTCCTTAATTAGTAAAGCAAGCTATTGGATCAACACCCATTTAGTTGGCCTGAAAATCAATCTGTGGTGTATTTTAATGACAAGAAGAGTTTCTTGGGTTGGTAAAACAGCAAAAAAGGTGCAGGGTGATTGCATGTTTGTCACGGTGTCTACCGTGGCCATTTTAAATTATTTGGTGACAGCACTTGAACCCAGATGTAATAGGGAAGACCGTCAGATACATGAGAGCCAATTAGTCCCACTGACCTCTTTTTATCCATTCCAAAAGGGAAGTAGTTATTTTAGGGTATTACCAAAAACAGGAGATGAAAGATCAAAGACTCTGAATAGTATTCGGGAATGGGATAGGCGGGGGGACAACGCCAGTAACAAGAACATTTGTATTGCAAAGGTGCAGGCAGACGCTAATGAGAGGGGGAGTTATAACAGCCAATCGGTTTGAATCCCTCTCCACGATTGAAGAACTAGAGTGACTAAAGATCCCCCTTTTAGAAACTCTGAATCAACTGTGAGCGGAATATAATCCTATGTTACCACCACAGAGGCCTAGCCACATGGAAGAGCACTCCATAGCTATGCTTTGTTGGAAAATAGAGGAGGCAAGCTACAAATGTGTGGACCCTCACACTTTGGCTTACATGAAACAACATGATGTTATCCTATTACAGGAAACATGTGCCATGGAGGAATTACTAATGAATGGGTTTTTCTCATTACCAGCCGCCGCAAGCAAGAATAAAAGAGGGCACTGTTATTGGGGACTAGCGACGTTGACAAGGTCATCCATGAGCTATCGAATTAGGTTAATCAATACTAACACAAACTGTAAACAATTGATTACCATGGCCCCTATGCAAGGGGACCTTTTATTGATTGTTAATTTCTATAAAAGCCTGCATACATCAGGACCCAATAGGCTTGGGACATTGAAAGAACCGGTGGAATGCACCATACTTGCAGCACTTCACCGCCAGACAGTACTGATGGGTGTGGACTTTAACATTAAACTAGGCAATGCAATTCAAGATGATTTGTATGATGATAGCGAGGATTCCGCTCATGGCATTGCACATTCACAGATGTTGGACATTCGGACATGCCCAAGGGTCCACAAGTGGGGTTGTGATTTTTGGAATGGGGGTTATGGTCCTTATGGATGAGTTAAAACAGATGTACCAGAAGTGACATTTAGAAATACACAAGGGTCCTCCACAATTGACTATTTTTTTAATGCATGTACAACACTGGACATTGATAAAAAGACTTCAGGGTAATTCAGGACATTTGTAGCAACCACTTACTGCTGAGGCTTAGTCTCCAGTGGGAATGCTCTCAGTTAACCCTGCTTGTTTTTTGTCAGTTATACCTGTGTGAGGTAAAAGAAGATTGAAATGGGCAAAGCACGGCCCTGCGATTTTTCAACAGGAGCGCGTCATCCAACTTGCATTTAATGCTCCCAATCTTTGATATTACTGAATTCCCGGAACAAGTAGTACAAATGTAGGGGAACTGATGTAGTCTTTAACAAATATGTTGCAGTATGACTTCAAATGCAAAAAAAGTGGGGAGAAAAGTTGGTTCATTAAGGAATGTAAAATATCAAAAAAGCAATTGCTGAGGGTCTTGAAGGAACCAGATAGCTGCAGCGGGGAGATCATTGGGGCTGGCCGTAAAGACCAACAAAGAGTTTTTGGAGCAACAAACGTGGGAGGATTTACTGATTGCTGTCTTTTTCAAGGATTCCAAACAGTTTGGGGAGTATTTTGCTGAAGGACCCCCCTACAGAAGAGAGCATATACTGAGAGAAAAACACTTTGAGGCGAAGGCTTGGATTGACCACTTCTGTCTGTATGAGGGCCCTGTGATTAGATTTACCAATGTGGAGTGGGGCCCAATGATTCAGTTCTCATTAAGGGAAGCAGAAGATGTGATCAACCAAGAAGCTCATAATAGAGCTCTGGCCGCAGATGCAGTCCCCGTGGACCTTTATAAGGAGGTGGTGGATCAATAGACCCCATTGTTAACCATTTGCTTCAATGCATTTCTTCAAACAGGGGAGTTCCCGCACTCATGGAAAAATGCCATTATCTATCGTATTTAAAAAAAGGAGATTGCAGGAGCCCCCTGATTTATTGACCCATTTCACTCTTGGGCACATCTTTTAAAATGTTTGGCACGCGTTTTATTGGGTCACATTGAGGAATAGATTTCAACCCATTTGGTGCTCACAGACGCTCAATATGGCTTCAGACCAGATGTGGGGACTCATAATCAAACCCTGAATTTATACTGGGTGAGAGCACAATCAGTTTTTGTAAGGGGTGAACCAATTTATTTGGCCTTCATGGACCTAAGCACCGCTTTTGACAAGGTAAACAGAGTAAAGCTCTGGTCAGTGCTTGGGTCCGTGGAGTGCCCAATTGGGTTATTGAGGGTCATGTAACTGGTGAATGAGGGCACTAAGGCTTGTGTCTGCTTTGGGGAGCAGGGGCAATGCACTAGATACTTTGATGTTGAAACAGGAGTCCGTCAAGGTTGCCTCCTGGCACTGGTTTTATTTACCCTGTATAGATAACCTCTATAAGGCCCTTGTTGAATCCAATGCAGATTTCCCCTAGGTCGGCAACAAATTGTTCCCCCTGTTAGCATATGCTGACAAAACTGTTATCATCGCCCGGACACCCAATGCTCTCCAGAAACTTATTAATGTCTGTATTGTTTTTATGACCAATCTAGACAAAAAAAAATACAAACAAGTCAGCAGTTATGGAGTCTACTGCTATGAGAGCAAAGAAAATCGAGATGCATGGGATGTTTTGTAACGGATCTGTAATCCCACGAGTGAAAGTGTTTGACTATATGGACATTCATTTTGCAGAGAATTGGAAGGGGATGGCACATAAACACAAAGAATTAAACTGAGACAGGCATTGGGGTACAATGTTTTATGCAGCTGTGCCAGGGGAAACCACTTGAAATGATAATGAAGGTGTATAATGCACAGACAACTGCAGTAACCAATTAAGGGGCTTCATTGTGGGGGTTTGAAAATGTTTTGACTCTTGAGATAATTGAAAACACATTTTTTAAGGAATTGCTGTGTATACCGTGCTCGGCACCACATTACGCAGTGCATGCCGAGCTCGGAGCTAAAAGTATGGGGAAGTCTGGTATGATGCCCCTTTAAAACACTGGTTAAGCATTTGGTCAAACCCCAGAGCATTGGTAACTCAATACGTAGTTAGAGCCCTGATGCACAGTGCTGCCTGGAGCAAGATAGCATGGCTTGAGTTTATCATGATTTTATGATATGATAGGTTATTTATAACATGCTTAATACCCAAAGGTTTCTAAGCGCAGACCCAGGGATCGAACCTGTGTTTCTCCGTGTTGTCTTGCTTCCAAGGCGAATACGTTGCCCCTGAGCTATTCTCCCGATACAACTCCGTGAAATGCTCCCAGTCTTCTCTGTCCGGTTAATCTGCTGACTCCAGGGTGAGAAATGTTTATAAAAGGAATCTTTGACACATAAGCAAAGAAAGATGAGAATTAACTGGGTTTTTATTGGATTCGAATAGAAAACATGCCATTATCACAAAAATGGACTCTCTGCAATCTCATGACACAGAGCAATAATCCAGCAGATCGATGGATTTTAAAAAGAGCACGTTTGATCTTTTGCTGCTGCTAGCGAACACAGTGGATTGGCAGGGTTAGGCCCAGGATTCGCCATGTCCCTGTTGCAGAGCAGCAGCGGAAATTATTTTGCACTTTATTTTGCTATGCCCCTATTATTTGGAAATCAGAAAGCAGACATCCTTGCTTTAATGCACCTTGTGTTGTCGCTTGGGGTTTCCTCACATATTTGTTGAGGGGCTAGAATGCAAGGAAATACTATCTGGACTCTATAATCTGAATACACAGTATGAAGGGGCACATTTTAGTGGGGAAATACTTTTGATACCTTTTATATTTCTATATGGTGCCTGTGTATGAGATGTTCTGTATGAATTGTATTTTAATGTTGACATAATGATGTTAATTCTGTCGTGTACTAGGTCACCTTGAACCTGAAGATTGGGTTGATACATTAATGTCTCCTAGAGAAATTGGTATAGAATCCAAGCTTAGGCTAATACAGTTGAGAATCCTTCATCGCTCATACCACTCACGTGCTGTAATGGCCACATGGGGTGGACTAGAAGACGGGACATGCGTTCAATGCAAAAATGAACCTGCCACCTTCTACCATATGATATGGGACTGTCGGGTGTTACAGGCCTTCTGGGATGACTGTATTAGTACAATCTCTGCTGCCCTGGCGACACCAATCCCCAGGGATCCCAAAATGGTACTCTTAGGCATCTGGGGTGAAGTAGACCTGTCAAAATATGAGAAAATGTTTCTGGCAATTGCGTTGGGGGCAGGCAAAAGACTTATTGCAGCTAATTGGGGATCTGCCGACCCACTGTGCCTGAACCGTTGGAGTAACGAGCTGGACAGGTGCGAAGCTTCAGAGCGACAGATTTATAATGCACAGGGCTGCCCCTGTAAATTTGAAAAAATATGGAGCAAATGGCTAGATGCTCACCGAGATCCGCTGGTGGGGATAGATCAATATCACTGTTAGCATTGGTTACCTGCCTTGTTTTGTTATTGTCTTACGGTCCTCGGCCTTATGGGCCTCTTCTAACTGTTATTAATGCTATGCTGCCTTTATCTTATGTATGCCGATGATCCATGTTTGTTTTTCTATGTTGTGTTGTTCAAACTCAATAAACAGAGTTATAAAAAAAAATAATTCTGTCCTGTACAATGTTTAATGGATGTTATCCGAATAAACATACTGTGATGATAGGATTAGAAGAGGGAAAACGATATGCTTTACATAGATATTGCCAAAAGAACTCCTGTGCAGTAATGAGAGGCTAGATGTAATCCCACAGGTTCACAGACAGACTTCAGAGAAGCATTATGCTGGCCAGCAAGATTATCCTTAGACTCTGCAACTCTCCTGCAGGGCCTGAAATGAAAGATTGAGAAATTGAGGTACATATTATGTCAATAGTGGACAGGGTGGTGTTTAATCAAAGGGGGAATGAAAGTAGTTTTAAGCTAATCTAGTCCTTTTTGGCAGAAAACTTTTAATAAACACAGTGGCATTCGTGCCTTGAATGTACACATTACAAGGGATTGAATCATTATATTTGCACTAACAATTATTCACTGAAGTGCAATGGATTCATTATTTTAGGTGTGTCTACTCCCCTTTAATAGAACATGTGTATGATATATTAAGTGAAATGTTGCATTAAGGTGAATTTGTGATCATTTAAAAGAAGTCATGGCTGTAAGAAGCAAGAATCAAAAATGTGTTAAGATAGTCACAGATTTTTCCTTTCAATTCTTTTAAGAACTTGTGACAATTGTATTTGATTGAGCGCTTCAGAAAGATAAAAAACGGTGTTGTCCAGGTCTGCATTTGAATCTGTGACCGCCAGGTCATACTCAGAAATCAACAATAAGGACCCGATTTATAGCACTAGGTTTGTGCGATTAACTTTGTGCCATAAAGAGCATTGCGTGTACGTGCTCATTCAAAAGGTTGTGTGCAATTCGCAGATTCATAGATTTCAAAGTGCAAAGTAACTGGCAGGCAAAGAGCAACAAGTTGTGCCAGGAACGTCCACAAAACCCCCCCACGCAAGCAAAAACAACCACTATCACAGAACCTTTGTGCCGGTCAAATGTAAAAAAGTAATGAAGAAATTGCGAAACTGCAACCTGTACTCCCAACACAAAGCAGCACCATGACGAAACAGTGTCCTGCACCCCGCAACTCAAAGAAGCCCCTGGCGAAACTAGAGCCCGTACCCTGTAACTCAAAACAGCACCTGGTGAAACTGTGGCCCGTGTCCCATAACTCAAAGCAGCACCCCTGCAAAACTGTGGCCTGTACTCTGTAACTCCAAGCAGCACACTGCAAAGCTGTGCCCCATAACCTGTACTAAGCATAAACCTCCTACATTAAAGTAGCACCCTCATGTTTACCCTCCTTTCACCACCCCCACTGACCTCCACCCCAACCCCTGCCAGCCCCATCAAGTCCCGCCCCCCCACCAACTACCCCCACTGACATCCGTCCCAACCCCAGGCAGCCCCTTCAAGTCCTGACACCTCCACCCACCCCACTGACTTCCACCCCAAACCCATGCAGCCCCAATGCTAGTCTGCCTCCCTCCGACTACCCCCACTGGCCTCTGCCCCAACCACAGGAAGCCCCCTGCTATTCTGCCTCCCTCCCACAACCCCACTGGACTCTGCCACATTACCAGGCAGCCCGCTGATAGTCTGCCCACCTCCCACTACCCCCACTGACCTCTGCCACAACCCCAGGCAGCCCCCTCAAGTCCTGCCACCTACCACCAACCCAACCAACTTCTTCCCCAACCCCAGGCAGCCCCCTGGTAGTTTGATTCCCTTCCACTAGCCCCACTGACCTCTGCCACAAAGCCCAGGTAGCCTGCCCAAGTCCTGCCACCTCCCTCATGGTGGCCCTGAATCATGCTGTTTCCATCTTCATCTTGTATCCTGGCTTGCAACATTATGTGTTACTACTGACTTCTGCAATTGTATTTGCTCTCCACTCTTGCTTCTCCACTCTTTTTGACTGCCTACTCTCTGTTCTCTGCCCCCCCCCTCTCCCTTTTCCTATCTCCTCCCCTTCTCCCCTTACTTTCTTCTATGCACTTACTCTATCAGAATTTTCCCTGGACCTAGTATGATAGCAACCTTGTCTGTTGCTCCCCATCCCCTTACTGTCCCAGCCCCACCTCCAGCACTATCTGAAATGATGTCAGGACTAGTACGATAGTCGCTTATTTTGTTCCTCCCCTCCCTTTCTGCACCCCTCTCCTTCACCTTTTATTTTTCTCTGGCTCTACCAGAAATGTTGTCAGGCCTAGTACGGTAGTCACCTGTCTGTCTCCATTTCCTTCCCACTCTCCCCCTCCCTTCCTTATCTATTTCTTAGCTCTTGCACTATTTGAAATGTCGGCAGGCTGAGTACGATAGTTAATTTCACATCCTTACTGTTCATGGCCTGTAAGAATGTCGTCGTATTTTCCCTGGTTTCCTCCCCTGCCTTGAAGTGCTTTGAAACACATTGTGTATAGGCGCTATATAAATAAACTATCATATCATATCATATCCCACCACACCCACAGATCTCCACTCTAACCCCAGGCAGCCCCTGCTAGTCTGCCTCCCTCCCACTACCCCACTGACTTCGCCCCAAACCCAGGGAGCCCCCTCAAGTCCTGCCACCTCCCACCACATCCATTGATCCCCGCCCCAACCTCCGCCCCAACCCCAGGCAGCCGCCCCCTTGTCTGACTGCATCCCACCTCCCACACTGACCTCCACCACCACCCACAGGCAGCTCCCGCAAGTCCCGCCACTACCCAATACCCCCCTCACCTCTGCCCCAACTCCAGTCAGCACCCTAAAGTCCTGCCACATCCCACTGCCCCCACTGTCTTCCGCTCTAAACCAGGCAGTCCTCCACTAGTCTGCTTCCCTCCCACTACCCCCACTGAACTCCACCCAAACCCCAGACAGCCCCCCCAATTCCTGCCACCACCCACTGCTCCCACTGACCTCCGCCACCACAGATGGCCCCCTAAAGTCCTGCCACCACCACCTCTAACCTCTGCACCAACCCCAGGCAGCCCTCTACTAGTCTGCCTCCCTCCCACTACCCCCACTGACCTCTGTCCCAACTCCAGACAGCTCCCTGCTAGTCTGTCTCCCACTCACTACCCCCACTGACCTCTGTCACCAATCCCAGGCAGCCCCCTCAAGTCCTGCCACAACTCACTACCCCCACTGACCTCCACCCCATTTCCAGGCAGCCTGCTTCTGGTCTGCCTCCCTCCCATTACCCACTGACCTATGCCCCACCCGAGGCAACCCCCAGCTAGTTTGCCTCCCTCCCACTACCCCACTGAACTCCACCACAACCCCAGGCAGCTCCCTCAAGTCCTGTCACCACCCATTACCCCACTGACCTCTGCCCCAACCCCAGGCAGCCCCCTCAAGTCCTGCCACCACCACCGCTGACCTCTGCCTCAACCCCAGGCATCCCCCTGCTAGTCTGCCTCCCTCCCACTACCCCACTGATGTCCGCCCGACCCCAGGCAGCCCCCTCATCTCCGGCCACCTCCAACCTGACCACTGACCTCTTCCCCAACCCAAGGCAGCCCCCTGCTAGTCTGCCTCCCTCCCACTACCCCCACTGACCTCTGCCCCAACTCCAGACAGCCCCCTGCTAGTCTGCCTCCCACTCACTACCCCCACTGACCTCTGTCACCAATCCCAGGCAGCCCTCTCAAGTCCTGCCACAACCCACTATCCCCAATGACCTCCACCCCATTTACAAGCATCCTCCTTCTGGTCTGCCTCCCTCCCACTACCCACTGACCTATGCACCAACCCAGGCAACCCCCAGCTAGTTTTCCTCCCTCCCACTACCCCACTGAACTGCACCACAACCCCAGGCAGCTCCCTCAAGTCCTGTCACCACCCATTACCCCCACTGACATCTGCCCCCACCCCAGGCAGCACCCGCAATTCCTGCCACCACCCACTACCCCCACTGACCTCTGCCACCAACCACAGACGGGCCCCTCAAGTCCTGCCACCACCACCACTGACCTCTGCCTCAACCCCAGGCAGCCCCTTCAATGACGACATGAGGAGAGAAAGAGAGAGTGGAATCGAAGATGACACCAAGGTTTTTTACCTTGCAGAAAGGCGAAGTAAGAGGACCCAAAGCAGGCAGCCAGAGTGAGAGAGTGAAAGCAGGGGCAGGGATCCCAATGAGAAGGATCTCCGCCTTACTGGCATTAAGGCAGTGATCGTTGGAGGCACGCCAATCCTGAAAGCCCCATTACTGTATCATGCCAACTCACATATTTCTAAGGTCGGGTATCTAGTCCGTACAGTATATAAGGAACAATGGATTTAGTAAATACTTCTCTGAAGCCCTTTACCAAGCTGCCACCAACATTACATATAAAGCTTTAACTACCTGCCACATACGAGTGGCCTTAGGGGGTATGTGGGACCTCTAACATAGAGAGCTAGGAACACTATAATGTGGCAATCCCAAATACAAATAATTATCCACAAAATCTAATCTTACTCCGCCCATGTGCCAATTATAGGTGTATGCCAGATGGCCTTTTCCATTAAACTACAGAATCTTAGTTTTGCTTTGGTTTATTTTGCCTGGTTACAGGTTGTGTCAGAGAAGGGGGTGAGGGGTGAAGCAAACATTCCCTTGTGCTCGTGCAAGTGTGTACAAACACCCTCCCCACCTTACCAATGATGATGATGATGATGATGATGAAGACTTACAGGGGAAAGCAGCAGCCGGAAGCAGCAAAGGGAAGCCGCCACGCAGCAGCGATTCATACATTGTCGCAGCAGACAGCCAGCAGCCCAACACCGGCCACGCGAGAGAGGGGTGCAGCAAAGTCTCCCAGGATCTACACGCCATTCAGAAAAGGAGGCCTTATTAATGAGGCTCCCACCATTTACCCGAGACATTAAGATTGAAAGGCCCTTTCAGAAGGCCTTATAGCATAGGGACTCCAGTTCCTCAGAAACTCTTTAACTTTCCATGCCAGAGATACTTTAAGAAAAGGGGGCAGGGCTTACCACCTCTTTTTTATGCCTTCCTAAGCACTCCCCCTGCCACACCCCCTTGTGCCAGTTAAGTGCTTGGACATGGTGAATAGCTAATCCTGGGAGGGAGTGGGGTATTTAAGAGGTGTGTGTGAGTGTGCAAGTGTGGGTTAGTTGGGTGAGGACAGGCGGTGGAGAAGGACGGCCAAGAGAGCAGAGGTGGAGAAAGCAGAAAGCACTGCAGAAACTACTAGTGAGAGGGGGTCTTTGGAGTGTGTGTGTGACAGAAAGAAGAGCAGGGGTAGTGAAGTGGAGCAGAGGTAGTGGCGGAGTTAGCACGAGTAGTTGGGAGTAAGGTGGCAGAAGTAGTAAGAGAAGTACAGAACTGGAGAACTGGGAGAGTGGTAGTCTGTAATAGAGGGGTGAGCAGGGTACCATATCCATTGAGGAGGACAGTGGTAGTAGAGAGGTGGTGGGAGTAGCAGAATAAGGAGAGTAGGAGAGGCAGAGCAGGACGGAAGGCACAACGGGAGGCAGTGAAGTAGAGTGAGAGGGAGGAGGCAGAAGGAGGGACGGAGGCATAGAACAGTTGCAGATACAAATGTTAATAGGAATAGGAGTGAGAAAGGAAGTAAAATCCAAGGATGGGGGTAGGAAGGCAGAGTGAGAGTTTGGAGGAACAGTGACGCGGTGGGAGGAGATCAGTGTAAAGGACCAGTATAACAAAGTATCAGGAGCGAGAGGATCTGAAATACGTTTTTAAGAGATTGGCGCTGGGCCAGAGAAGGCACCTCTCCCTCATTTTCTGAGACTACAAAGCAGGAGCAGGAGAGGGAAAGCTAAAGGTTTCCATGGGAGTCAGAGAGCCAACGTTTTAGGGTAACCACCTGAGCTCTGTAGAGAAGTGAAAGACAGATAGGGGTTACCGATCATTGAGGTACTAACAACCCGTTAAGGATGTCTGGCGTTGGGAAGCGGGACCCAGGCCGCGGGAAGACCAGAGAGGAAAGGGTCAGCACTAGCACCAACTCCAAAGAACACTGAAAGCCAATGAACTTGAGATCAGCAATAATTCTGACCCATTCTATTGTAATAAACACCCTTGGATTTTTTGTTAAGACTCAGCTTGATTCTTTGGGTTGGGACACCCCTGGCACAGCATCATACTGAACAAGGATGTCAATAGATTGCTGGAGTCCCACAGGGCTATGGTCCAACAGGATCATATCCACATAGGAGACCCAGGAGGTAAGTTAGAGCATTTAATCAGTGCTGCATTCATGTTTTCCACATGTAAATTAAACAATATGGGCCTGGAAACGCACCCCTGCTTGAGTCTTGTATTGGTAGACATGGGGGCAGAAATGGTTCCATCTTGAGACAATCTCACAGTAACAGTTGTTTCCGTATCTAATAGCCTGATATAGAGAAGCAAATGTTTGTCGATGCTCCAATTTTTGCCACACACGGGGCCTAAATACGCAATCAAAAGCTGCAGTTCAGTTTAGTCAATGAAATAAAGATATAATGAGCTATCAGCACCACAGTTCACATCTACTGATAACAGCTGTATCACCCACAAAGCTTCGGTCATGGAGCATCCTTTTCTAAATCCAGAGTAACTTCAGCAGAATAGTTGAAAAAATCGTACGACTTGTGGCCAGCATCGCTAGAAGCTGAAAATGACTAGGATCAGTATGCCCTCCTTTCTTATATACTGGTATCAATGTAGAATTAAGCCAAATACTAGCTATAGCACCATAGAGGATACTGCTTTTGAACATAGCATGTAACAATGTTGCCCAGTAGGGAGAATTTATCTTTTAATAAAACGTTCACCATACCGTCAGGGCCGGGGGATCTAGATGACTTCAGCTGTGTCATCCTCATTTGTTTCCACGACTGTGTCATCATGCAAAAAAGTTCTTAGGTCCGAGACCGTAGTGTCTAAACAAGGGTCCCAGTATAAATTCCTTGCGTGTTTTATCCATACTTGCTTGGTTATACCACAAATCTCTCTAGGGTTTATAGCAACAATATGGCTGTGGTAAAGATGCCAGATCTTAGCGCATCATTGGTTTTAACTAACCCAAATATAATTTTTCAGTCTGATGAACAGATCATTGTTTTATGTAACCACAGCCAATTTTTGTACTTTGTGATTCGCCTCTATCATGATTTTGTGCAAGGTGACCGAGAGGTTCATGTTTTTCTTGATTGCAACTATATTTTTACAGAGTGCACACTTTTTCTGATGTATGGAAATTTCAGACAAGAGCAGTGCTCCTCTATCTTGGATTCCAACTTGTATAGGTCATTGCCTCTAAGGCCACAAAAGTTCCAGCAATTCACACATACCACCATTGCGTCTATCCAGCAACTCTAGGGGGGTACAGGACGTGTTCATTATCCAAGTTCTGATCTCAGCCATATTGGTTTCTGTCCACACTATTCTGTCCCAACGTATAACAGTAGCCGCTGCCAGTATCGTATTCCTCCTCATGGACTTTCTTATAAAATAAATGGCACACATCATAGCACGATCACTTGGGGTATTATTTATAACCTCGTATTTCGACACCAATTCACCCAAAGAATCTGTGGCAAATATACTGTCCAGGCAGGATGCATAATCACCGTTCTGCCATGTAACCGCTCCAAGCAAACTTTCACTATCACTAGGATGGAGGGGCTCAAGATTGTAATTCAAAAGAGCCTCTGTCCATCCATCTACGCCCCTTCTTAATCAACTTAATCAAGAAATCTCTGGCATGACTAATCAGCTTTTCTACAACAACCAAAGACACAAAAGTAACCACTGCCCAGTTGCTATGGCGTGTAATGCTGGTAGGTCCATGCTCTCTATGTCCTGAGGTGATATAAGCCTTAACGTGTGCACTTAACTAAACACTTGCATAAGGTTTCCCCTATTTAGAAAAGGACTGCTTTCCAAAGGGGACATTCCCGCAATAAGTACACTACGGGAACCATTACAAGAGAGCGAAGGAATTTGTCTATAATCATTGAGGGCAGTAGTATGAGTAGTCAAACATTTGTGTGTGAAGACATCACTAACAGGTGCTGTGGGTGCAACTAATGATACATATTGGCTCATATTGTTCACAGGCCTCACCAATTCTAGCCCTCTAACCATCACTGGTTCAGAACTAAGCTGGCCAAGCTGAGTTACTGTAGCATTAAATTAAGGCTAACACTGCAACCCAACACAGTTCATCACCTGTGGTAGCTCAGAAGGTGTTTGAATTTCCACTGATTTTTGTTTGAAGGTGTTATTATTCCTTATTGTCAGTACCACAGTCTGGAGTTCCGGAAATTGTAACTATTTGTCCAAAGTTCCACCCTGGATTGTTTTTTTTAGCAGTATTTGTTTTTGTTTTGGATAGCCACTTTCCTCAATGAGGTTGCACATCCTTGTGTCAAGTTGTTTGCACTATTGGTGAGTATCGCATCCACTACCCAAGTCAATATGTGCTTGATCGTTCTCTGTTCATTTGTCAATGAGGAACATAATTTGAAAATAGCGTCAGTGGTAACCGCAATGGTATTAAGGGTTGGTGAATAATTAGATTCATGGATGGTCGAATTGTCATTCATTGTGATCCCCGACATGTCCATACTAAGTAACACAGACTCATCTGCCACCATGTTTTCTATGTGCTTCTATGTGCTCCAGGTCAGTGGTGGCTGACAGGTTCATATTTAGGACTAACCAGGGTATGTCTGTATTTCCCAAAGTCCCACCCAACAACTCTCTGCGAAGTTAAGACACATATTCAATAACAAGTTATTATTGTCGGTATTGCTTACCGAAATAGGAGAGCTTGTTAGTGCAGGCATCCTCCCAGCCCGGCCCACCTGTGCAAGAGGAAAAACGATTATTTTCTAGCCCTCCATGGGTGCTTTGCTGGTGGGTCATTTAGTAATGTTGGTTATTCCTACCCTTAATGTAGTAGCCTGAGTCTCATTTGCTTGGGCCTCGTCCTTTTTACTCTACATAATAGTAGCGGGTATAGGCGGCCAATCTATTCTTGATATGGTATGATATGATAGGTTATTTAATACCCAGAGGTTTCTAAGCGCAGACCTGGGATTGCTCCGTGTCGTCTTGCTTTAAACGCAAGCACGTTGCTGCTTAGCTATCCTTTCTTCTCCTGCTCACCACCACCTGTTGTTTAGCTCGGCTGCGTAAAGCAAACAAGCGTGGTAATGGGGGTTTTGAATTTCTTCGTTTGTGCATGGAAGCGTCCGTTTTCGTCATTGCAAGAAGAAGTCTCAGAAAAATAAGAGAGGAAATAAGAGTAAATGATAAGCAATCCTTTTCAGCTCAGGGGAGGTATGTTAAGAGTGCCAGATATTTAGAGTGTCGGTTTACCAGTGTCGCCACAGTGGACCTCAGCAGACTACTCTTCCACACCACTCTGCGCGGCGCTGCACGCAAGACTGCAGCATTTATTTAAGTGAATCAGAGCTCCTGCACAATGTCGCCACCCACTGCAGTAAAGGGTGTAGAAACACTGCAAAAAGTCCAGGACCAGAGCAGACGACTCTGCCACACCACTTCGCATAGCGCTCCATGCGAGACTGCAGTATTTATTGAAGTGAATCAGAGCTCCTGCTCAGTTTCGCCTCCCACTGCAGTAAAGGATGAAGAAACACTGCTAAATGTCCAGGACCACGGCAGACCACTCTTCCAAAACACACTGCTCTTTTTGAACTACACCCTATGATTCCCACCCCCTTCCTAGGAACAGCTCCTCCTGGCGGTGGGCTCTAATTGAGGGGATAGAAACAGAAGAGAGGACCTGTCCCTGAACTATTATGTCCATCTGGGGGAATGGGTGGGCAGACTTTATAGTGGGGTAACCACAGGCTTATATGCGTGGGAAGCGAGGAACACGGTCTCTTTCGGGCATGTCTGCTGTGGTGTGCTGACCATGTGGGTTTGTGGCAGAGAAGCTGAGGAGGCTCCTTTAGCAGGTATCCTTGTATTCCTTTTCTGCCCTTCCTGCTCACCCTCTTTTGTACTCCTTCACCCCTGACCTGCTCTGTTTTCCATCAGTTTACCTCCCTGCCTCTCTTTCTCCGCTACCGTCTCTGTCACTCTCCTTCTGTCTCTCTCTCTCTTTCTCTTAGCCCCTTCTCTCAACCTTCACCCTCTGTATGACCCTCCTTCTCCCCCCTCACCCCTCCCAGCTACTCTCCTCCTTGTTCCACCACTCTATCTCTCCCCAGCTCCCCATTCTGTCCTCTCTCGCCCCAGTCCTACACAACCTCTTTCCTTCTTCTCAGCAACCTCTCTACTCAAGCTTTCACTCTATAATGTTTCCCCTACTCCCTTGGCAACCCTGTCCCTCCCCTGCATACTGGCTGGGCATATAGTAATACGCCACCTGAGTGGTCAAGGGAGTGTAAGCATGACTTTAGCACCCCGAATGTGCGCTCCACTATGCTCCTATGCTATGGGTGCTGTGCTGTACCTTACCTCACCTGCAGTGGCTGGATTCCTGTTTGGTGTGACCAGAAATGGTGAGAGCAGGTAGACACTGTCCCCTGCAAAGGTGGTAAAGGTTATTGTTTACATTAGTTGTCTTGGCTTGTTTTTCTGTGTGCCATGTTACTGCGTGCAATTGCGTGATAGTTGATACTCACTGATGTGCCATTTGTTCCAATAGATTCCCAATGCCAGGGCCTATCATAGGGTGGAAGCGTGGTAAACGTAACTATCATGCATACATCCTGGGTAATTGGCATTCACATGATGATGACTCCCTTAGCATAACTGATGAACTGTGTATTGATGGAATGCCAATGTTTCCGGTTGTGATACATGTGTTCACTCTCTTGGGAGGCTTTAGCGTTACATGGGTACAGTCGATGGCTCCCAGTACCCGTGGAAACTTTGCAATGGCATAGAACTCCTGGCAGACTATCTGCCCCTTGCCAGCAGTATGTCTGGCATGTATATGTGCCTATCCACACATGCTATTAGCCCGTCAGATAGCACAGTGAGCTAAGTGCTCTCTCCTGATATCTGTGCACAGCCTGTCGATGTATACTGGAGGTGCATTACACTTTTATAGTTGGGTTTTCTTTGCGACTCGTATCACGTGGCGGTATAGCGTGATATTTGCATCCTCCTTTGGACAATTGCTTGACAAGATCCATAAATAGGGTTGTCTTTGCGCTTGATGAGGTGTGTTTGTAGTTTGCGTGGTGCGTCCCTCAACACACCCACATTATTCCTCGTTCTTCCTCATTTTTGCATGAAAAATTGGGAATATGCATGTTGTGCCCCCTATTATTTATTTATTTTTGCCCATTTCCACACTTTGATCTGTGTGTCGCGCAAAGTGCACAGCACAGCACAAACGAGGAAATCCCCAGCGCAAAGAAGGTGAAGTCCTGAGCAAAGACTGATCTATAAATCAGCAACTTAAGTTTTGCGCAGTGCAAAGTGTACTTTTCCCCTTTGTGTTGCTCAAAACCTTCTGTAAATCGGGGGCCTAAGTGTACTACCCTCCTGTGGCTGTCTCATAAAGAGGTCAGACAAAGCGCATAACACAAAACCAGCACTTTTACCATTAACCCACTTAATGGCATACATATTTGAACATCAGTGGTTAGATAATAATGAGAAAAAGACTGCAGCTGTTGCAAGAATACATTTGGCACTATTAGCCATGCTGCAGCCACAATTTGGTTATAGAGAAGGGCCGGAGGGCCTCTCCGTAATCCCAAAAATGTTGTGTGTGTACTTTTAAAAGGGAGCTTGCCCTCCCATTGGCCTGAGGGTATGCCCTGTGCAGTATTGATTCTCTCATTTAATTGTGCTCATGGTGGCATTTCAACACCATACAAACTGAAAAGGAGGCCCTACTGCTGAACACTTAATCTCAAACAACCATTAATTTGCGCACACACCCTTTGCTATTCCCCCCAACGCTTCAAATGGAATGGAGCAAAAGCAGTTTCCTCCATTGCATTTTGTACAAGCAACACAACGACCATACACCAAAAATGAATTTGCTCCATTTGGTTAAACCAGTGAAAGGTTCATGTAATCAGCTTTGTGACTGTGACAAAAATACTTCTACTCTGCAGTAGTATACAGATGAGTAGTGGCTAAACCATCTGCTCGGCCCCCATTCTTGTACAAAACAACAGTAATCCCAATCATACAGATAAAACAGGGGCATCTAAGCGATATACCTAATTCGTCTTTTGTGGTAAAGTGGGCCAATGGAAGGGAATATTCTCAGGAAGGGTGTAAATGTGATCCAGTAGCAACACACAAAGCAAAGTATAAACAGTCTGAAATAGTAAGTAATGTCCAATCAAGATTCTATAAACATATATATACTTTAAGCAAACACACCAATGTTAAAAATACTATAAAAAAACACTATAAAACCTGGGCCTTGTAAGAGAGAACACAGAATATGCAATGGAAAGGAAGATGCAGCACAGAAATGTAAACAGTGGTGAAAAGGCAATAAGCAACAACAATGAATTTAAAATGATACATCTTTCAATGGAAATTTAAAAAGGTGGCCTAACCAGTTTCCAAGGTCCAAATAAGGACTAACAGGGCAGTTATGGATCCATAGTACCTTCCCACTGTTCTTGAGTGTCTCTCAGGTCTCCAGATGTGCCAGAGTGTGGGTCGAACCAGGTCTGGAAGCAGCGATTCATGTTGGATCAGACTGTGAGCTGGTATCTAGTCAGTACAAATCAGGAGATCAGTGATGTTTGAGTGTGGCCTTCAGGTCATGCAGTTCAGATTGATCACCAGGGTTGGATTTGGAGTCGCAGCAGTTTGAGATGTTGGTAACCACTGATTTGGGTCAGTGGGTGGTGCAAATCTCCACTGGGTAAGACAATCTGTGTTGGTTCGATTCAGTGAACTTTGTGCGCAGGTGCACCGTTGGCGAAGCCGCAGTTCGAGTATGGTCGCAGTAGTCAGCAGTTTGTTTGAGCAGAACAGACAACATGCTCCACTTGGCGCGATGCAGGCTCATTTGACAGTTGTTATGCGGTGAGTTGTTATGCAGTGGTAGTTCATGTTTGATGGTGTGTAAAAAGCAGCACCAGCAAGTCCCTCTGGATCGAGTGTGGTGAACACAGTCTGATTGTAGTTTGACCGGTTTGTTGTGACAGAACAGGGAGCATTGGTTGATCTGGTCCTCTAGATGCTGTGAGACCCAATGCAGGGCATCTGGGACAGAAAACATCTGTTCAGGTTCTGCTCTCCCAGCCTAGAGAGGTTTGGTGCAGAGTGGCAGGTCTTGGTCCTCAGCAAGTATCATCCCCAATGTGCCCTGGGAGTGGGTACGAAGCAGAGATTGCCTCTTTTCTTTGATTTTTTTTTATTGATTTAGTTGATTTTTACAACTTTTCAATAAACAAAGCAATTCATGACATCAATAAGACTTAAAACATAAGGACAGCCACAAATTAACATTCATAAAAACAGATGCGAAAACTTTCAAATTAAAACAAATAGAATCACAATGAGCATTAATCATGAAACCAGTACATTGTTGGTGCACTCACATGGTTCAATGACCTATATGCTTAAAAACTGAGGCTTGAGTGTTGTCTGCTTGATCTAATTTTAGTGAAGTTAAGAAATGTATAGTAGCTACTTGGTCTCCCAAGGTAGTCGAACCAAAAATGTGATTTCAACAAACATTTGGTTCAAACATAGCAAAACCCGAGCAGTACTTGTGGAAATGTAATTGTCTTAGCCAATTTAAAGTAGTACATTGTGTAATTAAATGAGCCAAGGTTTCAGGACACTCAATAGATTGACAAAACCAACAAATATTGTGAGTGTGAAGGTCTCTGGTTTCCCAGATATGCAAGCGAAAGCACAGAATTGAGTTTCTGTATTTCAATGAGGGCGCTTTCGAAAGCTATCTTTGTGGAAAACCTCTTTTATGAGGAGGAAAGCGATGACTAGTAGCATATTTGTATGTCAAACATTTCTGGTGATTCAAAATCCATGAAGACTGAAAGAGTTTTGATTTGGCCTTGTTAGGATCGTGTATTAAAACTTCAATAGTAATTTTGGCCTGTGCCAAGATCTTATAAACTGACAACAGCCAACCTCGGACAAATGAGTGATCTGTGGTGAATATGTAGGTCGAAATTACCTTGAGTAAATTATCAGACTGCGAAGAAATCAGGCACTTTCTGAGGAATGAACATTGCTTCCAATTAAGGGACGAGGCCAATGATGTGAGACCCAATTCATAGCGTAGCCACGAAATGGGTATATACATCAGTAAGTGCAGCACACTCCTCCAGAATTTGGCCTCCCATTTATCGAGAGTGATTGAGGACAGAGGTGGACCTGCTTCCAGCCCGTAAAGGATGGTAGGAGTGACTTTCCTTTGCCAAAACGGGATGGCCGGGACTATGGAAAATTTACCAAATCTAGTGAGGAGGATGCGTGCCTGAGAGATGGCAGTGAAGAGTTTAACGTCAATCAGGGCCATATGTTTCATTGACTTTAAGGAAGCTTCGAAGATGACACCCAAATAAGTGTACGAAGATACCATAGACAGTTTGACATTATGTCCAATGGACCAATGTTTTAGCGTGTGAACACCTTGATGGGGATTGAACATTAACACTTGAGTCTTGGTAGTATTAATTCTTAGTTCATTCTCTGCCACATAACAGTCAAGGGCAGCAAGTAATTTCTGGAGGCCACTAGGAGTTTTTGAAATCAAAACTATATCATCAGCGTAAAACAACGCTTTGATGGGAGAACCATTAATTTTCGGTGAATCAGAGTGAATAAGTTCAAAAGCAAATTTGATGTCGTGTATATAATAGTTAAAGATGGCTGAAGCCAGTAAACAGCCTTGTTTGAGGCCACGTGTAGTTGCGAAAGTAAACCATTCAAAGTTAATCTGACTTGAACAGATGTTGAAGAATGAAAATGATAAATAAGGTTGCTGATTATAGGTGGACAATGGTCATTTATGAGTTTATGCATTAGTTTGACTGTTGAAATTGAGTCAAAAGCAGAGTGCAGGTCCACAAATGCAAAGTAAACCTGCTGTTTTTGCATGTGACACTGTGTTTTGATGGCATTTAACAAAAACATATTGACAACAGTGCCCATCCCAGCAACAAACCCTGTTTGAAACGGATTGCGATGAAAATGAGTGAGCGTCCATGCTGAAAATTCAAGCAGTAAGAATTTTGCAAATATTTTACTTGGTGAATCAAGAAGCGCTATGAGTCGGTAATTCTCAGGTAAAGCACGATCCCCTTTTTTATAAATGGGGACCAATATGGACGAGTGCCAAGACAATGGTAACTTTTTCGTATGTAAGATATTTTGAAACAAACGAAATAAAATGCGGGCCCAATGGTGTAGGTTATGCTTTAGCATTATATTGCTAATACCGTCGGGCCCCGCCGCACTAGAGTTTTTAGCCAATTTGATATGGTTGATAATAGAATCCAGGTCACAATTAAGGGACCACTTAGAAACTGATTGCGTTTGATATTCAAACTGGACAAAGGCTGAATCATTATATAAATTAGAGAAGTGGCGAATCCATTGCGCTTCTTGTACACCGTTAGCTTGTACATCCAATTGGTAATTTCAGTTTTTATGTTTTAGCAATTTCCAAATGCTCGCTGAATTTTTGGTAGCCAAAGTATTAAGCATGAGCTCGCTATCTTTCTGAAATAGATGTGCTCGATGGGCACGTATCCAGTTAGTATAGCGAGTTTTTGCTAATTTGGCTGCATCAAACCGTGAAGATGAAGATGAAGCAAGTTAGGATTTTCGCTCTTTTCTGTAACAAATCCTTCTATGATGTAACTCTTTGTCAAAGGAACGTAGGTGAGTCAGAGGCTTCTGTATGGCAATTATGATGTTGTTATGGAACAGGTGTAACATATCCGTGTATTCAATGTTGGAATTGTTCAAATAAGAAGGAATAAGCGACTGCTCTAGTGACCAGAGCTTACTTAAAGACCACGAAATACGGTTACCAGATTGGCTAATGGTCAGTTGAGAATGCAACCTGTTATTGTAGAGAGGAGCATTGACGTGTGGTCTTGAAAAATGTACAGTTAGAAACTTGTGATCACTATATGCCTGAGGAGTGATTGCCAAAGCGGTGATGTTCTGAAATAAAAGTAAATCCGCATAAATGTAGTCAATTGTACTGACACTTGAGTCACGTCGCCAGGTGGAAGTGGTGGGCAAGTCACCCAATACCGCACCGTTAACCATATTAAAATTGTTATCAGACATGAAAGTGGACCACATGGTAGCTTCCTGTAGAGCAACCTCAGATTTTGGATGGAGACAGTCAAGGTTAATGTCACCAACTAGAAGAGTGGCAGTGATATCGGACGATTGTGATAATAGTTCAAACAAGTAAGACAATTCTCTAAGAAACATGTTCATAGGGAGTTTTACTGGGTTCTGATATACATTGAAAATGGCCATGTTGCCACCACAGCCGATTATCTTAACTAGTTGTATGAAAATGTTAAAGGCGCACCACGGTTGAATTTGTAAATGCGCTGACGGGCTGCTACCAGGAGTCCGGACATTGGGCAACCTTTTTCACCTCTTATAGCAGGAATCAAGGCAGTAGAGTAATTGTCCCAAACAGGTGGTGTTAAAAGCCATGTTTCTTGAAGAGTAAGATATCATATGAATGAGTAAATACATTAATGGAATGTTGCAAATGGGCATGTACTCGAGTATTCCAACATCCTAAAAAAAACAATTGACGATCTTGACAGTCTGATGGTTATAAATTGTGGCACGTAGTTTTGTTAGATTGGTAAACTCGTGTGGTGGGGAAGGATTGGCCAGTAGTACCAGCTGCTGCATTTGTCCGAGTAAATAGGGATTGTGTTCGATCAGGGTCCTGAGTAATAAGAAAACCCATGTCAAACAGTATGAGTTTAGCATTCGATAGCATCTTTGCAACTGTGGCTGATGGTATCCATAGGCGCACAATGGTAAAATCGGCGTCCGCAATGAACTCTACCAAATCGATATCGGTTGTTGAAACATGTTCGAGAGAATAAACATCGTTTAGTATATTTAACACACACTGTCTATTAAGGTCATAGAGTTAATGTTTGCCACCTCTGCATTTCATAATAAGCGAGTGTCCCATTGGAGGACGAGTATTAGAAAATTGAGGAGATGTTTTTGTAGAAGGTTTGCTTGATTTCATGTTTTGAGCAGACATGGAGGTCAAGGGGCCCGAGGCAGAATGGTTATTTGACCTTGGCAATGCGGGGGTGGTAATGGGCCACATCGGACCAGTATACATAGTGCACTGAGGAGCTTGAGGAGGTAGAGAGTGACCTGATGAATTGACAGCATTTTGAGCGCTTGTACTGGCTGTACCACTATTGTCAGGAATTGGCAAAAACGAAGTTAGTGGATTTTCCAAAAAAGCGTCCACTAAGGATTTAAGCTGTGAAGTCATCAGGTCAGAATGAGTTGCAGAATTGTGGGGCACAGTATTATTTTGAACATTTTCTTGAACAGGATGCATCGTAGTGCATGTTAGATCTTTTCTAAATGGATTGTTTAGTGAGGTCAAAGGGGTGGGAACATTGGCCATAACAGAGAAAGCTGGAGAGGGGGTAGGCTGACTTTGCACACTAAGAAACTGGTCAATGGCAGATTTGATAAGAGATATATTTGCAGTTGAAAGGGAAGAAGACTCATGAGAGCTCGTTGGTACAGGGATAGTCGCTGGAGGAAGACTATGTGTTACAGAGCTAGGGACCTTCGAGCTTGGAGGAGTCACAGATGTTTCTAAAGCCTTGACCAAGTTGTGTAGGGGAGAATAGCGAAGACCAATAGGTGCCGTTGGGCGACCAGCCAGGTCAGTACTAGTATCGGACGTTGGTAACTTAGGTAAAGTCTTATTAGATAACTGTAAAGGGACTGCGGAAACACTTTTGAAAAAAGAAGCGATAGAGTTTTTTGGAAGCTTTGGAGCAAGTATATTTTTGGATTTTTTAATTAATGTTTGTCAAGCTGGTAGCTTCTTTTTTTTTTCTTTACTTTTGCCTTGTGCCGGCGCTAGTGCGGGGACAAGACAAGGTGCAGTCAAATCATGAGTAAAAGGCATAGGACCTAGAGCTTGAGATATGACCGGTGCCGAGCTAAAGACCAATGGAAGAGTATTCACTGGTGTGGGATTCCCATGAGGCACTTCTTGAGCACTAGAGATGTTCTCCCAAGAACAATTAGCTGCCATGGGAGCAACGATTTGGGGCTCTACCTCAATGGGGCGAATGATGTCAGGAATAGAGGGAAGTGTAGTAAAAAGAGTCATCTGAGAAAGAGCTAGATGAGAAGACGATTGGGAAGTAGGAACTTGAGCAATAGATGCCTTATTTGAAGACAAAATCCAATCATACATCGTGTCAATCTGGTGCGTCTACTTGGAAATTTTTTCATCCAGGCGTTCAAATAATTTATACAGGCTTAGGACTGTGGTGTTTAAAGCTGCAAGAGTAATTTCCAGCATAGTAGGTAAATTAATGGTCGGAGAAGGGGGTTGAGGAAGAGCACGCGGTGTCGGATGAGCATACATAGAAGAATCACTCGGAGGGTTGCTAATAGAAGAGAGTTTGTGTGGTACAACATCATCTTGAGTGCTGGAGACTGATATTGAAGGGTCGACCGTATCAGAATGCAGGGAAATGGCGTCGTTATTTGAAGGAGTATGACATTCAAAAATCGTCTCTGGAAGAGAGACTGACGAAGAAGCATATTTTTTCAAACGATAGCCATCCACAGCAAGTAAAGTAGAATCCGAAATTGATTGCTGCGTCGGGGCTGCCAGAGGGCCTCTTGCCCCTGGACAATGTCTAGCAACATGGCCGGGGGCATGTGACATGCAGGAGTGAGGGGCCGACTTGTTGGGTTCTGGGAGCGAAGTTTGCTCAAAACTGCTAAAATTAGTACAGTCAAGGTTTAGCGAAGGCATGATAGTCATAGTTAAATAGCGCAAGGAATGAACCCTGCGCATCGCGCTGAAGTTGTTTACAACAGCGTTAGCTAGGTTGTTAACAATAACAGAATCATCTGGCATACTTTGTTTCAATGAGTGCAGATGAGCAAACATAGTGGAAGCCACTGGGGAAGTAACAAGTGAACAGAAAACCCGACCAGCAGATTAAACGGAACGTTTAGAAACTAAACCTAGAATAGCCCACACCCTCACCGCTCACTGTTCGCAGTGAACAGTAAACAGTCACTTCAATGTCACTTCCGGGTGCGCGCGCATGGTGCGCTACGCACTCGGCTTTTGAAGGCAGGGGAGGGCGGGGCTGGAGGCGGAACAATAACTTGCTGTTCAATCACAGAGGAGTTAAGCGTCAAGTACGAGTGGTGTTGCCTTTTAAGACTTCCTCCTGCTGCAGATTTGCGAAATCAATGAACGGACTGGCGAGCGGAGAGCAGAGTCTTGCACAGCCGATCCCACAGCGAAGAACAACAGTAAACAGTCACTTCAATGTCTCTTCCGGGTACGCGCGCATGGTGCGCTACGCACTCGGCTTTTGAAGGCAGGGGAGGGCGGGGCTGGAGGCGGAACAATAACTTGCTGTTCGATCACAGAGGAGTTAAGCGTCAGGCATGAGTGGTGTTGCCTTTTAAGACTTCCTCCTGCTGCAGATTTGCGAAATCAATGAGTGGACTGGCGAGCGGAGAGCAGAGTCTTGCACAGCCGATCCCACAGCTGAGCACAACAGTAAACATTCACTTCAATGTCAATTCCGGGTGCGCGAGATTGCCTCTGCCTTGGACTGTGCCTTCTTCACCTTAATGGAAGCTTTCCAAATTGCTTTGCAAAAGATCAATTGTTCCAAAAGAGATCCAAATTAATTCTTCCTTAAGTGTTTGTCCGAAAGGGAATTAAAGGAGGAGTGAGGGGTTCCCTCTTATATAGGCAAAGGACAACAGGTGATTGAATTAAAGCAAGTCTGCTTTAAGGGGTCCAATCCCTGTCTTCAAGACAGGTGGTCTTTGCCTGCTGACATCATACCCAAAGTGCTTTGTGTTAAAGGAAGTGGAGGAGACAGGAAGGAGAGATTGAGATAGAGAAACACAAGATGGTAGAATCTTCCTCCAACCATGCTGATGTCCCCCTGTCTACATTAACTCCACCCCATCCCTTGTCAAACGCATCAAAGGCCCTTTTGGTATGCAGCATCCTGGTGTGAGACTAGACCTTAAAGGATGCAGGTGCCCGATGGTGTCTATTTCCCAGGACAGCTCCCGCAGAGGCTGTCCTACTGGAAAGAGGTGCTCCAAGTTCTCTCAAAGGATCAAATGAGAAGCCCAGCATTCATTCTCCTACCTTCAAGCTGGAGGGCCATGCTGTCTGACAAAAATACACATGGCCGTTACACAGCTGAGCTGATCTCACAGTGCTGCTGCAAGTATGATATCAATTTGGTGTGGCTTCACTAAGTATTAGAGATACTAGCCATCATACTTTAAACTCAGGTATTGCTTATATATATATAAGTCTCATAGGTATGGGGTTTGGGAACAGTGGTGCATATCTTAAATGCAACCCCTGCACTGAAGTGACTTGGCTGTCACGGCAGCTGTCGAAAGGGAATTATGACCCCCTGACCCTGCTCTGTACCACTAGGAAGCAGGTGCGGCAACTCAGGATACTAATGAAGCTGGGCAAAGGTTTACACTATGCTTTTGGCATGGAGTTTGCTGCAAAGGTGGCCTGGTGAGCAGGCCACTCTTTCTGAGATAGAATTACTTGTATAAAGTTACTATAAATACTAATAAAAAATGGCGCTTCTGCCTCCTTGCCAGATGGTAATCCTTCACAGAGGCATATACAAAGTCCTTACCTTGCACGTGCCTCAAAGTGATCCTTTAGTATCTGTCATAATCATTTGAAAGGTAGTGTTACAAAATGTGGATGGCATCGCATTTCACTGTGCAAGACAAAAATGTGTATAAGACAGAGAAAAGGCACCCTGTTAAAAAGAATTGTGCATTGATAGAAACAATTTAAAAGCTCATTTTAATCATTGGACGTCCGTCATTAAATCTTTCAGACATTGTTCTATATTTTCCTATCTAGGCATATATTACAACATTTCAGCACAATTCTTAAGCGTTGCATGTACTTAACCTTTTAGCTTGTGTCTCACAGAATACCTGCTGCATTCATCACAATCATTTAATGCACACCTAGCCTGGCAAACTGCTTACTTAATTATACATTTATTGGAGAGCATCTCCTGGCTAGCAACAATGGAGAAAAAAAAAACATTAATTGCAGTCAAACGACCACTGCTATTATAATCGAGAGAAAGATGGGAAGAATCATAATTATATCTAATGATGCTTTTTTTTCTACTGCTTTTTATATGCAAATAAAACGTCAAAATACTTCAGCGTTTTTGCAACCACAATATTATAGGGTGTGTTTCTGGCACAAAGTTACTATCTGGAAGCAAGAGACTGCAAGCCCTCCTGCAAGTATAAAACACGCGAAAACCATTTGTGCAATTGTATTCCTATTTTTACTGTAGTTTGGATCGATCCGGTTTCTTTAAATTCTTCAAATATGAAGTGCTACTGGCAAGACCGTATTATATCCCACTGCATTCCTGACTCTAAAGAAGGACACTTTTATCTCTAAGCCTGTCTTGATGTTGTGAATATACATCCCAAAGTCCAACAAACGTAGCAGTGATAAAGTTGGCTATATATTCAACTGGACATGTGCTATTCTTTGTAGTAAGGCATGAGAAACATGTATCCTAGCCCAAAATCTAAGACGAAACCGAATGAGCCAAGAGTTCTTATTACCCAAATATATAACATATTTGGCTGAAACTCACTGTCAAATATATAATTGTTATAATAGCTCTGGATGTGTGGCGTGTGGAATCCCAAAGCGAAGTCACCTACCAAGACTCAGAAGTGGGGCAAGATAACCCTTTTGATCGCAGTATGGCTGTTGCTAGCACAAAACTGCAAAAACAAACCTCCCAAAGATTCAGGAATTGTTGTATAAGGTTTGGAGCTTTGCGGCACTGCAATGGGTAAACTACAAAATTCAAGGAGATAAAGGGAGTTTCAAACGGGAATGGGGCCCAGTGCGATCCAATTTACAAAGCGACTACATGGCTCAGTGGTGCCCACACAAAATAAGAATACAGGATATCCTATGGACTCAAACAAGCAAGCTATCCGGAAGAGCAATGGACAAAATCTCTGGTGGGGTTGGGGAGGAGAAGGGGGAAGTTATTTGTCATGTTGTTAACGTTCAATGCAATCCTATAAAAACGAATACAAATGTATATATATTTTTTTTAAACACAACAAATTATGATGCGAGGCAGTTGTCCAAGATTGGGGCTGACAGAGGTTTTGTAGAGGATCACATCAAAGCTCTGCAGGATGACTTACTGACCTGAGAGGTGGGATTTCCTGGAAGAAATGATCCTCCTTGTCTTAGTGCGCATGTGTGTGCGTGAGGATTATAACTGGACACACTGAAGAATGTCAAGTGTTTCACTCAGTCAGCGCAACTACCATCCATTTTTAATCACATACAAAAAGGTTGGTCAACAAAGACAAAAAAGCTAACAGGTTCTAAAATGCACATGTCTAACCCGTATAACTTCCAACTTAATATATGGGCCTCATTTAGAGTTTGCTGTAATGTGAAAATCCGCTGGCCCTTATTACCATGCATTGGAACTGGTGGATTTCCCGCCAAGAAAACCGGTGCAAAGTCAGTGTAATGCAAAATTTAAATATGGTTCTTTCAACCTGTGGAAAACCGGAAGGATTTTCCATTCTGCCGGCCTCCAACTGAGGGCCATTGCACAATTAAATTAAGCTGGAGGGGAGGAGGGTGGCGGGAAGGGTGCTGCACAAACCACTGTCACCTACCTTTTAGCGTACACTTTTGTCGCTTAGTGGTGGTTGTACAAAGAGGTTTGCAGGGACTTATATGGGAAACCCTCTTAAAAGTTGATTGTTTTAGTTATTCATTTCTTTTTTCTGTTGCACTTTAAAAACACTATATCAAACATATATTTGTACTAATTTCTTTTTGCTTATTCATTTGATTGAGTGCTTGGTACTTTGATTTGGAAAAAACCATACATCAGTTCAAAGGACTCTGAGAAACGTGTGCTTTACTGTAAAGCTGTGCAATGCTGAAGGAATTCAATGTTGTGAAGAGGATCTAAAAGAACATGCAATAGACACATGATGGATGTACACCATAGTACATATACAACAAAAGCAACAACATTGCAGGATTATTTATAGTCATTTAGAGTGCTGAGGTGATGGAGAGATTTAAAGTTGAGGGCATTAGAGAGGTGTGTGGGATAGGTCTGGGAATCAACCTGTGCAGAGAAGCTGGTGATTAAGCACCATTTTTAATGATTATATGGTGCTTAGGTTCTTAATGACAGAGTCAAGGCTTTCTAGTGTTGGGGGTTAGCAAGGGTTAAGAGGTGGAAGTGAGCGGTGGCACAGGAAGTGATGAATAAAGATAAGCTGAGTATGTCTTGGGAGTGCAGGGCACCAGATGTAAAGTAAAGGGTGATTTTGGAGACCATTAATGGAACCAGCATTTAGATGGTTTTGAATGCTAAAAGTAGGAATTTAAAAAGGAAGCATAGTGCACAGAGAACCATCCAGCATGAAAGTAATGAGCTGAGGTGGAAGAGGAGCCAGGGGGGTTGAAAAGAGTGTGAATTGCAACATTAAAATGTTGTCAAGTGTAGCAAAGGAGTAGAGAAAGAGAGGCCTAATACAACGTAAGAGTTGTACTCCAGGCTGCAAAGGACATAAGTGGAAATTAGGGCATTGTTGGAGATGTATTGGGGATGATTTTTCCTTTTTGTTCTTAAGATTTCACCACATCCTAGTTACGTTGGATGTGATGAAATGTTGATCCTTAAGTTCACTCTCAAAGAAGACCCCAATGTTCAGAACCTTGCTGGAAGGTGAGAGAGGTCAGGAGGACAAGATATAGGGGAGAGAATGCTTGTTGGTCTGTTGGGGGCAGGTACATAATTGACTTGGTTCTAGGAGAAATAAAGCATCAGACATCAACAGGCCATCCAATGACAGATGGCAGTATGATTGCTGGATAACCTTTAAGAGACATTGCGGATACATGAATACAAACAGAAGAATTTCTGGGCATCATCGGTGAAAAGATGATTTGGGAAGCCAAAGAAGGAGATTATCTTGCTAAGAGAACTGGTATATTGATTAAAGGTAAGAAGCCTACAAGAGAGTTACGAGAGCCTAGTGGAGTTCACACTGGGAACATGGAAGGGGTGGATGTGTGTATATTCCATGTGATTGAGCAACAAGCACTTCGACGGTATATGTCAAAGTACTTTTTTCACCATCTATCACTGGATGGCTTGGTGACCAGGTGAGGGCAGACTCTCAAATGTCAATATTGGAGAGCATGAGGAGTAGAGAAGCGTGGTCAAGGTTCATAACTGAGCAAGGTTAAGGTAATGGGCAGTGGTGAGAAAGTTGTAGTTATGGGCCATTGTCATTTCTGCAGAGTGCCTGGTGTGGAAACCCGATTGTAGGGAGTGTCAGGGTCAATTGACCTCAAGGAAGCTAGTGATTTGGTTGAACACTACACTTTACAAAATTGTGGAGTGGTGTGGGTGAAAGAAGACAGGACAATAGCTGGATGGGTCATTGGGGGTCAGCATATTATTTTAGGATGGATGGAATGGTAGCAATTTTGTAGTAGGCGGAACAGATCCCAGAACTAAGCAAGAGATTTACGATGGCGCAGACTAATACGTCATTACCACCTTCTGCCCTAGCCCCGCCCTATTACTGCAAGGGTGAGAAACAGTACAAACTGAGGCAACCTAGGGGTGGTTGACAATATGAGTTAAACTGAGCTACATGAAACAATATGCTTAACTAAAGTGAATGAATATGTAAGATGCCATGAAGGATTAGTTAGGTTGCGTGGCACAAGTAAAGACTACAAGTAGTTTGTAGAATGCTCAGATAGTGTGCAGCATAAACAGTGCAACACAGTATAAAAGGACAGGAGGTTCCTGTGTACAGAGAATGGGACTCACTACACTGATGGGCAGTTGGATTATAGGCAGATCAGATTCTGAATACATGGGCATGGACATCATTGTATAGCAGAGATACTAAACAAACATCCATGGGTATAGGTCACAAATCAGGAACAGGAAGACAGAAGTGCAGCCATTTTCTTAACACAGAGGCCACAGCAGGTCTCAAAATTAGCAAGGCCTCAGAACCCAAGATGCTGAGTTTCCAAAAACACATGTATCTCAGAAACGTATGCAGAGCCCAGACAGTAGCTCATGGCCAGAGCCAAGGTCAGGAACTAGAAAAGGAATTATAGATGAACGGAATGCAGGCATGAGATAGCAGTTCCCAGGATGAGAAGCAGTAGACTCCCAAGTTAATCAATTTTAATAAGAGCCCAAACAACCACTGGTGTCCAGGTGCACGGGATCAGTAGAGGCAAAAGACTTTATAGAAAGTAACTCACTAGAGCCCCCAGGGGCCACAAAGAACTCAACATGCACATTAGAATTAGCTAAAACCTCCATAAATAGAAGGGAATCCACTCTCAAACACGGTACTCTGACACATGATTCAGATATGGAATACACTGGCTATTTGTTATGAGCCAAACACAGATAAGGCATTTGCAGAAGACACTCAGCACGCACAGAGACACCAGACAGAACAGTAGGCTAGGGAAGGCCTCATCGCCTCAGGATGATTAGGAGGATTCTTTAACTGGAAGTATGGTAGACCATGGAATACTCTTCCCCCACTTATGTCCCGCTCATATCTTGATGCCTTGTCAAGGTGTACAAGGTTGGTAAGCTAGGTGCCAACCAATAGAACGTCCCCATGCCACATTGCCTATGATGGATAATACTGACCAATTAGCTGTCCATATAATGATGTATTAAAAAATAGTATCTATAGGATGGGCCCAGGCGGAGCCATCAGATATACTCAAACAATAAAGTAATTAATCCCCATACATCCTATATGTAGTTTGAGCCACTAGCCAACCCACCTCACTGAAGGTTTTGTAAAGTGCTAGTATAATGTGACATCATTGCTTATGTAGTTTTTGTTACAAAACGTACTTGCATTGGTTGAAAATGTTGAAGGCTATGAGAACGAGATGAGTGCATGCTATCCCGGCTTGGATTTGTTGTTTGAATAAAGCTGGGGTTTGATGTGCACCTGAGTCCTCCATCGTAAAGTATTATTCAGACTAATTGAATAGTCTGGAAACACCTTTACAGATTGATGAGAGTGGGCAGGAAAGAACCTATAAAGGGACTTTATATGTTTGTTTGTGACACAAATCACATAACATGTGTGCTCCACGGAAGATGGGTGTCAGTTCAGAAAGAGTGGTAGGTGGAGAGGAGCCAACATGGAGAGTGTAACTATGGGGTCGTGGGGAGTAGGAGGTGGGTTCAGGGGAGAATGATGGGTATTTTAGGTGCCTCACATCTAGACCTGCAGGGTACAAGAAAGTTCCTGTGGGTGAGAACAGAGAGTCGATGTCAGGCATGTGCAGCAGGACTTAGCAGCAGCCAAGGTAATAGAATGAGAGGGGGACTTTTTGTATAGGTGGCAAAGATGGCAGGTGTTGGGGACCTGCCCAGAACTGTGAGTAGAGCTACATTCTTGTCCTAATCTGGTGAATCTCAGGGTGATCCAAGATGAGGGTGAAAGAGAGTAAAAGTGTGAGCTGGGTAGCTGTGTTTGAAGGGATAGTTGTGAGCAGAGTGTAATACAAGGAACGTCTGCTCAATAGAGGAAAGATTTGGTCGAAAGAGGGCAAGGAGGGAGGACCCGACTTCATCTAGGTAGAATCTATTGAATACTAGACTCTAATATTATAACCATGTCACTTCAAGAAAGATGTTGGTTTGTATTAAGGCTCTGATGTAGCACATGCCTCCATATGATCAGAATCTGAATCAGAATCAGAATCTAAAGAGCTCTTTGCCATCTTTAAAGAACTGTCCATACCAGTCACCAATGCGCAAGAAGTTGTCAAAGATGAAGCTTGGTGCACCAGCGTACAAACAGCCCTGATTAATAAAATTGAACTCTTATAGAAAAAAATCAATGATCATCACAAGGACCTCTCCAAATACAGTATGACAGCACTTTTTACCACTAGCAAGGATGCAAAAGAGTAAACCTTGAGAAGAGAAAACAAAGACTGACATAAGCCAAAACCCAATGATCTTAAGGAAGGGAGGCACGTCAGTGAACCCAGGCGCCCCTCACCACGATGATACAAGAACATGAGAAGAGAAAATAAAAAGCAAGACATATCCAAACCTCATGATCACCGTAAAAAGTGGCCCGATAATGAATCTGAGTGTCCTTCATGTTTTAATGAAGATCTCAACCTAGACATCGATCGGGTACCACATGGCCCATTAACGAATTTGAAGATAACCATCTACCAGGATTACCCAAGAGAGCAGGGCATCAGGGAGCGCAGTGGCTACTCACAACGCCTAAAGGAAAAGAAGCAAAAGAGGTGGGCCTGCATACCAGGAGGCTTGGTAAACTTTACAAGACCCTAGCCACCAAAATGAGTACCATGTCAGCCGCTGTGTAAACCTACTGGATCCAGCATACAACAAACAATAAACCAACTAACTCTGGGATCCTGGAACACCCGAGGTTTCAACCATTTGACATCACCAAGCGACGTAAACCTGGGGACCCTTGATCTCCTCTGTTTACAAGAGACATGGTTACTGAAAAGCCCAACTTTAGACCGCTTTGAGATCGCCACCTCGCCAGCGGCAAAAGGCCAAAAAGGGCAACCTTTCTCAGGACTGCTGACAGCGATTTGCCCTGGAAGCGGTCTACAACTTGAAAACATCCTTCTGGCAGATACATTCATACTAGCCACTTTGGTATTCTGGAAACTGACAGTGGCTTCAAAAGAAGCTACCAAAACGGATTTAATTCTCACAATAAACAGCTACTGGAACCCAAAAGTTCAAGCGGACAGAACATTCCTGAGCAAAATAGAAACAATCATAGATGAGACAAGTACAGGGAAAGATGTCAACAAAATTCTAATATGTGACGACTTAAACACCACATGCCCTGATTTTGGGACAGAAGGAGGAAAAGACTTAAAAAGAAACCAAGGGAAGAACGTAAACCACAAGTCAAAAATAGCAGATCCTGCCTAAAGAGGGATTCAGTGGACTAACTTTATGGACTTTAGAGACCTCCACAATCTAAACTTTGTAAATGATCCAAACAAGACTTTTGGTCCTACCTGGAAATGAGAAGAGCAGGAGGCAACAATAAATCACATGTCTGTCTCAAAAAGATTACTGTCATTGGTACCCTCATTCGAGGTGAAGAGAACTTTAAATAGTGATCACAATATGCTGGTCCCCTCATGGGCAGCACCAACAATTCTGATGACAAAACAGATGGAAACCTCAATCAAAATCTGTATTTGCGGCACGCGATTAAGGTTAACAAAAACCTCAATAAAACAAATAACAGAACAATACCACATCACAAAGCACGGTAATTAAAGATTTTCTATTGCTGTTAAGGTTGACTATTGCCCTTTTCTAGTCCCATATCAACAACCATGGAAAAAGCAAAATAACAATACAAAGCAACATTTACATTAAAATAACCTACTTTTGGTGGCTAAAAGGAAAAATATCCGGCAAAAAATAAGACATGCAAAAATTACTCCAACCGTGGAAAACATGGAAACAGCAAAACAAACATCCAAGGCATAAAAAAAATGGATAAAATCCTATAGAATATCTTTATACCAAGAAGATTCGGAGTCCATGCTTTGAATTATCTGTGGGAAACAATCAAAATATTTTTGGTCGTTAATAGATTCAACAGCCAAAGTCGCTCAGGACCCCCTGGAGAACAACATATGGAAAAAAATGGATGGCACACTTCACAGACCTTTTCCAGAAACCGTTGGCTGATCCAAACACCTTCCAACCAACCTATTTAAAAACTTGGGATGTCGAGTACGATAAAGCCCCGATCTTAACAAAAATAACTAAGCTAAAAAATTCATGAGCGCCAGGTACCGGTGGGATCACAAACATGGAACTGAAAATAAACCCAGAAGATTGGGCACACCTCATTGCTGAGATAATTAACAACTGCATTATGTCACACTCAATCCAGGAATCATGGAAAACGGAGTGCCAATCTATAAAAAGGGCAACAAAGGGAACCCAGGAAACTTTTGTCCATTAGCCCTGTTGGATGTCCTTGGCAAACATTTCGGGTCCTTACTACTGGACAAATTTCAAGCCTGGGTTAAGGCCTCAGAGTGTATGGCCCCCTTTCAATCATGTTTCGTTCCGAACTTGGCAACCTCAGCTAACATCATGATTCTGAGTACATTAAACGTGAAAATATTGGAGGAGATCCCAAGAGTGTTCCTGTCCTTTGTTGACCTGGTCCAGGCGTTTGTCTGGGTCAACTGGGAAAAACTGTGGTTGAAGTTCACAAACTGGAAGTGCCCCACTACAATCCTGGAACCCTTAAAGACATGTACACCGGAATGTCAATGAGAGTATGACTCAGTGGTGCAGGACACCCCTCTGATGAAATTGTGACCTCGAGGGGTTAAACAAAGATGCCCTTTGGCACTGGCTTTGTACAATTCATATATGAATTGGCAACAAGAAAGTCAGCCACCTATTATATGCGGATGACATTATTTTACTTGATCAGACCGCCATTAGTCTTCAGCCCAAATTAGATGGCTTGCTTGCATACCTGAAGGAGAATAACTTAGAACTTAACACAGGTAAAACAAAAATCATGGTTCTTGAAAAAACATCAAAGCACAATGAAAAATTTCAGTGGAACACTGCGGGAAAACAACTGGAGAAAGTTAGGAGCGTCAAATACCTGGGGATAACACTAAATGGCAGCCCTCAGGAAACTGCAATGCAGGAAACTCTTGCGCCAAAACCAAGAGCCTAACCTCACAAACAAAGGTAATGGACAAAAAATGTGGTTGCTTCTCCTCGAAGCCGGCGATCAATTTTTACAAAGCCAAAGTGATACCATCAATCTCATACAGAGCAGAAGCAATGCCTTCTATTCCTGAAAAGATCTGGACAAAACTTGAGGGATACTACTGGCGGAAAGTGTTAAACCTACCTTCCTCAACCCCAATGGCTTCTATCAGGAGAGAGTTGAGCTTGGTTTCACTCAAAACCATGGTTGACTTAAACGGCTTGATGCTGTTCAGAAACATTCGAGCTGCCCCTCGGCCAAACATTTTCGAGATTATTCATTCTGAAATAGAAGGCAATAAAAACAAAATGTTGTCCCAATGGGCAAAAAAGAACTTAACATTATTGCAAGAGATTGGAAGTACGGAGGAGGAGCTTGAAAACAATCCAACAAAAACAAAAAAAACGACTAAAAGAGTGGGATTGCATCCAAGCACTGGAGGCAGCTTGCAAGAATAAGCTAACTAGGCATCTACCAAAGAACACACAAAAACTGAACGTAACTATGGAATATCTGTCAAAATGTCCAAATAGGATGCTTAGAACAACGTTCTTGAGGGCACAGCTTAACTTATTGAAAACAAACGAGATCTTGGCAGTGAGAGGAAGGTCGAAGCACACCAACTCGTTACTGTGATAAAAGGACAAAGTGGAAACAATTAGACACCTGCTATTGTCATGTCCGGGAACAACTACAATGAGACATATGGGACACCTTTTCAAAGACCTACAGACTTACGAAGAGGAGACATGGTGGAGCTGTTTGATGAATAGCAAAAGTATAAAATTTGTGAACACTGTCTCACAATTCTTTCAGAATATAGGTTTGGAGTTGGCTCAGGAACCCTAACTCTCTAACTGGAAAATGGTTGACATGCCCTTTCAGCGACAGGTTTGGAAGACAGAGCTAGAGTTGAAGGTACAAGAAATCCCATTTTTATAATTTTATACTTCAAAACCTTAAGACTGGAGACAGGTGAAGTTCTTCTTTCTTGCAAAAATTGTAAATACAAGTCAAGTAAATAAAAAATAAATAAAACACTTTTCTCGTTTAGGGAAGTGCCAGAGTCCAATGTACTAGACATTGTGCAGAAAATCAGACCATCCAATTGCAAAGGCAATGCTTGCCCAGCCAAGCTGGTCAAAGAATGTGCAGACACCTTAGCCCAATTCCTTAAAACTTTCATGAATGCCTCCTTCAACTCTAACACAGTCCCTGCATGCCTAAAAGAAGCCTGGGTTCACCCAATTCCGAGAAAAATGTCATTAGACCTTGAGATAGCCAACAACTACAGACACATCACCACTGTCCCATTCCTTCTGAAAATCCTGGACAAAGTTGTGTATACCCAAATCCAGCAATTCTTGGAAGCAAATAGAATCCTAGGCAAGAGGAAATCGGGCTTCGGGCCGGGCCATGGGCCAGAATCTGCCCTACTTGACCTCAAGATACAACTCAGTGACATTATGGACAAAGGCAAGCGGGCACTTCTCCTCCTGCTAGATCTATCAGCTACCTTTGATCTCGTTAACCATGATACCCTCTGTTAACAACTCAAAAATGCTGCCCACTTCTCCCCTGAAGCCATACCATGGATCTCGTCCTTCCTCAAAGGGAAACTTATGATGGTCTTCTCGGACACTGCTTGCGCAGCCACCCACTACCATGCAGTGTGGAGTCCCACAGGGTTCCTGCACTGCACCAACCCTATATAATATTTTCAATTTACCATTCTTCAATGACTTGCACACTCGCGGCATAGCTTACACAAACTATGTCGATGACACCCAAGTCCTACTCCCCCTAACCGGCTCCTACAAACAAGATTCAGCTGCCCAAGCTAGCATTTACGCAGCCATCCAGACATGGATGGCAGCAAATGGTCTTTGTCTCAAAGGAGAAAAAACAGAGATCCTCTTGGTAGGCACCAAAGAGATGCTAAATAAACTCGACCCCCAATACAGGACTTTCAACATTGACAGTACACCTATCACTGTATCACCTTCAGTCAATGCCCTAGGTGTATTCTTTGACCCCTTCTTGTCCATGACGAACCAGGTTAATGCCATTGCCTCCTCGGCAGCACTCACCACTATTTCATCAATGTGGTCAAACCTTTCCTGTTATCCAAAAATTGCTGTGCTATAGCCACGGCTATAGTTGGTGCCAAACTCGACTACTGTAATGCCCTTTTCCTGGGTACCTTATCCAAAAACCTTAATAAGCTACAAGTCACACAAAACAACACCCTCGGAGCAGCCCTGAGCATCCCTAAAAGTGAACACATCTTTCAGGATAGAAGAGAAGTGCATTGGTGCCAGTCAACGAACACATCCTATTTAAATCCATGGCCATCTCACACACAAGTGCCTCTCCCGCACTGCCCCCCTATCTATCTGAAAAGATCACACTTATCACATCTTCCAGACCCATTAGAACAGACCACCCTAACCAGATCTACATCCCCTCCTTCAAAAGAACTAAAGCTGGAGGCTCCAGCTTCCAACATCTCTCACCCAAAAACTGAAATGCCCTTCCCACAGCACTCAGAAATGAAACATCTTATACAGTCTTCTGTAAAGTACTGAAAACACAACTCTTCATTAATCATGTAGACCTGCCAGCACCCGTCTGCATTGTTAAACAGCTGCGGTGCTCCTATGTAATGGTAATAACATATCACTAATAACTGTGTGTTACTTGTCAAAGCTCCACTGTAACCCTGGCCCGTCTTGGTATCTTGTTCCACTGTAACCAAGGAACCTGTATTGTCCTCCTTCTTGTTATCATTAGTGTCTGCAATGTCACCTAACTGTACCCTTCTCACAACTAATTAGGCCTACTGTAACAGTGCCACGATGCCCAAGGGATATTGTGCGCTTCATATATTTAAATAAATAAAATAGATAAATATGCTTTATTATAATGTACGACATGCACTGGCTGTGCAAATTAATTCTACAGACCTTAGATTTAGTACAATACTGAGCCCGAAGCCACTAAGGATGTGCAATTGCACTTAAAGTATCCACACTACAAGCACTGGTGTGTCACAGCCCTTCCCCACATCCTCAGCTGTGTGGGGGGTCCCAGTGCAAGGGGAGCCCCAAAAGAGTCCATTGTAACTTGCTGCTTCCCCCTGTAATTTCTATCGGAGGAATTCCATCTGTGCTATTGAACATTTTTTTAAAAGCTGAAAACTAAAGGTAGCAAAGGCAATTCAGAGTAATTGTGAGTTCTGCAGCCTGGGTTAAATGTGGCGGTATTACCATATACCATTGCATTACTGCACCACATAACTAGGATTTGGGTGAAATGCTGGAGAATTCACCTCCATCTTTGAGCTGGAGGTAAATCCACTGACCTTCTGCCCATTTTAGGCAGAATTACTGCTGCCAAAAATACACCATTGAGTACTATGTAATAGGGATTTACACCACCACTGCCACTTGTAATCTGCCGCTAATGCCGCCCGGACCAAGCGGCACTAACAGTAATTCCATTGGGTTCTATTCCAGCAGATTTACTCATTATGACCCTCCCAGTAATGCAGCCCCAGCCTCACACCAAAAACTAAAGCCTGCTCAAATTTGTACATGCAGGCATTTATTACAAACTGAGGTAAAAACATGTATTTACAATATTCAAACCGAATGCAAACAAGACCACCAGAGGCCATGCTGAGTGACCCAAAATGCATGTTTGCAGTGTTTTAACATTTATTGTGTGAGTGATGTGTGTGTTGGTGTGAAGTGTGTGTGTGCTCATATCCTCCATGTGTTCTGTGGCAGGGGCTGCGCCATGAACAATATTGATGGTGACAATGCTGCCCTTTTTGTTTGTGCAAAATCACCCACTTTGCTATTATAGGAATGCTGGTATTGATTGAGGTTGTAGATTCATAAATGTGATTTATAGTGACCATACTGGCATAGATTGTGACTGCAGCTTCATGAAAGTGATGTATAGTGACCACTGACATAGAGTGAGGAAACAACTTCACAAAAGTGGTTTACAAAATTCATACTCTTATAGATTGTGCACGCAGGTTAATGAAAGAGATTTTCAGTCACTACCCTTTCATAGATTGTGGCGGCCACTTCATGAAAGTGATTTACAGTAATCCTACTGTCATTCATTTTGGGCACAGCTTCATGAAAGAGATTGAAGTGACCATACTGACATAGATCTTGGCTGCAGCCTCATGCAAGGGATTTAACCCTTTAAGTGCCATGGGTATTTCTCCCCAGTGCCAGGGCCTTTTTTGGTGATTTTGGTATGTGGCCATTCAATGGCTTGTAACTTTTTTGTTACATGAGATATCTCGGCCAAATTTGGCTCCTTTTTTTCCCACATGTAGGCGGTCGTAACGCCACCCAGGAATCCCAGGTTGCTGTAGGGGGGTGAGAGAAAATAAGCAAAAAGGGCAAAAATGTTGGGTTTTTTCAAAAAATGCCAAAAAAATGATGTACAAAGACGCCAGTGGTTTTTTCCTTGTAAGAGCTAGGAACAAATGGTTTGCTGTGCTGAGTTCCCCAGTTTCCTGACTTTCAGGAACAGGTTGAGTGGAAATGGAAAAAAATTATTTTGATGTGGTTATCAACCGTTTTGTGAGAGGTAGGCGATTTTGGCCATTTTTGCCAATTGGACAATCATGGACAGAATGGAAGAAAAGGGCAGGAAGGCCAAATTGGAGGACAGAAAGGCATATATTTCTGAAAGTAGACAAAATTCCAAGTTTAGGAAGGGGTGATTTGCATGGGTCAGGCAACAACTAGGTAGGGGAAACTGCCATCGAATGGGGGAAAAGCAGGAAAATGACTGAAATAAAAGGTATGTGTTGGACATGGTTGGCTTGGTACGGCAATGGCTTCTATGAATTTTGAGAAAAGCAATGCTCCGCTACATTCCCCCGACTCTTGCAGTTAGGAGAGCATACATTTTTGTAGTGTTTTAGAAAACAAGCAATACCACAAGCCAAACACTGAGCCATGGTACACAGGAGTTTTACGCTCACGGCCTGACCAGACGCATTTAGCATGTGTAAATCAGGAAAACCAATGTGGTGAGGAACAGCAAGCATACATTTTTTGAAAGAGCACAGGCAGACCTTTTCAAGGGTAGGTAACTTGTGCAGGTTACAAAAGTGTATGGTGGCTAAAGCAGCGACTAAATGCAGGTCACATTTGGGAAATGAAAGGGTTGTGAGACAAAGGGCACCAATAAATGGGTCAAAACGTTATGAAAACCACACAAACACAACACATGGCCTACCGTCCTGCGTTCCCACAGGTGTCCCAATGAGAACGGTACCTCACTTGTGTGGGTGCACCTACCTGGCCGCCAAAGGGAAAGCCTAAAACACAAGTAACCCCAAGTCTGTTTCCAGAGCGAAATCTCAGACATTCTGCCGTCCGGCACAACATACAGATATGGGCCTCGGGTGTCCAAGCCACCGAGGAAAACAGGGAACCCCATGCATTTCCAAAAAGAGGACACCCGTGGGAAACGCAGAGGTATGAGTTGCGCACATCGCCACAGATTTTATTACCCAGACAGCCTCGCAAAGTCCGAAATGTGGGGAAAAAAATGCTTTTTCCGCACATTTTGCTCGACGCACCCATCGAAACACGCCCCCAATAACAAATGGCCTACCGTCATGCCTTCCCAGAGGTGTCCCGATGAAAACGGTACCTCACATGTGTGGGTGCACCTACCTGGCCGCCAAGGGGAAAGCCTAAAACACAAGTAACCCCAAGTCTGTTTTCAGAGCGAAATCTCAGACATTCTGCCGACCGGCACAACATACAGATATGGGCCTCGGGTGTCCAAGCCACAGAGGAAAACAGGGAACCCCATGCATTTCCAAAAAGAGTACAACCGTGGGAATCCGCAGAGGTATGATTTGCGCACATCGCCCCAGATTTTATTACCCAGACAGCTCCGCAAAGTCCGAAATGTGGGGGAAAAAATGCTTTTTCCGCACATTTCGCTTGACGCACCCATCGAAACATGCCCCCAACAACATAAGTCCTACTGTCACGCGTTCCCACAGGTGTCCCGATGAAAACGGTACCTCACATGTGTGGGTGCACCTACCTGGCCACCAAGGGGAAAGCCTAAAACACAAGTAACCCCAAGTCTGTTTTCAGAGCGAAATCTCAGACATTCTGCCGACCGCCACAACATACAGATATGGGCCTCGGGTGTCCAAGCCACCGAGGAAAACAGGGAACCCCATGCATTTCCGAAAAGAGGACACCCGTGGGAATCCGCAGAGGTATGATTTGCGCACATCGGCCCAGAATTTATTACCCAGACAGCCCCGCAAAGTCCGAAATGTGGGGGAAAAAAACGCTTTTTCCGCACATTTTGCTCGACACACCCATTGAAACACGCCCCCAACAACACATGGCCTACCGTCACGTGTTCCCACAGGTGTCCCGATGAAAACGGTACCTCACATGTGTGGGTGCACCTACCTGGCCACCAAGGGGAAAGGCTAAAACACAAGTAACCCCAAGTCTGTTTTCAGAGCGAAATCTCAGACATTCTGCCGACCGGCACAACATACAGATATGGGCCTCGGGTGTCCAAGCCACCGAGGCAAACAGGGAACCCCATGCATTTCCAAAAAGAGGACACCCATGGGAATCCGCAGAGGTATGATTTGCGCACATCACCCCAGAATTTATTACCCAGACAGCCCGCAAAGTCTGAAATGTGGGGGGAAAAAACGCTTTTTCCGCATATTGCGTTCGACGCACCCATCGAAACACGCCCCCAACAACACATGGCCTACCGGCCCGCATTCCCACAGGTGTCCCGATGAAAACGGTACCTCACATGTGTGGGTGCACCTACCTGGGCGCGAAGGAATAAGGCTAAACCACTGCTATCCCTCCCAAAAGTTTTGGGGAGGCAACCTACAGATTTAGGCCTGGGGTGTTTCATCCACCAAGAAAAACAGGGATCCCCATGCATTTCCGAAAAGAAGACACCCGTGGGAATGCGCAGAGGTATGATTTGCGCACATCGCCCCAGAATGTATTACCAGACAGGCGCGCAAAGTCCGA